>NC_059157.1:71026514-71689848 GCF_019923935.1 Bubalus bubalis
TTAGCTGTTCTTAACTATCCTGCCTGGGAAAACCAGACCACCTGACCTGTCTGCTGAGAAATCTGTATGCAGGTCAGGAAGCAACAGTTAGAACTGGACATGGAACAACAGACTGGTTCCAAATAGGACAAGGAGTACGTCAAGGCTGTATATTGTCACCCTGCTTATTTAACTTATATGCAGAGCACATCATGAGAAACACTGGGCTGGAGGAAGCACAAGCTGGAATCAAGATTGCTGGGAGAAATATCAATAACCTCAGATATGCAGATGACACCACCCTTATGGCAGAAAGTGAAGAAGAACTAAAAAGCCTCTTCATAAAAGAGAAAGAGGAGAGTGAAAAATTTGGCTTAAAGCTCAACATTCAGAAAACTAAAATCATGGCATCCGGTCCCATCACTTCATGGTAAATAGAGGGAGAAACTGGAAGCAGTGGCAGACTTTACTTTTTTGGGCTCCAAAATCACTGCAGATGGTGACTGCAGCCATGAAATTAAAAGATGCTTACTCCTTGGAAGAAAAGTTATGACCAACCTAGACAGCATATTAAAAAGCAGAAACATTACTCTGCCAATAAATGTCTGTCTGGTCAAGGCTATGCTTTTTCCAGTAGTCATGTATGGACATGAGAGTTGGACTATTATGAAAGCTGCAGAATTGATGCTTTTGAACTGTGGTGTTGGAGAAGACTCCTGAGAGTCTCTTGGACTGTCCAACCAGGAGATCCAACCAGTCCATCCTAAAGGAGATCAGTCCTGGGTGTTCATTGGAAGGACTGATGTTGAAGCTGAAACTCCAATACTTTGGTCACTTGATGCAAAGAGCTGACTCATTTGAAAAGACTCTGGTGCTGGGAAAGATTGAAAGTGGTAGGAGAAGGGGACAACAGAGGATGAGATGGCTGGATGGCATTACCCACTCAATGGACATGAGTTTGAGTAAACTCCAGGACTTGGTGTTGGACAGGGAGGCCTGGCATGCCACAGTCCATGGGGTCACAAAGAGGCAGACACGACTGAGCGACTGAACTGAACTATCCTGCCTAAAGCATTTCTATTATTGTCAGTGTGACAGCACTTATCAAATCTGACATTATTTTACCTATATGTCTGCTTTCTCCTAGCTATAATTAAGCTTCATGAGGGTAGGGAGCCTGTCCAGCTGGTATGATATTCTCTGGCACATAGTGTCTGCCTGGAACTTTGTAGGTGCTCATTTGGCACTTTCCAGGTGGTGCTAGTAGTAAAGAAACTGCCTCAGTGCTGGAGACCTAAGAGACATGGGTTCAGTCCCTCGGTCGGGAATATCCCCTGGAGGATCTCTATGTGTATTGGATGGCAACCCACTCCAGTATTCTTGCCTGGAGAACCACATGGACAGAGGAGCCTGGTGGGCTACAGTCCATAGGGTTGCAAAGAGTTGCACATGACTGAAGTGACTTAGTACACAATTCTGTTGAAAAATAAATGATTAAATAAAATCGTTACTGCATTTGAAGGATTAAAAATTGGTTTACCAACAAATTCTATAAGTTAATAGATAGAAAATATATAAAACAGGGTTCTATTATCTACTATTAGCTAATATTAACATAATTTGCATGAAATAATGAACTAGAATTTAATACACTGAATATTAGGTAGCATTTGGGGAGTTACCTTGGAAACAATAAAACTTAAGATCTTCTGTCAACCTATATGACTTTAAAAGGTCCCTGCACATAAATAATGTGGACCTAAGGATATCTTAGTTTCCTTTCAACTTTAAAATTCAGCCCCTTTGCAGTTTGAGTCATTACAAAAGATATAACATTATTGTGGCTACAATTAATGACAAAGATTTCAAGAGAATTTGCGATGTGAAATAGACATTTTAAAACACTAAAATTACCTTGAACTATCCAGATATAAAACCTACCATGTAATGCACAAATAGCTGGGACCTTCTTCCAACTTTCTTGCCTCTCAGAGCCTAAGCCTGGATTTCAATGAATAATCAGAACACAATGAGATTAGCGCTGCTGCTGCTGCTAAGTCACGTCAGTCGTGTCCGACTCTGTGCGACTCCATAGACGGCAGCCCACCAGGCTCCCGTCCCTGGGATTCTCCAGCAACAATACTGGAGTGGGTTGCCATTTTCTTCTCCAGTGCATGAAAGTGAAAAGTGAAAGTGAAGTCGCTCAGTCGAGTCCAACTCTTCGCAACCCCATGGACTGTAGCCTACCAGTCTCCTCCGTCCATGAGATTTCCCAGGCAAGAGTACTGGAGTGGGGTGCCATTGCCTTCTCCGAGCTAGACAATGAAAAATATGTAATACATAGGAGTTGCTGTTGAAATCTAGTGGAGAGAAGTTAATTGGCCTGACAGAGCTAGGAAGTCTCTATAATCCTGGAAAAGGGAGTAGTTCTTACACAAGTAAAGAGTAAATGTTCTTCAGAGGGGATAGAGTACATTCATATTTCTCTGAATGTTTGAGAAATTATAGTGGTCTCGACTCAGGTGGCGCAGTGGTGAAGAATCTGCCTGCCAATGTAGAAGACACAAGAGACACAGGTTCAATTCCTGGGTTGGGAAGACCCACCGTTTTAGGAAATGGCAACCCACTCCAGTATTCTTGCCTGGAAAATTCCATGGGCAGAGGAACCTGGTGGGCTATAGTCCATGGTGTCACAAAGAGTTGGACAGGACTCGACAACTGAGCACAGTGCGCATGTGCAAGCGTATACACATGCAGTTGTTTAGCTCATAAACAGTTTAAGAAAAATAAAGATACAACAATTGTAGCTAATTAGGCAGGAAAGTGAGATTGGGAACAGTCTGTAAAGGGTCTTTTTTATTTGGCTGAGTAGAGGATCCGTGGTGGGAAGAAAACAAACAAATAAAAATAACAAATATTTTTGCAACTGTAAGCAGATTAAAAGCTTACAAAATTGGATGGAATGGGTTCTAGGCTGTTTCCAGGAATGACTCCCAAAACGATTTTGTTGACCTAAAGTAAAATGATTGCCAGTATTTCCCCTGCAAAAATGGTATTATTCAAAATCAGCAGAGAAGAGCAATCCAGGATCTACAAGGGTGATGAGGATTGTGCAAGTCCCATGTGGCAAGGGAAGGGAACAACTTTTATAGAAGTCTCTGGTTTTTCATTTGCTGAGTCCTTGCCAGGAAAGAGGAGTAGTCTTTCTTCTTCCTGTTGGACTCTTTCAGTGTATGATCACTCCCCTTTCTGATCTCTCTATCTATTTAATTGAAGTTTCTGTTTATTATTTTTTTATAATACCAACAAAGATTCAATACAAAAATCAGAAAGCTTGATATAGTCACTGTAATGGCCTTTCAACACTTGTGAAATTTTGACACCACTACAGAAAACCTAATTATCTTTACTTCCATACATGACAGCAGAAAACACACCAATGCAACAGAAACATGAATAATCAATAATGGTCGCCTTCACTTCCTCACCTGTCACTCTCTCCACAGTCCAATCTATCTTCCCAGCACTGCCATGTCACCTTTCCAAATGCAATGCAAATGTTTCTAACTGGTGCAACTTAATTTGCATTCAGAAGCCTAGCCCTAAGAAACTTTGAAGACAGAATTTTTTAATCACTATGATACAGGAGTTACAGCAGAATGAAATTAGAGTAAATGTGGGTTCAATCCAACATATTTACTGCAATAATACATATGAAATTTGAACTTTATCTTGCAGGATATGGGATTTAAACACAAAGAGTTTCTTGAAAATATTTAAGAAAAGATTTGAGGTAAATTTTTGGTATAACAAGAATGTTTTATTTGTAGGAAATTGGGAACACCAAGGAGAAGGCAATGGCACCCCACTCCAGTACTCTTTGCCTGGAAAATCCCATGGATGGAGGAGCCTGGAAGGCTGCAGTCCATGGAGTCGCTGAGGGTCGGACACGACTGAGCGACTTCACTTTCAGTTTTCACTTGCATGCATTGGAGAAGGAAATGGCAACCCACTCCAGTGTTCTTGCCTGGAGAATCCCAGGGGTGGCTGCCATCTATGGGGTTGCACAGAGTCGGACACGACTGAAGAGACTTAGCAGCAGCAGCAGCAGCAGGGAACACCAAAGTAGATCAAAGAAAGTTAAAGATTAGGAAACAGAGTAATCGTCAAACTTGGGAGAGTTAGAATACATGTAGAATAAATGGGATTTGATGTAAATAGTAGAAAAACTATTGTTAGCTCTTGTGTGGAGAAAAAGCAAGATGTTAATAATATTTTAGGACAACTGCTGCTATGTTAGTGCATACTGTAAAGAAGGAGAGACTTGGAATTGGTGAGAATATACTACATCTGCTAAGACTGAGAATGTCAAAGAAATGTCAGTGTGTGTGTGTCTGTATGTGTGTGTGTGTTTCTTATATGTGGTGGTTTTAAGAAATATTGAATGCAATATTTAGTTCATCCAATACAAATAGAGAATGTTTAACTCAACTTTGTATTCAATTAATAGATATTCATTTCTATTCTCATTTCTAGATAAAGAATTAAGGTGACTCTTTGCAATCCCATGGACTGTAGCTTACCAGGCTCCTCCATCCATTGAATTTTCCAGGCAAGAGTACTGGAGTGGGTTGCTATTTCCTTCTCCATTGGATCTTCCTGACCCAGGGATTGAACCTGGGTCTCCCACATTGCAGGCAAATGCTTCACCCTCCAAGCCACCAAAACTGGTAAGAGTTTAAATAACTTGCCTGAGGCCACACAGCTGATAAGTAGTAGAACTAAGTCAATAAAGATGAATAAGTTGTCTACATTTCACACATATAAATACAGGCAGACATGGTATTCATCAGGATAAATTCTAATAGGATATATTTATACTTACTTTAGACCTGAAGAAAAAAAAAGGTATTTTTGTATTTAGGTCAAATCAACAGTGAGGACTATGTTAACATAAGATTTAAAAGCATTCTAGATCAGCTATTCTTTTTTAATCTTAATTGAGCCCCACTATGGATTCCCTTTTATTGTTCAATTACTCAGTCACACCTTGACTCTGCGACCCCATGAACTGAAGCATGCCAGGCTTCCTTGTCTTTCACTATCTCCCGGAGTTTGATCAAACTCATGTCCACTGAATCTGTGACGCCATCCAACCTCTGTCTCCCCCTTTTCCTCCTGCCTTCAATCTTTGCCAGCATCAGGGTTTTTTTCCAAATGAGTTGGCTCTTCATATCAGGTGGCCAAAGTATTGGAGCTTCAACTTGAACATCGGTCCTTCCAATGAATATTCAGGGTTGATCTCCTTTAGGATTGACTAGTTTGATCTCCTTGATGTCCAAGGGACTCTCAAGAATCTTCTCGAGCACCACACTTTGAAAGCATCAGTTTTTCAGCATTCGGCCTTCTTTATGGTCCCACTGTCACAACCACACATGACTACTGGAGAAGCTATAGCTTTGACTATATGGACCTTTGTCAGCAAAGTGATGTCTTTGCTTTTTAACATGCTGTCTAGGTTTTTCACAGTTTTTCTTCCGAGAACAAAGAGCTTTTCCATGGCTGCAGTCACTGTTTGCAGTGATATTGGAGGCCAAAAAAGTGAAGTCTATCACTGTTTCCCTTGTTTTTCCAACTATTGATATGAAGTGATCTCTGTAAAGTATTAACTCCATGAAGTTTTTGAGACATTTTCACCCAAAAGGGCTCCCCATATTTGCATGTTTACCCTCTTCTACCAACCAAGCTGCAAGCCCCAGGCCACATTCTTTCCTCCTTAGCACATGTCACAACACTTAGGCATAAGAAACTTTTAATAAATAAATATATAGAGAGGGAGGACCATGTGATTATTTCTGTCTACTTAGGGGAAAGCCTCCACCAATTGTGAACTAACTGCAAAGGCATCTGGTCTAATGGAAAAATGATAAATACACCATCCAACACCCTGATGTTCTCCATTTGCCACAGTAGCTTTCTCACAACCTAATTAACAAAATACCATGAATCTGGGAAAGACGTACAGAAGAGGCTGCCCCCAATCATGTGTAAAGAAGCTTAGGTTCACAGGGTAGGGGGGCTGTCATCATTAGTTCTACTGAGGAAAAAGTGTGGCTGGTTCCCTTAGGTCCCCTGCATGCTTGTAAACATTACTTTGAGAGTAGCCAATGCCTGAATCTCCTTCCTGTTTGAAGACTCTTCAGCAGTTGACTTTACTACCTCCTTTCTTCTTGCTGGTTATTAGAAGAGAAATTGCATCACAACCTCCAAGTGACAAATGAATTAAGAGGCCAAGGCCATTTTTCTCTAAAAATTATAGAATAGTCCCAACTCATAATGCTTAAATAAAAACTATAAAATTGATCCCCCTCAAAAAAAAAAAAAAAAATTAGCCAGGACCGAACACTATAGATCTGAAGGGCAGATCTATAGTCTAAGGGCATTCTGATTACCAAACTATCAAAGAGCTGGGTCCTTGTTAAGTAAAAGGCAATGGAATAAAAACGTATATTAAAGATATCTAATTGTCAAAACCAACAAAATTAGAAAAGAGTATGGACTCTAGAATAATAAGCTGGTTGGATTTGAATTTCAGCTCTGCCACTTATTAGTTCGTGCTCCTGGACAAAGTTTTTGAAGGTTCAAGGCCTCAGTTTCCTTGTCCGCAAAATAGGAACAATATCTACCTATCTGAGTTGATGTAAGATGAAGTGAGTTAATAAATGAAACAGTTTGAACAATTCCCACACCAGGTTGTACTCTAGAAATGTTAGCCTTTGTTGGTTATTCACTGATCTCAAGGCACTTTAAGACCTTCCCACATCTTTATCCTCCATTCACAGGAAAATTTCTTGAAAGCGTAATCGATAATGATCCTCATTTCCTTTCACCTTTAGATGACTTTCCTATTTTCCATGATTACCATGACACTAGAACGGTTTTTGTCATGATTACCCACTGCCTCCATGTTGCCAAATCCAAAAGCCATTTATGATCCATATATTACTTAATATCTCAGTAATATTCAACACTTTTAATCACTGTCTTCTCATTAAAACACTTTGCTTTCTTGGCTTCCAAGGGATCACAATTTTCTTGGGTTCCACGGTGTTTGGTGACACTTCCATCTTAGTCACTTCTGACTCTTCTTTCTCAACAAATACATCTTTGAGTGCTGCAGAAGTCAGTCCTAGATTTTCTTCTCCATACACAGCATCATCTTAGGTAATCTCATACAACTTGTTGACTTTAAATAGCATCTTTATGTGTTTACTCTGTATTTGTGATTCCAGCTGTGACTCCAGGTCAGGCCTCTCTTGACTCAGGCTAGAAAAATCTACACGCCTTCTTGATATCTCTAACTTGTAAAAAGCATGACATAAATCACAAAGTAACACATCCAAAACAAAATACATCCAATCTGCCATTTCTGATCCTCTCTCAAAGGAGAGTGTTTATCTTATCTTACAACAATCAGTATAGACTTTGTCTGCAACTTCCTTGGGATAAAATATCATAGCAAAATATAATACGTATTTAGATTATTCTTGTGTTCTAAGTTTCTGAAAGTAAGAATCCATATGTCACTAATCCCTGCATTCATTCTGCACCCATTACAGTCCATAACACTCAGTGGATATTCTGTAAGTGATAGTGGATGAAAGCATGCTACCTTAGGGAAGATTTATACTGATGTTTCTCACCTTTGGTCTCCACAAGTGGAAGAGAAAACCATGAAAATCATTGCTAACACTTTCTTTTAACCATCCTGTTACATTTTAAAATCTCATTTCCAGAGGTTTCCAGAGCTAGTCTTTTTCTATTATTTTATTATAAATATTGGTTGTGTTTCTGAAACAGCTCTTACTCTCTATATGCACCAAGAGAAAGCACCTTGTTTACAACAGCAGCACATACCACTGGGTAAACATAAAGATCTGGGCACTGGGGTTAAGCCATAGCCTGAAAATAACAATGTTGTAGAAAACAGTTGACACCTCCTCCAAACTTAAGCATAATATTACCATACAACCCAGCAATTCTACTCCCATGCACATACCTGAAAGAATTCAAACTAAGTATGCAAGCAAACACTTGTAAGAGAGTATTCAAAACAGCACTATTAATAAATAATAGCAAAAAGTTGAAGACAACTCAAATGTCTGTCACCAAATGAATGAATAAGCGAAGTGTAGCACACATACACGTATACCAAAATACAGTCAAGAAAGGAATGAAGTGCTGATACATGACATAATGTGGATGAACCTCAAAAATACTATACTGCATGAAAGATGTCCAACAGAAACAATTGCATGTTCTATGATTCTATGGTTCATGTTCTATGATTTATATGAAATATGCAGAAAAGACAAGCAAAGTAGCAGATCAGTTGTTACAAAGGGACAGTGGGAAGTGGGAATGAAGAGTGACTGCTTAATTAGTATGGAGTTTTATTTTGGAGTGATGAAAATGTTTTGGAACTAGATAGAGGTAGTGGTTACATAACAGTGTGAGTGTACTAAGTGCCACAGAAATGCACACTTTAAAATAGTTCTATTTGTTTTTGGTACCTGGAACATAGATACCTGGAGCAATACATATATACCTATGTATTGCTCCAGGTATCTCTGTCACTTAATGCTTCTGAGATGGACAGGTGGTTGGAGGCCAGTAAATGACTCTGCTCCATAAGGGGTTCTGGGACTATTCCATATATGCCATTCTCTATGGGAAATAGATGGGGAAACAGTGTCAGACTTTATTTTTGGGGGCTCCAAAATCACTGCAGATGGTGACTGCAGCCATGAAATTAAAAGACGCTTACTCTTTGGAAGGAAGGTTATGACCAACCTAGACAGCATATTCAAAAGCAGAGACATTACTTTGCCAACAAGAGTCCGTCTAGTCAAGGCTATGGTTTTTCCTGTGGTCATGTATGGATGAGAGAGTCGGACTGTGAAGAAGGCTGAGCACCGAAGAATTGATGCTTTTGAACTGTGGTGTTGGAGAAGACTCTTGAGAGTCCCTTGGACTGCAAGAAGATCCAACCAGTCCATTCTGCAGATCAGCCCTGGGATTTCTTTGGAAGGAATGATGGTAAAGCTGAAACTCCAGTACTTTGGCCACCTCATGAGAAGAGTTGACTCATTGGAATAGACTGTGATGCTGGGAGGGATTGGGGGCAGGAGGAGAAGGGGACGACAGAGGATGAGATGGCTGGATGGCATCACTGACTCTATGGACATGAGTCTGAGTAAACTCTGGGAGTTGGTGATGGACAGCGAGGCCTGGTGTACCGTGATTCATGGGGTCGCAAAGACTTGGACACGACTGAGCGACTGAACTGAACTGATGGACTCATCATGCCAGAAAATGAAGAGGAACTAAACAGTTTCTTGATGAGGGTGAAAGAGAAGAGTGGAAAAAGCTGGCTTTAAGTGAACAATCAAAAAACTAAGATCGTGGCATCGGTCTCATCACTTCATGGCAAACAGAAGGGGGGAAAGGGGAAGCAGTGATAGACTTAATTTTCTTGGGCTCCAAAATCATTGTGAATGGTGATTGCAGCCATGCGATTAAAAGACACTTGCTCCTTAAAAGGAAAGCTATGACAAACTTAGATAGCATATTTAAAAGCAGAGACATTACTTTGCTGACAAAGGTCCATATAGTCAAAGCTATGGTTTTCCCAGTAGCCATGTATGAATGTGAGAGTTGGACCATAAAGAAGACTGAGCACTGAATAACTGATGCTTTCAAATTGTGATGCTGGAGAAGACTCTTGAGAGTCCCTTAGACTGCAAGGAGATCAAATCAATCAATCTTAAAGGAACCAACACTGAATATTCATTGGAAGAACTGGTGCTGAAGCTGAAACTGAAGCTCCAATACTTTGGCCACATGATGCAAAGAGCCAACTCTTGGGAAGATTCTGGGAAAGATTGAAAGCAAAAGGAGAAAGGGAGGAGGGCAGAGAATGAGATAGTTAGATGGCATCATCAATTCAATGGACATGAGATTGAACAGATTCCAGGAGACAGTGAAGACAGGGAAGCCTGGCATGCTGCAGTCCATGGGGACACAAAGGGTTGGACATGACAGTGACTGAGCACAAACAGCAACGTGGATTCATGATATTCTCTAGTCCACATAGTTCAGATTGGTTAGTGAGCATCTACTTCACTGTCTTAGCCTTCAGGAAAAGAAAATTGAAGATGTGAAGGCAACCTCTTTCCTCTATTAAGGCCATAACCAAGGCAGTTGCATCATTGCTGCTTACATCTCAGAGCCTGGAACTTGATTATAATGCCACATCTAACATCAACAGACCAGGAAATATGTCAGGCTCTCATTGAACCCCTTTAAAATTCAGGATATTTTGTTTGCAGTAAAAGGAAGGAGAAAATGGATAATGGAGAATAATTAGCAGATTCTGCTAAAGAGGTGACTGATAAATATTTTGCTAAAAAGTAGAACCACATGATTTCAGATTAGAAAATAGAAACTGGATAGTCAAAAGTTGCAAAGTCCTCAAATTTTATTTAGAGAACCATATTTATAGAGTAAGATTTCTTGTCAAGACTGTGACA
Source organism: Bubalus bubalis (assembly GCF_019923935.1). NCBI lineage: Eukaryota > Metazoa > Chordata > Mammalia > Artiodactyla > Bovidae > Bubalus > Bubalus bubalis. The sequence continues at coordinate 71,037,086 of NC_059157.1, forward strand.
CATGTTAAAAAATATTTCACTTCAGTGTAGTATTATAAAAACAGAAAATTCCTTATTACTTACACAAAGAGAAGGGCCAAAGTAATATTTGTTGGTTGAAATAATACATATAATGTATTTTCTAGATAATTTTATCAGTATAAAATAAGTCAGAATCTAATGGTCAAAATTAATTTTTAATATTAAATTCAAGCTCTATGAAGAATGTGTTTGCTGTTTTTCCTCAGTGGCCATACAAAAATAACCAGATTCAGTATCACAAGGAAACAAAACAAAATGAAAAACAAAAGAGGAATCACTAGAGCCTTTAATGCCCAGACTTGATTTACATGGTACAAAATCTCTCTGGATTTAGAACCAAACTTCTTTTTCTTATTTCAAATTAAATTACTGAGGAATTCAGCCTCCTGATATTTGTTCATTGCAGGTTATGGTTTTATATTTTTACATTTGAAGTTGAAAAATGTATAAACATAATAGAAGCAATAATACCCAAGGTATCTAGTCTTAGGAGTCAAACACAAGTTTGGATTTAGCCTTAGCATGAGACTCTTTGATTGACATTTCCATTGCTAGAGTTAGCTCAAGTCATTTCTAGATCCAACTGCATTTCATTTTGCCTTATCTGTGGGTTATCGTTCTTATAAGAATCACCTCATCCTGGCAGGATCTTGATTTAAGACTTTAAAACTCAGTGAGGCTCAAAGAGATTTTGCAAGGTCACAACACTGTAGGTTTGTTTGGTAATACAAAACCTGAAGATGGAATGCCAGCCCGTGCAGGATCTATGCGTGGTTAGACATGTCACACAGTTCATTCCTATGCACAGTCAAGATGACTTTGAAAGCTGTCTGGCTGTTTTCTTCTCATGGGCCAATTTCAATATTTCTTGCAGGTACACAAAATGCTATTTCTCCTCAGTTTGCTCACCTCAGGAAATGTTTGTAGTCATTATCTCAGTGAATATTCTAAATGTGTATTTTCTTTATTGTATTTTTCCCCAATTGGGTGGGTTTTTCACCTATGGAAAGTAGGTCCTGGTCTAATAAATCATATACCACATACAAGTAGTTGAAGATACACAGTGTGGTTATCACCCACTCAGAAAGCTCGTGGAATATAGAATTGAGATTATTCATGTGGGAATGATACATGCACCAAAGTTTACAGACAACTTAATTTCTTGCATGCATGAGGGCAATCAACCATTTTGCTACAACTTAGTATGATGCATTTGTTCACAATGATGTTCTTTTTCAATTTAAAGATGGATGACCTTTCATGTTAAGCTATCTGTAATCCACCTTACTGAGATTTAAATATGTCTCATGAAAATCATGCAATATTTCATATAATAAAAAGGAGAATCAATTATGTCATCTATATATAGGTTATATATAAATGTTTTTATATATATATATCAATCATACAAAGCTATATATAAACTAAATAATTAATGGATCATACTTTTCTTTCTGTTTAGCATAGGCATCATAGCATGATGAATAAGGATATACATTTGGAGACAGATTGAGTTTGACTTCAGATCAGATCTAGCATTTTCAAGCAGTGTGTCCTTGAGCTGACTCCTAAGCACTCTGGGCTGCAGCTTCTTCATCTAATAATTGGAGATTATAAACATGCCTCATTAGATTAATATGAAGATTATAGATTATTATGAAGATTAAATAAATTACATATACGTAAATCATTAGGCACTTAATGTGTATTCATCTATGCAGACATTTTTATATTTTAAATAGACTGATGCCTGTCGGGGTATAGGGTAGAGCAGTGCTATACAATTCTGGCATGTTATAATCAGGAGTGAGATAGGTAATAAATAATTTACTACTATTATTGAAAAATTCATAAGTGCAGTTCAGTCACTCAGGCATGTCCGACTCTTTGAGACCCCATGGACTGCAAGCATGCCAGGCCACCCTGTCCATCACTAACTCCTGGAGTTTACTCAAACTCATGTCCATTGAGTTGGTGATGCCATGCCACCATCTGATCCTCTGTCATCCCCATCTACTCCCGTCTTCAATTTTTCCAAGCATCAGGGTCTTTTCAAATGAGTCAGTCTTCACATCAGGTGGCCATGGTATTGGAGTTTCAGCTTCAGCATCAGTCCTTCCAATGAATATTCAGGACGGATTTCCTGATTTTCCTAGGATGGACTGGTTGGGTCTCTTTGCAGTCCAAGGGACTCTCAAGAGTGTTCTCCAACACCACAGTTCAAAAGCATTAATTCTTTGGTGCTTGGCTTATTTAAAGTTCAACTCTCACATGCATACATGACTACTGGAAAAACCATAGCTTTGACTAGACAAATGTTTGTTGGCAAAGCAATGTCTCTGCTTCTTAAAATGTTGTCTAGGTTACTCATACCTTTTCTTCTAAGCAACAAGTATCTTTCAGTTTCATGGCTGCAGTCACCATCTGCAATGATTTTGGAGCCCAAAAAAACAAAGTCTGTCACTGTTTCTACTGTTTCCCCATCTATTTGTGATGAAGTGATGGGACCGGTTGCCATGATCTTCGTTTTCTGAAGGTTGAGTTTTAAGCCAACTTTTTCACTCTCCTCTTTCACTTTCATCAAGAGGCTCTTTAGTTCTTCTTCTCTTTCTGCCATAAGGGTGGTGTCATCTGCATATCTGAGGTTATTGATATTTCTTCTGGCAATCTTGATTCCTTCTTGTGCTTCATCCAGTCCATCATTTCTCATGATGTACTGCATATAAGTTAAATAAGCAAGGTGACAATATGCAGCCTTGACATACTCCTTTCCCGATTTGGAACCAATTTGTTTTTCCATGTCCAGTTCTAACTTTTGCTTCTTGACCTGCATACAGATTTCTCAGGAGGCAGATCAGGTGATCTAGTATTCTGATCTCTTGAAGAATTTTCCACATTTTGTTATCATCCACACAGTCAAAGGTTTTGGCATAGTCAATAAAGCAGATGTAGATGTTTTTCTGGAACTCTATTGCCTTTTTGGTGATCCAGCAGATGTTCACAATTTGATCTCTGGTTCCTCTGCCTTTCTAAAACCAGCTTGAACATCTGGAAGTTTATGTACTGTTGAAGTCTGGCTTGGAGAATTTTGAGCATTACTTTACTAGCATGTGACATGAGTGCAATTGTGCAGTAGTTTGAGCATTCTTTGGCATTGCCTTTCTTTGGGATTGGAATGAAAACTGACCTTTTCCAGTCCTGTGGCCACTGCTGAGTTTTCCAAATCACTGGCATATTGAGTGCAGCACTTTCACAGCATCATCTATTAGGATTTGAAAGAGCTCAACTGGAATTCCATCACTTCCACTAGCTTTGTTCTTAGTGATGCTTCCTAAGGCCCACCTGACTTCACGTTCCAGGATGTCTGGCTCTATGTGAGTGATAATTCTACACCACTGTGATTATCTGGGTCGTGAAGATCTTTTTTGTACAGTTCTTCTGTGTATTCTTGCCACTTCTTCTTAATATCTTCTGCTTCTGTTAGGTCCATACCATTTCTGTCCTTGATCGAGCCCATCTTTGCCATGTTTGAAATGTTCCCTTGGTGTCTCTAATTTTCTTGAAGAGATCTCTAGTTTTTCCCATTCTATCATTTTTCTCTGCTTCTTTGCATTGATCGCTGAGGAAGGCTTTCTTATCTCTCCTTGCTATTCTTTGGAACTCTACATTCAGATGCTTATATCTTTCTTTTTCTCCTTTGCCTTTTGCTTCTCTTCTTTTCACAGCTATTTGTAAGACCTCCTCAGACAACGATTTTGCCATTTTGCATTTCTTTTCCTTGGGGATGGTCTTGATCCCTGTTTCCTGTACAATGTCATGAACCTCTGTCCATAATTCTTCAGGTATTCTGTCTATCAGATATAATCCCTTGAATCTATTTCTCATTTCCACTGTATAATCGTAGGGTCATACCTGAATGGTCTAATGGTTTTCCCTGCTTTCTTCAATTTAAGTCTGAATTTGGCAATAAGGTGCTCGTGATCTGAGCCACAGTCAGCTGCCAGTCTTGTTTTTGCTGACTGCATAGAGCTTCTCCCTCTTTGGCTGCAAAGAATTTAATCAATCTGATTTTGGTATTGACCATTTGGTGATGTCCATATGTAGAGTCTTATCTTGTGTTGTTGGAGGAGGGAGTTTTCTGTGACCAGTGCATTTTCTTGCCAAAACTCTATTAGCCTTTGCCCTGCTTCATTCTGTACTTCAAGGCCAAATTTGCCTGTTACTCCAGGTATCTCTTGACTTCCTACTTTTGCATTCCAGTCCCCTATAATGAAAAGGACATCTTTTGGGGGTATTAGTTCTAGAAGGTCTTGTAGGTCTTCATAGAATCATTCAACTTTAGCTTCTTCAGCATTGGATTACTGTGATATTGAATGGTTTTCCTTAGAAAGGAACAGAGATCATTCTGTTGTTTTTGAGATTGTATCCAAGTACTGCATTTTGGACTCTTTTGTTGACTATGATGGCTACTCCATTTCTTCTAAGAAATTCTTGCCCACAGTAGTAGATATAATGGTCGTGTGAGTTAAATTCACCCTTTCCAGTCCATTTTAGTTTGCTGATTCCTGAAATGTTGATGTTCACTCTTGCCATCTCCTATTTGACCACTTCCAATTTGCCTTGATTCATGGACCTAACATTCCAGGTTGCTATGCAATATTGCTCTTAAAGCATCAAACTTTACTTCCATCACCAGTCACATCCACAACTGGGTGTTGTTTTTGCTTTGGCTCCATCTCTTCATTCTTTCTGGAGTTAAATCTCCACTGATCTCCAGTAACATATTGGGAACCACCAACCTGGGGAGTTCATCTTTCAGTGTCCTATCTTTTTGCCTTTTCATGCTGTTCATGGGGTTCTCAAGGCCAGAATACTGAAGTGGTTTGCCATTCCCTTCTCCAGTGGACCGCATTTTTTCAGAACTCTCCACCATGACCCATCCATCTTGGGTGGCCCTACATGGCATGGCTCATATTTTCATTGAGTTAGACAAGGTTGTGGTTCATGTGATCAGATTGGTTAGTTTTCTGTGATTGTGGTTTTCATTCTGTCTGCTCTCTGATGGTGAAGGATAAGAGGCTTAGGGAAGCTTCCTAATGGGAGAGACTGACTGAGGGGGAAACTGGGTCTTGTTCTAATGATTGGGGCTAAGCTCAGTAAGTCTTTAATCCAATTTTGCCCAATTAACAAATGGGTGGGGCTGTGTTTTCTCCCTGTATTTGACCTGAGGCTAAACTATGGTAGAGGCAATGAAGATAATGGGGACGTCCTTCAAAAAATCCCATGCACACACTACTACACTCAGTGCGCCCAACCCTGCAGCAGGCCACCATTGACCCACACCTCCACCAGAGCCTCCTGGACACCCCAGGCAAGTCTGGTTCTGTCTCTTGTGGGCTCACTGCTCCTTTCTCCTTGGTCCTGGTGTGCACAAGGTTCTGTTTGTGCCCTCCAAGAGTCTGTTTCCCCAGTCCTGTGTAAGTTCTGGTGACTCTATGGTGAGGTTAATGGTGACCTCCTCCAACAGGGCTTATTCCATACCCAGGTCTACTGCACCCAGAGCCCCTGACCCTGTGGCAGTCCAATGCTGATCTGTACCTCCTCAGGAGACACTCAAACACAGTTCTGTCTCAGTCTCTGTGGGATCTCTGGGTCCTGGTGTGCACAAGTTATGTTTGAGCCCTCTGAGCATCTCTGGCAGGTATGGTGTTTGATTCTAAACACGATTTTCCCCCTCCTGCCATCTTTCTGGGGATTCTTCTTTGTCCTTGGATGAGGGGTACTGCTTCAAAATTGCTCCAGGGCTGTGCAGCCTCTGCTCCAGCACCTACCATCTTGCTGGGGCTCCTGTGCCCTTGGACGTGGGGTATCTCTTCAAAGAGAATTCATAAAACTAACAGTTTCTTCATTTTTATTGTTTATTTATACTACAAATATAAAATTACAATCTACATTTATAATAGTTTTACGCACTCTCATTCCAAAACCCTTGTTTGAATAGGAGCCAAAGTTGATAGGAAGAGAATGGTATATGGGCTTTTTCAGTGCTCCCAAAAAGCAGCTCCTGTGCTTCCTGATGGCTCAGTGGTAAAGAATCCGCCTGCCAATGCAGAAGACACAGGTTTGATCCCTTATCCAGGAAGATCCTACATGCTTTGCACCACAATTGAGCCTGTGCTCTAGAGGCCAGGAACTGCAGCTCTGAAGCCATATCCTACAAATACTGAAGCCCATGTACCCTAGAGCCAGTTCACAACAAGAGAAGCCACTGCAATGAGCAGACCTGCATCACAACTAAAGAGTAGCACTCACTTACTGCAACTGGAGAAAAGCCCACACAGCAACAAGGACCCAGCACAGTCAAAGATAGCTCAGCTGGTATAGAATCCACCTGCAGTGCAGGAGACCCCCGTTCAGCTCCTGGGTAGGGAAGATTCCCCTGCAGAAGGGATAGGCTACTCACCCCAGTATTCCTGGGCTCCAGTATTCTGGCCTGGAGAATTCCATGCACTGTATCGTCCATGGGATCTCAAAGAGCTGGACACGACTGAGCGACTTTCACTTTCACTTTCATATAAAAAAAGAAAAAGAAAAGCAGCTGTTATATGACTTCTGGCTATGAGGACTAGGTAGAAGTATAATCATATAGAGAAATAAGTATAAGAAAGGAACTTCTTTCTGCTGAGATGGGAACAAAAGAGATAAAAATACATAAGCATCAGTTCAGTTCAGTCGCTCAGTTGTGTCCAACTTTTTGAGACCCCATGAATCGCAGCACACCAGACCTCCCTATCCATCACCAACTCCCGGAGGATTATTGAATTTGGCACCCTCCTGTGTGTGTGGTGAGTGAAAGTGCTCAGTCACTTTAGTCATGTCCAACTCTTTGCAACCCCATGGATTGTAGCCTTCCAGTCTCCTCTGTCCATGGGATTTCCCAAGCAAGAATACTGAAGTGGATTGCCATTTCCACCTCCAGGGGATCTTCTTGACCTAGGAATTGAAGCTGTATCTCCTGCATTGGCTAGCTGATTCTTTTACCACTGAGCCATGTGGGAAGCCCTTCCCTCTCCCACCATGTACCCCAAAATACCACAACTTTTGAAATGTGAACCCTCAGTGTAAAAATTGAGCATAGTTTTTTGTCCCATACTTTGGACCCCAAATTCTGTGTAACTTCCATAATGGATCCAAAATTTTGATGAAACTTCATATGATTATGAGCTGGGCTAAGTCTTGAGGACTTTGTCTAGACTGAATAGTTTTAGCAGCTACACTATGCCTATGCATATGCATTTTTGGTGCTGAGAATCTTAAATATTTGGGTGGATAAAACTTGTTGCTTATCATTTGCTAAAGAGAGTTCAGGTTTTAATATGAATTATCCAATTTTATCTTCAAAATAGTACTTGATGAAAGGAGAAGAGATATAAAGAAAAAAGCAATTTAATGAAAGTACTTATATTTCTTTCTATAGCCTACTATTAGGCCTATGCCTTTCCAGGACAGTTATGTTATAGACTGGTGGAAGTGTTCTTCTTTATCAGAAGGTAGTCTGAGATATTTACCAATATTCTGACTTTTAAAAAGATGAAAGAAACACATGATAAGATGCTCAACATCACTCATTATCAGAGAAATGCAAATCAAAACCACTATGAGGTACCATTTCACACCAGTCAGAATGGCTGCGATCCAAAAGTCTACAAGTAATAAATGCTGGAGAGGGTGTGGAGAAAAGGGAACCCTCTTACACTGTTGGTGGGAATGCAAACTAGTACAGCCACTATGGAGAACAGTGTGGAGATTCCTTAAAAAACTGGAAATAGAACTGCCTTATGATCCAGCAATCCCACTGCTGGGCATACACACTGAGGAAACCAGAAGGGAAAGAGACACATGTACCCCAATGTTCATCGCAGCACTGTTTATAATAGCCAGGACATGGAAGCAACCTAGATGTCCATCAGCAGATGAATGGATAAGAAAGCAGTGGTACATATACACAATGGAGTATTACTCAGCCATTAAAAAGAATACATTTGAATCAGTTCTAATGAGGTGGATGAAACTGGCGCCTATTATACAGAGTGAAGTAAGCCAAAAAGAAAAACACCAATACAGTATACTAATGCATATATATGTAATTTAGAAAGATGGTAACAATAACCCTGTGTATGAGACAGCAAAAGAGACACTGATGTATAGAACAGTCTTATGGTCTCTGTGGGAGAGGGAGAGGGTGGGAAGATTTGGGAGAATGGCATTGAAACATGTATAATATCATGTATGAAACAAATTGCTAGCCCAGGTTTGATGCACGATACTGGATGCTTGGGGCTGGTGCACTGGGACGACCCAGAGGGATGGTATGGGGAGGGAAGAGGGAGGAGGGTTCAGGATGGGGAACACATGTATACCTGTGGTGGATTCATTTCGATATTTGGCAAAACTAATACAATATTGTAAAGTTTAAAAAGAAAATAAAAATTAAATGTTATAATCTAAAATAAATAAATAAATAAATAAAATAAAAAGATAAAAGAATACAGAGGAAATGCATTGCAGAGGAGGAGCTATCCAAGAGACTATTCCAAAGAAGGTGAAACTAAACAGAGCCATGGCTCTCAGCCGCGATGATTTTGTCCCCTCCTATCCTTGCATCCCCCCAGGACCTATGGAGAGATGTTTGTCATAACTTGCACTGAGGTTGTTACTCTCATCTAGTAGATAAAGTTCAGGAATGATGTTAATCTGACAACACATAGGACAACCCTAGTAAAAATGACAATTATATAGCCTAAAATGTTAATAGTGCCAAGTTTGAGAAACCATGAAAAGAATATGACACTTGGATGTAACAGTTTTTGATTTGCAGCCTTAGCTCTTGAAAACTCCACCCCAAGAACTGTTGTCTGAACCCAACTCAGTAATTTGCATCTCTGTGTGTATATGTACATGTTGGGAAGGAAAAGGAGTCATGAGACGGCATTAAGAGGAGAAAAAAGGCTATAAAACCTATCGCATATATTCTAAGACTTGGGAGTCAGAGCAGCATTAGGAAATAAGGAATTCAATACTATTATTAATGGACAGTGCGTATGGTTGAGGTAATGTGTTTGATCCTTATTAGTGTTTTTGCTATAACTGTTTGTCCCTGACCACAAGCTACCTACTTTTTAATGTGTCTAGATAACTTAAGTGAGAAGAGAGTAAATCAGTTGCTCTTTGTGACCTGATGGACTATAGCCCACTAGGCTCCTCTGTCCATAGAATTCTCCAGGCAAGAATACTGTAGTAGGTAGCCATTCCCTTCTCCAGGAGTCTTTACTAATGTTTATCTGACTGTAAGTACAATTATCTATTATAAATGATCTATTGCCTCTCTTACCTTGGTGAAATTCTCTCCTCTTTTGCTTTTCATAATGCACTTTCCTCATTTTCCTACTTTCCCTCTGAATATTGCTTCTCAATCTCCTTGACTTGCACCTTTCATCTGTTCATCACATAAATGATGATTTTCATTGGAATGTTTTCATTACTTGGCACAGTGTTTTGTATGCCTTTTGCCTAAATATTTATCTCCCCATCTTCACCCTTAAACAAACACATGGACACTTTTCTAGAAACTTCATTTCTAAGATTCACATTGTTATACAAGGAATAGACCTTTTCTACAATATGATTCTGCCCTGCTGCCTGAAAATGCTTCATGGGAAGGCTGAGACTGGGCCCATCAGAACCTTCCCTCAGATTTTTAGAACCAGAACAGAACATTAAAGTGCCCCACTGTCATTATATTCACATGTGTCAACAAAATAGAGGCATTCGGAGGCAGAGGGGAAAGAGGAAGAGAGAGAAAGAGAAAGAGAGAATATAGCTGTGTACAGGAATAGCATCATTCCTTCCTGAAACTCCAGTACTTTGGCCACCTCATGCGTAAGAGTTGACTCATTGGAAAAGACTCTGATGCTGGGAGGGATTGGGGGCAGGAGGAGAAGGGGACGCCAGAGGATGAGATGGCTGGATGGCATCACTGACTCGATGGATGTGAGTCTGGGTGAACTCCAGGAGTTGGTGATGGACAGGGAGGCCTGGAATGCTGCGATTCATGGGGTTGCAAAGAGTAGGACACAACTGAGTGACTGAACTGAACTGAAAGGAATAGCTAAGGAATGCCCAGTAGAGGTAAATAACCCTGACAGTGTTTTAGTCATTATCCCCTTTTATCCCTCTGGTCCACTCTTATTCCCATCCTTGAATAGTTTAAGAAAACAGCATAAAAACTCTTTATATAATCTAACTTGAATCTGATTTGTGTGTTGTGTAATAGACGTACTTTTAAGGTGCCTAGAAATCCTTCTTCACATACACCTTCCCTCTAAGCAATCCATTCCACTCTGTTACTTTATCTTGGGGAACCACATTAAAGCCAACTACTATGTGAACAGCTTCACATCATAGTCATATCATCTTTATATTCCATTTGCTTCCTCAAAGTTCCTCTTCCTCTAATAGTATTTCTATCTTGTGAAAGTGTTATTTGCTCAGTCTTGTCTAATTTTTTGTGACCCCATGGACGCAAGGTTCCTCTGTCCATGGAATTCTCCAGGCAAGAAAACTGGAGTGGATTGCCATGCTCTTGTCCAGAGGATCTTCCCCACCCAGGGAAGATTTCTATCTTAGGACAATCCAATTTTCTCGCTTGCCTAAATCAGAAATAAAGTCATCTTCAACACCTCCATTCCTCTTGTTATTTTTTTAATAGAGTTTTAATTTTTTATTTATTTATTTTGGCTGCACTGGGTCTGTGCAGTGCTGCATATGGGCTTTCTCTAGTTGTGGCGAGCAGGGGCTACTCTTCATTGCAGCGCTTGGTCTTCTCATTGTGGCGTCTTCCCTTGTGGCAGAGCAAGGCTCGAGGGTGTGAAGGCTCAGTAGTTGTGGCACAAGGGCTTAGGTGTTCAGCAGTATGTGGGATCTTTCCAGGTTAGTGATTGAACCTGCATCCCCCACATTGGCAAGTGGATTGCCAACCAGGGAAGTCCCGTCTTATTTTTAAAGATAAATAGTACTTAATGTGATAACTGTTTAACCAAAAATAATGAAAAAATCTATGATGGATAAAACACCAAATTTCTAAATAAAGACAAGATCTGTAATAGAACTATGTGAGCCCCTTTTTTCTTTGGAGCCCTGCTTTATCCCCTCTCACTATCACTTTCACTTAATTTTTCAGACCCTTGTCAGTGTTTTCCTGGGCTATGGAAATAGCCCCCTAACTGTTCTTTCTACCTAAACTAAAATCTTTCAACTTTTCTTTAACTAAGCCAACAAAGTCATCTTTTTAATATGCAAATCTGATTATATCCCTTCTCTGCTTAAAACCTTTATAATGGTCTCCATTTCTGTATGTTCCTGAATATGCTGTGTAGTGTTTTATGATCAGGTCCCTGATTGTGTCTCCTGCCTTGTCTTCTACTCCTTTAACAAAATCCTATAACCTGTAACACTGAACATTACACTTTCATGATACTGAACTTCCTCTGGTTCTTAAAATGCTTTTGTCTCTCTAAATGTTCTTCTTCTCTGCTTTTATATGTCTTTGCCTGGCTTGGTCTTTATAACTTTCCTCAATGTACTTACTGAGTACTTCACTTTCATCCTTCAAACCCAGTCCAGGAAGATAGATATTAAATATCATTGCCCTTCAGTCCTCTATTCTAAATCTTTTCCCTCTTCTTTCAGTATTATAAACTTTCTCCTTGGATTATCTAAACCACTTCTCCTATCTCCTATTACTGATGACTTCCAAAGTGGGGATATGATCCCTTATTTTAAGCATCACACATACATATCCAATTGCAGCTTATACATAAAACAGACGGCTCAAGTTCAATATGTACAAAAATGAAATTTTATCGTTCCTTGAATTGCTTCTTATTGAATGTTCTCCATTTTGGAAAACTACATAACCATATGTTTAAGAAAACACCTGGAAATCACTCTTGGCCCTTCCTTCTCTCTCCTGTTTGTTATCTTCCTCCAGCATGCAAGGCCCAAAAGACATTTCAGCCATCACATTGGCATCACCAGTGTTTACATATTTCCTAGTGCCATGGTCACCGGTGCAGTTGCCAACACTTACTGGCATTTACAAAGCGACCCCAGCCAATGTCACGCCCCAGGAGTGCTCGCTAACACCCTCAGCGCCAGCGCTGTCAGAGCATCACACCCTATGTCCTGCGGCAATTGTAGAGCAATGGCTCTTCTAAGCCACTATTCAGTTTACCTTTCAGCCCTCTAGCCAGAGGAGTTGTGTTTGAAACAATGAGATCTGGGCTATGTAATAATCTCAGGGACACAAACCATGCTCAGAATCATTCTTCCCTCCTGTGTTAAATATTTGCCAATAAACCTTCAACCAACTTGACCCATCTCGACCTTTTTTCCCCTAGGATGAATTTTTACTTTTCTTGGAGGTTTTTTTGATGCTCCATGTAAACAAACCTCTTTCTGCTCTTAACCAGTCTTCCAAGTTATGCCTGAGCACGTGTGAATCTGACAGTAAATACAGCTTAGGCTTATGCAGTGGCTATTTGCCACTTAGACATCTGTAGTCAATGAGTAGTTGTTGAATAAATAAGAGAACTTGTGTCTTTTATTTTTATGCTGCTTCCTTTTTCCAAAATGCTTCTGATCATGTTCTGACAGCTTTTCTTTTTCTCTGAGATCTAAAGAATCATTATTAAAGAACTAGGAGCATATATATTACAATTGCCATTTCAACTGCATAGAATTAAAAAATATAAATACTGTTAATCCCCCAAATATCTAGGAATATAGACTAATTCATCAGTTGTATTTAATCAGATCATTTATAAATGGTAAATTAAAAGGGAAAAGAAGTAAAAGACAAGATATCCAGTTCTCTCTAGGGCCAGTCTTTTGAACAACCAATGCCTTGTACATTATCTGGCATGTGTGTGTTATTTTTGGTCTTCAATATCTGTTTGTGAAGGGACCACTATCATCTTGGTGAATCTTTTGGGCTAGAAAGGTATGCCTCCACCTTTTAAATGATGTTCACTTCATTATTGAAAGGAAAATCTGTTAATCTCTACTCACAGACTCAATTCTTCCAGCCCCACAATGTGTGGATTTTTTCCTGACACCAGGAATTCACAGTAGACACTGGCTGGACATCCTACAAATTTACTCAGTTCTGACACTCTCTTCTAGTCCTACAGGTTAAGGGCTCAGTCCCACAAGACTACCCTTACTTCAGATGCTAATGGCGAGTTGAGGTCTTCTGATCAAAGAACTATAAATTGGAATTCCCATAACCCCTTCCTTGGGTTTGACAATTTGCTATAACGACTCACAGAACTGGGGGAAATGCTTTGCTTATGTTTACTGGCTTATTGTAAAAGGATACTAGAAATAGCCAGATGTAAGGAATACATAGGGCACAGTATGGAGCAGCCATGTGCAGAGCGTCTCTGTGTCCATCAACCTCCCAGCACCTACATGTGTTCATCATCCTGGAAGCTTACCAAATCTTGTTGGTCAGAAATATTTATACAGCCTAATCTCCATCCCCATCTTCCCCTTTTTAGAGGTCAGTGAATGGAGTTGACAGTGCCAACCCTCTAATCATTCTTTCCACTGACCAGCCCCATCCTGAGGCTATGTAGGACCCCAACCCAAATCACCTCATTAGTATAACCTCAGGTGAGATCAAAAGGGATTTCTGATGAATAATAGAAGATACTCCATTCACTCAGAAAATTCCAAGGGTTTTAGGAACTCTGTGCCAGGGACAAAGTCCAAATATATTTCTTACTATACCATAACTATCATGCTTTTTAATGAGTATGCTGCTAAGTCACTTCAGTCGTGTCTGACTCTGTGCGACCCCATAGACGGCAGCCCACCAGGCTTCCCCGTCCCTGGGATTCTCCAGGCAAGAACACTGGAGTGGGTTGCCATTTCCTTCTCCAATGCATGAAAGTGAAAACTGAAAGTGAAGTCGCTCAGTCGTGTCCGACCCTCAGCGACCCCATGGACTGCAGCCTTCCAGGCTCCTCCGTCCATGGGATTTTCCAGGCAAGAGTACTGGAGTGGGGTGCCATTGCCTTCTCCTTTAATGAGTATGTAAAAAGGTAATTTGATGTTATATCAACTTTCATGATATAATGTGTTTAAAGCCATATGATGTGAAAAATAAAGATCTATAAAATGCTAAAACCAGGTAAAATCTAATTAAAGTGAAAAAATACAGTCATTTGAGTCAAAAATGCTATAGACATTTAAAATAGTCCTCTCAAGGAAAACAAATATCATATAATAGCACTTATATTTGGAATCTAGAAAAATGGTACAGATGAACTTATCTGTAAAGCAGAAATAGAGTCACAGATGTAGAAAACAAGCTTATGGTTACCAAGAGTGGCAGGGTGGGGGGCAGTGATGAGTTGAAAGATTGGGATTGAGATATATATATATATATACACTATTCTGTATAAAATGGGCTTCCCTGGTGACTCAGTGGTAAAGAATCTGCCTGCAATGCAGGAGACCTGGGTTCAGTCCCTATGTTGGGAAGATCCTCTAGAGAAGGGAATGGCAACCCATACTCCATTATTCTTGCCTGGAGAACCCCCTGGACAAAGGAGCTTGGTGGTCTATAGTCAATAGTGTTGCAAAGAGCTGGAAGTGACTAAGTGACTAGCACACCGCATAAAATAGGTAACTATGAGAATATCTACTGTATAGTCCAGGGAGCTCTACTCAATGCTCTGTTGTTGGAACATTAGGAAGGAAATAGAAAAAAGAGTGGATGAATGTATACATATGACTGATTCACTTTGTTGTGTATCAAGAAACTAACAAACATTGTAAAGCAACTATATACTCCAGTAAAAATTAATAAAACAAACAAAAAAACAGTTCTCTCATTCCCTTTTCTTCTTTTTAAAAAACAGAGGTAGTCCCAACAATATATCATCCAGATCTCTCAGTGAAGCACAGATAAATTAACTGAAAATGGACAGACACAGCATCATTTAATTAATGCTATCTATTTGAGGTAATGTGCCCAGCTACAGCACAATTACCTGGAGTGGTTGTTAAACATGCAGGTTCCCAATGGGCACTGGGCCCCAGGAATCTTGGTTTTACCAGTATCCCCAATAATGTGATGCACAGAGAGTTTAAAAGCTACTGATTGAAGGAATTGATAATAACAACATGGATTATATTCTGGATAAACTGATACAGATCTAATTAAATTATACTAGAAAGAATATCTTATAGTTAAATGTCATTGAATAAAATAACAAAATGTAAGTGAGAGTCAAGAAAATATTTGCTTGGTGATATTTTTGCCTCAGTTTCTGTTTGTGTCCAGTGTCATTGCCTATTCCTTTCCCATGAATGAAAATTTTAGTTTATGTATCAGCTAAAACTTTAATGACATTTTAGAAATACTAGTCAAAATGTCTAAATCAGCTTGGTTAAAACTGCATGAGGCAATCCAGATAAGATAAACAGGTATCTGAAGTGCTTAATAGACACAAGTTAGTGAAAACAAGTGTTTTGTCAATAACTACCACCTTTTCTTTTTTTAAAGAAAATTCTTTAATGTAAAATGTTTTCATTTTTTATGAAATAAAACTATTTCACAGAAACCTTAACTAAACTTTATTTTGTACAGTCTTCTTTCTTTTCATTGAAGCATCTTTGTCCTAGCTTCAACTTTTATATTTTGAAAGGTTTCAAAAATGTCTTTTTTCTTATTTTGATAGGGAATAATATGTTGAATCCTTACTGAGTATATGGATTACATATCCAGAAGAGGAATGGATCCAGCTAAGCAACTCTTTTTCTTCTTTGTTGGGTATCAGTGTAGGTTCTAATGAGCTTAGTCTCCCGGGGAGCATTTTAATGGTTTTTTTCACCTCCCCTGATGACCATGTTTATGCTGTTTTGATACAGTAGACAAGACTTGTATAGTAATTAGCATTCAAATGGACCACTGATTTCCCTTTCCTGAGTGGGTCTATTTCCAGGTTTAGAAATGTAATCCAATGGGTTAGAGCTTATAATAATCAAGACATATTAACAATTCAAATGTTAAATTAAAAATACAAGATACCAGGGTGCAAAAAGGAAGCATCACCCTTGTCACAGATTGGTTAAACCACTGAATGGGAACAAAATAATGAAGAGGGCAAACTTTCATGGCTAATGGTCTATGAGCAAATGTGAGTGTAGCAGCAAGAAAAATGAAATGCTAAGTACAAGGCCTAAGCAATATTGAAAGATGGAATATGCTGGAGTTTTTTAGGTTTAAAACTTCTCAGTGTCTTTGTCTTCTATGTAGCCATTTGACAAAATTCAAGGAAGAGAAAAATGAGATAAAAATACAGTGTACCTGCTTGATAGCTATTTTAGGATATTTTAGGGATTCATCCGATGACATTAATAAGGAGCTGGCAATTACTCCAGACCAACACTGGGGATCACAATTATTTTACAAGTTCCTTAAAACTTGTCATCATTTCTGAAAACATTTAATATTTTATATAGTAACATCTGGGGACACAGAAACCCTTTAAAATCTAATGAAATCCTTGTGCCTTAACAGTGCCATCCTTAGAGAAATGCACATCTATTCATACAAGCAATAATGCTGTTTTTGATCATTAAATTAAAAAGATGTAATAAAGAGTAGAGTGACTTTACACTTCAAGTTTTTAATGAATAATAGTTTTTAAATTTGTGTGTGTATATATACATATATATATAATTGATCTAACTACGATTTTCCTTTTTTTCTAAGTATATGCTTATATTGAATGGTTACAAACTAATAAAATAAAGAACCTGAATAAAAGCATACATTTAAAAAGTTGATTTTACAATGTATCTCTCTCTCAAACACTTACAAAATAATAAAAGGATAACAGTTTGGTGAACTATTATCTACCAGATTTTCAGAATATCAAGTCATTATTATTCACATCTACAAATGAATGGGAAAGCAGAAGAAATTAAACTCAGAGTATTTTATTTAAATAACTAGTTTTGCTACATTTATGCTCTACACAAATAACATGAATATATTTTTAGCACAATTAACCAAATACCCTAGAGCCTAGTTTCCTGTTCATGGCTTTAGGCTGGTTAATGTGAAATTTAATTTGTGCTAATCTTCTCAAAGTTAGCAAAGTGTGAAATACACTGTACGTTGGATTTATCCAACATACAGTAGCATTGAATTGATGTAAAATTTTAGAAAATAATGTCTTAGAATTTTCTAATCAAAAGAAAAAGAAGTAACATCAATGATCCATTATTAGGGTTGAAACTATGCTACAATTACAAAGGGACAAAATGTCAAGGGTAGGCCAGTAGTCACTGCATATCACAAAGACCTCTTAAAGTGAATTTATAAATTATAGGACTCTATTTAAAGACACAGCTACAAATTATTTCTTTTTAAGCCAGAACCCAAGAGTTGTGGAGAAATCACCTGAGTGTGGCCTGTAACCACAGCAAAAGATTCTGTTCTGGTCCCAGAAACTATCTAATCATGTAATTGTCCAGGATCAGAGGAGCTCAGGAGGCTTCCCCGGTGGCTCAGACAGTAAATAATCTGGAATGAAATGCAGGAGATCTGGATTCAATCCCTGGGTTGGGAAGATCCCCTGGAGAAAGAAATGGCTACCCACTCCAGTATTCTTGCATGGATAAGTCCATGGCCAGAGGAGTCTGGCCGGCTACAGTCCATGGGGTTCCAAGAGCCCCATGACTCAGCAACTAACACTTTCCAGGATAGAAGGAAGAAAACGTAAAAGAAAAATGTAATATATTTTTATCAGGCTAATCCAAATTTTGTCAATAAAGCTTTTAATAAATTAGAACACAGTTAGGACTTCCCAGGTGGTGCTATTGGTAAAGAACCAGGCTGCCAATGGGGGATATGTAACAGATGTGGGTTCCATCCCTGGTTGAGGAAGATCCCCTGGAGGAGGACATGGCAACACACTGTTGCCTTCTTGCCTGGAGAACTCCATAGACAGAGGAGCCTGGCGGGCAACAGTCCATGGGGTCACACACAGCCAGACGCAGGTGTGCAACTAACACTGCTATTACTAGAAGAGTCAAAATTTGGAGTTTCTCTTCTGTATAGGAACTGTCCTGACTCTCTTCAAAGTATAAAATATGGAGGACTCTTTATATTTAGAGAAGTCTGTGAAACCATTTAGGTGTCCAACCTAGTGACATACCTGCTTCCTCTAAAATGTTTTAGTGGCATAGATAAATGACTTTTAAATGCACAATAGGTGGTAAGAAAAATGGGTGTAGTATACAATTTGTATTCTAAATGCACAGGGCTATTACACTGAAAGAAAATTCTACAAAACACTTAATGGATTAAACTTGAAAAGGAGTAATGATGTGAAAAAATATATAGGAGAAGAAGCAAATTGCATGCAATAAGGCAGAAAATAAAATTCAGTGAGATTTAGGTTTGTACAAACAGAGTTATCTCCAACAAGTCACTCAGTTTGCATTCTTTTTGGGGGAACTCATAACAGAGCTATGGAAAAGCAGTAAGGGTTGAATAACTTGATCGTACAAAATTAAAATATACATGTGTGTGCGTGTGTGTCTATTTAGCTACATGATATTGAAAACCATATACCCAGGGATTGAACCCAGGTCTCCTGCATTGCAGGCAGACACGTTACCCTCTGAGTCACCAGGGAAGCCCCAGTTTAAGAATATACCAGCATTTAAAAGAGATGAAAGGCAAATAAAGTAGAAAATCATTTCAAATAACTCATAGTAACCCTATTATCCCATGATGAGCTCAATATGTTCAGTTAAAATACACAAAATTTCTTTGAAATTTAAAATGCTATCAAGTATAAGGTGCTATGAGACATAATACATTACATGGCAAAGGCAGAAAAATTTATGAATTGTGAAAACAATTAATGTGACTGTGAATACACATTTGCAGAACAAATAAATATGTCTTCTCCCTGTATGAAGACAATGGTATGAAGCCATTTTTAATATAATGGGTACTTTGATTTATTTCTTATGGAAGATAGTCAACCCAGATATAAAAAGATAGGTGGGAAAAAATTACTTAGTTATATTTAGGATGCTTTTATTGCTTTTATTTATAAGAGAAAGATGTGGGGAAAATAAAAGAAAAATTCACAGGTTAATTTAAAAAAAAACTTTATTTCCTAATTTAAAAAGAGCTACAAATTTCAAATTTACCTTGTAATAGATATAAAAATTTCTTCATAATTTGTAACACTGCAGTCTAATTTGTCCAGAAAAGATGTTGAAAAATGTAAAACTCATACCTTTTAGAATAAAAAACACACTCAATAATCTACATCAGAGAACTTTATAGATAAATTGGCTGGTTGGAATACTTCTCTCTTTTGATCATAATTAGAAAAATAATGTATGAGGGCAAAATGGTCAACAGTTAGCTGTTGCTGTACTTTTATTGTCTTCATAATTATTCCTATGTATTATGAAGCTGTTGACAAGTTATTTATAAGTAACTGTGTAGTAATCGTGTAATTGTCTAGTTTAACAAGTGATTCAGATTCTCATCACTAAATATGTGGGATTTAGTGATCTATCTCTTCAAGACAGAGTAATATATATGCAATGTATCTTCTCAGGCATGGCTCCAAGTTTTTTTTTTTAAAAATTGCAGCTTCTCTTTACCGATTTAAATTCTATCATCTTTCAAAGACTCTCAATGAGTTTCACCTCCTTTATGAGCCACTTTCCATATCTTTTAGCCAACACTGATTACTTTATTTCTGATCATCCAGATTGCCTTTATTTAAAAGCTGCAATACTTATTGATTCATCAGAAATATTAGGAAAAAGTCTAGGGTTTCAATTTGCAATCTAGTGGTAGAAGAAATCTGCTTAAATAAGATTGGTACACCAGAAATTTGAAAATAAAAAGATATTTAATGGCATAAAATGTGACAAAGGAGATCATAAAGTCAATAGACAAAAATATTTACAGAAAATTTTTTTCAACACAATGATTAAGATCAACAACTGTAAAATACAAAATCTTAGTAGTTTACTGAAGACTAAGTTTATATTACTTGTCTACCTGTTAATTACTTGTGTTTCCCTCTTAGAATATAAGTTCCATGAGAACAGAACTTGTCTTTTGTTCACAATTTTAATATGATACCTAGAATAGTGTGTGAAAGGTAGGAGGAACGGAAGAAATATGAACATAAAGATAATACTTTACCCTCCACAACTGGTAAAATATAAAGAGAACAATTGTATCTATTGCTAACTAGAATGTGGGTAAATTATATTCTTCACATTGCTAGAAAAATATGAGTTAGTAATTTTGGAAAAGAATTTCATAACAGCTATTAAAATTAGACACTATAATCTCACTCTGAGTTTTATCTTCGAAAAATGAAAATATGTAAAATATACGTAGCAGGACAGTGTTTAATGCAGAACTATTGATATATACCCTAGAAGGCAATGGCACCCCACTCCAGTACTCTTGCCTGGAAAATCCCATGGATGGAGGAGC
The DNA here is from genome assembly GCF_019923935.1 of Bubalus bubalis. Lineage (NCBI taxonomy): Eukaryota > Metazoa > Chordata > Mammalia > Artiodactyla > Bovidae > Bubalus > Bubalus bubalis. Next base: position 71,057,730 of record NC_059157.1, read on the forward strand.
CTGGTAGGCTGTAGTCCATGGGGTCGCTAAGAGTCGGACACAACTAAGCGACTTCCCTTTCACTTTTCACTTTCATGCATTGGAGAAGGAAATGGCAACCCACTCCAGTGTTCTTGCCTGGAGAATCCCAGGGACGAGGGAGCCTGGTGAGCTGCCGTCTCTGGGGTCGCACAGAGTCGGACACGACTGAAGTGACTTAGCAGCAGCAGTTATTTATTAATCATGCTAGTAAATACAAACAATATGGACCAGTGATCTGACCTTCTCTCTCATAACACACATTCCTTATAGCAAAGTGCTTTAACTCCATATATGACCTGGATTGAGTTGGCCTGAACTCAGCTTCACTGGAATAGGATATTCTTCTTTCTCAACCTCTGACACTTATTAGAGGGACAAAGAGGATTGAAGTTAGTGGAGGTATTAAAAACAGTACAGCTGGAACAGACACCATGCTCCGAAACCAGAATCAGGTTTTGAACAAGTCATAAGTAACAGCTTTCATATGAAAAAAATTCCTTTTTATGTGTCAAAATTCCACACTAACATATGATAGGGGGGAAAAAGAAGATTCTGAGAACTTGTATATGTGTGACTTTCTTCAACCTTCAACTCAAGACATCTATTGTACATATAGTTGGTCTTTTCAGTTTATGTGGTTCAAGTCTCTCCCAAATTCAGTATTGTAAGTTGAGATGACATAAATTGATTTGTACCATTTTTTATTATTTAAAATGTAGCATTAACCCAGGTGGGCATAGTTGTGTAAATGTATGAATGCCATTTATTTTATTTTTAATTGGAGGACAATAGCTTTACAATATTGTGATGATTTCTGCCATACATCAATGGCAGAAACCATCAGCCAGAAGTATACTTATGTCCCCTCCCTCAAAAACCTCCCTCCCACCCCTCTAGGTTGTCACAGAGCATCAGCTTTGGTTCCCTATGTCATATAACAAATTCCCACTGGCTCCTATGTTACATATGGCATTGTATATGTTTCAATGCTACTCTCTCAAATCATCTCACCTTCTCCCTCTCCAACTATGTCCAAAAATCTGTTCTCTATGTCTGCATCTCCATTGCTGTCCTATATCCGTATCATCTTTTGAAGACTATTTTTTGAGAGAAAGGTTCTACTATTTCTGTGAAGAGGATGAATGTACTAGGTGCAATTATGAACTTGAGTTAAATCTTCCTTCAATATTCATTCCCAAGAGAATTCGAGATCATCACTCCCCTCCTCCCCCCTTTATATATATTCTCTTGGGAAATGGAGACTGACTAGTTCATTTTGATTTTCAAGATATTTTCTTCTCAAAGCAGTTCAATAACAAGGAATAGGCATATTTCCTTTTCTATTTCAACTTCAAGAATTTGATCATTAAAACTATTTTTAGTTGAAGTTTAGAAGTACTGCACATATAGATTTCCTTTTGAAACATGGCTTTGAAGGAAGTGAGGGTCATGTAACCCATTTATAGCATTACTTTATGCTCTCTGTTCTGTTGCAAGACTTCCAAAGAATTAATTAAAAGTTGATAGGATTGCCCCTAAAACCAATTATCCCTTCTGTCCGAAATGCTGAGTACACATTATTGAGTTTTCAAATAAACTGAAAAAAATTTCAGTCAGGCAATAGTATTATCTTAATTTATAAACATTAACACAAGAAAATATCTGATTTGTTTTAAATGCTTACTCCACATTGTATTATCAGTATTATCTCTTCCTGCCTGTTTAAAAGCCTACCAGAATACATTTCCAATATATAACAACAGTACGCAATCATACATAATTGGTCTGATATTGAATAGAGTGTTCTAGTTGAGATGTTTTTGGAATTTAGAGACAGCATTTCAGCAGATTTATACTGTGCTTCAATTTCTCAGTTGAGGAACCCCTCTAACCTGTTCATCTTTTCAATCTTGCAGTTTGGAGGACTGAAGGCTTCAGGGACTTTTGACCTTTAACCTTTAAATCCTTTATCTTATCATTCTAACATGACTGTCCCATTTTCCATATAAACATTTAATTTTTCTCCCTCCACATATATGCACACACACACACACACACACACACACACACACAAACACAATAAGAGATTAATGAAAGTTACAGGCAGCAATTGAAATTACTTGCATTGCAGAATTTTCTGTTTCATCATATCTTGTAAAAAAAGTAAAGTCTTTGAAAAACAATAGCTATTATATTTTAGTGTCTTTATTATGGCAAGAAACTGTGCTAAAGCCCAATTGTAATACTTTCATTAAAAGATGAAGAGTTAAAGCTCAGAGATGTTGAGTTTGTCTGTGGGGGAGAGGAAGTTTTCAGACAAAGATCTGAATCTACAAAGTCTGATTCCAAAATCTCTCATTATGTTGCCACACCTTAGTCATGGCAAACACACTTTATGCCCAAGACAGAGGTGGAGGAAAATGTTTCAAAGGATGACATGACACATTACCTTTAAGATCTCCAGATTCCAAGAATAATGGTTAAAAAAAAATCTTAATTTCTATAATAATTTGAAAAGAGTACTCAATAGATATTGTCAAATTAGTGAATAACTGAAGGAACAAATGAGATCTGTACAGGTGACTCTCATTTTAAGAACAGATTAAATTCTTAATACTCAGTATTAACTTTGTTATTTGAATTTTAGGTCCATTTCAACAGGGGCTGGAATATAGCTTCAATAATATGGGAAAATTCTTCTTGACTTGTCACTTAAGCATCGGCTTCAAAAACATTGAGAGACAATTCTCCAGTAATATTGATGTATTAATATTTATGAATGTCTTAATAATGGAATTTTAGGAAATGCCCCATGTTCACTCTTTGACCTTATTTTACAACTCCCTACATAATCTCACATAGCTCTGGTAAGGTGCTCATTGATATTTGAAAAACAAAATGATAGGCAGTAGGCAACCAAAGTAGCAAGGATATAACCTGATGAAAGTTCAACAAAAAATGTCCATTCTCTTTCCAATGTTTATGTTACAATAAGTATCAGCATATGTAATTGCTTGGACACGATTTACTTGGTTAATTCACATCTTTTTTTTAGGGTTTTTGTTTTGAAGTTGATAAGACGGATGTTGGAAGAATTTTTGACTTTCATAAGTCTTTCCAGTAATTAGTTGAGAAAACAAGAATAAAATTTCCCCAAAATTTCATGAGGTGTTCATGGTTCCTTGACTTTATAACACAGTGTCATAATTTCAGTGATTCTTTGAGATTTTGACAACAGGATCATTGATTTCCACAAATAAATTTTTGTTTCCTCTAGAACAAGGGGAAAGGGCAGTGATAAACAGTGCCCTAAATTTTCTAAAAGTTAAGAAACCTAAAATTTCTCTATGTATGTCTATAGTTTTAAACATAGTGGGATCTTCTGAATTATTTAGTTGTTTCTGGTATGTTTAGCATTTTCCTCTGCAAGCCACCTGAGAACTGCATCAATGTACTATTCTGTTCACTAACGAAAATGTCAAAGATCAGGCTTTAAACATGTTAAATAAAACTAAGCCAATCAGTCCCCTACTGTTGTTCATTTTGAGGCCAACTTTATTCAAAGACTGCTTTACTCCCTGTTGTTACTTCTTTGCTAAGCCTGTAATTGTCAGTAAACATTATCAAACAGGTTTGGGATTGTCAGTGTGAAATAGATGCTCTTGACTATGATCAAAAGTAACCACTCAAAAGCAGGATTAAGTCAAATATCATTAATGCAGGCTGTTAACCAGAATAGTGCTGAAAACACCCAAGCCACTCTCTCAAACCTACTAAAATGTTCTCAAGGACTGATTCTATCCTATATTTCTGTGAAAATTATCAGGAAAATAAAAAAATTTTTTAAATAAATTGTTGAATTATGAAGAATAAGAAATATTCCTCTAAAAATTTTGCTGATTCAAGAAATCACATCAATAGAGATGGTCATTGTTAGCAGACCATTTTTTCTTCAAAATATATTCACAAATTTGATATTGCTATATATACATCAAATTATATGTTTATATCTTATTTTTTCTTTTTTACTTAACATAGATACTGTGAAGTTTCTCACATCCTTAAACATATGCTATCTGTAATGTTATAATTCAGGGTGTCCACAAAGCTGGGGAACAGAGAATAAATTTATTCTTAAATAATATGCAAGTTACATATTCAAATAATGCTCAAAATGTTTTCAGGTTAAATGCCTCTAAATTTATAGCAATGGGTTCAATTTTTAATCTGAAAACAGTACAACAAATATAATACAGGTGTCAAAGTGTCTAGAAATACATAGGATAAAAAGGTTTAAATATTGTACTTCTATCAGATTAACAATTACACCCACTGCTTTAAATTTAGAGATGTTTCATCTGAAAGGTGTCTGTAGGCTAACGATCACTGGAATATATTATTTAAACATACAGCCAAGATATGATTTAAAAGTAAGTTTATGTTACATTTCCCAGAAGTAGTTTCTTTACTTAAAATTACACATCTGAATTTGGATATCAGTTTTTGATATATTTTTTCTTAGTGGTAAAACATGATCTTCCATTTTATTTTTATAGAGAAAGAAAAGATCAACAAATTTCCACCAAACCAATACTGGCTCTCACCCTCTTCTCTGCAAAATGTGTCTGAAGTTAGAGCTACCAAAATGTAAAGTCACATTTGGACCACATTCCTGGATTCTCATAGATCCTATTGTTTTGATAATTTTGTCTTTTTAAAAAAAAATCTTCTGGGTAATATTCTTAGCTATAGAAAAAGCAGGCAGATAGCATTACCAGAAAAAAAAATCTTACCATCAGATTATAAAATATAAACACTGAACCAAGAGTGAGGGCAAAAGAATTGTTTATTTTGGTTTTCAAGTCCCTTATCAGATCATAACAAGGCACCTATTTTCACTGATATAATGATAGCCCCATCTTCACTTTCTGGTAAAAGCCCTCTTCTGTTAGTATGGTTAAATGTGAACCAAGAGCCCAGAATGGGGTTAAACACTATCCCAGGATGAGAAATGTTGGAAGAAACCCAATGTTGACAAATTATATTTAAAAAATGATGCATGCAAAGCACCAGCCACTCTGCTCAGTTATGAAGATAAGAAGTTAATTAAGACATAGTCTGTGTCCTCAAGCAACACACTCTGATGTGGAGTAGTAGTTATTGTTCAGTTGCTCAATCATGTCTGACCCTTTGCAACCTCATGGACTGGAGCACACCAGGCTTCCCTGTCCTTCACCATCTCCCAGAACCTGCTCAAACTCATGTCCATTGAGTCAATGATGTCATCCAACCATCTCTTCCTCTGTTGTCCCCTTCTCCTCCTGCCTTCAATCTTTCCCAGCATCAGGGTCTTTTCCAATGGGTCAGCTTTTTCCATCAGGTGGCCAACATATTGGAGCTTCAGCTTCAGCATCAGTGTTTCCAATGAATATTCAGGACTGATTTCCTTTAGGATTGACTGGTTTGATCTTTTTGCAGTTCAAGGGACTCTCAAGAGTCGTTTCCAACACCACAGTTCAAAAGCCTCAATTCTTCAGTGCTCAGCCTTCTTAATGATCCAAATCTCACATCCATACATAACTACTGGAAAAACCATAGCTTTGACTATACGGACCTTTGTCTCTCTTTTTTTAATATGCTGTCTAGGTTGGTAACAGCTTTTCTTCAAAGGAGCAAGCATCTTTTAATTTCAAGGCTGCGGTCACCATTTGTAGTGATTTTGGAGCCCAAGAAAATAAAGCTTGTCACTGTTTCCATTGTTTCTCCATCTATTTGCCATGAAGTGATTGGACTGGATGTCAAGATCTTTGTTTTTTGAATACTGAGTTTTAAGTCAGGTTTTTCACTTTTTCACTTTCATTAAGAGGCTCTTTAGTTCCTCTTTGCTGTCTGCCATAAGAATGGTGTCATCTGCTTATCTGAAGTTATTGATATTTCTCCCTGAAATCTTTATTATAGCTTATGCTTCACCCAGCTTGGCATTTCACGTAATGTACTCTGCATATAAGTCAAATAAACAGGGTTCAATAAGTTAAATATACAGCCTTGATGTACTTCTTTCCCAGTTTTGAACTAGTCTGTTGTTCCATGTCTGCTTCTAACTTTTGCTTCTTGACCTGCATATAGGTTTCTCAGGACAGGTAAGGTGGTCTGGTATTCCCATTTCTTGAAGAATTTCCCACAGCTTGTTGTGACTCACACAGTCAAAGGCTTTAGGGTAGTCAATGAAACAGAAGTAGATATTTTTCTGGAATTCTCTTGTTTTTTTCTATGATCCAATGAATGTTGGCAATTTGATCTCTGGTTCTTTTGCCTTTTCTAACATCTGGAAGGTTTCATTTCATATATTATTGAAGCCTAGCTTGGAGGATTTTAAGCATGACCTTGCTAGCAAGTGAGATGAGTGTAATTGTGTGGTAGTCTGAACATTCTTTGGTATTGATCTTCTTTGGGATTGGAATGCAAACTGACCTTTTCCAGTCTTGTGGCCACTGCTGAGTTTTCCAAATTTGCTGACATACTGAGTGCAGCACTATCACAGCATCATTTTTTAGGATTTGAAATAGCTCAACTGGAATTCCATCACCTACAGTAGCTTTGTTCATAGTGATGCTTCTTAAGGCCCACTTGATTTCACACTCAAGGGTGTCTGGCTCTAGGTGAATGGCCACACCATTGTGGTTATCTGGGTCATTAAGATCTTTTTTTTTTATAGTTCTTCTGTGAATTATTGCTACTTCTTAAAATCTTTTGTTTCTGTTAGGTCCATAATGTTTCTGTCCTTTATTGTGTCCATCTTTGCATGAAATTTTCCCTTCCCTTAGTATCTCTAAGTTTCTTGAAGAGAGCTCTAGTCTTTCCATTTTATTGTTTGCCTCCCTTTCTTTGCATTGTTTGTGTAGGAAGCCTTTCTTATCTCCCCTTGCTATTTTTTGGAATTCTGCATTCAGATGGGTATATCTTTCCTTTTCTCTTTTGCCTTCCACTTTTTTTTTTTTTATCTTTTTCCTCATCTATTTGTAAGGCATTCATCAGACAATCATTTTTCCTTCTTGCATTTCTTTTCCTTGGGGGTGGTTTTGATCACTGCCTCCTGTACAATGATGTGGAGTAGAGATAAGTAACTCTGATTATAGAGCATCATGATATCAAATGAACAAGACAAGAGAGGATACCTGACAAAGGTTAAAGACATAAGAGGATATTTGATAAAGGGTTAATATCCATTAAATATACAGAACTCATACAGCTCAATACTGTACACACAAAAAAATAAGTAACCAGTAATGGGCTGCTGCTGCTGCTGCTGCTGCTAAGTCACTTCAGTTGTGTCCGACTCTGTGCAACCCCGTAGACAGCAGCCCACTAGGCTCCTCCCTCCCTGGGATTCTCTAGGCAAGAATACTGGAGGGGGTTGCCATTTCCTTCTCCAATGCACGAAAGTGAACAGTGAAAGTGAAGTCGCTGGTCATGCCCGACTCTCAGCGACCCCATGGACTGCAGCCTACCAGGCTCCTCCCTCCATGGGATTTTCCAGGCAAGAGCACTGGGGTGGGTTGCCATTGCCTTCTCCACAGTAATGGGCAGAGGATATAAATAGATATTTTTCCAAAGCAGACATACTGATGGCTAATAAGCATGTGAAAAGATGCTCAACTTGACAAATTATCAGGGAAATGAAAATCAAAACCACCATGAGATATCACCTCACATCTGTCAGAGTGGCTATTATCAAAAGAACAAAAAATTAAAATTAAAAAATATTGGTGATTATGTGGAAAAAAGGAACACCTGCATTATTTGTGAGAATGTAAATTGGTTCAATCCCTATGGAAAACATTATGTAGGTTCCTCAAAAAGTTAAAAATACCATATGACCCAGCACTTCTGAGTATTTATCCAAAGAAAATGAGACAATAATTCAAAAGATTTATGTACCCCTCTGTTAATTGCTATAGCCAACATGTGGAAACAACATAAATATCAATCAATGATGAATGGATAAAGATATGGTATAAGTATACAGTAGAATACTACTCAGCCATAAAAAAGAATGAAATCTTGCCTTTTGCAACAGCATGGGCAGACATTGAAGGTATTATGCTAAGTGAAATAAGTCAAACAGAGATAGACAAATATACAGTATGATTTCACTCATGTGTGGGATCTGAAAAAAACAAAACCAGCAAAACAAAACTCATAGATAAAGAGAACAGATTGGTGGTTACCAGAAAGAAGGAGCATTAAGGGGTGGGCAAAATAGTCACCCATTTTGATCAAGAGGTAAAACTTCCCAGATATAAAATAAATAAGTCATGGGGATGTTAAAAAAAATGATATGCAAGGGAATACAATACTTAAGAGGTAAAAAAATCAACAAGATTGCAATAAGAGAGCATTAACTATAATAAATTGATTTAGATCTTGTGAAATAAATTATGGCAGAAGTAGCAAGAATATAGAAGACAAGGAAGGCAATTAGAAAAGAATGATGTGCAACTGAAGAATGAATTTCTTTAGACTTAATGGAAAACACCCTGATGCTGGGAAAGATTGAATGCAAGAGAAGAGCATGACAGAGGATGAGACGGATGGCATCTTCGATTCAGTGCACATGAGTTTGAGCACACTGCAGGAAATAGTGAAGGACCAGAAAGCCTGGAGTGCTGCAGTCCATGGGGTCACAAAGAGTCGGACAGGACTGAGTGACTGAACAATAGCAACAAATATTAAGGAGGTCTTTGATGATTCAAGTAGAAATGTTTTTGCAATTCCTGGTTTAAAAAAAAGGAAATTGAGAATCCAACAGAAAAGAGAGATGATAGTTGATGGAGAAAGGTGACAAAGTAGCCAGGAGGGGATCAAATCAATGCCCAGGTGGAGGTTTTGCTTTGGGTTTGGGGACACTGCTTCCACTAATAAGGATGGAGGGAGAAGAAGATGCCTATTCTCATTTATGGCAAGTCTGCAAATCTCATCAAGCAATAGCACAGAGCAGGTAAAGAGCTACAAGAAGAACTGCTTATTATTTATTGATGCGTATGCCAGATATGTTTATCTAACCCACGTCTTATAAGCTACCTTCTACATCCTGAATATCAGACAGTTGTTCAGATAGGTTACCACCTGCCTTTACTCTGAATGCACATTTATTTTACAATGAGGCTGAACTTCAACTACTCTGAAATAAGACAAAAAGAGGTCAGTTTAATGAAACTGGAACACTGAAACACAAGGAAAATTTAATGGAATACTGGTATCTTCACACTGTGTCACTAATGGCAATGATATACTCCTTATCAAAGTTTTTTTGGGGGGAACATTTTTGAAACAGAAAAATCCCAAAGCACAGTGAAAATGAAGTCACAAAAGAAGTTGAACTATGTGTGTACTGGTGGTGGTTGGGGTAAGGAGACATTTCTGCCCTAGTAAAGGTGGGGTAGGGGAGCCTGATTACATTGAACTCTCCTTCCTTTCAGGGTCATTATTGCTCCACCAACAACCTGAGTCTGGGACCTTGTCTATTCTACTGTAGGAAAATCTCTCTCTAGAGTACAGGATCAGTTCATAGAAAGAAACAACTGTCATTTTTCACATGGCCCCCCAAACAGCTCTGGCAGTAGAATATCAGAGAAGCAAGGCCCTCAAGCTCCTGGTTAGGTTGATATACTAGTGCTGAAGCCAGATGGCTGATAGAAATGTTATTGGTCCAATGGCTATAATTCATGGAGTACGAGGAGTAGTCCAAGAAGTAGAATCTTGAGGAGAACCAACACACAAGGCCATGCCAGTCATCCTTGAGGGAACAGTCTGATGAGGCTATTTAGAGTCCTTTTGGAAGGCAACATGACACAATCAGTGAAGACAGAGAGTTGTGGGACATCTAGAGAAATGTCCTGATTAGAAGAGGAAGCTAGAGGATGTGTTCTTTATAGGAAGATAGCCTATAAACGCACCAAAGTTTCCAAAGAAAACACCCAGGATAAAATGGAAAATTACCCATTGTTCAATTTTCTCTACAGAGCTGCATGTTTGGCATCATATATAGGAAATAAACAGATAGACAATGGCTTCAGTTTTCATCTTGATGTGAACTGTCCTGCAGACAGGACTAAAATGTGGGAATAAAATATTTTAACCCATAATTTAATTCTTGGCATTAAAGTACGTCTAACAAAATTATTTGTGTCCTTTCAACCATATGCTAAGATTATCAAAAGGTTTTGTCAGACTCCCCCCTTCTTCCTAATGGATAGTAGGAAGAAACAATCAAGCTAGTTCATGGGGACCTTATATGCTTCTACTGGACAGCTGTAGGAATAACGTTTAAAAATTAAACCATAAGCTTATATTTTTAAAAATAGGACACATTATGGATGCATTTGAATGAAAAGTGAAAGCAAATACTATTAAGCAAAGTCTACACAAAGCCACAGACCTCAAGAGTGTACACTTCTGAAAAAAAAAAAAAATTCCTGAGTTGGGATATTCAGGATGGGCTCTATACAGATGAGCTTTCTAAATGTTCCTTTAGCCTTGGGGACAATCATAAAGAGAAAAACCAGAATTTTTATGGAGTATCCTGGCTTCTAAACACTCCCCTGTTCCTGATCCATACTGCAGGGTAATGAATCCCCTGGGGAAAATAACAGTACACAATGTACTTTGTCAAGAACATGCAGTGGTCTGTCTGTTGCTCTTGTCATGTCTTGTCCTACCATCTTTTAATTCATCATTTAGGAAAGGAGTTCAGAAAGACAGAGCAACCCACAGAAACTCTTTGCTCATATCATTTGCTCAGGATTTTGTATGGGTATGTACACACACACAAATACACACACACACACTCTCACAAGTGCTTTGAAACCCAAAGGGAAAAACAGCTCTACTGCTGCTATTTATTTCTATTAAGGAGACAATCAAAATTTATCAAAGCATTTCAGAATTCTTCCAATTAAGATTTCATATACTTCTCTCTGTAATGCATTTGTTTCTTTCCTGACCTCTCAAGAGTATTTTTAAATGAAGGGTATTGTGATTATACTGTGAAATAGCAACTTTATTCTATTTCAGCCTTATTTATCCTACTCAGAGCCATTTCTAGGCTATGGTCCAAAATAGCCTCTAACCACTGAAGCTGTTCAATGAAGTGTATCAGAAAGCAATCCTTGAAACAGCTCTCAAAATATGTGCTCTTCCTTCATTTGAACATAGTTGCATGCCAATCATCAGCAAAGTAATTAAAATCCTGCCTGGATCAAAGAACGTGCCTTGCTACAGCTTTTGCCAATCTATAAAAACATTTCCCCGTCTCCTTTTGTTAAGGTCCTGGCAACCTACACTCCAGCAATATCCAAGAATCTACTTATGCTCTTTATAGTTCTTAATTTGTTTCCACAAAAAAAATTTTTTTTTTGCTATGAAGTACATGATGTCAGTTTCCAGTTTTCGCCATTTCTCAGCATTCCCTCATCATTTTGTAGAGCACCTGTCTCAACAACTTTAATATTCTACCTTTCATCTTGGATGTACATATATTTGACGTTAATATTTTCATTGAGGTTACACTGCTTGAGGACTTGTCATGTACTCCTATTTATTGTGTATATCAATTTTCTTTATGTGTTCTCCCTCTGGTAATAATATAACCTTTTGCAGATTTTTCTGGTGCAATGTATTGAGTCCAGATACACTCTAATAGCAGCTTCCTTGACTTAATCAGAGAATACAGAGCTGAGGGAGGTAGACAGTCCCTTTCTGGATTATTCTGCCTTCTCATCAATAATTGAAAAGACCAGCTAAGTAATTTTCCATATTCTCTCCAAATCCTTTTCCTCCCCTCTGAATGCAACTGACATGTAACTCAAACCATTTTACTCAAGATTTTTGAACTTTTTGGGGTGCTCTGAGTCCAGCTGTGTGACAGAGTATCAAGAAGCAAAAGAAACAACTTCTCTGAATCCAAATCTTGCTGTGAGTGCAAAAAGACACATAGAATTGCTTCAGTTAAAATGAGAAATTCAAACAAAAATATGTCAGCTGAAAAACATAGGTAACTGAGGCAAACTTCCATTTGTTTTAAATTATGTGAATAGTTGCTTACATTTAGCACATTGTCTACAGTTAAATCAGAGAAGGCAATGGCACCCCCACTCCAGTACTCTTGCCTGGAAAATCTCATGGATGGAGGAGCCTGGTAGGCTGTAGTCCGTGGGGTCGCTAAGAGTCAGACACGACTGAGCGACTTCACTTTCACTTTTCACTTTCATGCATTGGAGAAGGAAATGGCAGCCCGCTCCAGTGTTCTTGCCTGGAGAATCCCAGGGACGGGGGAGCCTGGTGGGCTGTCGTCTCTGGGGTCGCACAGAGTCGGACACAACTGAAGTGACTTAGCAGCAGAACAGTTAAATTCTGTATCACTAGCAATGTTCCATTCTCACAATTTCTAGGGCCTGGTAAAACCTATTTGAAAGTTCTTTGCCACCTACGATTTAGGCTAACCCCACAACTCCAGCATGTATTTCTAATCATTGCCTCTCAATTTTCAGTTCAGTTCAATTCAGTCACTCAGTTGTGTCCGACCCTTTGCAACCCCATGAATCGCAGCACACCAGGCCTCCCTGTCCATCACCAAATCCCAGAGTTTACCCAAACTCATGTCCACTGAGTCAGTGATGCCATCCAACCAACTCATCCTCTGCTGTCCCCTTCTCCTACTGCCCTCTATCTTTCCCAGCATTAGGGTCTTTTCAAATGAGTCAGTTCTTCACATCAGGTGGCCAAAGTATTGGAGTTTAAGCTTCAGCATCAGTCCTTCCAATGAACACCCAGGACTGATCTCCTTTAGGATGGACTGGTTGGATCTCCTTGCAGTCCAAGGGACTCTCAAGAGTCTTCTCTAACACCACAGTTCAAAAGCATCCGTTCTTCAGCACTCAGCTTTCTTTATAGTCCAACTCTCACATCCATACACGACCACTGGAAAAACCATAGCCTTGACTAGACGGACATTTGTTGACAAAGTAATGTCTCTGCTTTCGAATATTCTATCTAGGTTGGTCATAACTTTCCTTCCAAGGAGTAAGCATCTTTTAATTCTATGGCTGCAATCACCATCTGCAGTGATTTTGGAGCCCAAAAAAATAATAAAGTCTGACACTGTTTCCATTGTTTCCCCATCTATTTCCCATGAAGTGATGGGACCAGATGCCATGATCTTCATTTTCTGAATGTTGAGCTTTAAACCAACTTTTTCACTCTTCTCTTTCACTTTCATCAAGAGGCTCTTTAGTTCTTCTTCACTTTCTGCCATAAGGGTGATGTCATCTGCATATCTGAGGTTATTAATATTTCTCCTGGCAGTCTTGATTCCAGCTTGTGTTTCATCCAGCCCAGCACTTCTCATGATGTACTCTGCATATAAGTTAAATAAGCAGGGTGACAATATACAGCCTTGACGTACTCCTTTTCTTATTTGGAACAAGTCTATTGTTCCATGTCCAGTTCTAACTGTTGCTTCCTGACCTGCATACAGGTTTCTCAAAAGGCTGGTCAGGTGGTCTAGTATTCCCATCTCTTTCAGAATTTTCCACAGTTTATTGTGATCCACACAGTCAAAGGCTTTGGCATAGTCAATAAAGCAGAATTGTCTGACAGAATATGGTCCACTGGAGAAGAGAATGGCAAATCACTTCAGTATTCTTGTCTTGAGAACCCCATGAACAGTATGAAACAGCAAAAAGATAGGACAATGAAAGATGAACTCTCAACTTTACTATCAGTCTATTGATCTGAAATATATTCTTGCTCACTTATAGAATTAAATATGACACTGAAAAACATGCTTAATCCTTCAACTCTTTCACTAGATGAGTCACAATACTATCTATAAAGCTTTAAGAAAAAATGAACTTTAAGATTTAAAAAGGGGTTTCCCAGGTGGCTCTAGTGGTAAAGAACCCACCTGCCAATGCAGGATACATAAGAGGTGTAGGTTCAATCCCTGGGTTGGAAAGATCCCCTGGAGGAGGGCACAGCAACCCACTCCAGTATTTTTCCAGTATTGTTGCCTGGAGAATGCCAAGGACACAGGAATCTGGTGGGTTACACTTCATAGGACATGACTGAAGTGACTTAGCATGCATGCAAGACTTAAAAAAAAATTGTTTTTGAAGATGAAAAAGCTTTTGCTTTCAGTTTAATTTTAGTTCTGCAAATCTGTTACACTATGTTTTCTGGCATGATGATGCTTGGTTTTGTGGATATAGATAAAACTCTATCTTCTTAAGTCTTCCTCCTCCTCATTTACCCTGGCCTGATTATCATACTGTTACTCTGCTTTTCCCTTGAAATTATAAACAGGGAGAATATTTGTGGACTAGCAGTTTGAAACTGGTAGCACAGTCCCATTTGAAGGTATGAACGTGTGTGCTTGTATGTGAGGGGTGGGGTAGAGGGATCGCAACCTCTTGGTTGTCAAATTAATTGTGAAGACTGGCATTTATTGGGCAAGATTGACATACTAAAAAACTGTTATCTCTAATTATTAAGGTAATTTTGTTTTAAATGTAAAAACACATGCTTTTGAGAAAATATAAAAAATGAAAATTTGAAGTATGGGAAATCCAGGTCTTATATTCAAACTCCTCACTTTTCTCTACAAACATAATCTCACTTATTGAAGTGCCAAACCCTGATATTTTATTCTCCTCCACTTGCCTCTCAAACATGTTCTTCTTAGAAGGTCAATTCTTTAAAAATCATATTTCTCCAGAGAAGTTTCTTTGTCAAATCCGTCCTGAACTTGTGGCACTAGAAGTCTTCCACAGCTGCTGTCATTTCTTTAGAGGCAAAAAGTAGTTACGTGCTGTGTCACCAATGACCCTTTCATGTTCGCTGATTTCTCTGAAAACATCACACTGCCTCAATAATAAGCACCATAGCTGACAGTACTCACATTATCTTTAGAAAAACTTTCAACTTCCTTTAGAAACGCAACTACATCATCTCCAGTGTACTCTGCATCTCTTGTTAAAAATTTCAACATCGTATTATCTTATTCTGCTGTGTACTATCATTTCTTTTAAATTCTATAATGAGATAAGCAAAAACTGTTGTTTTCTCTAAAAAAAAAACAATTATGAGAAGTTTTTTGTGCTTTATGAATTCCTTTTAAGAGCTGTCTTTATTTTTTAACTTGTAGCAATAACATTAACAATAGTCTGAGGTATTAATGAGTGAATTTTACTTTTATAATGTCTTTTTGGATTCCACGGATAGAACAAAATATATTTAATGAAAATTGCAATGATTGACAGTCAAATATGTATAATATACTAATACATAGAACATCAGGAACTTGTAAAATATCTGTATATAATAATACTATAAGTCTAACACAAGAGTTTCGCTTTTATTAAAAATATATTTTCTTAAAATTTATTTTCACTGTGTAATTACATGGTGACATACATGATATCCCATGCTAGGATGGAATCTGTTACTCTTCCCCGCTCATTTTGAAGGTAGAGATCTTCAAGATGGTTTTATTCTATCACTTCCATATTCAAAAACCATCAGTGATTCTCCTCGTCCATAAGATGAGCTTCACGTTATGTGATGTTCTCATCACAGTTACCCATAATCTGTATCTGTATTGTCCTCATGCTTGGAAAGTTTTATTCCAGCCCCAGTCTGTCTAACTCCAGTGCAGAGTTTATGGCCATGCTCCTCCCTGAACCACTGCCCTTAGTAAATGATTTCTTTATTCATCCAGCCGAAAAGTGTAGACCAACCACTAGATGCTTCATTCTGTTATCTAACGAAGGAATACATGAACTGAGACCTAACCAGCCAAGAGACTAGCATGTGGAGATAAACAGAAGAGTGGAGACTAGAATTGTTGGGTTTCCCTGGCAGTTCAGATGGAAAAGAATCCACATCAGTGCGGGACACCAGGATTCAATTCCTGGTTTGGGAAGATCCCCTGGAGCAGGGCATGGCAACCCACTCCTGTATTCTTGCCTGGAAAATCCCATGGAGAGAAGAGCATGGCAGGCTAGAGTCCATAGGGTCACAAAGAGTCACACACGACTGAACGGCAAAGCACAGTACAGGAGACTATAATAAACCAAGACAGCATCTAATTCAACAGCTTTAAGGCAAAAGAAGTTAGAATGTTTGAGAAACAGAAAGAAAACAAGTGTAATAAAAGCATAATATTTCAGGATGAAACAGGTTAAGAGGTATAGATCTGGTAGGTAATAGTAATGAGTGTAGAAGAAGGACACAGTCTAAAAGTTGCACAGAAAATAGAGGAAACAACCTTTGTAGCAATATCAATCCAAATTATATTTGCATGTCTTGTATGTCCTTTGACTTAGCAATACCTACCTCTCAGATACCCTAGCACATATGTGAACAAAGTTTAAACAGAGTTATTATTGTAACATATTATGAAAAGATGAAAAGCAGCTCAGATATATCCATCAGTGGGGACCTAGTCAAATAAATTAAGGTACATTATACAGTAAGGTATTACATAGCTGATAAATAACACAAAACTCTGTAGTGCTGTTATATAAACAGTTCCAAGATACAATGTTTAGTGAAAAAAGCAAAATGTGAATTGTATGATGGTATGATGCTTTTATATTAAAAGGAGAGGAAAAATAAAAATACTTTAATTCATTTTCTGTTGCCACCATGCAAATTACCACAGACTCAGCAGTTCAAAACAATATAAATTTACCATTTCATGGTTTCTGTAAAGTTACTCATGTTAGGGTCTCACAAAATTGAAATCAGTGTGATGGGCATCCCAGTCTCTTTGGAGATTCTTGGGATAGGTACATTTCAAACTCGTTAAGGTTGTTGGCAGAACAATTTTCCCTGTGATCATAGGACTGGGGTCTCTATTTCCTTGTTGGCTTTTGGCTGAGGGTTTTTTCAGCTCGAGTCCACTCACATTCCCAGTTTAAGAGGGCAGCTGATCTTCAGACCATCAATGGCTGCTTGCTCCTTCTCACTCCTCAAATCTCTGATTTTCCCTCTGCCTCAGTTTCTGCTTTCCTCTCTGTGATTTACTTTCATGCCTTCCTCTTCTGTTTTTAAAGGGTTTTGTGACCTCAAGCCCAGAATAATCAAAGATAATCTCCCTATTTTAATGTTAGCTGATTAGTAACCTTAATTACATTTGCTAGGTCCACACAGTAGTCGCTAGATTAGCATTTGGTTAAAAACCAGGGGACCTGAGTCTGATGGGACATCTTTAGAATCCTTCCCAATATTCAGAAAACTAAGATCATGGCATCTGGTCCCATCACTTCATGGGAAATAGATGGGGAAACAGTGAAAACAGTATCAGACTTTATTTTGGGGGGCTCCAATATCACTGCAGATGGTGATTGCAGCCATGAAATTAAAAGACACTTACTCCTCAGAAGGAAAGTTATGACCAACCTAGATAGCATATTCAAAAGCAAAGACATGACATTGCCAACAAAGGTCCATATAGTCAAGGCTATGGTTTTTCCAGTGGTCATGTATGGATGTGAGAGTTGGACTGTGAAGAAAGCTGAGTGCCGAAAAATTGATGCTTTTGAACTGTGGTGTTTGAGAAGATTCCTGAGAGTCCCTTGGACCTCAAGGAGATCCAACCAGTCCATTCTAAAGGGGATTAGTCCTGGGTGTTCTTTGGAATGAATGATGCTAAAGCTGAAACTCCAGTACTTTGGCCACCTGATGCGAAGAGTTGACTCATTGGAAAAGACTCTGATGCTGGGAGGGATTGGGGGCAGGAGGAGAAGGCGACAACAGAGGATGAGATGGCTGGATGGCATCACCAACTTTATGGACGTGAGTTTGAGTGAACTCCGGGAGTTGGTGATGGACAGGGAGCCCTGGCATGCTGCAATTCATGGAGTCACAAAGAGTCGGACACGACTGAGTGACTGAACTGAACTGAACTTCTACAGATATATTCCTGTGTGCTTTTTATATGCAAGTTCAGTTCAGTTGAACTGAACTCCAACACCACAGTTCAAAAGCAACAGTTCTTCAGCTCTCAGCTTTCTTCACAGTCCAATTCTCACATCCATACATGACCACAGGGAAAACCATAGCCTTGACTGGATGGACCTTTGTTGGCAAAGTAATGTCTCTACTTTTGAATATGCTATCTAGGTTGGTCATAACTTTCCTTCCAAGGAGTAAGTGTCTTTTAATTTCATGGCTGCAATCACCATATGCAGTGATTTTGGAGCCCAAAAATAAAGTCTGACACTGTTTCCCCTGTTTCCCCATCTATTTCCCATGAAGTGATGGGAAAAGATGCCATGATCTTTGTTTTCTGAATGTTGAGCTTTAAGCCAACTTTTTCACTCTCCTCTTTCACTTTCATCAAGAGGCTTTTGAGTTCCTCTTCACTTTCTGCCATAAGGGTGATGTCATCTGCATATCTGAGGTTAATGATATTTCTCCCTGCAATCTTGACTCCAGTTTGTGCTTCTTCCAGCCCAGCGTTTCTCATGATGTACTCTGCATACAAGTTAAATTAGCAGGGTGACAATATACAGCCTTGACGTACTCCTTTTCCTATTTGGAACCAGTCTGCTGTTTCATATCCAGTTCTAACTGTTGCTTCCTGACCTGCATACAGGTTTCTCAAGAGGCAGGTCAGGTGGTCTGGTATTCCCATCTCTTGAAGAATTTTCCACAGTTTATTGTGATCCACACAGTCAAAGGCTTTGGCATAGTCAATAAAGCAGAAATAGATGTTTTTCTGGAACTCTCTTGCTTTTTCCATGATCCAGCAGATGTTGGTAATTTGATCTCTATTTCCTCTGCCTTTTCTAAAACCAGCTTGAACATCTGGAAGTTCACAGTTCACAGATTGCTAAAGCCTGGCTTGGAGAATTTTGAGCATTACTTTACTAGCATGTGAGATGAGTGCAATTGTGTGGTAGTTTGAGCATTCTTTTGCATTGCCTTTCTTTGGGATTGGAACGAAAACTGACCTTTTCCAGTCCTGTGGCCACTGCTGAGTTTTCCAAATTTGCTGGCATATTGAGTGCAGCAGTTTCACAGCAACATCTTTCAGGATTTGAAATAGCTCAACTGGAATTCCATCACCTCCACTAGTTTTGTTCATAGTGATGCTTCCTAAGGCCCACATGGCTTCACATTCCAGGATGTCTGGCTCTAGGTGAGTGATCACACCATCGTGATTATCTTGGTCATGAAGATCTTTTTTGTATAGTTCTTCTGTGTATTCTTGCCACCTCCTCTTAATATTTTCTTCTTCTGTTAGGTCCATACCATTTCTGTCCTTTATCGAGCCCATCTTTGCATGAAATGTCCCCTTGGTATCTCTAATTTTCTTGTAGAGATCTCTAGTCTTTTCCATTCTGTTGTTTTCCTCTATTTCTTTGCATTGATCCCTGAGGAAGGCTTTTTTATCTCTCCTTTCTATTCTTTGGAACTTTGCATTCAGATGCTTATATCTTTCCTTTTCTCCTTTGCTTTTTGCTTCTCTTCTTTTCACAGCTATTTGTAAGGCCTCCTCAGACAGCCATTTTGCTTTTTTGCATTTCTTTTCCATGGGGATGGTCTTGATCCCTGTCTCCTGTATAATGTCACGACCCTCTGTCCATAGTTCATCAGGTACTCGATCTAGTCCCAGTTGAAACTCAATTTACATTTTCAAAAAAAAAAAAAAAAGATGAGAATGTAATAACAGTTGCAACCTGGGTGTATATGTGTGTACTAGTGTGGAAAGGAAAATGATGTGAAAAATGGAGAAAGGCATAGTAAGATTCTTTTCTAATATTCTTTTAGTCATGTTTGGACAATGTAACAATATAAGTAATACAGCATATGAGATTTTTAAAGCATCACATAACTAGTAAAACCATATTTAAAACATTTTATTTTGCTTAAAGTGCTTCCCTGGTGGCTCAGACAGTAAAGTACCCACCTGCAATTCAGGAGACCTGGATTCAATCCCTGGGCTGGAAAGAGCCCCTGAAGAAGGGCATAGCAACCCTCTCCAGTACTCTGGCCTGGAGAATTTTATCGACAGAGGATCCTGGCGGGTTAAAGTCCATAGGATTAAAAAAGTCAGACATGACTGAAGTGACCAAGCACATACAGGCATTTTGCTTAAATTAAGTTTACTATGGCAACATGTATATCAAACTGAGATATGTGGCACAGTTCTTTCAAGTTTGATATACTTCTATGACAAATAGTGTGTTATGGCATAGATCCACTGCTTGCTTCTATTCCACGGGATTCTCCAGGCAAGAACACTGGAGTGGGTTGCCATTTCCTTCTCCAGGGGATCTTCCCAACCCAGGGATAGAACCCGGGTCTCCTGCATTTCAGGCAGACGTTTTATCCTCTGAACGACCAGGGAAGCCCTTTCTATGTTTAGACTTATGCAAATCATTCTTGCAGCATGCTATAATATCATTTGACTTTAAATTTGGACAAACTCTTTAGCATATTTCAACCAAAATAATAGCATATGAGACATCTATAATGATCAAATTTGCATACAGGGAATTGCCTGGTGGTCCAGTAGTTAAAATTTCTCCTCCCACTGCAGGGAGCCCAGGTTTGATCTTTGGTAGGCAAACTAAGATCCCACATGCAACAGGGCAACTAAGCCTGTAGGGCACAGATAGAGAAGAGTGCACGTCACATGGAAAGATCCCACAGATACAACTAAGACCTAATGCAGCCAATAAATTAAAATAAAAATCACTTGCTCTTCTACATTAAAAATAAATGTGCAGAGAGACTGAAATCAAATGACTACATAAGACGTATACAAATAACTCAGCATATGCTTACATCATCTTTTCTAGAATACATTAAAAGTGAACAAGGAAATTAAGATTTTATAGCTAAATCTCAAGGATATGTCCAAAACTCTCAAAAATTCAGTGAACTCCAATTTGTGGAATATTTACCTCAGTGATGCTAGGTAGGAAACACATTCCTGTTAAAAGATTACCAAAAAGGTCTAATGGCCAAATCCATGAGTTTCTTTCCCAAACTATCCTATCTTCTTGCACCATGTGATATGCTCTCCATACCCTCCTTTTTAAAACTTTGTTAGGAGGTAGTCTTCTCTGGGGGCTCTTCTACATCTTGCTTATACATAGCAAGAAGTTAAGACCCTGATCACTTTTCACAGGACCATTCCTCATGTTTCTGTTTGCAGCCAGCAATATGAAGGGATGATGTAAGGTCTTCCCTTGGGAAAAAAAAAAAAAAAAAACATAGGCTTGCTTACAGGCTGCTATAAACTGGTAAGTTGCCAAGATTTAGCATCTCTCTTATACTATAGCCCATTGTGTGTACAGACATCCATCTAGGCCCACTTGTATCACCCATGTGCGAACTGAAGATCAGAAAACCTACATGACCACACAGACAATCTGGCTAATGCTTTTGATGTGAATAATAAAGTCCTTCATCACTGACCCAGCAGCTTTGCATCTTCTGTTGGCATCCAGAAAATAGTGACATGTTAACTTGTTTGCTGGCAAGCAAGGTAAAATTGTCATTCTTCACAGTTCTTGACACTTTCTCAATACATTTTTAGGAAGATGCTCTTTCATTTGTGTTAATTGCCCTGATTACTCCACTGCTCCCTCTTGCATCTAATCTTCTTAGCCATTTCAGAAACACTATGTAGGGTTCTGTCCATGGTCCTGTTTTACTTTTATGTCATACTTTTGCCCTGACAATACTTTTTATCCATCAGTTCTACTATTATATGTATATTCAGATTACTTTCAAAAATACATTCTTAAAACGCTTCTATAGCCTTAGCTCCAGCCATCTTCATTCAACTTTTTAAAAGTTCAGTTCAGTTCAGTCACTCAGTCATGTCTGACTCTTTGCAACCCATGAATCGCAACACGCCAGGCCTCCCTGTCCATCACCAACTCCCGGAGTTCACTCAGATTCACGTCCATCGAGTCAGTGATGCCATCCAGCCATCTCATCCTCTATCGTCCCTTCTCCTCCTGCCCCCAATCCCTCCCAGCATCAGAGTCTTTTCCAATGAGTCAACTCTTCGCATGAGGTGGCCAAACTACTGGAGTTTCAGCTTTGGCATCATTCCTTCCAAAGAAATCCCAGGGCTGATCTCCTTCAGAATGGACTGGTTGGATCTCCTTGCAGTCCAAGGGACTCTCAAGAGTCTTCTCCAACACCACAGTTCAAAAGCATCAATTCTTTGGTGCTCAGCTTTCTTCACAGTCCAACTCTTACATCCATACATGACCACAGGGAAAACTATAGCCTTGACTAGACAGACGTTTGTTGTCGAAGTAATGTTTCTGCTTTTAAATATGCTATCTAGGTTGGACATAACTTTCCTTTCAAGGAGTAAGTGTCTTTTAATTTCATGGCTGCAGTCACCATCTGCAGTGATTTTGGAGCCCAAAAATAAAGTCTGCCACTGTTTCCACTGTTTCCCCATCTATTTGCCATGAAGTGATGGGACCAGATGCCATCATCTTCGTTTTCTGAATGTTGAGCTTTAAGCCAACTTTTACACTCTCCACTTTCACTTTCATCAAGAGGCTTTTTAGTTCCTCTTCACTTTCTGCCATAAGGGTGGTGTCATCTGCATATCTGAGGTGATTGATATTTCTCCTGGCAATCCTGATTCCAGCTTGTGTTTCTTCCGGTCCAGTGTTTCTCATGATATACTCTGCATATAAGTTAAATAAGCAGGGTGACAATATACAGCCTTGACGTACTCCTTTTCCTATTTTCCTATTCAAAAATGACAGAATGATCTCTGTTCGTTTCCAAGGCAAATCATTCAATATCACAGTAATCCAAGTCTATGCCCCAACCAGTAACGCTGAAGAAGCTGAAGTTGAACGGTTCAGTGAAGACCTACAAACCTTTTAGAACTAACACTCAAAAGAGATGTTCTTTTCATTATAGGGGACTGGAATGCAAAAGTAGGAAGTCAAGAAACACCTGGAGTAACAGGTAAATTTGGCCTTGGAATACAGAATGAAGCAGGGCAAAGACTAATAGAGTTTTGCCAAGAAAATGCACTGGTCATAGCAAACACCCTCTTCCAACAACACAAGAGAAGACTCTACACATGGACATCACCAGATGGTCAACATCAAAATCAGATTGATTATATTCTTTGCAGCCAAAGATGGAGAAGCTCTATACAGTCAGCAAAAACAAGACCAGGAGATGACTGTGGCTCAGATCATGAACTCCTTATTACCAAATTCAGACTTAAAATGAAGAAAGTAGGAAAAACCACTAGACCATTTAGGTATGACCTACATCAAATCCCTTATGATTATACAGTGGAAGTGAGAAATAGATTCAAGGGCCTAGATCTGATAGATAGAGTGCCTGATGAACTATGGAATCGGGTTCGTGACATTGTACAGGAGACAGGGATCAAGACCATCCCCATAGAAAAGAAATGCAAAAAAGCAAAATGGCTGTCTGGGGAGGCCTTACAAATATCTGTGAAAATAAGAGAAGTGAAAAGCAAAGGAGAAAAGGAAAGATATAAGCATCTGAATGCAGAGTTCCAAAGAATAGCAAGAAGAGATAAGAAAGCCTTCCTCAGTGATCAGTGCAAAGAAATGGAGGAAAACAACAGAATGGGAAAGACTCGAGATCTCTTCAAGAAAATTAGAGATACCAAGGGGACATTTCATGCAAAGATGGGCTTGACAAAGGACAGAAATTCTATGGACCTCACAGAAGAAGAAAATATTAAGAGGTGGCAAGAATTCACAGAAGAACTGTACAAAAAAGATCTTCATGACCCAGATAATCACGATGGTGTGACCACTCACCTAGAGCCAGACATCCTGGAATGTGAAGTCAAGTGGGCCTTAGGAAGCATCACTACAAACAAAGCTAGTGGAGGTGATGGAATTCCAGTGGGGCTACTTCAATTCCTGAAAGATGATGCTGTGAAAGTGCTGCACTCAATATGCCAGCAAATTTTGAAAACTCAGAAGTGGCCACAGGACTGGAAAAGGTCAGTTTTCATTCCAATCCCAAAGAAAGGCAATGCCAAAGAATGCTCAAACTACCACACACTTGCACTCATCTCACACGCTAGTGAAGTAATGCTCAAAATTCTCCAAGCCAGGCTTCAGCAATAAGTGAGCCCTGAACTTACTGATGTTCAAGCTGGTTTTAGAAAAGGCAGAGGAACCAGAGATCAAATTGCCAACACTGCTGGATCATCAAAAAAGCAAGAGAGTTCCAGAAAAACATCTATTTCTGCTTTATTGACTATGCCAAACCCTTTGACTGTGTGGATCACAATGAACTGTGGAAAATTCTCAAAGAGATGGGAATACCAGACCACTTGACCTGCCTCTTGAGAAACCTGTATGCAGGTCAGGAAGCAACAGTTAGAACTGGATATGAAACAGCAGACTGGTTCCAAATAGGAAAAGGAGTACGTCAAAGCTGCATATTGTCACCCTGCTTATTTATTTTAATAGTTATTATCTATCAAACATGCTATAGACTCCTCAAAGTGAAAGTGAAATTGAAAGTCACTTAGTCATGTCTGAGTCTTTGCAACACCATGGACTATACAGTTCATGGAATTCTCCATGCCAGAATACTGGAGTGGGTAGCCATTCCCTTCTCCAGGGGATCTTCCCAATGCAGGGTTCAAACCCAGGTCTCCCGCATTGCAGGCAGATTCTTTACCAGCTGAGCCACCAGGGAAGCCCAAAAACACTGGAGTGGGTAGCTTATCCCTTCTCCAGCAGATCTTCCCAACCCAGGAATCGAACCAGGGTCTCCTGCATTGCAGATGGATTTTTTACTAGTCCTCAAACAATATCATTTAAAATAATTACCATTATTTTATGTAATGATCACTGTGTTCCAAAGTATAAAATATTGGGTCATCTTTAACCCCTCTCAAAATTGTATCAATTACAAATATAAGTGTCTTAAGTCTCATTTTCATTTCAGTGCCCTTGCTTTGTCATCTCATGTATTACATTAACTCCTGATCAGTCCTCTTCATTTTATTCACACAGTCCCCATACATTCCATGCTCTGAACTGCTCACACAGTTATCTTTATTAAATTCGAATATATTACCGTAAGTCTCCTCTATATTACCTATGGATTTAACAGTACTACTTTGAAATACTTTGGCCACCTGATGCAAAGAACTGACTCATTGGAAAAGACCTTGGTGCTGGGAAAAGTTGAACGCAGGAGGAGAAGGGGAGAACAGGATAAGATGGTTGGATGGCATCACCAACTTGATGCACATGAGTTTGAGCAAGCTCTGGGAGTTGGTGATGGACAGGGAAGCAAAGAGTTGGACACAACTGAGCAACTGAACTGAACTCACCTTGAACTGGCAACCCAAATACTCCAAAAAATTTCCCAAAATTTTACTTCAAATCTCTATTATTATATATCATGCTGACAGGGGTATACACATCCACAAGTAGGCACACACTGATCGTGTACTATACACAACACCCTTCAAATCATGATAACCATCTCACATTCTCACTACAATCTCTTCTCTCTTTGGTTTTGGGCATGCTGTCCCTTCCGTTGGAATTATAGCAGCCTCCTGAATAATTGCTACTCCTCATTCAATTAATAATTGAACAGAATTCCTTTGCTTCTTTAGCCTCACTACTTTCTTCTTCATCTATTTTCTCACAATACCATATTCTTCTTTTTATTATAAGGGCAGCCAAATCTCTTACTATTGCCGATCAAATATTTCCACCCTAGGCTGTGGAATAAAATAACTTGTATCCTTAATCTACTTTCATATGGTCTATATGCTAGATTTCACCTAAACACTATCTGTTTGCCTATATGGCTCTATCAGTGCTTTCAAAGATAGCTTACTCATTATCTTATGTTTGAGTAGAGAGATGTGTGAACAATCTTCTAGATCTCCAGGTCTCTCTCCATAAATCTATGTATAAAGCTCATGCCTTTCTGCTCTATCTATACTTATCTCTGTAATTTTCTAAATATATATTTATATCACCATATTATTAAACCTTTTGGTACCTCTGTCATATTCCTCGTCTCTGCCTTAAGTCCAATTGTCATCTGCCACTGCTGCTGCTAAGTCGCTTCAGTAGTGTTCAACTCTGTATGACCCCATAGACGGCAGCCCACCAGGCTCCTCTGTCCCTGGGATTCTCCAGGCAAGAATACTGGAGTGGGTTGCCATTTCCTTCTCCCCCAGTTGTCATCTAGGTGGTTTCAAAATCCACATGGTTAAATTTATCCAAGTTTTTAGCCCCACAGTTTGGTGACTCCACATCTATATTTGTGTCATTTACTCTCCTGGCCATACCTTAATATTTTTCACCTACAACATTTACTTCTGAAATCCTGAATTCAACTATATATTGACTACAGCTTTCTTCACTTTCTAACCTTTAGTTCATGAATCACACATCTGCTGCTCTTTAACTTTATATATAGAGATTTAAAAACCCTTGATGTCTCAATTTTCTTCCTCAAAACATCTGTTCTTTTCTGATTTAGCCTAAGACCGATGAATATTAAATTACTTTTCTACCACATTTTAAACTTCTTTTCTTTTTCCCCTAAAAATGTATTCAACCAGAAAAAATGTATCACATTGGCTGACATTGCTATCCACTTTCACTGGTCCAAAGCCTAGAGTGGCTGAGAGCTATAGAAGAATATCTACACAGAATTATCACTTCAAATGTATGCCCTTGGATGACAGTTGGGTATCAGAGTACTGACTATCAATCCTTCCATTTACCCTCAGTTATTTCTCTTTCAGGTGTTCTCCAGTAATAATTATTTGCATATCTCTTCAAACCCTATACTCAGTTCCTGATCTCAGAACTCTCAGAAAGCAAACTTGTCTCTTATGTTAGGAAATAACACAATGTGATTCAAACATTTACTGACACTTTCACTTACCTTAGCCTTTCTTCTAGTTTTGAAGAGTGAATTTCCTTCCAACATTTTAACACAAAAACGTTTCATCTTCAGGTTTCTGTAGTGCTTAATCGTTTATGAAAATCATATTTCTTTTCATGTAGTTCCTTTTTCTTTTTATTCTTTCCCTCTTTCATAATCTCTTTCTATTGCCACATTCAACTGCTTTTCATCCTATTTTCATCTTTAAGACTGTCACTGAAAAATCTCATCCTCAGATGCAAAATTACCACCACACTCATCTTCAAGCCATTTTCTTTCCAAGAGTGATCTAAACATGATGAGTTTACTTCCTGACAACCTATTTATCATTCAGCACTTATTATTTGATCTGGATTCTTCTTATATTCCACTGAACTTGATTTTTCCTAATTACCAAATCAAGAACATACTTTACATCATGCCTAGAATCTCTTCATTGTATCTGATATTATCAAACTCTCCTAAAATCCTTACTCATTCACATTTGTGACACAGATATGATTCTCTGATTCTCCCTGTAACTCTAGGACTCCTCCTCTCTCTTTTCTCTCTCTCTCTCTGGTTTTTAGCACATTGAAATTATCATGATTGACTCTCTCTGATACCATTCATTCTCTTGGTTGCAATCACCACCTATATGTTCATGGTTTCCAATACAAGTTTAACCCAGACTTATAAGTTTTACATTAATCATTTCTTTTTCCTAAGTTTCAGATGCATGTATAAAAAATTGGTAAATATTTCAAATGAATATTAATATTACAAACACACTTCAATATACCCTTGTCATTGTATCATATATATGTGTATATTTAATATATATATAATATGTATATGTATATATATAATATGTATATGTGTATGTGTATATATATATATGTATGAAATGCCCAAAGTGTAGGATGAACTGTGCTAGTCACCAGGCATATGGTTATTAACAAAGCATACTTCTTTCTGCCCTTCTTAAATTTATAGTCTATATCTAAAATTAAGCTCATCATCCTTTTCCACTTTCAAAAAAAAACCTCTATTGCTTTTCTTGATTTTTTTCTGTTAGAGATCTAAGCATAAGACTGATTCATTTCTTTTCCTTATTTCCCTAATCTAATTGCAATCAATCATAAACTCTTGCCATATAGGCATGATCCTTTATAATTTATAAACCTTTTATTCATATATTCTACCAATCTCTTTAATCTGTGGTCATCACTGGCCTGCTCTAATGCATCAGTCTTGTAACTCAGCTCTCTGCTTTGCATTCTGTACTGAAAATTTTAATATCTAATACACTGGCATGATGGTATATGAAAATACAATTATGCTGCTCATCTGCTCAAAACCATGTTATTATTATTCTTTGACCAAAGAACAAATGTCAATGTCCCTGATATGACATTCGAAGTCCTTCAAAATCTTGCCCTACTCAACTCGCCTGTCTTACCTCTCAGTACTCCCTATATTGTGTTTTACTCTATGTTAATCACAACTGCTAGTAGATCCCCCAGGTGCACCGTGTTGCTTCTCATTTTGATATCTGTATTACTTGTGTTCTACCATGTAAGTAATTACTCTTCCAGAGAGGTTTCCCTGACCCTCTAAGTCTGAAACACCTCCTCTTTCTCTGTGCACCCATAACTCAAGTTGTATGTCTCTATACATACACATAATCATAGTGTGTTACACTGATTTCTGTGTATATTGATCCCAATAGATGGTGAAATTGAGAATAGAGGCTTAGTCATTTATCCTTGTATCCCTAGAAACTAGCAGTGCTCAGCATGTATCATTTAATAGATTACTAAATAAATAAGTCAGGAAGCAACAGTTAGAACTGGACATGGAACAACAGACTGGTTCCAAATAGGAAAAGGAGTACGTCAAGGCTGTATATTGTCACCCTGCTTATTTAACTTATGCAGAATACATCATGAGAAACGCTGGACTGGAAGACACACAAGCTGGAATCAAGATTGCCAGGAGAAATATCAATAACCTCAGATATGCAGATGGCACCACCCTTATGGCAGAAAGTGAAGAGGAACTCAAAAGCCTCTTGATGAAAGTGAAAGTGGAGAGTGAAAAAGTTGGCTTAAAGCTCAACATTCAGAAAACGAAGATCATGGCATCCGGTCCCACCACTTCATGGGAAATAGATGGGGAAACAGTGGAAACAGTGTCCGACTTTATTTTGGGGGCTCCCAAATCACTGCAGACGGTGACTGCAGTCATGAAATTAAAAGACGCTTACTCCTTGGAAGGAAAGTTATGACCAACCTAGATAGCATATTCGAAAACAGAGACATTACTTTGCCAACAAAGGTCGTCTAGTCAAGGCTATGGTTTTTCCTGTGGTCATGTATGGATGTGAGAGTTGGACTGTGAAGAAGGCTGAGCACCAAAGAATTGATGCTTTTGAACTGTGGTGTTGGAGAAGACTCTTGAGAGTCCCTTGGACTGCAAGGAGACCCAACTTGTCCATTCTAAAGGAGATCGGCCCTGGGATTTCTTTGGAAGGAATGATGCTAAAGCTGAAACTCCAGTACTTTGGCCACCTCATGCGAAGAGTTGACTCATTGGAAAAGACTCTGATGCTGGGAGGAGAAGGGGACAACAGAGGATGAGATGGCTGGATGGCATCACTGACTCAATGGAAGTGAGTCTGGGTGAACTCTGGGAGTTGGTGATGGACAGGGAGGCCTGGCATGCTGCGATTCATGGGGTCGCAAAGAGTTGGACACAACTGAGTGACTGAACTGAACTGAACTGAAATAAATGAGTAAGTGAATGCCCTTCATCTTTCATTTGTTGTTGTTCAGTCACAAAGTTGTATCTGACTCTTTGTGACCCTCACAGACTGCAGCACACCGGGCTTCCCTGTCCTTGACTATCTCCCAGAGTTTGCCCGAACTCATGTCCATTGAGTCTGTGATGCTATCCAATACTTCATCCTCTGTCTCCCCTTTTTCCTTTTGCCTTCAATCTTTCTCAGAATTGGGATCTTTTCCTATGAATTGGTTCTTCACATCTGGTGGCCAGAGTATTGGAGCTTCAGTTTCAGTGCTAGTCCTTCCAATGAATATTCAGGGTTGATTTCCATCTTTCATAATACTACCCCGATCCTCTGTTATATTTGTTTCTTGAGTACATTATGGCCTATTAATCTTTATAATTATTGGCACAGTGATTGGTACGTAATAGATACTTAGCAAATTTTTCTTGTGTTATGATAAGTTGTGGGTGAGAATTAAAAGCAGTACAAAGCAATGATATAGAAAAGAAAAGCTATTCTGAAAAAAAAAAAAAAAACTAAAACATTGATAACAGGCAAATGATTCTAGTTTGGTAACTATTCGATTATATGGGTCTTCCCTGATGGCTCAGATGGTAAAGAATCTACCCACAATGCAGGAGATGCAAGTTTGATCCCTGGGTTAGGAAGATCCCCTGGAGAAGGGAATGGCTACCCACTTCAGTATTCTTTCCTGGAGAATTCCATGGTCAGAGGACACTGGTGGAGTACAGTCCATGGGGCCACAAAGAGTTGAACATGACTGAGCAACTAAGCATATTTGATTATAGTCTAAAAATAACTCCATTGTCCTAATTGTACCAAGAAGAGTTTAAGTAAATCATAAGAATGCTTTCACCTAAAACGGAACTGAATTGTAAAATTGTGCTTTTGGAGTAGCTATTTTTAGATAGATTGATGCCTGTTAGGTATTTAGTTTTCTATAAGAAAATACTGGCAGCTTCCACGCTTCCAGACCAAACCTGTTCACGACTGTCAACATGTGTACATTCATCACGACAAACAACAATAAAGTTAAAGATAAATTTCACATGACCTTGATAAAAACTCATTGTGGCGACAGTAGACTCTTACAAGCTGATTGCTATGAGAAGCTTCAGTGCACACGGCTGCAACGATTCGGAAACCTAGAGGTGTGTTATTAGCTGCCACAGCACTGACAACCGTAACAGCAATGTACTCATTCTCATTCTCAACTTCTCCAAACACTAACTAGTGGTTGTCAAGATTCTATTTCTAGTGACCAAACAATTTATTTTAATCTGAATGTATTTGATAAAAGCAAAAAAGGAGACATATTTTATTACATTGCTTTTAAAGCAAAAACCAAAGAATTAAAATAAATATCAAGTATTGCAAAGGCACCACACTCTATGTCCTCAAAGGTATTAGATATAAGAAACTAGTTATCAGCTATGAAGAAAATCAATGTAATTATTGGAAAACTGACTTGGAAGTTGAAGGAACTGGATTCTAAAACAGAATTCAACATTATCTAGCTCTACTGACATGGAACAAATCCATTCATATTTCTGAGACTCGCTGTTCCCCCTCTTGTACTTGGAGAGTTGTACCAATGACTTTCTCAATTATATTTTAAATTTCATATTTTATAATTTTATGAGAAGCCTTGAGAAAAGAGGTAAATTTTCATTATAAAATTTTAAATAAAACACGTAAACAATGAAAGGTATTTTTCATTTCCTCATCACGTCATAGGAAGATCTTTCTTTTCAGTGTGAATAAATAAGCAGCCTAGTCAAGAACTGTGGCTATGACTGTTAATAATAGGCTCAAATGGGAAAGTTTAGTGTAGCTTCCATTAACAACATAGACAACCTTAGGAAAAACATTCTGAATCTACTGCCACTTTGTTCTTTTTCAACCCTATGCCTTGTACCTACCACACAGTGAGAAATTTGGGTTTTATAAGTGTGACAGAGAGCTATCAAAGAGTTTTAAGCAGGAGAAATTTATAATTTTATAAAATCTGTTGTTGAGAGGTAATCATGCAGTTATGGAATGAACAGTTGGGATGATATTGAAAAGGGCCAAGTGAGACGTGACCCTGGCTTAGAGTAGTTTTACAACAAAATGAAATTAAAAGGAATAAGTTTGGCTATATTTTTAAGGTACAACATGCCATATATTGTCAATTTATCCTATTGGCTTCCAAACCTTTTTCATCTTCTCTGCTCTGCTCTGCAGTTAAGAGGCTGATCTTCCTTACTGTATCACCCATGCTCCATTTCCAGATGTCTTCCATTTGGTTTTAGTCAACAGGATTATTCTGGTAGAAAATTCGAAGGTACGAAGGTATTTTCCCCTCTCTTACACACTCCCTACTTTCAGCCTTGATCTCTGATAATACCTGCATTTCCCCAAGACTATGATTTCTCCCCCATCTACTCCATCTTCTCAGGTCTTCCTGATTCTGATAATATTCCTTTCTCCCTTTATCCATTCAGCCCCTGGGACATTATTGGCTTCCTACTGTTATTAATCTCTGTTTGCCTCACTGTTCTTTGTCTGTTTCATAATTCCCACGCCACTGAAACTCATCTTTTTTATTGAAGTCTTTTCATTTGAACCTTTTGGGATGAATTCTGTTTCCTCTGGAGGCCTTGAATAAACGAACAATTGGGGTTTGTTGATATGCCAGATGTGGGGAAGTGAGGAAATGTAGAGTCAAGGTCAACTCTCATATTTCAGGATTAAGCAACTGGGTGCATAGTGGTTGCATTTAATGCAATGAAGGAGGCTGGGAAAGAAATGAATCATTTGTGAAACCAATATACCATCATACATCAAGATACATATCACTAACATATGCCAGATGGATACTGATACAAGCTCAGGAGGCTGACAGCTGAGGACCATGGCACTCAGGTGCATAATAAGTTTTAAAACAATCTAATGTGAGTTGTATATGATTACTACACCAAATATTTCATATGTGTACTTTTATGCTTTTTTATATTGTATTATTTTCACAGGATAGTTTTTAGGTTGCATTACATTTATAGAATCCTAATACTATTAGAAAACACAAGAATTAAGCATTTGATGAAAAGTGTCAAAAGAAACCACCAAAATTTAACTTCAGTCACATAAAGTTTAGAAAGATATATTTGTATCACATGACTTAGAGAAAGGAGAAATGTAAAATCATTGCCAACACAAGAGTTGAGAAGGTCAGATGCATATTTACTGAAAAGGTTCAACAAGAATCTAATGTCACTTATATCACCAAAAAAAAAAAAGGGACATAGGGTCTTTTTATTTCTAGCTAAAAGATTGACTAACACTTAACCATTATCAGGAGTTAAGTCTAAGAATTCTTGGAACCATTCATTCTACTTCCTAAGGAATAAGAACATATCTATCAAGAACTCCTTATCACAATGCTCCATGTAGTTAATTAGAAACTTCATAAAGAACAGTCTATGTATATTATTACTTAGTCTAATTATTCCCACTTGTTTGCCTTGTTCAGTCTTTATTGAAACAATCATATCATCCCTAATTTCTTTGAATACTATTATCCAAAATGATTTAGATTTCTCAATCATTACATATAACTTGGGCTTCCCTGATAGGTCAGTTGGTAAAGAATCCTCCTGCAATGCAGGAGACCCTGATTCTATTCCTGGGTTGGGAAGATCAATTGGAGAAGGGATAGGCTACCCACTTCAGTATTCTGGGGCTTTCCCTTGTGGCTCAGCTAGTAAAGAATCCACCTGCAATGCAGAAGACCTGGATTCAATCCCTGGGTTGGGAAGATGCCCTGGAGAAGGAAAAGGCTACCCATTCCAGTATTCTGGCCTGAAGAATTCCAAAGGGTTGGAATTGTATAGTCCAAAAGATTGCAGGGTCGGACATGACTGAGAGACTTTCACTTCACATATAAGTAGTAACTTTTGATGCCAGGTGATAATATTTATATAAATAGGGTGAAGATAATAGCATAGGATAGTAAAAAAAAAAAAGTACTAAATAGATTTTTTTAAAAAGTTTACCTCCCTTAAGCTTCCCTGGTGGATCAGTGGTAAAGAATCCATCTGCCAATGCAGGAGACATGAGTTTGTTCCCTAGTTAGGTAAGAAACCACGTGCCACGTGGCAACTAAACCTGTGCACCACAACTACTGAGCCTGTGCTCTAGATCCCAGGAGCCACAACTACTGAAGCCCCGCACCTAAGAGCCCATGCTCCACAAGAGAGGCCACTGCGGTCAGAAGCTCATGGACCACAGTGAAGAGTCGTTCCTGCTTGCCACAACTAGAGAAGGCCCAGGCACAGCAACAGAGACCCAGCACAGCCAAAAATTGAAAAAAAAAAAAAAATCAATTAAAAAAAAGAGTTAACTTCCAAATATTAAAAAATAAGACTTAAATAATTTCTAAGTTATCATCAAATTAACATCCAATCTAGCTTTGGTTGGCTAAGACATCAACTGAGATAACTTTTTTGTCTGGGGAAGTGGTCTGGCAGACTTGTTGAGTATATGAAAATCAGTTGATGGTCATGTCATAGCTCCTCCTCATCTAACCCCTATAATTCCACAAAGGCAAAGAAACGACACCAAGTACCACTCATCCTGACAACTACTGCCAAGTTTACTGCCAGCCAGTTTCCATTTAATTTATAGCTTTGTCAGTTAGGTTTGTATGTACTTGGGGGTGGAAATCACCATAAATATTTGCTTAGGGGTCTAAGATTAAAATGTTCGCTGAGACTTTTGTCTTATAAAAGACATCTAAAATTCTATTATGCTTATAGAAAGTGACATGTCTAGAGAAGAATATGTCATATTTTGAGGTATTTTAAAACTTTAACTGGCAAGAAGTATTTGGCAGAGTAAAGTTAAGGATCTTTCATTGTTCATTTTTTTTTCTCCTGTTTTATTCAAGATTCTTTTTTAAGCTGGCATAAAAACATAAGTATAAATCTGCATAGTAAATAGAATTCTTCTTGCTCAGACTATTGCTTTGTTATTTGAGGTCCCAGCTGGGTCAATAATCGTCCTTTGGGGAGAAAGCTCAATATTTTTCCAATTCATGTAAGCTAACACAGGCGATGCCATCAGAGGTTTTACATCTTTTTTATGCCCTTCAAATGTTATGACTTTGCATGGGCTTTTCTGAGATGATTAATGGCAGGTGTGACTGGGAGAAGTAATTATAGGGAGCGACTGGAAGTTTAAGACTTTGGGGATGAAAGTAAATGATAGGAACATGAAAGTTTCAGCAATGAAGTGAACTTGTGACAGGCACAACATGCTCATTATGGAAATTTTGAAATAGAATAAAGATCTGAAAAGTAAGTTTGAAATGGAAAAACAATTTAATCATTAACCTCTTTACTGGGGAGACTAAAGGCATATCCTGTGTTGAAAGCACTTGTGATTTGGAAGGCTAATTATTCATACTCCTACAATTATATTCTATTTCATGCCTAAGCTCTTTGTACATTCTCAGGGACTGTACAGTTTTCTCCGGTATTGAGGTTTTTGAAGATGGTTGCTCACATGGTTTGGAAATTCTAAATGGAACACTCAAATCATTTAATTTTTTACTAGTCCTTTATAGGCATCAAATTAGCTTATGTGAAGAAGCCCTATAGAGAGACCAAGAGCAGTTCCAAGCATCTGTTGACTTTCTTCTTGGTTGGTCCTTTGTCAACACTGAAAATTTAATTAGATTATAAACATCTGAAAAGCAAAACTCATATTTTATATACTGTTTATCAAGCAGCATCTAGCTTTGTGCCTCACAAATGATAGCTTTAAGATGACTGTATTGGTGTGTGCTACAGTCCATGGGGCCCAAAGAGTCAGATACAACTTAGAGACTGAACAAGAACAACATGGAATGAACAACCGGCAAGATCATAGATTCCTTGGAAGGAAAGTTAAGAAGGAACTGAGTAAGCATATCTGAGCATTAACTTTGGACAAATGAGTTTTAATGATTTCAAAACAAAATTATTTTATCTATTTTGAATTTGCAAAGGACAGGGTTACTTCTTACTTAGAATCATAAAACTATGTATGTGCATCTGTGCATGCTCAGTCATGTTCAAAACTCTTTGTGACCTCATGAACTGTAGCCCACCAGCCTCCTCTGTCCATGGAATTTTCCAGGCAAGAATACTGGAGTGGGTAGCCATTCCTTTCTCCAGGGGATCCTTCTGACCCAGGGATCAAACCCTCAAATCCTGTATTGGCAGGCAGATTCCTTACCATTGCACCACCAGGAACCATTTTCCACTATGCAAACTAAAAAGAACATGGGTACCAAATTTAAGTTATATAAATTATATATATCTAGAAACAATAAAAAGACAGGAAGTAGTCAACTGTTTTTGTTTTTATTTCTTTTCTGGGAGGAAGGATCATGAGGGGACAATTTACCAGCTTTGAACTTCAGTTCTTCATGGCACGACTCAATTCATAGCTACTATCCAGCCACTGTTATTTATTTCTTTCTGAAAAACCAGTTGTTCATGACACCAACATTCATCCTATGAATAGAATGCCACCATTCATCCTACTTCTTGAATTAATAACCAAGATTTTCTCTGGACATTGACACACTTCCCACTTTTAATCCATGTGTTTAGGTGAGATTTCACTCCTATCTCCAAAAGAAGAGAATAGGAGTAAAACCTAGCTAGTTGCCCATCACGTTTCAATGTCTTCAAATCTTGGACAAAGTATGTAGACAAATACAAGCCACAGGAACATGGTTTTGGAAGTAGTTTGGGAAAATAACAGACTGGACCCACGTGAAACAATACAACTGACACAAAACAACTTATAACCATAAGAATACCAAGTTGTGATCACACCATTTTAACACTGATTCAACTGGGCCTTAAATTAGAGCCACCTTCAGTTGGTAAAGCATCTGCCTGCAATGCAGGAGACCCAGGTTTGATCCCTGGGTTGGGAAGATCCCCTGGAGAAGGGAATGGCAACCCACACCAGTATTCTTGCCTGGAAAATTCCATGAAGAGAGGATATAGTCCATGGGATTGCAAAGAGTCAGATATGCCTGAGTGACCAATACTTTCACTAACCTTTATCAATTTTCTGAACCATAAATTTCCTTTTATTTCCTAACCTAAACTGAGTTGGGTTTTCTGCTAATTGGTTCTGAAACTTCCCTGACAACTGACCTGCTCATAGGCAACATGACATGTAGTTGTCTGTTTCTAACCAGAGCCAACAAGTAATGTCAAACTATGGGCTCCCCTAGATGGCTATGATTTTCTGAATGATGGATCTCCAAGAGTGAAACTCTGTTTTTCATGCCACTTGTGAACAGAATCTGGAGAGGAGACAGCATGTAATTTTGGCTGCCTGCCACAAATTAGACCTAGACGAGAAACAGTTTCTTTGCTTCAATGTTAATAACACTTCTCCACAGCCTATTATCTTTGGCATAAGGGGTAGTAAGCATTGAGTGAATTGTTGGTGGTCCCAAACAATAGTGGTTTCTGAAGCTTGAAGATGGCTGGAAATTCTAGGTTTTTCTAGAGTCAACTCATGAGCATTCAGCCAGAGGAAATCAAACCTAGAAGAGAGGATATAGAGCAAGTGACAGTCAGCATCACTTCTCAAAGGAATGTCCATGACCATGGATCAAGTGTAACTCTAACAGTAGATACTTAACTAATATCCATTGTTGGATCAAGCATTCCAAAATCAAACTTAGCCCTCAAACATCCAGAAATCTACAAGTTTATGTATTATCTAACTTGAAATCAAGACCCAACCTGCTAGAGAGCTTTGCTCAGAAATAATACTACTTCAGTAAGGCTGGGATAAAAATAGAGAACAGAACTAGTGTTTAATCTAGTTATACAGTAGTAAAATGCAGTTGTTTCTACCTTCAGACATGAAGATCATTTTCAGAGAACTGGAAGTCCTCTGGCTCTTATAGGTGTGTCCCAGAGCTGAGATTAGACAAGAAAGTAGAGGGCAGAACTAACTTGTGGGTTTTAAAATTTGAAGTCAGGTGTTACTGAAAGTTTGGTAAAAATTAAGTTCAAGAACAAGACCATCCAAAAGAAAATCAATCTCAAGACTACGTAGTAAGACTAAATTTGAAGTTATGGAAAAGCAAGAGATACCATCAGAATGTAGAGCGCTGATAAGGCAGAACTAGTGAAAGGAAATTCTTAAACCTTCTAAATGTAGGTGCAGAGAATATTTCATGAAGAATTTTGGCCGTGCTCATACTCTAGGAGCAGTTAGCAAGTCTGTACAACTACCCTGAGCTCCAGATCACTCTTCCTTTTAGATTAGAATTAGTCATAGTAGTAGCTTGTCTCAGAGCCCTCCTATTCTTTATAAAAAAAGAAGTGTATCCACAAAAAAGTAGAAGTGTAAGAAAAGAGATGATTCTTGCAAAATGAGCCATCTAGCTACTCTCTGAAGGATTAATAGTTTAATAGTAGTGTACCCATTTGTTTATTACATGTTGTTTATCTGCTAGTATTGAGATTGCTCTTCAAAACATTTCATTCATGTCTTCAGTTCAACATTCTGAGGTGAAATGGAAAAAAATAGTAGCAATATATGAGTTTGTCACAAAGCTGACTGTATTGAATTTAAAGGAGAATGATGTGCTAATATGATCATTCTGAGATGATGTTGTTTCTGCAGTTTAGTGTTTAAAAATTTCTATATAGAATAACAGTGATAGGAAATAGTAGTTAACAAAATAGTCTTGCCTGTGTAAAATATTAACTGATAATCCTGTACTGGTTTCCAACTTCTATACACACACCACAAACATACCCTATAAACACATACACTGTAAGGTTCAAATATATTCTAGAAAACTCAATGGTGTGACAGGAAGAAAAGGGGGGTTGTTCAGAAACAGGGAACTGAATTATCCTGGGTGAAGCTGGTAATTATGTTTTGAGGTAGAATTGCCAGTCATCTAAGAGGTCAGAAACAATTGTTTGAAACAAGGTTCCTCCAGATAAGTGAAATAAATCTCCAACAACTCCCATATGGTGACATAATATATATTGAAACCAGTGTTGCATAAATAATATATTCATTTGGCAGGCTGTGAATGCATTCACAAAATTATTGATGACCTTTCATCATGATTTTCTAACTTTGTTTTGCTCTACCACTCTTGAGTTACAAGCTCATCAATAACTCATTGAAAAGATGCATGTAGAGTCAGTAAACAAATGAGGTATATCTAGTCTACCTGGTAAGCAATAATGTCTCTATATACTACCTGACAAAAATTTGTGGGTTGTGTTGATCACTGTCTTTGTATAAATATTATTTCACTGCTACATGTACTAGTCTTTATTTACAAATATTTCTAAGGTTTGATGATTTAAGAACTGACAAAATTAACTTTAAAATATTAAAAATACTTTCTAATACTATAAAACTTCATTTTAAATTACTGATTTCAGTGAGTTAGTGATATTAATCCAAAATATTCTATGAAGACTAGGTCTAAACATGTGGAAGAATGACAATTTATTTCCTTAGGCAGATATTGTTGATTCATGTAGACACAATTCATGTACATTTGTAGTGCTCAGTGATTTTATTATAAAAATGGAAGAAGTATATGTTAAAATTATTTTTTGACATCTTATAGCTCTAAAAAAATAACGAAATACTCAGAAAATAATGAGAGCATGTCAAAAGGACATAGAAGCCAGATTGAAGGAATTCCCAATAGCCAAATCTGGGGGATCTTGAGCAGGATAAGAACTGAAAGTAAGTACTGATTATAATGTGTTGGGCTTCCCTGGTGGCTCAGATGGAAAAGAATCTGCCTGCAACACAGGAGATCTGGGTTCAATCCCTGGGTTGGAAAGATTCCCTGGAGAAGGGAATGGTTGAATCACAAACTGGACTCAAGATTGCCAGGAGAAATATTAACAACCTCAGATACACAGATGATACCACTCTAATGGCAGGGAGTGAAGGAAAACAAAAGACCCTCTAGATGAAGGTGGGAGGAGGGTGAAAAAGCTGGCTTAAAACTCAACATTCAAAAACACTAAGATTATGGCATCTGATCCCATCACTTTATGGCAAATAGAAGGGGAAAAAAATGAAAACAATGACAGATTTTAACTTCTTGGATCGAAAATCACTGCAGATGGTGACTGCCGCCATGAAATTAGAAGACACTTGCTCCTTGGAAAGAAAGCTATGACAAACCTGTGGGTGCGTATGTGTTCAGTCACTTCAGTCATGTCCAACTCTTTGTGACCACATGGACTGTAGCCCTCCAGACTCCTCAGCCCAAGGGACTTTCCAGGCAAGAATACTGAAGTGGGTTGCCACGCCCTCTTCCAGGGAATCTTCCCAATGCAGGAATCAACCTCATGTCTCCTGCATTGCAGGAGGATTATTTACCACTGAGCCACTGGGGAAGCCCCATGACAAACCTAGATAGTGTATTAGAAGGCTTCCAGTCCTAGGGAATCGCAAGAGTCTTCTCCAGCACCACAATTCAAAAGCATCAATTCTTCATCACGCAGCCTTCTTTCCTGTTGGCTCAGATGGTAAAGAACCCACCCACAATGCAGGAGACCTGTGTTTGATCCCTGGGTTGGGAAGATCCCCTGGATAAGGAAATGGCTACCCACTCCAGTATTCTGGCCTAGAGAATTCCACGGACAGAGGATCCTGGTGGGCTACAGTCCATGGGTTCACAAAGAGCTGGACATGACTGAGCTACTGTCACTTCACAGCCTTCTTTATTGTCCATCTCTCGCATCCATACATGACTATTGAAAAAATCATAGCTTTGACTTATATGAACCTTTGCTGACAAAATGATGTCTCTGTTTTCTAATACATAATAACAAACTTAGATAGTCATGTACTGATGAGAGAGTTGGACCATAGAAAAGGCTGAGCACCAAAGAACTGATGCTTAATTGTGGTGCTGGAGAAGACTCCTGAGGGTCCCTTGAACAGCAAGGAGATCTAACCTGTCAATCCTAAAGGAAATCAACCCTGAATAGTCTTTGGAAAGATTGATGCTGAAGCTGAAGCTCCAGAACTTTGGCCACCTGATACAAAGAGATGATTCATTGGAAAAGACTTTGATGCTGGGAAAGATTGAGGGCAGGAGGAGAAGGGGCTGACAGAGGATGAGGTGGTTTGATACCATCACCAACTCAATGAACATGAGTTTGAGCAAACTCTGGGAGATGGTGAAGGACAGTGAATCCCAGAATGCTGCAGTCCATGCAGTGGCAGAGTCAAATATGACTTAATGACTGAACAGTAACAATAAATAATAATATTATCAAAATTGAAATAATATAAATATCCTTGAATCCTGATGATGATAGGCATTTGAGTATATAAAGGGATTTGCTTCCTTATAGTGGAACTCTGATGAACAAATATAGAAAAAAATGGCATAAATAGGAAACCACTATTTGGCAAACACATGATCGATAGCAATTTTAACTAATTCTTACAATTAAGAATCATCAATAGTTGCTGAAATTAGTGGGTAAATGTAAAATATAAAACAAGTATCTGTATCAGTTCAGTTCAGTCGCTCAGTCGTGTCCCACTCTTTGCAACCCCATGAATCGCAGCATGCCAGGCCTCCCTGTCCATCACCAACTCCCAGAGTTCACTCAGACTCACGTCCATCGAGTCAGTGATGCCATCCAGCCATCTCATCCTCTGTCGTCCCCTTCTCCTCCTGCCCCCAATCCCTCCCAGCATCAGAGTCTTTACCAATGAGTCAACTCCTCGCATGAGGTGGCCAAAGTACGGGAGTTTCAGCTTTAGCATCATTCCTTCCAAAGAAATCCCAGGGCTGATCTCCTTCAGAATGGACTGGTTGGATCTCCCTGTAGTCCAAGGGACTCTCAAGAGTCTTCTCCAGCACCACCGTTCAAAAGCATCAATTTTTCAGCGCTCAGCTTTCTTCACAGACCAACTCTCACATCCATACATGACCACTGAAAAAACCATAGCCTTGACTAGACGGACCTTTGTTGGCAAAGTACTGTTTCTGCTTTTCAATATGCTATCTAGGTTGGTCATAACTTTTCTTCCAAGGAGTAAGTGTCTTTTAATTTCATGGCTGCAGTCACAAGTATCTCTTCATATAATGTTTATTAATTACGATGGAAAAATTACCTTTATAGTTGGGAAACCTGGTAGATATCATCTTAACAAGCTGGTAGAGATTTATATCCATTAATTGGACTTATTGATACTTTGAGCCATTGAGATATGAAACAGTGAGAAAGAATAAGCACAACACTTCTAGAGATATTATTTCCAAAAATACATAGCATGATTTCCACCATGAGGAAACCTCAGACTAGTGAAAATTGAGGCACACTCAACAAAGCATATCTTTAGCACTCTTCAAATGTGAGAATTTCAATAAGACAAATGCTAAAGAAATTATCTTTCTTTAGCACAGATCAGAGGAAACTAAGGAGAAACAGGACATTTGGAAAACAATTGAAGAAATCTGAATAAGTTCTACAGATTAGTTAACAGTACTGTGTCAGTATTAATTTCCTGGTTTTGATGACTGGTTTGGTTATATTAGATGCTAGCATTTGGAAAAGCCAGATAAGGAATACAAAGAAATTCTTTGTATTCTTTCTGAAACTTTGGTTAGGCAATTTCAAACTGGAATTGTTTTTAAAAGAGGGTTGTTGCTTTTGTTGTTAGTAAATTTAAAATAATCAATTCAAAGCTTCCCAGGATCATCCTAAGTAAGGACTTTGATAGGAATTTAGAGGAGGGAACATTTTGTTTAGCTGGAGCAAGCCAGGTTCTATCTATATCTCAAGCCCTGAGGCCTTCCTTTCAACCCAGCTGTGGCCAATCAATTCATACCTATGAATTCCCCTAAATTAAGTCTTTAGAACCAAACCCTGTCTTAGATAGGAAGATGATGTGCGTGCATGTGTGCTCAGTCTCTTCAGTCGTGTCCAATTCTTTGCAACCCTATGGACTGTAGCCCTCCAGGCTTCTCTGCCCATGGGATTCTCCAGGCAAGAACACTGGAGTGGGTTGCCATTTCCTCCTCCGATGCATGAAAGTGAAAAGTCAAAGTGAAGTCAGTCAGTTGTGTCTGACTCTTAGCGACCCCATGGACTGCAGCCTACCAGGCTCCTCCATCCATGGGATTTTCCAGGCAAGAGTACTGGAGGGGGTTGCCATTGCCTTCTCCAAAATGAATGAATAAACTACTACAAATATCTTATTATTTCTTTATGCTAGATTCCCCTGTCTCTTGTTGTAGTTCTCACAATTACAGTTGACACTTCTACAAATTTAG
Organism: Bubalus bubalis; assembly: GCF_019923935.1. NCBI lineage: Eukaryota > Metazoa > Chordata > Mammalia > Artiodactyla > Bovidae > Bubalus > Bubalus bubalis. The sequence goes on from NC_059157.1 coordinate 71,100,878, forward strand.
GGATTTGTTAATGTTTGTTTCCTACCTTGAATATAGGTCCTTGAGAGCACAGACTTCACCCATTGCAAGGAATAGCAGAACAATTAACTAATGTTATATGAAAAGTTTCACCTTCCCAGGTGGTGCTAGTGGTAAAGTATCCACCTGCCAATCAGGAGATACAAAATATGGGTTTGATCGCTGGTTCAGGATGACCCTCTGGAGAAGGTCATGGCAACCCACCCCAGATTTCTTGCCTGGAGAATTCCTGGACAGAGGAACCTCATGGGCTACAGTCCATGGGGTCACAAAGAGTTGGACATGACTGAGCGCTAGTACAAACACACACACACACACACGTGGAAAGTGGAAATAAATAAGAATACAGCAGAAAGACCATGACTAGAATTGCAGGTTGGAGACTCACCTACTCAGTGGTATTTACAGTCTTAAAAAGGTATAACTGCATTGAGGAGTGAAAAGATAGACTCAACTGAAGGCTTGGGTGACAGTCACATTTAAGAAATGGGGAAAGAAAAAGGAAATGAAGGAAAGAAGTAGAAGCAGTGATAGAGAGATTGGAGAATGGGTAAATGCAAGGCAAGGAAAAAATTTTCCAAGGAATAGAGATTTAATGACACCACATACCATAGACAGGCCAAGTAGCACTGAAGAAAGGTAACTAAATTTGAAGGTTATGGGTGACATTTGAGAAATTAAATTCAATATAGAAGTGGGAGTTTAACCATATAAAATGAGATTTATGAGGGGATAAATTGTCCAAAGCAGCAGTTTTGAAGTACATATTAAAGGATTTGGGGGTAAATGGAAATAAAACACTACAGTACTTTACTATTTAGTAAGAAATTATATCAAGGGTTCTAAAAGTCAAATCAATGGGCTTACCATATCAATCTTGCTGTGGACAGGGATGAAGCTGGCAGTAAGAATGTTTACATCATCTCTAATGTCAGAGACATGATGTTTATTTCCCTTACTTTATGGTCCTTCTCAACACACAGAGAATGCTACCAATAAACTTTATGAATTATTTGTATATTAATGAATTTCATGTTGTATATGTACCAGGAATTAATAAAAAATCTAATTTTATGAAAATTTCTACTTAACTATAAGCAATGTAGGACATGTGGAGAAGGCAATGGCAACCCACTCGAGTACTCTTGCCTGGAAAATCCCACGGGCAGAGGAGCCTGGTAGGCTGCAGTCCATGGGGTCATGAAGAGTCGGACACAACTGAGCGACTTCCTTTCACTTTTCACTTTCATGCACTGGAGAAGGAAATGGCAACCCACTCCAGTATTCTTGCCTGGAGAATCCCAGGGACGGGGGAGCCTAGTGGGCTGCCGTCTGTGGGGTCGCACAGAGTTGGACATGACTGAAGTGACTTAGCAGCAGCAGCAGCAGGACATGTAATTCAAATAAAAATAAAAGTTTGAAATTTATTAGCAAGTAGTAGTCTTTTTTCCCCCTGACCAAAGATTATAGACTTTAATAAGTTACCTTGGAAATGCTTACCAGACAAAAGTTAATACATAAGTTCAAATACATCCTATTTTAAAAGTAAACATATACTCTAATAGCTTTAAATGCTTAAACAAAAGCATATTTTATATATTCAATATACATTATTCATTCAATTTGTTTGTTTGTTTGCAAGCTTATTTGGTGCCAGATATATCAGTGAACAAAAGCAAGTGAAGATCCCTGCCCTCATGCAGCTTACCTTCCAAGGACATCAGACTGTAAACATAACAAATAAGCACTTATATATTATATGAGAAGATGATTGAAGCTATGGATAAAACAGAGTAGAGCAGAGTAGGAAGTAAGGGGTAGGAAGGCAGAGTGTAGTCTCAAATGAAGCAGTCAGTGTAGGTCTTAAGGGAAAATGAACTTGAGCAAAGGTTTAGAGGAAGACTGTAAGGAAGGTAAGTTGAGGGAATTTCTGCAGAAGAGCAACCCTGGGAAAGGAAACAAAGGCTTTGTGATGTATGAGAAACTAGCAAGGAGGCCAGTGTAGTTAGAAGCAGGGAGCAAGGAGAAACCAGGAAGAAGGGGCAGGAGATCAGAAAGGTAAAGGGGACTGGGTGAGCATGATCTAGGTCTTTGAAGGTCATTGTAAGGACTTGGTTTTTATCACAAAGATAATCAAGTCTCCTTCTCTTTTGCTGGCTCCTATCAAATCTCTGATAGTTGACTTTGGGATACATTAAATATTCCCCATATCCATAATCAAATGGATATGTTTATGTATGTTCCAGTCACCTCTGCTTCTAAGACTATAATTCAGGAGTCTTCCTACCCACCATGTAGTGACTCAGTTTACCCACCATGCTTTGAAAGAGCGAGCTGTATAACAACATGACAGTGTCCTAAATATGCAGCTAGAAGTTAATCTATGAAACTTAATCTTTTTTAATTTTAATTTATTTATCTAAATTGGAGGCTAATTGCTTTACAATATTGTAGTGGTTTTTGCCATACATTGATATGAATCAGCCATGGGTGTACATGTGTTCCCCACCCTGAACCCCCTTCCCACCTCCCTCCCCATCCTATCCTCAGGGTCATCCCAGTGCACCAGCCCTGAGCACCCTGTCTCATGCATCAAACCTGGACTGGTGATCTGTTTCACATATGATAATATACATATTTCAATGCTATTCTCTCAAATCATCCCACCCTTGCCTTCTCCCACAGAGTCCAAAAGTCTGTTCTTTACATCTGTTTCTCTTTTGCTATCTCACATATAGGGTCATCGTTACCATCTTTCTAAATTCCATATATATGTGTTAATATACTATATTGGTGTTTTTCTTTCTGACTTACTTCACTCTGTATAATAGGCTCCAATTTCATCCACCTCATCAGAACTGATTCAAATGGCTTTTTAATGGCTGAGTAATACTCCATTGTGTATATGTACTATAGCTTTCTCATCCATTCATCTGCTGATGGACATCTAGGTTGCTTTCACGTCCTGGCTATTATAAACAGTGCTGCGATGAACATTGGGGTACACGTGTCTCTTTCAATTCTGGTTTCCTCAGTGTGTCTGCCCAGCAGTGGGATTTCTGGGTCGTATGGCAGTTCTATTTCCAGTTTTTTAAGGAATCGCCACACTGTTCTCCATAGTGGCTGTACTAGTTTGCATTGCCACCAACAGTGTAAGAGGGTTCCTTTTCCTCTGCACCCTCTCCAGCATTTATTGTTTGTAGACTTTTTAATAGCAGCCATTCTGACCAGCATGAGATGGTACCTCATTGTGGCTTTGATTTGCATTTCTCTGATAACGAGTGATGTTGAGCATCTTTTCATGTGTTTGTTAGCCATCTGTATGTCTTTGGAGACATGTCTGTTTAGTTCTTTGGCCCATTTTTTGATGGGTCATTTATTTTTCTGGACTTGAGCATATGTTTGTATTTTTAATAGTTTTTTTCCTGTAGTTGACATCTAATCTTACCACATTGTGATCAGCAAAGATGCTTGGAATGATTTCAATTCTTTTGAATTTACCAAGGCTAGATTTATGGCCCAGGATGTGATTTATTCTGGAGAAGCTTCCATGTGCACTTGAGAAAAAGGTGAAATTCATTGTTTTAGGGTGAAATGTCCTATAGATATCAATTAGGTCTAACTGGTCCATTGTATCTTTTAAAGTTTCTGTTTCCTTGCTAATTTTCTGTTTAGTTGATCTTTCCATAGGTGTGGGTGGGATATTAAAGTCTCCCACTATTATTGTGTTACTGTTAATTTCCCTTTTCGTACTTGTTAGCATTTGCCTTACGTATTGAGGTGCTCCTATGTTGGGTGCATATGTATTTATAATTGTTATATCTTCTTCTTGGATTGATCCTTTCATCATTATGTAGTGCCCTTCTTTGTCTCTTTTCACGACCTTTATTTCAAAGTCTATGTTATCTGATAAGAGTATTGCTACTCCTGCTTTCTTTTGGTCTCCATTTGCATGAAATATCTTTTTCCAGCCCTTTACTTTCAGTCTATATGTGTTTTTGAGGTGGATCTCTTGTAGACAGCATATAGGGGTCTTGTTGTATCCATTCAGCCAGTCTTTATCTTTTGGTTGAGGCATTCAACCCATTTACATTTAAGGTAATTATTGATAAGTATGATCCCATTGCCATTTACTTTGTTGTTTTGGGTTCAAGTTTATAAACCTTTTCTGTGTTTCCTATCTAGAGAAGATCCTTGAGCATTTGTTGAAAAGCTGGTTTGGTGGTGCTGAATTCTCTCAGCTTTTGCTTGTCTGTAAAGCTTTTGATTTCTCCTTCATATTTGAATGAGATCCTTGCTGGGTACAGTAATCTGGGTTGTACGTTTTTCTCTTTCATCACTTAGTATGTCCTGCCATTCCCTTCTGGCCTGAAGAGTTTCTGTTGAAAGATCAGCTGTTATCCTTTTGGGGATCCCCTTGTGTGTTATTTGTTGTTTCTCACTTGCTGCTTTTAATATTTGTTCTTTGTGTTTGATCCCCATTAATTTGATTAATATGTGCCTTGGGGTGTTTTGCCTTGGGTTTATCCTGTTTGGGACTCTCTGGGTTTTGGACTTGGGTGGCTATTTCCTTCCCCATTTTAGGGAAGTTTTCAACTATTATCTCCTCAAGCATTTTTTCATGGCCTTTCTTTTTGTCTTCTTCTTCTGGGACTCCTATGATTCGAATGTTGGGGCATTTGACACTGTCCCAGACGTCTCTGAGGTTGTCCTTATTTCTTTTAATTCTTTTTTCTTTTCTTGTCTCTGCTTCATTTATTTCCACCATTCTATCTTCCACCTCACTAATCCTATCTTCTGCCTCAGTTATTTTACTCTTGGTTCCCTCCAGAGTGCTTTTGATCTCAGTTATTGTATTATTCATTATTTATTGACTCTCCTTTATTTCTTCTAGGTCCTTGTTAAACATTTCTTGCATCTTCTCAATCCTTGTCTCCAGAGTATTTATCTGTAACTCCATTTTGTTTTCAAGATTTTGGACCATTTTTACTATCATTATTCTGAATTCTTTTTCAGGTAGACTCCCTGTCTCCTCCTCTTTTGATTGGTTTGGTGGGCATTTATCATGTTCCTTTGCCTGCTGAATATTTCTCTGCTTTTTCACCTTGTTTAGATTGCTGTGTTTGGGGTGGCCTTTCTGTATGCTGCTAGTTTGTGGTTCCTCTTTATTGTGGAGGTTCCTCCCTGTGTTTGGGGTCAGATGAGTGGCTTGTCAAGGTTTCCTGGTTAGGGAAGCTTGCATTGGTGTTTGGGTGAGTGGAGCCGGATCTCCTCTCTCTGGAGTGCAATGAAGTGTCCAGAGGTGAGTTTTGAGGTGTTTATGGGTTTGGTGTGACTTTTGGCCACCTGTATTTTAATGCTCAGGGTTATGTTCCTGCATTGTTGGAGAATTAGCTTGATATGTCTTGCTCTGAAACTTGTTGGCTCTTGGGTATAGCTTAGTTTAAGCATAGATATGGAGGCTTTTGAATGAGCTCTTGTCAATTAATGTTCCCTGGAGTCAGGAGTTTTCTGGTGTTCTCAAGTTTTGGATTAAGCCTTCTGCCTCTGGCTTTCAGTCTTATTCTTACAGTAGTCTCAAGACTTCTCCATCCATACAGCACCAATGATAAAACATATAGGTTAATGGTGAAAAGATTCTCCACAATGAGGGACACCCAGAGAGAGTCACAGAGTTACATGGAGAAAAGAAGAGGGAGGAGGGAGATAGAGGTGACCAGGAGGAGAAGAGGGGAAATCAAAAGGGGAGAGAGCAATCTAGCCAGTAATCAATTCCCTATGTGCTCTACACAGTCTGGAACACTCAGAGAGGTTCCAGGAATTCCACAGAGAAGAGAAGAAGGAGGAAGGAGATAGAGGTGACCAGGAGGAGAGGAGGGGGGAGTCAAAAAGACAGAGACAGATATAGCCAGTAATTAGTTATCTAAGTGTCCGCCACAGCCCAGACCACCCAAAAAGATTTACAGAGTTAGGTAGAGAAGAGAAGGGGGAGGGAGGAGATAGAGGTGACCTGGGGGAGAAAAAGGAGAGTCAAAAGGGGGAGAGAGCAATCAAGCTAGTAATAATACTCCTAAGTAAAAATGGGTACTGAAGATTGGATTCCTAAAGGTACAAAATTGATAACAAAAACCAAAAAGCAAAGATTAAAAATCTAGAGTAGAGGTTAGACTCTCAAAAATACAATATTAAAAAAAATCACAAAAATTATAAAAATATGTATGAAATTTGCTTTAAAAATAGGGTCTTTTTTTGCAAGTAATAATAGGTCATAAAAATGAAAGTTAAAGGAGTAATAAAGAACTTAAAAATAAAAAATTTTAAAAATTACAAAATGATAATAGTAAAATATATCTAGGAATATCTCTGGAGCTGTTAAGGGCAGTGTGGGGTCAGTTCAGTTTCAGATAGTTTCTTGTTCCAGCTTATACTTCTTCTGAAGATCTATAGGCCCCTTCCAATGTAGTCAGTGCTAACTACAGGGTTTTAATCTGTTGCACCTGTCACTTCCAGAGTTTTTCCCTCTTCTTTGTTTATTTTAGCTTCCTCTGTTTGCAAGTCTCTTCAATGCCTAATTTATGCCCTGACACAAGGGGGTAAAGGTGGTCACTTATTTAGGCTGGCTTGTTCAGTTATGTTCTGGGGAGGGAGGAACACTGCAAACAAATATCACTGACATGTGTGGGGAGTGCTCATGGTGTCTGGGCCACACTGGCTTTGCCCCTGCTTATGGCATGTGTGCTTTTCTGGTCTACACTGCTCAGGCTCCAGGTTGCTCTGCAGGGGAACTTTCTAAAGCAGGCCCTGGGTTGCGTGCACGTCCCAGGTCTAAACTGCTCAGGTTCAGTTTCTTGGGTACTCCACAAAGGCACAGACTCGGTTGGGCCTGCATTTTGTGCCCTTCCCAGGTCCATACAGCTCAGATGACCAGGTGCTTGGCGAGCACACTCTCCCAGCTGGGTGGTGCGTCTTATTACCCCCACAGTCTTAGCCCCTCAGTTTCCTGGGTGCACTGTGAGAACACCATCTCAGGTATGCCGTGTATCTCCCCTGGGGAGCTATTCTCTGACTGCAACCCTCCTGGCGGATGTCAACCATCCAGAATTACAGGAAGACTTTGTTAGTAAATGGGAGCCTGTGCACAGTTTGGTGGAGGATGCCACCTCTGGAGCCAAGGTTGCCCCTTGCGTTCTGGCTCTGGCTGTCGCCCACCTGTCTCTCTGCCTCCAGCAGGGGGAGGGGCTGGTCCACAGCCGGCTAGCTCTCCTCTGGTATTCACTTAATCCTTTGTTCTGTGAGTGGGCCAGGCTGTGACTCAGACCTTTTGGCAGAAAAGTTCTCTCTCTCTCTCTCTTTCCTCTCTGGCTATCCCACAGTAGGTTGGGTTGCTATCTCATGTTAACTCCCTCAGATTGCCCTCGGGGCATTCAGGCCCGGTCCCCACCCTGTACATGCAGCCTGTACCTCTCTGTTCAGTTCCTGCTCACTGCTGGCAGACATGAGCATCCAGGCTACTTCTCCAGGGGGAGTCGTGGCTAGGTGCGTAATTTGTGGGTTCAGTTTTTTTTCTTCTCCCAATTATGTTGTCCTCTGACGTTCCAAAACAGAAAGAGACTCACAAAGAGACAGACTTGTGGTTTCCCGAGTGGGGCAGAGGAAAAGATTGCGAATTTGGGATTAATGGATGCAAGCTATTATATACAGAATGGGTGAACAATAAGGTCCTGTTGTACAGCACAGGAACTATATTCACTATCCTGCAATAAACCATAATGGGAAAGAATATGAAAGAAAGAAATGTATAATTGAATCACTTTTTTATGAGCAGAAATGAACCCCAACACAGTAAATCAATTATGTTAGTTGCTCGGTCATGTCTGACTCTTTGCAAGACCATGGACTGTAGGCTGTCAGGCTCCTCTGTCCATGGAATTCTCTAGCCAAGAATGCTGGAGTGGGTAGTCATTCCCTTATGCAGGGGATCTTCCCAATTCAAGGATCGAACCCAGGACTCCTGCATTGCAGGCAGATTCTTTACCATCTGAGTCACCAGGCTTCCCAAATCAACTGTTCTTCAATAAAAAGTTTTTATTAAAAAAAAGAAGCAGCAGGAAGAGAAAAGGAGAGAGCAGCAAACTCCAAGTTCAGTTCAGTTCAGTCACTCAGTCATGTCCAACTATTTGCGACCCCATGAACCGCAGCACACCAGGCCTCCCTGTCCATCACCAACTCCCAGAGTCTACCCAAACCCATGTCCATCGAGTCGGTGATGCCATCCAACCATCTCATCTTCTGTCATCCCCTTCTCCTCCTGCCCTCAAACTTTCCCAGCATCAGAGTCTTTTCCAATGAGTCAGACTTCGCATCAGGTGGTCAAAGTATTGGAGTTTCAGCTTCAACATCAGTCGTTCCAATGAACACCCAGGACTGATCTCTTTTAGGATGGACTGGTTGGATTTCCTTGCAGTCCAAGGGACTCGCAAGACTCTTCTCCAACACCATAGTTCAAAAGCATCAGTTCTTCGGCACTCAGCTTTCCTAATAGTCCAACTCTTATATCCATACATGACTACTGGAAAAACCATAGCCTTGACTAGATGAACCTTTGTTGGCAAAGTAATGTTTCTGCTTTTCAATATGCTATCTAAGTTGGTCATAACTTTCCTTCCAAGGAGTAAGTGTCTTTTAATTTCATGGTTGCAGTTACCATCGGCAGTGACTTTAGAGCCCAGAAAAATAAAGTCAGCCACTTTTTCCACTGTGTTTCCCCATCTACTTGCCATGAAGTGATGGGACCAGATGCCATGATCTTCGTTTTATGAATGTTGAGCTTTAAGCCAACTTTTTCACTCTCCTCTTTCACTTTCATCAAACAGCTTTTTAGATCCTCCTCACTTTCTACCATAAGGGTGGTGTCATCTGCATATCTGAGATTATTGATATTTTTCCCAGCAATCTTGATTCCAGCTTGTGCATCTTCCAGCCCAGCATTTCTCATGATGTACTCTGCATACAAGTTAAATAAGCAGGGTGACAATATACAGCCTTTATGTACTCCTCTTCCTATTTGGAACCAGTCTGTTGTTCCATATCCAGTTCTAACTGTTGCTTCCTGACCTGCATACAGGTTTCTCAAGAGGCAGATCAGGTGGTCTGGTATTCCCATCTCTTTCAGAATTTTCCACAGTTTATTGTGATCCACACAGTCAAAGGCTTTGGCATAGTCAATAAAGCAGAAATAGATGCTTTTCTGGAACTCTCTTGCTTTTTCCATGATCCAGCTGATGTTGCCAGTTTGATCTCTGGTTCCTCTGTCTTTTCTAAAACCAGCTTGAACATCTGGAAGTTCACGGTGCACATATTGCTGAAGCCTGGCTTGGAGTAGTTTAAGCATTACTTTACTAGCGTGTGAGAAGAGTGCAGTTGTGCGGGAGTTTGAGCATCCTTTGGCATTGCCTTTCTCTGGGATTTGAATGAAACTGACCTTTTCCAGTCCTTTGGCCACTGCTGAGTTTTCCAAATTTGCTGGCATATTGAGTGCAGCACTTTCACAGTAATAATGCAAAGAAATAGAGGAAAACAATAGAATGGGAAAGACTAGAGATCTCTTAAAATCAGAGATACCAAGGGAACATTTCATGCAAAGATGGGCACAGTAAAGGACAGAAATGGTAGGGCCCTAACAGAAGCAGAAAATATTAGAAGAGGTGGCAAGAATACACAGAAGAACTGTACAAAAAACATCTTCATGACCCAGATAATCACGATGGTGTGATCACTCACCTAGAGCAAGACATCCTGTAATATGAAGACAAGTGGGCCTTAGGAAGCATCACTACGAACAAAGCTAGTGGAGGTGATGGAATTCCAGTTGAGCTATTCCAAATCCTGAAAGATGATGCTGTGAAAGTGCTACAAACTCCAAGGAACCCCCACAAAGAAAGCAGGAGAGGGTCTTGTGTGGGAATCCAAGTGAAGAAAATGCATTAAATAGGAAGTGAGCAGCTGTGTCTGCTAGTGGACTTAATTTCAAGTGAATCAAGAACTTGATGTTTCTTTTTAATTTCTGAGACACAAAATAAAATGTCTAAATTTATTTTAAATTTTCTCAATTGTTTTAATTGTTTTTTCAAATTTTCACTCAGTTTATTTTCTTATTAGTTCACTTTTATGTTTACTTCATTTGGCTACAAGCTGTCTGCAGAAAGAGACATGACATCATTTTGTATCTTCAGCATATATTTTGATGCTTGTGATATAACAGCTGTTCATTCAGTGTTCAGTAAGTGAGAGAATGAAGGGACAAAACAAAGTAAAACTGTTAGGCTTTCCACTTCAACTGAGGATTCACCCTGAAAGTATATAGTTTCTGGAAATTATTCTCACAATTTACCAGTTTCAGATGTCACAAACCAAGAACACTGATCTGTATACCATCCAAACATGCTAAGAAATGCATTCACAAAAATATTCCTTTGTTTCTATTAACTATTATATTTGTGAGTGCATTGGGTCAAGAATGAAGGAAAGGGAAGCCAGTCAGGTAGAAAGCTAGTAGCCTTTAGATGATTAAAGAAGCTTATTCTTCCAGGAGGTTCCTTTGTGTTTTAGATACAAGCCTTCTGTTCCCCTTTAATAAAGGAAGGGAAAGGATGTTATATGCAGGAGCTCAGATACCCATAGTAAAGCTATCTTTTATCCTGTGAGTTTTCTCATCTCCTCCAGCTCCATTGGTTACTTTCTGCTAATGCTGCCCTTTTTGCTGCATATTCCATGTCAAGGTCACCTTTCTTACTTTTTAAAGTCAAACGTCCTTTTTACTTGAGTTTCAAACACTATCCTCAATTGCTTACTTCTAAGACTTACTGAAAGAATATAACCTCTGAGAACTAAGAGAACTGTAATATTTATATATAGATTCTAATGCATTAAACACAGAATTTTAAGTATAGTTTAAATATTACTGAGTTGTGTGGCTTCCTCTCTATTTATGTCCAGAATTGCATTTGCCATACCTAGGCACAGAAATAGTGTGATTTAATTAATAAATTGCAGGAGGTCAGATGCTAAGCCTTGTTTCTTATTTTCATGAATATGCAGCCATTTAATCATAAATTCACAGCTTTCCAATTACTACCTGTGTGACCTTGGTAAATTACTTAACCTCTATGTAGTTTAAGGACTCATGCTGAAAAATAGATCTTAACTAGGGTAGCTAGTTTACTACCTAATAAATGTAATTTATTTTCCACCCAGAGACAGTTTTGTGAATGGTAGAGAAAGCAAATAGTAAGTTTAGTCTAAAAAAAGGCATAAAAAGCTGGATCATTCAAGAGAATCCAGGACATATGGTCTTCCCATAAAAAATAGTGCAAGTGAAAGTCATTCAGTCGAGTCTGACTCTTTGCAATTCCATGGACTATAGAGTCCATGGAATTCTCCAGGCCAGAATACTGGAGTGGGTAGACTTTCCCTTCACCAGGGGATCTTCCCAACCCAGGTCTCTGGCATTGCAGGTGGATTTTTTTTACCAGTTGAGCCACAAGGGAAGCCCCAAAATACTATAGTAGGTAGCCTATCCCTTCTCTAGGGGATTTTCCCCACCCAGAAATTGAACTGGGGTCTCCTGCATTGTAGGCAGATTCCTTACCAATTGACCTACCAGGGAAGCCCATTATTAAATGAGAAAACACATAGACTTAGAACTGTAGGTATTCAATAAATATTAGATTATTGTTATTAATATTGTAATTTATTATTATTTACCTAAGAAAACTCTTGAGCCATCTTTGGTCATTAAGTAAGTGTCACCCTTCCAAGACAAGTAAACCAGCACAGTTGTTTTGCCCACTTTTGATTATTTTACATTTTCTTTTGATAGCATCAGTTCAGTCAGTTCAGTCGCTCAGTCGTGTCCAACTCTTTTTGACCCCATGAATCGCAGCATGCCAGGCCTCCCTGTCCATCACCAACTCCTGCTGTTCACTCGAAAGTTAATCCATTCTCACCATCAGTAAGTTTCTCTAGTCTGGAGGCCATAAATGAAATATATTCTGAACTGAATGATTGTTTAGTAGAATTCTGTCCTCAGTAGATTTAGAAGAGCTGTTCAGTTTTTGTTTGTTTTGTTTTTCTTTTTGTTTTCTGAGTGAGCCCTTCAGGATTATTTTGAAATTGGTCTTGCTCTCTCATTTTAGAGGCAGAATCATTTCAATCCCTTTAATTTCTCCTCATAAGTATAATTTTCCAGCTCTTTCATTTATGTGGTTCTGCAGTGAATCCTACACAAAGTTCTTTAAACTCCTTGCTGTTGCTGCTGCTAAGTCGTTTCAGTCGTGTCCGACTCTGTGCAACCCCATAGACAGCAGCCCACCAGGCTCCCCCGTCCCTGGGATTCTCCAGGCAAGAACACTGGAGTGGGTTGCCATTTCCTTCTCCAATGTGTGAAAGTGAAAAGTGAAAGTGAAGTCACTCAGTCGTGTCCAACCCTTAGCGACCCCATGGACCATAGCCTACCAGGCTCCTCCATCCATGGGGTTTTCCAGGCAAGAGTACTGGAGTGGGATGCCATTGCCTTAAGGAGCCTCAAATTGGTTACAGTCCTCTAATAGAGATAAAATGTTGAATATAGTAAGAGGATAATATTAAGATTGTCATATGCTAATCTAGAATTCTGTAAAACATTTTATGTGGATAACATGCTTGATTTGCTACTCTCCATTTGTGTCTTAGGGGTTTCCTAATAGATATATATAATATCTATTTTTATTTTTCCAATAAAAATATAGATTTCTTCAGGTCTTTAATATAACTTCATGGTAGTATAGATACTAGACTGAGAGTTCCACAAGGATCAAGACCATGTTTATTTTTATCACCAGTATATAACGAGCTCCTAGCAGAGCACCTGCCACATCAGAGGGTGCTAGCAAATATTTGCTGAACAGGTGAATGAGTGGATCAATAAATGAATAAATGAAGATAGATACAAATGAGAGACTGCTAAATAAATGTAGTGAATTGCATATCAAAGTATGTACAAGTAAAAATATCAGTTCTCTGTGATTATGGTTTCAGTGTGTCTGCCGTCTGATGCCCTCTCGCAACACCTACCATCTCTCTAGGGTTTCTCTTACCTTGGACGTGGGGTATCTCTTCACAGCTGCTCCAGCAAAGCATGGCCACTGCTCCTTACCTTGGATGAGGTCACCCCTCCTGACCTTGAACGTGGAGTAGCTGCTCTCTGCCCTCCTGTGCCCATGCAGCCACCTCTCCTTGGACGTGGGGTTGCTCCTCTCAGCCGCCACTCCTGGATCATCGAAAAAGCAAGACAGTTCCAGAAAAACATCTATTTCTGCTTTATTGACCATGCCAAAACCTTTGACTGTGTGGATCACAATTAACTGTGGAAAATTCTGAAAGAGATGGGCATATCAGACCACCTGACCTGCCTCTTGAGAAACCTATATGCAGGTCAGGAAGCAACAGTTAGAACTGGACATGGAACAACAGACTGGTTTCAAACAGGAAAAGGAGTACGTCAAGGCTGTATATTGTCACCCTGCTTATTTAACTTATATGCAGAGTACATCATGAGAAATGCTGGGCTGGAAGAAGAACAAGCTGGAATTAAGATTGCCGGGAGAAGTATCAATTACCTCAGATATGCAGATGACATCACCTTTATGGCAGAAAGTGAAGAGGAACCAGAAAGCCTCTTGATGAAATGAAAGAGGAGAGTGAAAAAGTTGGCTTAAAGCTCAACATTCATAAAACGAAGATCATGGCATCTGGTCCCATCACTTCATGGCAAATACATGGGGAAACAGTAGAAACAGTGTCAGACTTTATTTTTTGGGGGCTCCAAAATCACTGCAGATGGTGATTGCAGCCATGAAATTAAAAGACGCTTACTCCTTGGGAGGAAATTTATGAACAACCTAGATAACATATTAAAAAGCAGAGATATTACTTTGCCAACAAAGGTTCGTCTAGTCAAGGCTATGGTTTTTCCAGTGGTCATGTATGAATGTGAGAGTTGGACTCTGAAGAAAGCTGAGTGTCGAAGAATTGATGCTTTTGAACTGTGGTGCTGGAGAAGACACTTGCAAGACCCTTGGACTGCAAGGAGATTTAACCAGTCCATCCTAAAGGAGATCAGTCCTGGGTGTTCATTGGAAGGACTGATGCTGAGGCTGAAACTTCAGTACTTCGGCCACCTCATGTGAAGAGTTGAGTCATTGGAAAAGACCCTGATGCTGGGAGGGATTGAGGGCAGGAGGAGAAGGGGATGACAGAGGATGAGATGACTGGATGGCATCACTGACTCGATGGATGTGAGTCTGAGTGAACTCTGGGAGTTGATGATGGACAGGGAGGCTTGGTGTACTGCAATTCATGGTGTTGCAAAGAGTCGGACATGACTGACCAACTGAACTAGAACTAACTAAAAATATCAGATATTAATATCTATCCATTTCTTCAAGGAATATTTATTGAGCACCTTTATGCTAAATACTAAGAATATAAAATAAAATTAAGATAGAGTCATTACGCACTTATAAAAATAGAGAAAACAACTATGGATTAGATAAAATAATGATAACTTTAATATACACTAAAATAATAATACATTCCCCTAGAGAAGGAAATGGAAACCCACTCCAGTATACCTACCTGGAGAATTCCATGAACAGAGGAGCCTGATGGGCTACAGTCCATGTGGTATCAAAGAGTCAGACATGACTGAGTACTAGCAGCTTATGTACAATATAATTTATCCTATATATATGAAGATGGTTTAACAATATGTATTTTTTGTTCATTAAATTATTAACTGAATGGAAAAAATCATATAATCATGGGAATAGGAGACAAATGTCTTTTGTAATTTCCAAGTATTTCTGGCATTTGTTTTGGCAAGCTGGAAATAGAAAATAACACAAAAAGTAGAAATTAGAAATAATTACAGAGATTATTCTGAAACAGTGAATCACTAGAGGAAGTTTCATTTAATTCAGGAACAAGTTCCCTATACGGACACTATTTTTCAAAAGTCTAGTGTGCATTTTTTTTTCCCACTGATTGCCTTTGGTTTCTATTATATTATACAGTCTACAAATAAAGTTATTTTCTCCCTTAAAAAAAAGAAATGCCTTGTATTGAGTCTTCCCTAAGTCCTTTTAGTTTCACTTAATATTGCTACTTTGAGAAAAGACATGTAGCAAAAAATATTTTACTTATAAAGAGTACAAATTTTCTTCAAATACTTGAATAAAATGATTTTCAGCAAATAAAAAGAAAGAAAGAAAGGAAGCAATGAACAAGCAAGGGTATAGATACTGGAAAGTGTTAGTCACTCAGTCATGTTCAACTTTTTATGACCCCATGAGCTGTAGGCCCACCAGGCTCCTCTGCCTATGGAATTCTCCAGGCAAGAATGCTGGAATGGATAGCCATTCTTTTCTGCAGTGGATCTTCCTGATCCAGGCATTGCAGACAGATTTTTTACCATCTGAGCCACCAGGGGAGCCCCTATATAATGAAAAGGAAGAGATAAAATTATAATCATTAATATATTCCTGTGTTTGTGTATGAGAATCTATGCAAAGATGTTCATCAAGTTGTCAATAGTATCTTGAAAGAGGGGACATTTGAGAATTTAAGAAATTGCAATTTTCTTATTTTTCTGTTTACATCCTATAGTTAGCATGATAAGAATGGTTATAGCTAAATATATAGTACAGTCCCTGCCCTCACAGACCTGTACTGAGGAAAAGAGACATAGCTGTGACCAGACAACTACCTTGTAATAACCTAGCACAATAGAAGCCCTAACTGATTTAAAGAGAACAGAGAAGGAAGTAACTATGTAAATTACAGGGAAGACTTTGGAAAGTGACAAGATTGAGAAAAAAAGAAGTGTTTTCAAGGCAATGAAAATAATGATTGTGAGATTAAGGATTATAAAATCAAAATGTGTTTTGTGAGAGGAAATTGTTCCATGTGGCAAAGAACATAGGGTGCAAGACAAGAAGAAAAGAGTAGCTGATAAAAAAGGAGGATTTAACCATATTGTAAGATTTCTTTATCATGTCAAGAAGATAAGCCTTAATTTTATACCAGTGGTAATCATACATTTTCATTCATGCACACTCAAAATGTTAAAAATTATCCATGTAATATAATATGTATGTGTATACTACATACTATATGCAGTATAAAAATATATACTATATTGTCAAGAAAACTATATACTGTTTTATATTTCCAAATTGACATAAAAAATTATCAAATTTTAAATGGTTTCAAAGAATAATTTATGAGGACTTCCCTGGTGGTTCAGTGGTTAAGACTCTGAATTTCCACTTCAGGGGCTCAGGTTCGATTCCTGGTCAGGGAATTAATATTCCACGTGCTTTGTAGTCAAAGAATAATTTCTGTTATATTATATACATGTTTTAGTTGTATGATTGATTCTTGAACAACATTGTTCTGAACTTCAAGGGTCTACTTATGCACAGATTTTTTTCAAAACATATACCATCAGCTCTTTGTATACTCAGGTACTGCATTCTTGGATTACACCAATGATGGATCACAAACTTAACACACCATCAGTCATTCATTACTCCATAGTTGTGGAACTCATTGATACAGAGGGCCAACTATGGGACTGAAGCAGCCAAGGATTCTGGTGTCCACAGCACATCCTAGAACCAATCCCTCACAGATGCAGAGAACAATGGTATTTGCAAATCTTGGAGCTCCAGAGTGTCTCATTTAATTTAAAGAGCCTTCACATAAGCTAAATAAAAGATGTCCTGTCATTAAAACCCATCATCCATATCAGCAAGATAAGCAAGTAGGTGTATAGCTAGATGTGTAGGTAGACAGGGCTTTGCTTATACTGCAATCAGTGAAGAATCTGCCTACAATACAAGAAATCCAGGTTTGACCCTGGGTCAGGAAGAGTCCCCTGGAGAAGGAAATGCAAACCCATTCAAGTTTTCTTGCCTGGAAAATCAGCAGACAGACAGGTGGATTACAAAATGAAGCCTTGACAAAAATAAGTTATCTGGCTGAAATAAAACAAAGACTCCTTTAACATTTCTTTTTTTTTTAATTATTTTAATTGGAGGCTAATTAGTTTACAATATTGTTGTGATTTTTGCAATACATTCACATGAATCAGACATGGGTGTACATGTGTTCTCCATCCTGACTCTCCCTCACATCTCCCTCCCCATCCCATCCCTCAGGGTCATCCCAGTGCACCAGCCCTGAGCACCCTGTCTCATGCATCGAATCTGGACTGGTGATCTGTTTCACATATGATAATATACATGTTTCAATGCTATTCTCTCAAATCATTCTGCCCTCGCCTTCTCCCACAGAGTCCAAAAGTCTGTTTTTACATCTGTTTCTCTTTTGCTATCTCGCATATAGGGTCATTGTTACCATCTTTCTAAATTCCATATATATGTGTTAATATACTGTATTGGTGTTTTTCTTTCTGACTTACTTCACTCTAATAGTAGACTCCAGTTCCATCCACCTCATCAGAACTGATTCAAATACATTCTTTTTAATAGCTGAGTAATATTCCATTGTGTGCGTGTATCACAGCTTTCTTATCCATTCGTCGGCCAATGGACATCTAGGTTGCTTCCATGTCCTGGCTGTAACAGTGCTGTGATGAACACTGGGGCACACGTGTCTCTTGCAATTCTAGTTTCCTCAGTATTCATGCCTAACAGTGAGATTGCTGGGTCGTATGGCAGTTCTATTTCCAGTTTTTTACAGAATCTTCACACTGTTCTCCATAGTGGCTGTACTAGTTTGCATTCCCACCAACAGTGTAAGAGTGTTCCCTTTTCTCCACACCCTCTCCAGCATTTATTATTTGTAGACTTTTTGATAGCAGCCATTCTGATAGGCGTGAAATGGTACCTCATTGTAGTTTTGATTTGCATTTCTCTGATAATGAGTGATGTTGAGCATTTTTTCATGTGTTTGTTAGCCATCTGTATGTCTTCTTTGGAAAAATATCTGTTTAGTTCTTTGGCCAATTTTTTGTTTGGATCACTTATTTTTCTGGAATTAAGCTTCAGGAGTTTCTTGTATATTTTTGAGATTAATTCTTTGTCAGTTGCTTCATTTGCTATTATTTTCTCCCATTCTGAAGGCTGTCTTTTCACCTTGCTTATAGTTTCTTTCATTGTGCAAAAGCTTTTAAGTTTAATTACATCCCATTTGTTTATTTTTGCCTTTATTTCCATTACTCTGGGAGGTGGGTCATAGAGGATCCTGCTGTGATTTATGTCAGAGTGTTTTGCCTACGTTTTCCTCTAGGAGTTTTATAGTTTCTGGTCTTACATTTAGATCTTTAATCCATTTTGAGTTTATTTTCTGTGTATGGTGTTAGAAAGTTTTCCAGTTTCATTCTTATACAAGTGGTTGACCAGTTTTCCCAGCACGGCTTGTTAAAGAGATTGTCTTTTCTCCATTGTATATTCTTGCCTCTTTTGTCAAAGATAAGGTGTCCATAGATGCATGGATTTATCTCTGGACTTTCTCTTTTGTTCCATTCATTTATGTTTCTGTCTTTGTGCCAGTATCATACTGTCTTGATGACTGTTGCTTTGTAGTATAGCCTGAAGTCAGGCAGGTTGATTCCTCCTGTTCCATTCTTCTTTCTCAAGATTGCTTTCAGATGACATGATCCTCTTCATAGAAAATCCTAAAGACTCCACCAGAATATTGCTAGAGCTAATTAATGAATATAGTAAAGTTGCAGTATATAAAATTAACACACAGAAATCCCTTGCATTTCTATACACTAACAATGAGAAAACAGAAAGAGAAATTAAGGAAACAATTCCATTCACCATGGCAACGAAAAGAATAAAATAATAGGAATAAATCTACCTAAAGAAACAAAAGACCTATGTATAGAAAACTATAAAACACTGATGAAAGAAATCAAAGATGACACAAATAGATGGAGAAATATACCATATTCATGGATTGGAAGAATCAATATAGTGAAAATGAGTATACTACCCAGAGCAATCTATAGATTCAGTGCAATCCCTATCAAGCTACCAATGATATTTTTCAGAGAACTAGAACAAATAATTGCATGATTGGTATGGAAATTCAAAAAAACTTGAATAGTCAAAGCAATCTTGAGAAAGAAGAATGGAACTGGAAGAATCAAACTTTAACATTTCTTAATGAAGCCCTTTTGGCTTTTTTCTCAGGGAAATCACTATCAGAAGCTATGAATTCTTGAAATGCCCTTTTGTTTATAACTCTGAAGATACCTGTTTCTTGGGAATGTACAAAATACCATTCAAGGTGGATGAGTAAAAAGGACAATGATAATTATCAAAGGAGTGTTTGGGAAAGGAGGATTTCTAGACAGCAAGATCATTTTCAGGAAAATCTACTGTAGGAGAAAATATATAAGAAAATTGAAGAACTGGAAATGTGCTTCATTTAAATCTCATACTCCCTAAAGAGTCTTACTGTGGCCAAGATGTACAAGTGTCTCAGTTTATAGAACACTTCCATTGTCAAGAAAGAGTCAGTACATATTTTTAAATCTATAAAATAAGTGACCTGAGGATATTTGTGTTTTAGGAAATTAGTTGACTATATCATCACTATTGCATTCCACCTACCTAATATGGTGCCCAAAACAAAGAAAGTAATCAATGCTGCTACTGCTGTTGCTGCTAAGTCGCTTCAGTTGTGTCCAACTCTGTGCGACCCCAGACACAGCAGCCCACCAGGCTTCCCCGTCCCTAGGATTCTCCAGGCAAGAACACTAGAGTGGGTTGCCATTTCCTTCTCCACTGCATGAAAGTGAAAAGTGAAAGTGAAGTCGCTCAGTCGTGTCCAACTCAGCAACCCCATGAACCGCAGCCTACCAGGCTCCTCCGTCCATGGGATTTTCCAGGCAAGAGTACTGGAGTGGGGTGCCATTGTCTTCTCCGAAGTAATCAATAAGTATCTATAAATAAGTATCAATAAAGTAATCAGCAAATGAAATAAATAATTAAATAAATTAGAAACTCCAGACTTTCATGCATTGGAGAAGGAAATGGCAACCCACTCCAGTGTTCTTGCCTGGAGAATCCCAAGGACAGGGGAGCCTGGTGGGCTGCCATCTATGGGGTCACACAGAGTCGGACATGACTGAAGCGACTTAGCAGCAGCAGCAGCAGCAGAAACTCCAGAGAATAGGAAGGGTGTATTTCCTATTCTTGGAACTTGCAAGCCGCAGTATTACTTCCCTGACTAGAGTATTTCTATCTTTCTGTGAAGTTTTATCTCTTTTGAAAACACTCTGCTCAGATTAAGCTACTTACCCAGTCTTCTCTTTAAGCCTGTTGTGCTTTGTGGATATCTATGTAATATTTAATAATCACATCACACTATATTTGTTGACATAATGTTTGTCTTTTTCCTTTAGGATATGATAATATGAATCCCTCTGGCCAGGCATCCTCAGTGCCTGAGATATAATGTGTTCAATAAAAATTTAATAAATAGATATTGTAAAAACATAAAGTTATATACTTAGATCCCTCTCATTGGTGCTGCCAAGACAGTTTTCTGGAATTTTGTGAGGAAATGTAGTTAAATTTAATGATTGCATTTAACGGAGCCTTGAGGATCAGCTGGAGACATTTCTCCCTCATTTGAACACAGAGCATAGTTATTTTCTTTCCAAGCTATTAGTTTGCCTTTGTCTTTGAAAACTGTGAATCATAAACGTTTGTGTTTCACTCTTTGTAATGAATAATAAAAGAGCCAAAGTGTTCATCACTAGAAAAAAACACTCAGTTCAGTCCCTTGGTCGTGTCCAACTCTTTGTGACTCCATGGACTGCAGCACACTAGGCTTCCCTGTCCATCACCAACTCCTGGAGCTTGCTCCAACTCATGTCCATTGAGTCAGTGATGCCTTCCAACCATCTCATCTTCTGTTCTCACCTTCTCCTCGCACCTTCAGTCTTTGCCAGCATCAAGGTCTTTGCCAATGAGTCAGTTCTTCATATCAGGTGGCCAAATACAGGCGATTCAGCTTCAGCATCAGTCCTTCCAATGAATATTCAGGGCTGATCTCCTTTAGGATGGACTGGTTTGATCTCCTTTCAATCCAAGGGAATCTCAAGAGTCTTCTCCAATACTACAGTTCAAAAACATCAATTCTTTGGTGGTCAGCTTTCTTTGTAGTCCAACTCTCACATCCATACATGACTGCTGGAAAAACCATAGCTTTTACTAGATGGACCTTTGTTGGCAAAGTAATGACTCTGATTTTTAATATGCTATCTAGGTTGGTCATAGCTTTTCTTCAAAAGAGCAAGCATATTTTAATTTCATGGCTGGATTCACCATCTGCAATGATTTTGGAGACCAAGAAAATAAATCCTATCATTGTTTCCATTGTTTCCCCACATATATGCCATGAAGTGATGGGACCAGATGCCATGATCTTTGCTTTCTGAATGTTGAGCTTTAAGCCAGTTTTTTCACTCTCCTCTTTCACTTTCATCAAGAGGCTCTTCACTTTCTGGCATGAGGGTGGTATCCTCTGTATATCTGAGGTTATATTGATATTTCTCCCCACAATCTTGATTCCAGCTTGTGCTTCATCCAGCCTGGCATTTTGCATGACATACACTGCATATAAGTTGAATAAGCAGGGTGACAATACACAGCCTTGACTTACTTCTTTCCCAATTTGGAACCCATCCATTGTTCCATGTCTGGTTCTAACTGTTGCTTCTTGACTTGCCTGCAGATTTCTCAGGAGACAGGTAAGGTGGTCTGGTAGTCCCATCTCTTGAAGAATTTTCCACAGTTTGTTGTGATCTACACAGTGAAAGGCTTTGGCATAGTCAATAAAGCAAAAGTAGATGTTTTTCTGAAACTCTCTTGCTTTTTCTGTGATCCAACAGATATTGGCATTTGATCTCTGGTTCCTCTGTGTTTTCTAAATCCAGCTTTAATATCTGGAAGTTTGTGGTTCACATAATGTTGAAGTCACACTTGGAGAATTTTGAGCATTACTTTGCAAGTGTGTGAAGTGATTATACTCTTTGCAGCTGAAGATGGAGAAGCTCTATACAATCAGCAATAACAAAACTGGGAGCTGACTGTGGCTCAAATCATGAACTCCTTATTGCAAAATTCAGATTTAAATTGAAGAAAGTAGGGAAAACAACTAGACTATTCAGGGATGACCTAAATCAAATCCCTTATTATACAGTGGAAGTGACAAATAGATTAAAGGGATTAGATATGATATACAGAGTGCTTGAAGAACTGTGGACAGAGGTTCATGACATTGTACAATAGGGAATGATTAAGACCATCCCCTAGAAAAAGAAATTTAAAAAGACAAAATGGTCTATACATCAGTGTCACGTGTATACCCGTGGCAGATTCATGTTGATATATGGCAAAACCAATACAATATTGTAAACTTAAAAAATTAAATTAAATTAAAAAAAGAAAAGTATATATATATATATTAAAAAAAGGCAAAATGGTTGTGTGAGGAGGCCTTACAAATAGCTGAGTAAAGAAGAGAAGCTAAAGGTAAAGGAGAAAAGATATACATCTGAATGCACAGTTCCAAAGACTAGGAAGGAGAGATAAGAAAGCCTTCCTGAGTGATCAATGCAAAGAAATAGAGGAAAACAATAGAATGAGAAAGACTAGAGATCTCTTCAATAAAATTAGAGATACTAAGAGAACATTTCATGCAAAGATGGGCACAATAAAGGACAGAAATGGCATGGACCTAACAGAAGCAGAAGAATTAACAAGAAGTGTCAAAAATACAGAGAACTATACAAAAAAAACTTTAATGACCCAGATAACCACAATGGTGTGATCACTCACCTACAGCCAGATATCTTGGAGTGCAAAGTCAAATGGGTCATCATTATGAACAAAGCTAGTGGAGATGATGAAATTCCAGCTGAGCTTTTTCAAATCCTAAAAGATAATGCTGTTTAAGTGCTATACTCAGTATGCCAGCACATATGGAAAACTCAGCAATGGCCACAGGACTGGAAGATCAGTTTTCATTCCCAAAGAAGGGCAATGTCAAAGAATATTCAAACTACCACACAACTGCACTCATTTCACATGCAAGCAAAGTAATGCTGAGAATTTTCCAATCCAGACTTCAACAGTATGTGAACCGAGAAATTCCTGATGTTCAAGATGGCTTTAGAAAAGTCAGAGGAACAAGAGATCAAGTTGCCAACATCTGCTGGATCACAAAAAAGCAGGAGAATTCCAGAAAAACATCTACTTCTGCTTCATTGACTATGCAAAAGCCTTTCACTGTGTGGATCACAACAAACTGTGGGAAATTCTTCAAGAGATGGGACTACCAGACCGCCTTACCTACCTCCTATGAAACCTGGATACAGGTCAGGAAGCAACAGATATGACCAGACATGGAACAGCAGACTGGTTCCAAATTGGGAAAGGAGTAAGTCAAGACCGTATGTTGTCACCCTGCTTATTTAACTTATATACAGAGTACATCATGTGAAATGCCAGGCTGGATGAAGCACAAGCTGGAATCAAGATTGTGGGGAGGAATATCAATATAACCTCAGATATGCAAATGACATGACCCTTATGCCAGAAAACAAAGAGGAACCTAAGAGCCTCTTGATGAAGGTAAAAGAGGAGAGTGAAAAAGCTGGCTTAAAACTCAACATTTAAAAAACAACAATCATGGCATCTGGTCCCATCCCTTCATGGCAAATAGATGGGGAAACAATGGAGACAGTGACAGACTTTACTTTCTTGGGCTCAAAAACCACTCCGGACAGTGACAACCTTGAAATTAAAAGACACTTGCTCCTTGGAAGAACTGCTATGACAAACCTAGACAGTGTATTAAAAAGCAGAGACATTACTTTGCCAACAAAGTTCCATCTAGTCAAAGCTATGGGTTTTCGAGTAGTCATGGTATGGATGTGAGAGTTGGGCCATAAAGAAAGCTGAACACTGAAGAAGTGATGCTTTTGAAATGTGAAGCTGGAGAAGACTCTTGAGAGTCCCTTGGACTGTAAGGAGATCAAACAAGTCAATCCTAAAGGAAATTAATCCTGAATATTCATCAGAAGAACTGATGCTGAAATAAGCTCCAATACTTTCACCACCTGATGCAAAGAGCAGACTTATTAGAAAATACCCTTATACTGGAAAAGATTGAGGGCAGGAGGAGAAGGGGATGACAGAGGGTGAGATGGTCAGATGGCATTATTGATTCAATCGACAGGAGTTTGAGCAAGCTCCAGGAGATGGTGAAGGACAGGGATACCTGGTGTGCTGCAGTCCATGTGTTCACAAAGAGTTGGACACAATTGAATGAGTGAAGAACAACAACAAGAAGTTCAAGTTTTTTCTATATTTTTCCAGAATTTCTACATATTGTATGGAAAGAATTTTCAAATTTTCTTATTCCACTAAGTTGTTGTAAACAGTTATACATCCTGGATCTTCTTACATGTTAACTTTTTCATATTAATTTTACAGTCAATTTCTCAGAGGTTTTTGTATTATAGTTTACTGAATAATTTTGACTTTTAAGTTTTCCATGGATTCAGTAAAGAACAGGTGATCAGAAATGACCACTTAAATGTACATTTAACAAAAAATGTTTTTATTTCTATCTTAGTTTATTAGATTCCAAGTTTAGGATAGCCTAGTTCCTGTTAATTATTCCTAATCATCACCAGAGTTTTAATCAATTCTTCAGTAGATTTTCTATTTTAGTTCCAGCATCAATTTTTCATTCAAGTCTAATAAAAATTAACTGTTTTCATTTCCAAATATATATGACTACATTTGTATTCTAATTTATTCCATTAGGCCTAATCTTTTGTTTTTAATCCATACTTTCCCTACCATTATAAGTCTATTCCAGTTATTGGTACACTACTGAGTTCTATTTTAGTTGCTCCCTTTAAAAAGATGTTCATAGCTACTTCAGTAATTTTGGCATTTAATTTCCACTCTTTGGTCATCCAACTATCTCCTTCTTTTATACAAGGATATGGTATGTTCTATTCCTTCATGCTAAATTCAGGGTTTTTTTTACTTCTACACTAGGAATTGACCTATTTGCTGCTTTTAAACATCATTCACAAAAATTTGTGTTTAATGTAATGAGGCTGAGAATTCATGACCTTCTGTTGTTGAAGACTAAGATCACTAGAAATTTATTATTTACTACTAAATTTGTACCTCAACAATGAATGAATTCTAAAAGAAAATCATAAATTTGTATTCATGAGGGGACTTTTCTGAAAGTGATCATTATGCAGATTTACCTGGGCTGGATATCTAAAATAATTTGAGCTCTGATTTCAGGGAATGCCAACACAAAATGAGAGCTTGGATGATTTATAGTTATGCAAATACCTTCTAGTAAAATACATCTTTTCCAAGATTTTTCTTAAGTAAATAAAAATGGTAAGCAATTTAATATCAGAAGTCATGGTTTGTTCATATATTTTCCAAATCACCAACTTCATTGGCATACTAACAATCATCCTTCAATAAGTATTTAATGAATTAAATTAGAATTTGGCCACCAAACACCAATAACATGTTCTAGATTCCTGATCCCTTCAATTCAGGGGTTGTTAGGAAGGTTAACTCTTAGGGACCTTATACATCTATCTAGATCACCATATCTGTTTTTGCAAATCTGAGATATGAGATCTACATGGGAAAATGTATGGAAATCACTTCTGAGTGCTTGTGCTTGAGCTCAATCACTCAGTTATGTCAGACTCTGCAACCTTATGGATTGTAGCCTGCCAGGTTCCTTTGTCCATGGAATTTTCCAGGCAAGAATGCTGGAGTGGGTTACCAAACAGAGATCAAACTCACATCTCCTGTGTCTTCTGCATTGGCAGGAGGATTTTCAACCACTGAGCCACCTGGGAAGCCCTCACTTCTGAGTAGGTGGAATGTTATTTTTACCCAAGATACCCAATAAATTAGATAAAGAATTTGTTTAACAACAACAACAATAAAATCCATATCGGTGATAATAACATCTACAAATAACTCAGTTTGATATCATTAATTCACACAAGAGTTTTGTATTTGTTCCTTTCAGGTAAATTCAGTCTTACTCTATTTTCAGGAACTCTAGTGAATGCAACTTAACCAATGTTTCTCATATAAGAATCACCAGTAAAGTTTATTGAAATACTAATCCTTGGGCCCCATCCTCAGAGTTTCAGACTCAGTCAGGTTCAGTTGGGACTTGAAAATTTAATTTGCTGACATATTCTGAAGATTCCTGATGCTTCCAGTCCTGATGTCATTCTTTGAGAATCACTATACTACCATATGCACCAGTTTTAAAAAATTAATTAATTAATCAGTTTAGCTGTGTTGTGTCTTGGTTGCAGCACATGGGATCTGGTTCCTAGATGAAGGAGTGAACCCATGCCCCCTGAATTGGGAGTGTGGAGTCTTAGCCACTGGACCACCAGGGAAGTCCTGTGCATTACTTTCTAAAACTTTATTTTGTTTTGAATCTCCCCAAATTAATTTCTTTTATGGTGCTATACTTTTATTTGAATATAATACTTAGGACTACATTATTCAAAGATTATGACATTTTCTTTCTATGCTTTTCTTTTTAATATCTGTTTCTTACTTGAACTCTCTCCCCTTTTATAACATTTTTGAGATAATATTACTATACAATGAATCAAAGATGACTATAGATCAAAGTTTGTATTATGCTCTTAGTTAATTAGATGTTTATTTCTCACCTTTTTCCAAAATTTGAGGCAGATAGATCAAAGCAAAGCTAATTAAACCACAAAGTTATTGAAATCAAGGCCTGATTTCCTTAGCCCCTTGTTGTGGACTGATCCTCCTGCTTCTAATTACCTTCCCACCACTGAAGTGACCACACTGGCCAAGGCAAGAATCATGATGATTATGGTCAGACTGGTCTGAGACTTTAGCTTATTTTTCTAACGTATTCCATATACACTGTCTACAGAGTGCCTGATTTTATACTTTACACTCAGCAAGAAAGTCACCTTAACGTCTCCATCTATCTACTGCCTGCCAGAGAGCAGCTGCAATGTATTTACCATCAACCGAGAAAGAAATCTATATTTATCGGGATGTGGAAGATGCTGAATTTACCGACAATTGACAAATTAGTCTGGAATGAGAATGCATATAGAAATAGCCTGCAGTATGCCATTATGTTGTGACATAAATATATGGTCTCTTCCCTCAACTTATGCCAGAAGCAAATGAACAATGTTTCAGCAACATGAGTAATTTCTCATCTACATTAGTATGCTCTTATTTTTTTTCTCTCTCTCTGAGTTGTTAATAGCTATAAGGGGATATCCTAATAACCACAGCAAAATTCACTTAGAAAGCCATATTAGCAATTAGTAAAATCTCCAAATGCTGTCGAATTAATTTAATAAAAACATTTAATTTAAATTTATTCTCTCTCCCACTTGCTCTATATTTATGTATGTGCATATGCACACATATATGTGTACACGCATAGCTCTATAATAGCAATATACAACCTTATAGAGACTGATTAGCATCTGTATAAGCATCCTTATATAGCTGATTAGGCTTTTTATAACGCTGCCAGACAAATTTTTACTTAAGCTATAAATGGATTTATGTCCCCAAATCTGTCATGTTCAATGAGGTGATATGGTCTAGCAATTAGGAACATGAATCTGAAGTCCTTTGTATTGAAAACCAGCCTTTTTCCTTGCTGTCCGTATGATATTCAATAAGTTAACTATTCTTTTACAACCTCCATTTCCTCACTTTTGAATTAAGTATTAAACATGTGATCCTGTTGTAGACATTAAATTCATATTATATGCAAAGTGATAGCTTAATGGCTGGTACATTGAACTTAATATTATTGAACAAATAGTATTAGTAGTGATTATTGAGTATTATTATTAGTAGAATAAATTTAGTAAAAATATGATCTATTCAGTATATTAGTCAATCACCCTGGCCATTAATTCCAGTGTGGTGATGAAACTTTTGTAGTTTATTTTCCTTAAATGTCAGATACTTTTAAAAACTGCAGTATCACTCTATAAACTAGATACCCATAAATCTTGCTCTTTTAGGTCTTTGAGAACTTTGTTCAAGAGACATGTAAGTTTAGTTAACTTGGTAATAGTCAATTCCTACTGAAGCCAGTGTGATAGATCTTTGCTATTACTTCATCTCCAGAGAACACACTGTAATCTTATTGTTCACTAACTACATAACAAACAAATACTAAAGTTTACAAGATCTGCAGACTATCAGAGTGTTCATTTAAAACACTTACTGACTAGTAAATGAGAATCAAAATCAACACAAGTCTACTGTAAATAGGAAAGAACACACATTTTTATTTTTCCTGTGCACAAATTCTTTCCAGATAATTGTTGCTACACAATTGGAAAAGCAAGAATTTTCAACAACAAACTAATGACAGTCAACTTTAAGTCAAAATTTTTCTGTCTGAGGCAGGAGAGTTGCTTAAATTTCAGGGTAAATTATTAACCACAAGAGCTGTTTGAATGTAAAAATTGGACATTTTTTAGAGAAATAATTTATCTAAACCTCAGTAGAAGGATCATGCCTCTATTTTGATCTACTTTTGTGAGTGAATCCATATCTCAGACAACATTTACAATAGTTCCCTGCTTTGAAATGTCTACCTTTTGTTGATCTAACTCAGCATGAATTGCTTGTCTTTCAAAGATCAAAGGTAATCTCAGAGATTGGTAGGCTATGTTTAGGCATCTCTAAAAAGTCACTTAAATTTTATTTTTAAAATACAATCTATATTGTATTTTAAGATGCATTAATATTTTCAATTTTTCTTGATTAAACACATACAGATAAACTTCCCAAGGCATCTCACCAAAGATGTGCATGAAGAGCAAAAAACCCATCGAACACACTTAGCACCTAAAGCTTTCTCCAATACAAAACCATTCTCCAATACAAAACCATTCTCCAATACAAACACCAGGGCTCCTTGAAGAAATGTCTGATTCTATCACTGGGCAGGAAATATATAACAAGAGCCTTGAGCATCTTGTATTTCCAGAAAGCAAGGAAGTGCAAAACAAAATGCAGACAAATCAAAAAACCCCACACAATAATGGGATATGTAAAATGGATATCAGTGCCAAGCAAGAGTTCTCAATTGCCAAAACTGGAACAATATCAGCTAAATGCAAAACATATATACACACATAAAAGTAAAGGAATAGTATTGGCTTCTCTCCCAAGGTATAAAACAAATATCCATTAGTTTGTACTTATATAAATAAACTACTAAATAAAAAAGTAAGTGGGAAGAAGATACAAATTTCCAATGCAGAAAAATTCTTAATGATTTATGCATTTATTCTGCCCTTAAAAGAGAGAGCACAACACCCCGCTTCTTATGTATGGGCTGCTCATTGTAACTTCCTAGTAAACAATACACTGTGAGAAGTAAACAAAAAAGAGTGACTTTACGGTGGAGAAATTTGACAGAACAACGTCAGCCAAATGATCAAGGTCAACATCAAGAATGGTAAGTCATGCTGATAGCATGTACCTCTGATAGGATATTATGAGAATTGCCCTTCTGTGGTTTTCCTCTCTGAAACCCATAATCCCAGTCTAATCATGAAAGCATAAGACAGATCCCAAATGATGGACATTTTACCCAATACCTGACCAGTACTCCTGGAAATTATCAACATTACACAGGGAAATTTCAGAAGTTTCCATAATCAACACAAGCCTAAGGAGATGTGATTTCTCAATTTAATATAGTAATCTGGATGGGATCCTAGAACAAGAAAGGGACATTAGGGAAAAACTGAGAAAGTTTGAATAAGATTGGGATTCAATAATATAATAATGTTCATTTAGTAATTGTGACAAATATACCATAGGAATATAAGATGTTAGAAAGAGGAGAAACTGAGTCTGGCATATATGGTAACTCTCTGTACACTTCACAATAATTCTGAAAGTCTAAATTATTCTCATATTTGAAAGAATTATAACTGATCAATTCAATATGAATTTCAGAAGTCTCAAATTCAAGCAATTTTCATCAAAGGAAGAGTTTTCTATTGTTTTCTAAAATCACAACCATATAGGTAGCATTCACTTCCATAAATTGAGTCAATAACATGCAGATATTTAACAAATTATTTGAGTTTGGCATAACTGAGCAGAAATAGCAGGAGGTGCAATTTTAAGTATCATAAATGAAACAGAAATTGATTTCCAGTAATTCTTCTGAGCACAGTGTGTTTTGTATTTGAAAATTGCTCTGAGAAAAAAACTAAAGTCAAAAACTAACCTGATATATTATTATTGATATTTTAAAGGGAGAGGTAGAACTCCCAAACTACGCTAATTGGATTTCCTTCTCCCCTCCTCTCTGAGTCACACTGAAGGTTACTGTTAAGAGTGTAAACAGTTCTAGGTGTAAAGCCCTTAAGAAAACAATTTATAATAATTCTCTTAACAACAAGAATCCTCTTTCACATTACTCATTTTCCTGAAGCAATTTCTCTCCTTATTTGGTTGTACAATTAACTAAAATGATAGTAAGTGTTATGCCTTTAAAATAAAACTAAATTAAATGGTAATGCAGTAATCCATCAATTACAATGGGGCCCACTGATGGATTCAAATGGATTAGTATAAAAATATTTTGTTGAATTAACAGTACATTTAATGCTATGTACTCACCATTACAGCAGGGAATAAAATACCGTCTTAGTTAATCTCTCACTGTCAGTGCCTGGAATTTTTACAATCAAAAGGATTATTCTTTACCAGCAAATGCAAATGGACAGAACTACTTGACAGCCCCTTTTTAAAATAACTCAAAATCTGGGTTCACAGCAACAGTAAATGATGGGAGAGAAGGTCATTTAAACTTAATATCAGTTACCAAAATGACTATGACCAAATAAATTATGTATTATATTCCCATTCTTTTTCCCCACTGTGGTTTTTGTAGCAAGTTTTTCCAATTGTTTTGTATTTGTGTATATATGAATATGTAACAAGGGACTGCAAAGAGATCCAACCAGTCCATCCTAAAGGAAATCAATCCTGAATATTCACCGGAAGGACTGATGCTGAAGCTGAAACTCCAATATTCTGGCCACCTGATGTGAAGAACTGACTCATTGGAAAAGACTCTGATGCTGGGCAAGATTGAAGGCAGGAGAAGAGGACAACAGAGGATGAGATGATTGGATGGCATCACAGACTCGATGGACCTGAGTTTGAGCAAGGTCCAGGAGTTGGCGATGGACAGGGAAGACTGGCATGCTGCAGTCCATGGAGTCGCAGAGTCAGACATCACTGAGCGACTGAACTGATTGACTGAATATGTAACATAATTCTAACATTTACAGTATAGCTTTGCAAGCATACTGTATAATCAAACACTGGTCTTGAATATGCTTTAGATTCACATCAGACAAAAATATGCTGCCATGCACAGATGACAATTCCTCCATGTGTGTGGGTGTTCAGTCACTTCAATCATGTTCAACTATTTGTGACCCTATGGACTGTAGCCCTCCAGGGTCCTCTGTCAATGGGATTCTCCATCAAGAATACTGGAGTGGGTTGCCATGCCCTTCTCCAGGGGATCTACCTGACCCAGGAATCGAACCCACCTCTCCTGAGTCTCCTGCATTGCAGAGGGATTCTTTACCCACTGAGCCACCTGGAAAGCCCTTTTCCTCCATAGGTGAGTTTCATTGATATTTCTCCACTTCTACTAAATTAAAGTCATTTTTATCTGAATTTTTAATAATTCTAAAATGTAGCACTGCATTCAGCAAAGGCAAAATAATATCCCCTACAGTTTAGAATTTCTGGGACTCTTCAAGGCCATAAGTTGCCTTTAAAACATCTCTAGTCCAGAACATGCAACACTTATGGCCACGTTTTATTAGCTGTGTTACATTTCCTGAAAAATTCAAATGGGGATATTTCAAATAGCAAACCATATGGTCTACTCCACATTTAGAAGTTCTTTTATTTTTCCATTTACAGAGAAATTTTTCTGCATTAAATATGTACAGAAAAATCTGAATGTACTTACCATATAGAAAAAAAAAAGACAAATTTGTGTTTCTTTACCTCTCCTTAGTAATAAGACTATGAACCACAGGTGGAGAGTCGGGAGGAATGCAGCTTACCTAATTCTTTTTATGGTTTAGAGCCAGCCTTGCAGAACCCTCACATCACAGGAGAAGACATACTCTGAATAGCATGGTCATATTTTTTTCTCCCAGTGAACCCCAATTATGGGTCACTAACACTGAAATGAAAGGAAGTCCTTTTCTCCCTTAATTGAAGAACACCAAAGGAGGAAAGCAGACACAAGAAAAATGACCACCATGAAAAGGAAGTTAAAATGATTTTATTGAACTGGCTGCATTCCTAGCCACCTAGTGTATGAAGTAATAACAATCAGTTATATTACAGTACATGATTAATAACAATGACTGATCCTTAGATCCCTGACCATCTATCCATCAGTATCTCAAGCGGGCATTACTCATATTGCTTCTCAGCATGGCTGTCTTCCATCACACCACTGTAATTTCATCTTGATGGTATCATACACTCTGCAAAATGCAGCATTTAAATCTGGTAAACTTGGTGGGGAGTGGAGCTATTTTTAAATGGTGTGTACAAACTTCACAAGAGACAGTGGCGTAATCAAATCAATTATAAATCCAAATCATTTGATTTTGAGATGCATCTGAATTGTTACATATGGCTGCAGTTTATCACCATAGAACACGGCGAGAAAAGATAGCTTTAACAAAATCTATCAATGTAAGTTCACTCTCGTACACTGTCACAAAACTTTTGTGCCCTCATTGAACCTAACTCCCATTTTTAACAGGAGTTTATGATTAGGTTTGCAATTACCCCAGGGTTCATGCTGCAGCATCCTTTAATATTTCAGAGAACAGCAGTCCATCATAGCCTTTAATATTTGGGGGAACAGTAACATATAAGTTATGGGAGTAATGATATTAGATTTCACTCACATAATGCTTAAAATTTCAAAGTACTGAAGCATATATTATCTGTCTCGGGGGTAGGTTTTGTTTTTCCCATTTTTGAGTATGAGAAAATGGAGGCTGAGAGGGCACACAACTAAGAAAGAATGGGATCATTCTATGTTTTAGATCTTAACTATAAATTTTGATTTATTTTCAATTCTGGTTTCTGTGGACTCTTAAAAGAACAAGATTAATTATAATTTCACAAACCATCTTCATTCATCAAAAAAAAAATCTATCATAGGGAGGCCATTAGTAAGTAACAGAGTTGTGCTCCTTATTTCCTATTTCCACACTTCTGAAATAATTGGAGATCAACCCAATTATTCTTTACGAAATGCCCTATTCCATGATTTTAAAAAATTGTAATGGAAGTAGAGAGAGTTTAGTATCCATGATTCTATGAAGAATCCAGTTTTCCACCACACATCATGGACTTCTGCAAGTTTGAGGAAAGCACTGTTACCTCGCTCTCTAGTGAAGGCTGATTATCTCCACACAGAGCTGTCCAAGAGAAGTACATTAAGTCCTAAGAGCAGCTGCTTGCTCAGGTTGCATACAGATTAAGACCTAGAATTAAAAACTCCCTCAAACCTTCTTTTAAGGACCACAGTTAAGAATCAAAATATCCTATCTAACACTCTGATATCTATGCCATTTGTCAACACTGAACGTAAGGGCTGAATCCGTACCTTCTTTTACCAATGGTCTTGCCTTAAGCAGAGTCAGACAAGATACATTCTTGGTGGTGGGACAAGCAGTGACAAAAATCAACTCTGTCTCTTTTAAAGTGATGCAAGTTTTGTATATAATATGTACAAAAAATTTGTGTATAATGCATAGACCTCTCTATGTTGTACAATGCATGGTATTTTTTGTAAACCCTCCTTGTTCTTGGGTTCTCAACGAAAATGCTTTGGAAAGACTTTTGTAAAGTATGTCTGTTAGAGGGCAGTGACTAGAGAGTAGAATTAGCAGAAATTAAAATATCTTCCAAATCCCATCTTCTAAGGTCTTTGTTCATCTCAACTAAAGTGCTTCAAAATTATTCTTACTAGCACCTAACTAAATTGTAAAATGTCTGTCATCAAAACTGTGACTACTCTGAAGGGTATTTCAGAAAATGTCCATAGCCCTGTTCAGGTTTCTTCTTTTCTCTCCTTTCAGTCATTCTCTGTCTTTCTCACTCTTCTTTCTACTCACATTTCTCACCCTTCTCTAAAAGATTCAGGGAAATGCTGAGTTAAAAGCAAGACCAGCATAGAGACATGGTTGGACTCCATTGCCAGGTCCACCGACTCAGCAGCTCTATGACAGTAATATCATAAGCCACTGGGAGAGGTTCAGCTATTTGTGTCAAATGCACAGTTAGTGAGCACTGACAAGCTCTTCCTCATCCAGCCTCATCCTTTTCTTTGCCTCACCTCCCTTTCTGGCTTCTCTCATCTTCTCATTTTTTTCTCTCTCATCCCCTATTTCCTTTTTTTCTGTGCTTCCCTTTACAAAAATACTTCTGTCCTTAATCCCCCTCCTCTACCTTCTTTCATATGCATTTCCCTCATCTTATTTGTTTCTCTTTTGTTGACCTAAATTGCGTTAATTTTCATGCTATAAAAAAAACACGACAGATTTTGACAATTTTTTCTTTCAAGTCTAAACATTAACCTGTCCTACTGAGGCTGCTGCTGCTAAGTCACTTCAGTCATTAAGCTGTCTTCAGTTCAGTTCAGTTCAGTTGCTCAGTTGTGCCCGACTCTTTGCGACCCCATGAATCGCAGCACGCCAGGCCTCCCTGTCCATCACCAACTCCCGGAGTTCACTCAAACTCATGTCCATCCAGTCGATGATCCATCCAGCCATCTCATTGTGTCGTCCCCTTCTCCTCCTGCCCCCAATCCCTCCCAGAATCAGTCTTTTCCGATGAGTCAACACTTTGCATGAGGTGGCCAAAGTATTGGAGTTTCAGCTTCAGCATCAGTCTTTCCAATGAACACCCAGGACTGATTTCCTTTAGGATGGACTGGTTGGATCTCCTTGCAGTCCAAGGGACTCTTAAGAGTCTTCTCCAACACCACAGCCGTCCTAGTTCCAATCAAAAACATTTTAATCTCTTCTAAAATAATTTTTACATATTCTAAAATTAAAATGATAAAAACAAACTTGTAGCTTGATGTATATTAAAAAAATGTTAGTTGTGGGCTTTTGATCTGAAAAGTAACTCAGTCAATTTCAAATAATTCATTAAACAGAACTTTCAGACTGGAAACACTTCTAAATTGCTCTCATTTATGCTATTAAAATTGAGCATTTATACAGACTATTCATGTAAGAAATTATTTTTAAAGTAGATTTATTTTTACATGACATTGAATATAAATTAGATGCAAATTTACTCTATTCAAACAAGTATTTAAACTACTTACTTCTTAGTAAATTGAAGAATCAGTGACATTTGACTTACAATACGATGTCATTTTATTATTTTATACATTTGCTTGAAATTATAAAATGATTTAATTTTTCATTGTGTAATTTGATTGATTATTAGTATATCTGCACAGACCAAATATTTTCAATATTTTAATATTACTGGAAAAATATTTTTCAAGTTTAGTGAAAGTATCTAGATGAACTACTCTCTGAATCAATATCAGTGATGTGAAAGTTACATTTTTAGATATAAAATGTAATTCGGGGTGCTGTCTTGTGTACAAGATTACCAATTAACTATAATATTCATCATTTTCAAAAACATCAGGGACAACTCTCCTAGTTTTTAAAATGTCATTTTTCTAAGGTGTTGAAATGTTTAGATGAATGAAATAGCTACAATATTCTGACTCATGAGTCATTAGAGTGGACTTGTATCTATGGTTGTAGGAGAAGTGCTTGCACTTATTTTTGATGAGAGCAACTAATCTGTTCTTTTTCCTATGTTACTTTATTGATTAATTGGGCAGATAATGAGTGTGATATGATAAATGATTTCTTCTTCAATTAGCTGTAATTCTTGTGAAATACAATATTCCAGTAAACTTTTTAAGCTAAAGTTGCTTCAGCTATTGTGACTGGAAATTTTTATAGAATGTAAACTGTTTATGGAATAGGTCCCTTTTCTGTGTTCCTATCCCATAACCCATCTCCATCTTTCCCTAAGTGACACTCAGAACCTTTGCTATACCAGCAACCAGGCCCTGGCTGCCTTGATTGTACTAAATGACCCCAAGGGGCAGAAATAGGTAAAACACTGGAGAAGCTGGCAGGAAACCTCCAACACACTTTGTGAAGAGCAAGAGAGATAAGTTCAATAGAAAATTATTGTCACATTGTGTACTTTGGGTTAACATTATTGATAATGCATTTTAAGTTGCCCTTGCCCATTATGTGATTTTTCTCCCAAGCAGTATTTATCTGAGCAAGGCAAGCAGAGAAAAGACAGATACTTGATTGAGTTTTTTATATGAAAGTGAGACTAAAGTAAATGCATACATTCAGACATATAGAAAAATGCATAGAGAAGGAAGATAATTCAGAAGGAATGGAAGTTGAGGAAAGGGGTCAATGACTAGGACACTCAATGAAGGTCAAAAACAAAAGTTGCAGGAGTGGCTGAGCATAATCACTGGGGGGATAGAGCTGCTGCTGGAGACTAAGTAGTACTTCTTTAATATTTCAAAGATACAGCCATTTCATAGTATGTAAGATTCAGGTTCTGACCCTGAGAGTCAGTGAATGAGGAGAGCAAAATAAACTGTGTTTCCATTAAAAAAGTCTGTTGAGAAATTTAGATACTAAATAGGTCATCCCCATTAACATGATCATTGGCCATATGATTCTTTTGATAACCAGTCATGTTATCAACATGACAACTTACATCATCTCCATTTTTGTCCCACGATTACAACTTTAGGTCAAGCCCTCATAATCATTCACTTTAACCTGACATTTTATCCTAACTACTATCCCCGATTCTTGATTTACTCATCCTCACTCTATCTCAATTGTTGTTGTTGTTCAGTAGCTAAGTCGTGTCTGACTTTTTGCAACCCAATGGACTGCAGCACACCAGGCTTCCCTGTCCTTCACTATCTCCTGGAGTTTACTCAGACTCAGGTCCTTTGAGCCAGTGATGCCATCCAATCATCTCATTCTCTGTTGGCCCTTCTCCTTCAGCCCTCAATCTCTCCCAGCATCAGGGTCTTTTCCATTTAGCTGGCACTTCACATCACTTGGCCAAAGTGTTGGCGCTTCAGCTTCAGTATCAGTTCTTTTGATGAATATTCAGGGTTGATTTCCTTTAGGAATGACAGGTTTGATCTCCTTCCTGTCCAGGGGACTCTCAAGAGTCTTCTCCAGCACCAAACTGGAAAGTGTCAATTTCTCGGTGCTCAGTCTTCTTTATGGTCCAATTGTCAACTTCTGTACATGACTACTGGAAAAATCATACCTTAACGATATGGACTTTAGACAGCAAAGTGATGTCTCTTTTTAATGTGCTCTGTAGGTTTGTCATAATTTTTCTGCCAAAGAGGAAATTTCTTTTAATTTCGTGGCTGCAGTCATTGTCTGTAGTTATTTTGGAGCCCAAGAAAATAAAATCAGTCTCTGTTTCCACTTTTTCTCCATCTATTTGCCATGAAGTGATGGGACTGGAAGCTGTGATCTTAGTGTATCCAATGTTTAGTGTTATGCCAGCTTTTTCACTCTTTCACCTTAGTCAAGAGGCTCTTTATTTCCTCTTCACTTTCTGCCATTAGAGTGGTATCATCTGAATATTTGAGGTTATTTATATTTCCCCTGGCAATCTTGATTCCAGCTTGTGGCTAATCCAGTCCAGCATTTCACATGATGTACTCTGCATATAATTTAAATAAGCAAAGTGACAATAAAGCACTGTGACTGCAGTTCTGGAGGCTGTAGGATTGTAATTCTTGCTTCTTCTGTCTGTCCTCTGATGGGTGAGGATAAGAGGCTTCCTGATGGGAGGTATTGGTTTTGGGGAAAATTGCATCTTGATCTGGTGGGCAGGGACATGCTCAGTAAATTTTTAATCCAATTTTCTGATGGGTGGGGCTGTGTTCCTATAGGCTCTAAGGTCGGCTAAAGGTGACCTTTAAAGGATTTATGCCAATATGCTCCCAGGACTGCTGCTGCCAGCGGCCCTGTCTCCATGGTAGGCCACTGCTGACCCAGGCTTCTGCAGGAGACCCTCAAACACTCACAGACAAGTCTACTTCAGTCTCTTGTGGGATTGCTGCTTCTTTCCCCTGGTCCTGGTGCACATATGGTTTTGTTTATTCCCTCCAAGAGCTTCTGTTTCCCGAGTCCTGTGGAAGTTTAGCAATCAAATCTTGCTATGCTTCAAAGTCAGATTCCCTGGGGATTTCCAGTCCCTTTGGCAGATCCCATGGTTGGAGAGTCTGAAGTGGGGCCTAGAACTTTCACAACAGTGCAATAACTTCTTTGGTATTATTGTTCTCCAGTTGGTGGGTCACCCACCCAGCCGATATGGGGTTTGATTTAATGTGATCGCACCCCTGCTACCATCTCATTATGGCTTCTCCTTCTATGTATAACTTTGTCCACAATCTTTTGAAAACTCAATCATTTATTTTAATACCAAATGAAAGCCTACATTGTATACCTATAAGAAAAAGTTCAAATCCATTAGCATGACATGGAAGACTCCAAAGCAAACTTTTTCCCCTACCAACAGACTCTACTGTCTTCCTCCCATGTCTATTTCCAGTGCTGTCTGTACTTGGATAGCCATCACTCTCAAATCATGGCACCACTTAAGACCTGTGGATATGACCTTTTCTCTCTGTGGGGTATTTCCTGTGTATTCCAGCCCCTTCCTATTGTCAGGAAGTGACCAGCATTCCCTTATATTGAGTACACACTTCTTTTGTGGCATTGCATTATACTGATTTGTTTCCATGACTTATTCCCAGCTAAATGGTACCTTGAAGCCAGAAATTTTTATCACTCAATATTTGACTTTGAGCACTTAGCACAGTGTGTGGAATGAAAGACACTCAATAAAGCTTCAAGGGGTTCTTAAAACTGAAATAACAGGATAATGGAGAGAATGCAGTCAAATAAGCATAAACTTGAAGCCTGTGAAGTTGGAAAAGAGATGGTGATTTTGAAAGTAATGTGGAAATTGAGTTTATACTGATGTTAAGTGTAACATGACTGCTTTAAGTTATGCTGAGTTTACAGAAGAAAAAAAACATTTTTGAGTCAAAAAGAGACTGATGGTATTGGATGGGGAGAGTGTGCAAGGTCCCTGGGGCAGTTAAGAGCCCCAGGGAAAGCTCTTACTAATAGAGAGTAGTTTGAGTATCATTTTCTCTGAGATACTAGAATATAACAATAAGGGAAAGCCTACTTTTTTCTGAATTTCAAAATCTCCCATCTGATTATTCACTATTAAATTATGATTACTATGGATCTAAATATTTAAGGTTGTTTTACAGATACAGAAAATGAAATCTTCATTTTTTATCAGAAATGTGGAAACTATAAGGGAATCTACAAAACGGATGCAAAAATTACAATTGTCCTTGATAACAAGTCATATTTTTTTTTAACAAGGAGTCTGTCTATAGCTCTACCACAACACTGATCAACTCTAAGGGTTTTTACTGAAGAAGATGTTAATAGAACTGGTTCCAAATTGGGAAAGGAGTACGTCAAGGCTGTATATTGTCACCCTGCTTATTTACTTATATGCAGAGTACATCCTGTGGAATGCCGGGCTGGATGAAGCACAAGCTGACATCAAGATTGTGGAGAGAAATATCAATATAACCTCAGATATGCAGATGACACCACCTTTATGCCAGAAAAGAGGAACCTAAGAACCTCTTGATGAAAGTGAAGGAGGAGAGTGAAAAAGCTGGCTTAAAACTCAGCATTCAAAAAATAAAGATCATGTCATCTGGTCCCATCACTTCATGGCAAATAGATGGGGAAACAATGGAAACAGTCACAGACTTTATTTTTTTGGCAAGAGGGGAGCTCCAAAATCACTGCAGATGGTGACTGCAGTCATGAAATTAAAAGATGCTTGCTCCTTGGAAGAAAAGTTATGACCAACTTAAACAGCATATTAAAAAGCAGAGAGCTTTACTTTGCCAACAAAGGTCCATCTAGTCAAAGCTTTGGTTTTTCTAGTAGTCATGTATAGACGTGAGGGTTGGAGTATAAAGAAAGCTGAGCGCCGAAGAACCAATGCTTTTGAACTGTGGTGTTAGAGAAGACTCTTGAGAGTCCCTTGGATAGCAAAGAGATCCAGCCAGTCCATCCTAAAGGAAATCAGTCCTGACTATTCATTGGAAGGACTGATGCTGAAGCTGAAACTCCAATACTTTGGCCACTTGCTGCAAAGAAATGACGCATTTGAAAAGACCCTGGTGCTGGGAATGATTGAAGACGGGAGGAGAAGGGGACATCAGAGGATAAGATGGTTGGATAGCATCACTGACTCAATGGACATGAGTCTGAGTAAGCTGCGGGAGTTGGTGATGGACAGGGAAGCCTGGTGTACTGCAATCCATGGGCTCGCAGTCAGACACAACTGAGCGACTGAACTGAGCTGAACTGAAATGAAGATGTTAATAGAAGTCCTAATGAAAATGTGATTCAGAAGTGGAATTCTGATTAAGCAACTTTAAAACCTTTTAAGAATTCTAAGAAATAATGCTGTAAATAAACCTCTTCAGCTTTATTATTTCAACCTTCCCCCATTACCCCAAGGCTCTTCTATTAACATCTCTAGAACAATTTTCTGAAGAATTTATCAAATTAAGTTTTCAAATGATTTTTATTTAACATTCCATCATTAGGAAATACCATGCAAATAACTAAAAATATTCATTTATTTGATAATGTTCATTTTTGGAAGTTAACCAAAAGAAATGGATTTTCTATTGTTCCTCTATTGAAAACCTTAATTTTATAAAATTACTATCTTATTATTGAGAATGATTTTGATTTGAAGTATTTTACTCAGTGAAACTTACTCTGTGCCCTTGTGTGGCCCATTTTCATTTGTATTGAGGAGAGAGAGATGTAAAAAGAGATGTAAAAAGAGAAAGACTGAAAGAGAGAAACAGAAAGACAGAGAGAGAATCCCACACATATTTTAATATTTTAGTACTTTGATAATACCTAGTTTCCTGAAGACAGACATGAAATACAATGCAAGGCACACATTTGAAAAAATATAGAAACAACAAATGACAGTGTGACTTATGTAAAATTAAATCTAAGACAAATATAAGAACATTAGTCTCTTGAGACATACAGACAACTGCAGTTATTTTATATATTGCCAGGCAGAATTTGATTAGCCAGCCTTGTTTCTGTCTGCTTAAGGGCTCTGAATTAAAGTTTTATCACTTGAAAATTTTAACAGGAGCCCAAGCTTCTGTTTTTGCATGCAATCCATCTTTCAAAAACACACATTTACATTTCAGAATTATTTCACTGCTATTTGTAACAATGAAAGCTTCCTAAACAGGTCAGCAGTATGACAGGAATGTGGCTTCCACAATAAGAGGCTGTGGGCTCAGGACTTGCTCGTTTATCTTCAGCTTGTCAGTTATTCTATCTGAACACAAACTTTTTATCTGTAAAAAATATGATAGGGAATAAAAATAGTTTCTAGGTGGCAGAATTTTTTTTTTTAATGCATGAGATAATGTAATGAAATACTTTGAAAACTCTTCAGTCGCCAAGCAGACATGAATTATTATTGTCATATCATTGTATAACAATAATGATTGTGCAGAAAAAAAAAATACAGTATTTGAAGAAAGAAAGCTGACTTTGAGGTCTGGCTATGCTTCTTGGCAGTTGTGGGCCTCTCTGCTCTAGTTCCCTCAGTGAGACAGATGCTAGCGCCTACTGTATAGATTCCTGTAGGAATCAAATGAGATATTTGTAACAGGATAATTGCTTCCTGAAGAACATATTAGGAACCCTGAGGCAGAACTCAGTTTTAGGAATAACTACAGTAAGGTGAACCTCAGTTTTAAAGCCACATATTGAAATAATCTATCAAAATTGCAAATATTTTTGTAAAGTTTGAAATTCTTTGTTTGTCAATTGAAGAATGGAATTTGGTGGTCCA
This sequence comes from Bubalus bubalis, assembly GCF_019923935.1. Classification (NCBI taxonomy): domain Eukaryota; kingdom Metazoa; phylum Chordata; class Mammalia; order Artiodactyla; family Bovidae; genus Bubalus; species Bubalus bubalis. The sequence goes on from NC_059157.1 coordinate 71,143,222, forward strand.
CCAGCAATATAGCCTTACAAATAAATTTTAAAAGGTGCTCTATGTACATTTTAGTCAATTTATTAATCACAAAATTTTACCTTTGTTTCTCATTAATTTCAATCTCTTTCTCTTGGGCACACACACACACACACACACACACACACACGTGTTCATGCCTATAATTTACTGTCCCTACATGCTGCCAAAAGTGGCCTGCTCTGCTGAGGCAAAAGGCAAAAGGCAGTCCATTGTCATTTCAACATATACTTGAGATATTTCATTTTCATGGGTTTTTTTATACACAGTCATGGGGGGATTGCAGATGCTAGGCTTATGTGCAGATATGCAACGTGCTGCTTATAGGCCTCCTTTGTTTCCTAATGTGTATGCCCATTGTCTCTACAGCTTGTACCATCCTAGACTTGATGCAAGATATCCAGGTCTAATCTAGTGACAGCTTTATGTTCATGGTGGTTGTCAACCAGAGCATTTTTCTCAGAATGTGAATCTGAGTAGCCTTTTTTTAAAGGAATAGGATTGACAGAGTGTTACAATACTGCTTTGATTTTTTCTGTTTTCTATTTACTTTCCACATCCATATATACTCTTAAACCCATGCAAATTCACTCTCCTGGCAGACACTTCAAAATGAAATTGTTTTCTAATTCATGTTTGCAGAAGTGTAATGGAATATGACTATACATGTTATTGCATCTCACATTATTATTATCATCCCTACCATCCCAAATACTAATGCTGAATTATATCAGTCATCCCAAATCAGCAGCACAACTAAGGTTTCTTATTTTTAAAATTTTGACCTCTTTTTTCATGAAGTATAGTTAATTTATAATGTGTTAGTTCAGGTATTCATCAAGTGGTTTATACATATATACATATATAATTTTTCTTTGTCAGTTTCTTTCCCATTAGAGATTATTATAAGATATTGACTATAGTGCACTGTGTGATATGGGAGGTCTTTATCTATTTTACATATAGTAGAATGGATATGTTAATCCTAAATCCTAATTCATTTCCTCCCACCCTGCAATCCCCTTTAGATATCATGCTTTGTTCTCTATGTCTGTGAGTCTACTCCTATCTTGTAAATAAGTTCTTTGCATAATTTTTTTAATTCTGCAATAAGTGATATCATATAATATTTGTCTTTATCTGCATGACATACCTCATTTAATATGAAAATCTCTAGGTCCATCCCTGTTGCTACAAATGGCATTATTTTCTTCTTTTTATGGCTGAGTGATATTCCATTATATATATTCCATTATATATGGATAAAGATGTGATATATACACATGTATATATATATACACACAAACATATTTGTATATATCACATCTTTATCCATTCATCTGTTGATGGACATTTAGGTTGTTCCCATGTCTTTTTATTGTTGCTCTTCAGCTGCTTAGCCATATAAAACCATTTGTGACCCCATGGACTAAAGCATGCCAGGCTTCCTTGTCCTTCACTATTCCCTGGAGCTTGCTCAAACTCATATCCACTGAACTGGTGATGCCATCCAACCATCTCATCCTCTGTCATCCCCTTCTGCTCATGCCTTCAATATTTCCCATCATCAGGGTCTTTTACAGTCAGTTGGCTCATCTTAATCAAGTGGCCAAAGAATTGGAGCTTCAGTATCAGTTCTTTCAATGAATACTCAGGGTTGATTTCCTTTAGGATTGGCTGATTTGATCTCCTTGCTGTCCAAGGGGCTCTCAAGAGTCTTCCCTAACACCACAGTTTGGAAGCGTCAATTCTTCAGCACTCAGCCTTCTTTATGGTCCAACTCTCACATCCATACATGACTACTGGAAAAACCATAGCTTTGATTAGATGGACCTTTATCAGTAAAGTAATGTCTCTCCTTTTTAATATACTCTTTAGGCTTGTCATAGCAATTCTTCCAAGGAGTAAGCATCTTTTAATTTCATGGCTGCAGTCATGGTCTGCAATGATTTTGGAGCTCAAGAAAATAAAGTCTGTCACTGTTTCCCCATCTATATGCCATGAAGTGATGAGACCAGATGCCATGATCTTAGTTTTCTGAATGTTGAGTTTTAAGCCAGCTTTTTCACTCTCCTCTTTCACCTTCATCAAGAGGCTGTTTGGTTCCTCTTCCCTTCCTGTCATTAGGGTGGTGTCATATGCATATCTGAGGTTATTGATACTTCTCCCGGCAATCTTGATTCCAGCTTGTGCTTCATCCAACCCAGCATTTCACATGATGTACTCTGCATATAAGTTAAATAAGCAGGCGGACAATATACAGCCTTGACTTAATTCCTTTCCCAATTTTGAACCAGTCCGTTGTTGCATGTATGATTCTAACTGTTGCTTCTTGACGTGCATACACGTTTTGCAGGAGGCAGGTAAGGTGGTCTGGTATTCCCATCTCTTTAAGAATTTTCCACAATTTGTTCTGATTCACATAGTCAAAGGCTTTAGCATACTCAATGAAGTAGAACTAGATATTTTCTGGAATTCTCTTTCTTTTTCTATGATCCACCAGATGTTGGCAATTTATCTCTGTCTCCTCTGCATTTTCTAAATCCAGCTTTTACATCTGGAAGTTCTTAGTTCATGTACTGTTGAAGCTAACTGGAAGGATTTTGAACATGATCTTGCTAGCATGTGAAATGAGTGCAATTATGAAGTAGTCTGAACATTCTTTGGCATTTCCCTTCTTTGAGATTGAAATGAAAACACATTTTCCAGTCGTGGGGCCTCTACTCAGTTTTCCATATTTTCTGTCATACTGAGTGCAGTACTTTAGCAGCAGCATCTTTATGGATTTGAAATAGCTCAACTAGTATTCCATCACCTCCACTAGCTTTGTTTGTAGTAATGCTCCCTAAAACCCACTTGACTTCACACTCCAGGATGTCTGACTCTAGTTGAGTGAACATATTTTCATGGTTATCCAGGTTATTAAGAACTTTTTTGAATAGTTCTTCTGTGTATTCTTGCCACTTCTTCTTAATATCATGTCTTGGCTACTGTAAATAGTGCTGCTATGAACACTGGGCTGCATGTATCTTTTCAAATTTTAGTTTGCTCCAGATAAATTTAAGGAGTAGGGATGAAGGATCATATGGCAACTATTTTTAGTTTTTTAAGGAACCTCTGTTCTGTTCTCCATAGTGGTTACATTCTCAGCAACAGCGTAGGAAGCTTCCTTTTCTCTACATCCTGTCCAGAATTTACTATTTGTAGATTTTTTTAATGATGACCATTCTGGCTGTTGTGAAGTGATATCTCATTGTAGGTTTGATTTGAACAACTAAGTTTTTTGACCCTCAAAATGTGTGCCTTCACTTCATCTTTGAAAACTGTTATATAGAGTTGTAAAATAGTGTGTTCTCTACCAAAAAGCACACATCTTTAAGAATACGACAGAGTATGCATAGCCACTCATTCCAGGACCAACAAGGCTGATCCTGTTGCTCTGGTAAACAGCACAAAGGAGTGCTGTGACCCCAGCAAGGACAGTGTCCAAAATGCTTAGACAAGGCCTGCAGACAGGATACCTCTTATAGATGGGCCTCCTGAAGGACCATACCAACATCTACATTTTAAGAGGAAGCTACCTCTGAGCCAGAGTGAATTGTCTGAAATGAAGTCATCAAAATAAGAGGAGGAAACGAATAGTGAACAAGGAAGCAGGATTATTAGGGGTTAGTGAATGGAGCCTTGCAGGACATTTGGTACTACTCAAATCATCCATAGACATTTGTATGCTCAGTTACTCAGTCGGGTCCAACAGTTTGTGACCCCATGGACTATATCCCATCAGTCTCCTCTGTGCATGGGCCTGTCCCGGCAAGAATATTGAAGTAGGTTGCCATTTCCTCTTCCAGGGGATCTTCCCAATCCAGAGATCAAAGCCATGTCTCCTGCATCTCCTGCATCATAGGTGAATTCTTTACTGCTAAACCACCAGGGAAGCTTGTAGAGATTTGGTTCATGCCAAAAGGTGCTTGATATTCAGTCATGTCTACAATTATTTAACCTGGATCCAATATGCTTATTCCAAATTTCAAGGACCTTTTATCTTGAAACATTTTGAACAAGATCTAATATCTGCTAACTAGCTGGAGAAGGGATAACTATAGTGTAATCTTCCAAGTTAATTGCAGATGACTTCGATTGCTTTTTTACCTGCATGAAGATAATGAGCAAAGAAAAAAATGATGAGATAAATACGAGGAATAAGTGTCTAAAATGTACTACAAGAGAGTGGAAAGATCATAGAAAAAAATTTAGAAGGCATTGCTATAGATTCACTTTATTTCTCAGTATTTCCATGTCTTTCAGACCATTCTGGAGATTTCCTAGTACTGTTTTGTCCTCTGACTTCTGAACCCTTGTTAAATACACTGTTGTCTTTACTCCCCACCAGCCCTCAGCACCACTGCCAGACACCATAGGAGACTGAGTCCTAACCCTGTACACTCAAACAGTCCTGACAACCAAACAGATTGACATGACCCTGTTAAGAATATGTGCCAACACAGCAATGATAAAATCAACCATCAAACCAAAAAAGGGTCTAGACCTCTGTTATTCTGAGACAAGCATTAACTCCTCCATAAATATTTTATGAAGTATTTCCATTATTCAGTCTGTCTTTTAAAAAGCAATCTTTCATAGCCCTTGAAGAAGAAAATACCAAAAGTAAAAGCAGAGGTTTGAAAAAAAGGAAAATCTAGATTTAAAAATCTAGTCTTTCACAGATATTGTTCCCAAAGGAACACCATGATAAATCACCTGAATACCAATTTTATATTCTCAGAGTCTGTTTCTTCAGGAACCTGATCTGCAAAGGCTGCTCCAAAAAATGTACTTGATATTTTCTAGTACTAGAAAGCAAGTGCCAAAGCAGGATTTTGGTGTTGGATGACCAACCTCCAGACTTACGAGGATCTTATCACCCAGGTGGAGCACTGAATCTGTCCTTACATGTAATCCTGACATAATTACTAAAATTTTCACCAGTGGTGCACTGGGAATTGATTCCAGTGAAGGGGAAGGAAGTGATGTTTGCAGTGCTTCAGGTGTTTAAGAAGTGCCGGAAATAATAGTAATTATGAGAACAGTGAACTTGGAGAACTATTGCTGAGAGTATTCAGTGCACTGGAAAAGCCAATAAAAGATGGAGAGTGATTAATAACCACTTTTGGTGGCTCAGAGGTTAAAGCATCTGCCTGCAATGCGGGAGACCTGGGTTCAATCCCTGGGTCAGGAAGATCCCCTGGAGAAGGAAATGGCAACCCACTCCAGTATTCCTGCCTGGAGAATCCCATGGATGGGAGAGCTTGGTGGGCTACAGTCCATGGGGTCACAAAGAGTTAGACACGACTGAGCGACTTCACTTCACTTTTAAGGCTAATTATGAAAGTCAGAGGATTTTCCTGGCAGGACAGAGACTCCCTTCTTACACAACCAGATAACCATTTTCTTCCTGGTTGAGACCAGAGGACACCATTTACCAAAATAATGAGGAATGCCATGGTGAGATGGACACCAGTATCACCAAGAAGCTCAGTCATGATCCCCCTTTGTAGGGTAAAACTAACAGTATGAGATGCTTTTATAAAACTATGTTCAACTGGGTTGATAGATTCTCAGAATAATAAAGGCCCACCAGTGCACTTAGTTGCAGAAGCCAAGTGTGAACAATGATTCTAATGAGTGATAAGGTTGCAATGTCAGCTTTGAGGGCCTGACCTACAGATTGCTTGGAGATGCTTAATAGTACTAAAGAAACCTGTGATGCCCAAAAAGTGTTTGTTCAATTTGTACAAACATAAGAATTCAAGTGTAGGTCAGAAGGCTAAGGGAAGCAATCCCATTAAAAATTTATAATCTGTTCCTAATATCCAGAACTGATCAGTTTTCAGACCCAGATCTGCTGAATGAAGCACAGGTTTTGTCCCCAGGAGGAAGGATCCTGTTCAACCCCAATATGTGTACACAGTGATTATTTCCCCAGACTTAGTCCAAAGGGCGTGTAACTAAATTGGAGTAAGAGATGAACTCATACATTTCAAAAACTGTTGGACATAGAATTTGAATCATTACAAGTTGGATTTCCTGGAAACAGAAATTTAAATGTAATTTAATTTGTAGGATTTTGAGACTACTAAGAATTTAAAACTGTGGAAACGAGAGGCAAGTAAAAAAAGTGTCAGAAGTTGAAGTCGAGTGTTATGATGGCAACAGAGTTGGTCTACTCTACAAACTCTACAGAGAGCTAGGGAGATAGAATAGCCCTTCAGAGTTGTATTAAATTGACCTATTATGGTAGAATCTTTATCTTCTCTCACTTGATGAGTCCCTGGAAGTGGACTGACCAGAGAAAGGGCATGACTTTTGGTAAAGTGACTTTCTGCAGCTAAGGCTGTTCCTGAAGAGATGCTCAACAGCTGGAACAGCAAGTCCCTTATAGAAGGGAATATGGATGGCATTTCACCACATCCACCATGATGTGAACTTTGATACCTGATAATGATTCCTCCAGTCCTTCTCCAAAGGGTCCTAAGCCATTTACTCAGATAACTTCACACTGGGGTAAAGGGACTACTGAGTCATTATTGGATATTAAGGGTATCAGTTTGCTCTGATGATGATATTTGTGGACTTGAAGGATTTGCAGCAGCATCACTGACCCTATGGTAGAGTAGATGCATACCTATATGAATCTACCTATATGCATACCTATATGTATCCAAATAAAATATTAGTGAGTTCTGAACCAAATCCAACTCAACAGTAGTTCTACTAATTCTACAGACCCAAGGTTCAATTTCCAAGATGAAAATGTAAAATTGGAATGAACATACTTAGAGATGAGCAGAACCCCAAAGACTGGCTGCTTGACCTCTGTGGTAAGAACCCTACAATGAGAAAAGTCAAGTGAAAGTCTCTATCACAACCTACCCCACCTCTGGCCAAGAGAGTATATCAAAGACAATACTGCATCCTACAGGGAATAATAGAGATTTCTGTCATCTGTTAAGATCTGAATAATGCAGCAATGGTAATTTTTTTAATATATAGCCATTTCATTTACTATCTTGAACTCTATAAAAGCCAAAGAGATACAGAAGAATGATAGTGGCTTACCATAAACTCAACCAATAGGAAACCCAAATAAACCTGCTGTACCTAATGTGATATTTTTGATGCAATAGCTTAACAAGTTCTCTAATACATAGTAGATGGCCACCAATCTGGTAAATGCATCTTGTGCTATTCCTCTCAAGAAGCAGTATAAACAGTATGTGTTCACATAGGACAAAAAGAGTATATGTACATTTACCATCTTTCCCCATGGTTATACGATCTTAACCTCTATTAAAATATAGTTGGAAGGGACCTGGAACATCTGGATATTCTTCAAAAGTGTGTAATGGTCACATATTATATATGACATATTGATGACATCATGTTATTTGGAGTGGATGAGTAAGAAGGGGCAAGTATGTTGGAAATCTTCTTAAAACACAAGTGCTCCAGAGGGTAGTAGATTAAACCCTAATACAATTTAGGCACCTACAGAATCAATAAAAATTTGGGGGCTTCAATCATCAGGGGAATGCTAAAACATATCCTTCAAAATAAAGGAAATAAAAAAGTATAAGAAGATAAGCCAGAGACTTGGAGAAAATATTTGCAGAAGACATATTTGGTTGAGCTTTACTATCCAAATACACAAACAACATGCTAAATTCAGTAATAAGAAAACAATCACATTTTAAAATGAACCGCAGACCTTAACAGAAACCTCACCAAAGAAGACATACAGATGCCAAAGTTATATTAAAAGATTCTCCATGAGATACCACTACAAACCTATTAGAATGGCCAAAATCCAAAACGCTAACAGTGCCAAATGCTGACGAGAATGTGCAGTGACAGGGAGTCTCATTCATTGCTGATGGAAATGCAAAATATTATAGCCACTTTGCAAGACAGTTTGGCAGTTTCTCATAAAACTAAATATATTCTTACCATATGATCTAGCAATCACATTCCTTGGTATTTACACAAAATTTAAGAGTATATGTCCACACACAATACATGCCTGCACATAGATGTTTATAGCAGCTTTATTCACAACTGCCAAAACTTGGAAGCAACCACAATGATGTTCTTCAATAGGTGAATGGATAAAAAAACTGAGGTAATCCAGATACTAAAATAGCAGCATTAAAAAGAAATGAACTATTAAATAATGAAAAGACCTGAAAGAAACTTAGTCACGTATTCCTCAGTAAAAGAAGTCAATCTCAAAAGGCTCCATGCTGTATAATTCTAACTATTTGGCATTCTAGAAAAAGCAGAATTATGGATACAGTAAAAAGATCAGGGGTTGCTAGGGGTTAGGGAGGAGGACGTGCTGCAGGCCATGGGGTTGCAAAGAGTTGGACACAACTGAGTGACTGAACTGAACTGAACTGAGGGAGCAGGGTAGGATGACTCAGTGGAGCACAGAGAATTTTTCAGGTAGTGAAAATACTTTGTATGATACCATAGTGGTGGACACATTAGAAGTGTGTCTAAAGTTATAGAATATACAAAACCACGAATGAAATCTAATGTAAACTATGGAGTAGGATGATAATGATCTGTCAGTGTAGGTGCCTCAGTTGAATCAAATGTACTGTTTTAGTGGTGAATGTGGATAACAGGGAAGGCTATGCATGTGTAGGACAAGGGATATGTGGAAAAAATCAGTACCTTCCTCTCAAGGTGGCTAATTCAGAACCTAAAGTGCTCTAAAAGATTTTATTTTAATATTTTAAAGATGATAATACTTACTTAGACTTTTTTTCTCATGCCAACAGCAGACTGCACCATAACTCTGAGAACACTGGAGATCTCAAGTAAAAATTATTTGTAAATTCTATAAATGTGTGAATAAAGTTAAAGACTTTTCTCCTCAAAATATAACTTCTTAGGAAAATAAAGAGCTTATATTCAAATCCTTTTTGTATCAAAGGGTGCATTCACTTTAATACAATAGCTTCGAAGGACCTAAATCTGTGCTAATTTGAGATGTTTTAGAAGTCAGTTCCCAGAACTGTACATTTATGCTTTGAATCCTCCACTATCAGGAATAATCAGTGTTTTGTCTGTTTAATGCCAGGGAGCAACAGTCTGTTTGAGCATGAGCTCAGTCCTGTTAAAAAAATAAAATGTGCATTGGTGTGCATATGTGTGTGTGTGTGTATGTATAGAACAGAGACTTAAAGAATATGTGCCAAAATACTGACAATGATTACTAATATCCATAATTATATTTCATATTAAATTTCTATGTACTTCTTTAGTCAGAAAACAACTCATAATAAATGTGATTATTTTAAAAAAAATGTGATTATTGCAAAAAAAAGCAATCAATTCACAGAATAAATAAGAAAAGCAAAGGCTTGAGAAATATGCTATGTTCATGGATCAGAAGAATCAATATAGTGAAAATGAGGATTACTATCCAAAGCAATCTATAGATTTAATGCAATCCCTATCAAGCTAACAACAGTATTTTTCACAGAACTAAACAAATAATTTCACAATTTGTATGGAAATACAATAAACCTCAAACAGCCAAAGCAATCTTGAGAAAGAAGAATGGAACTGGAGGAATCAACCTGCCTGACTTCAGACTATACTACAAAGCTATAGTCATCAAGACAGTATGGTACTGGCCCAAAGACAGAACTATAGATCAATGGAACAAAATAGAAAGCCCAGAGATAAATCCATGCACCTATGGACACCTTATCTTTGACAATGGAGGCAAGAATATACAATGGAGAAAAGACAATCTCTTTAACAAGTGGTGCTGGGAAAACTGGTCAACCACTTGTAAAAGAATGAAACTAGAACACTTCATAACACCACACACACACACACACACACACAATGGATTAAAAATCTAAAGGTAAGGCCAGAAACTATGAAACTCCTAGAGGAAAACCTAGGCAAAACTCTCTCTGATATAAATCTCAGCAGAATCCTCTATTACCCATCTCCCGGAGTAATGGAAATAAAGACAAAACTAAACAAACGGGACCTAATTAAACTTAAAAGCTTTTGCACAATGAAAGAAACTATAAGCAAGGTGAAAAAACAGCCTTCAGAATGGGAGAAAACAATAGCAAACGAAGCAACTGAAAAAATATTAATCTCAAAAATATACAAGCAGCTCATGTAGCTCAATACCAGAAAAAAAAGCGACCCAATCAAAAAATGGGCCAAAGAACTAAACAGACATTTCTCCAAAGAAGACATACAGATGGCTAACAAACACATGAAAAGATGCTCAACATGACTCATTATCAGAGAAATGCAAATTAAAACCACAGTGAGGTACCATCTCACACCAGTCAGAATGGCTGCTATCAAAAAGTCTACAAATAATAAATGCTGGAGAGCCTGCAGAGAAAAGGGAACCCTCTTACACAGTTGGTGGGAATGCAAAGTAGGACAGCCACTATGGAGAACAATGTGAAGATTCCTTAAAAAACTGGAAATATAACTGCCATATGACCCAGCAATCCCACTGCTGGGCATACACATCGAGGAAACCAGAACTGAAAGAGACATGTGTACCCCAATGTTCTTTGCAGCACTTTTTACAATAGCCAGGACATGGTAGCAACCTAGATGTCCATCGGCAGATGAATGGATAGAAAGCTGTAGTACATATACACAATGGAGTATTACTCAGCTATTAAAAAGAATGCATTTGAATCAGCTCTAATAAGGTGGATGAAACTGAAGCCTATTGTAGAGAGTGATGTAAATCAGAAAGAAAAACACCAATACTGTATATGAACACATATATATGGAATTTAGAAAGATGATAATGATGACCATATATGTGAGACAGCAAAAGAGACACAGACATAAAGAACAGACTTTTGGACTCTATGGGAGAAGGCAAGGGTGGGGTGATTTGAGAGAATAGCATTGAAATATGTGTATTATCTAGTCCAAGTTCGATGTACGAAACAGGGCACTCAAAGCCAGTGTACTTGGACAACCCTGAGGAATGGTATGGGGAGGGAGGTGCAAGGGGGTTCAAGATGGGGGACACATGTACACCCATGGCTGATTCATGTGAATGAATCAGTGGCAAAAACCACTACAAGATTGTAAAGCAATTAGCCTCCAATTAAAATAAATTAATTAATTTTAAAAATAATAATAATAAAAGAAAACTAAAGGCTTAATACCAGTCCATTCATTTTTTTTCTGTGGATTTGAATCCAGAATTGAAAATGTTGAACTATATCATAAACAATTTTTAAATATCACTTTAAAAAGTACCATTGTGAGGGTTATAATGGAAAGAGCACAAATATATACCTATTGGATGAATTTTTAAAAATCAAACAACTGTCTTAATCCAAAGTTTTACTTGGATTTATTGACATTTTAGACCAGAAAACTCTGTGTTGTGGGGGACTGTCCTATGCATTGCAGTATGCTTAGGAGTTTCCAGAACACTAGATTCCAATAGCATCCTGCTCCCAGTTCTGATGTGATGGTCAAAAATGTCTCTAGACTTTGCCAAATGTTCCCTTGGGCACAAAATTACATACACCCCACTGAAAACTACTACCATAAAGTTACATGAATAAATTTTATGACCTTATATTGATCTGGAGGGGTGGGATGGGGGAGTAGGTGAAAGGCTCAAGAGGAAGGGGATATATGTATACACATGGCTGATTCACATTTTTGTAAAGCAGAAGCTAAGACAACATTGTAAAGTAATTAAATTCCAATAAAAATGAAGAAAATTTTTCTGAATCCATTATGATAATTTATGTACTCTCTTTTAGAAAATGAACTACAATCTAAAATATTTAAAGAATTTTGAATATATATATACATACATATAAACATATACTCAATATTATAACTCTAAAAGACTAGAAGAGAGTGCATAAACAAATATGTTCCTGATTGGATAACTAAAATATAAAAATCTCTGTAAAATGAGATATGCCATTATCCACTAACTAATATCTAGCCCTTTCTTCCTGTAACTAATGAGCATGGACATGAAAGAAACACACTAAGGCCTATGGTTTTCCAACAAAAGATAAAATCCAAGTGGAAAAAAATTAATTCCAAACCTAATTACATATCTAGTGGTGCTTTAGAAATGCTTAATGTTTTTAAACTAAGACTTTAGAAAACAGACAAGAGCGCCTATCTTAAGAAACAAAATTAACCCAAGAGAGCTGGAATCTTATAATTCTATGACATCTTAAATTTGTACCAATTTCTTTCTTCATGCTTTGAGAAAATGGAAAGCATTTCACAAATTACATAGTGACAAGTCAGATTTTAGTCAGACTCTGTCCTGACATTTCCTTCTCCAGGAAATTAACCAGTAGCCAGCTCTGTATGATAGCTTAATTGTGCCAATTTCTAGATTTTGGTTTGATTGTGCCATGAAATTGGCTCACCACTCTGCAGAGAATATATAAAACCGTCCTGACTGAGAATGGTGTTTGACTTGGCTACAAGGTATCTTCTTTTTTCCTCACGTCCACTGCTTGAGTTAGTTCCGTGAATTCTTCTGCACTATTGTCTTCAAGATTACAATATTAGATTCCAGATCCCCTGTTGTAGACACTGCTCGTGGCCTGCCCAATACTCTTTCCACCTCTCTCTTTCTACATTGCATGTGCTGCGTGCTAAGTCACTTCAGACGTGTCTGACTCTGTGCAACCCTATGGACTGTAGCCTGCCAGGGTCCCCTGTCCATGGGATTCTCTAGGCAAGAATATTGGAGTGGCTTGCCACGCCCTCCTTCAGGGGATCTTCCCAACCCAGGTATCAAACCCATGTCTCTTATGTCTCCTGCATTGGCACACAGGTTCTTTACCACTAACGCCACCTGGGAAGCCTTCTTCTACATTAATGGCCTTTTTTCCTACCCCCAGAGTGGCAATGAGTCTCGCTAAAACATTTCTTTTCCCAGTCTCCCTTGAAGCTAGGATATCTATTAGCAGAAGCCTAATCAGTAAGACGGAGAAGGCAATGGCACCCCACTCCAGTACTCTTGCCTGGAAAATCCCATGGACAGAGGAGCCTGGAAGGGTGCAGTCCATGGGGTCGCTGAGGGTTGGACACGACTGAGCGACTTCACTTTGACTTTTCACTTTCATGCATTGGAGAAGGAAATGGCAACCCACTCCAGTGTTCTTGCCTAGAGAATCCCAGGGAGAGGGAAGCCTGATGGGCTGCCGTCTATAGGGTCGCACAGAGTCGGACACGGCTGAAGCGGCTTAGCAGCAGTAGCAGCAGCAATCAGTAAGATGTAATTAGATATCTTTTGGGAGGTTATACAATCTTTTTTTCTTTCTAAGAGAAAATCCTTTGAGATTTTGTTCTTGGCCCTTAACCCTTGTTCCTTTTTCTTGTCCAAAATGTTAGTGCAATACCTAGAGCAGTAGCAGACACTTTGTGATCATAAGCATGAAAGTGTAAGGATGACAGAGAAAATACAGAGATTCTGGGTCATTGCAAAATCTTGAACAGTGACACCAGTTCTCAACTGTCTACTGCAGATTCTTCATCACATGATTGAAGTCACCCCTGACCTGCCTACACTCTGCATGTTGCCTGATTTACATAGTGCAGTCCCTCATTGGTCTACTGTTTATTTCTGCTCTCTTGTTTTGTGCCTTAACCCTAGCCCTATTCAGTGGGACATGTGAGTATCTCCTATCCTGGGAGCCATCATTATTGTACACCATTTCCCTACAGTGCACCTCTTCTGCCACATGGAAGCATCCAGCACCGGTTGTTTTACACATGTTGGATCCATTACCTTGATCCTGGCCCAGCTTCCCCAGTATTTACTCCACACAAGTGGTCAGAGTCAGGTTTCCCACCTGGAGTCAATTCCACCTAAGTTATATCCAACTTGTCTGGAAAGACGTCATCCCCCAAGTCACTTGGTCCTCCTCATTACTTTACTTGAGAATTTTTGTTTCATAAATAAACTTTTTATCTTTGTTTTAGCTGTAAAAATAGATTTTAAATGGGGGTACTTTTGACCCCAGGAAAATATTATGCAATGTCTAGTGATACTTTTTGTTGTCACAGGGTTGGGTTGGGGGAGTTACCACTGCATCTAGTGGGTAGAGGCAAGCTGCTAAGCTGCTAAGTCACTTCAGTCATGTCCGACTCTGTGCGACATCATAGACGGAAGCCCACCAGGCTCCCGCATCCCTGGGATTCTCCAAGCAAGAACACTGGAGTGGATTGCCATTTCCTACTCCAGTGCATGAAAGTGATAAGTGAAAGTGAAGTCGCTCAGTTGTGTCCAACCCTCAGAGACCCCATGGACCGTAGGCTTCCAGGCTCCTCCGTCCATGGGATTTTCCAGGCAAGAGTACTGGAGTGGGGTGCCATTGCTTTCTCCACGGGGTAGAGGCAAGGGATGCTGCTAAATATCCTAGAATGCACAAGAAGAACAGCTTCCCACAACAAAGAGCCACCCAATACATAAGATCAATAGTACTGAGGCTGAGGTAGTCTGCTCTAGGGCAGATGATTTTTACCTTAGCTGCAGGTTAAAATGAAATGGAGAATTTTAAAATAGTCTCTCTACACCAGGGCTCAACCCCCAGAGATTACAATATAACAGTTCTGGAATGGAGCTCACACTATTTGAAAGTTTCCCAACTGACAGCCAACATTGAAAACCACTGAGGCAAGCATAACCCTTGAGTCTGGTATACCTGTTAGAGAGTTGGCTGGGGCTGGTGAAGAGAGTGTCTAAGTTGAAAGCAAGGAAGGAAATACAGAAAGTGGGCAAAGAATGAGAGCCAGAAGAGGATTTTCTATAAGGAGAATTAATCTCAAGGTGAAAAGCCAAGAAGGGAAGGAAAGATTACCTAAGAAACTGCTGTGTGTATCAAGAAAAAAAGTTCAAGGATCTACTTAAAGCATAAATAACCAAAGGTGTTGGAAACCCTCACTTTAAAATTACTAAAGTGTATGTCTGGTTATACATCTATAGTTATAGTTTTATGTTTATACCTACTACTATCTGGTTGTCCTTTTATAGCCCTGATTATAAGAACAATGCAGATGGATAAATAACAGAAGCTGTGTGCCAGGGTAGAAATTGGACTAAACTCATATTAAAAATTATGTAATATTGTTGTATTATATGACATCAACAATTTTATAAAAACTTAAAGCCAAATTAATAAGACTTAGTGCTAAAATTTTGAAAAACAATAAAAATGAATAAAATATATAGAGTATATAGAGTATCAGCTTATAGAAACAACTATCATTTTCTAAAATTATTTATTCATTCATTCATAGCGATAGTATAACCTGATGGCTTAATGGTACTGAGCAGGAATCAAAATGTCTTTTCCACTTTCATTTTAACACCCTGACTTAAAACAACCCTGCCATAAATACCTCACAATCCAAAATGGGTATAATGTTTCTATCAGTTTAAAACCACCACCTTATTTTCGTCTCACACAAAAAGAAACAGAGTTTAATGTCACATTATTCCAGTGCAACACAGAATATTGCATGTACTTTAGTATAAGATTTTTACCAATGAATCCACACCCTGAATCTCTGTGCTCAGGGATTTTTCTTTCAAATTCACATTAACCTAGTTCAGTTAAATGTGGTGATTGCTTCTGCAAATTCACAGGAGTGTAGTTAAGTTTGTTATATATGGCCAAACCCATCTTCATTTTGCAGTGTCTACAGCTTGTATTACATCTTTGACTTTCATTTAGTTCATAATTCATTTGAAATACGGTTGTGAAATGAAAATCTGTGCCTGTAATATTCCAATGCTAATTAAGTAATAGCCAGTTTCTTTGCTCAAGGATGTTTTTCACTAAAGATTGATACATAGATCTCTGACAGTAAAATGATTAAGTCTAACACTTCATTTTTTATTCTTATGAGCAATTCATCAACTATCAGCAAAATCTTGTTTGCAGCACTGAAAGTGGGCCACTTGATCAAATTAATTGTGTATATTCCAAAATATACAGTAAATGAACTACTGGAATAAGCAATAACAGTATATACACACTGTTCTTCAGTTGCTTTTCATCCAGCCCAATGGCTTTTCAGTAACATTTTACCAAAATCTACAGTAAGAAATTCAATTTCCCTTGCAACCCAGGATATATAAGTGAAGCAAATTTTCCCATGAAACATATCCTTAAATGCATGAAAGGCACTGTAATATTTTCCATTCAGTAGTTATAAATTTTTAAAAGTCCCTGACACTAATTAGTGAATTTTGACCTGTAGTTGGAAAAACACTAAGATCACATTAAAAAAACTTTCAGAACATGCAGGAAAATTTTGAAAACAGACAAAAAAAAAGAACAATGAACCATGGAAATGGAGATTACTAACACTGAACAATATAATGAATATTTCAACATTTTCTTAAAGACTCAACATTATGTGATATACTTTTAAGTATAATATAGTTATGTTTCAGGATAATGTACTATGCCATAGGGCGATGTACTATGCCAAATATTACGTTGTATCCTATTGTTAACATTTTCTAAATTATTCTGTTTAATTTTCTAGTTTACTTGGCACTAGAGATAAAAAATCCACCTGCCAGTGTGGGAGATACAGGTTCCATTCCTGGTTGGAAAAGTTGCCCTCGAGTAGGAAATGGCAACTCGCTTCAGTATTCTTGCCTGGAAAATTGCATGGACAGAGGAGCCTGGCAGACTGCAGTCCATGGGGTCACAAAGATTTGGACATGACTGAGCAACTAAGCATACACACACCAACACTTATTTACTCTTAATTATTCATACCAAAACTCCAAAGCTGAAAAATTGAAACTTTTCTTTTCATTCTGACATTCTATCTTTACTACTAACTGTGGTTAATAAAGGACTAAAAAAACAGTTATAACAAAGTTCATGAAGAAATATCTAAGTAGCAAAATAGATACATCCTCAGTGTTAACTAAGAAGATTTCAACTCACAATATATATGCCCAAAGAATGAACTATATTTGATAAAAAAAATAAAATTAGCACACACAAATGTGAGAGGAAATCTTATTTGTTTGTCTTATTGATAAAGGTATTTGTCAAATAACTAGATGATTTCATTTCATGTAGCTGATAGCCTATCATAAATATTTTAATTACATATGAAACATTCACTTATTCCAGAGAAAGTGTACAATAAATAAGTTGGCATTGTTGTTAAAATTAAATGGTATTAATATTCTTATGAGATTTTTCTTTCATTAGATGTATATATAGAAATTAACAGCATAACTATTTCCCAAAGAAACTAATTATAATCATACAAACAGCCTAAAACTATGCCTATAATTTTCTTTTATTTTAATTCTTACAATATCAAATGTTCTCTACATGTACGTGAAATTATAGGAAAAAGATTCCTTAAGAGAGTTCAGAGCAAAAGAATATGCAATTTTTATCAGCACATTTTAATTTAGATCAATCTTTTGAAGCAAACTACTCTCTTATCCTCTGCTTATGAGTCTTTTTTACTAGGTAGATTCTCTATGATTTTATACCTTCATATCTTTCTATGGATTTGTTTTCATTTCTTCATACATCTTCATTTCACATTAGTCTTTCTCTCCAGAATAATATCAGATTATTCAGATAAAAAGTTATGAAAAGTTAAGTTATATTTTAAGAGCCATTCTCTTTAATTACTGCTGTATAAAATTCAAGACACTATTTGATGAAAAGTTATATTTTCTTTTTCTATTATAAAACCCTTGAGCTATTTTTAAATAAAATTTTTTCCAGAAGTCAAAATTTATGCATCAAACCGTGTGGAAGTTTAAGAGTTGGATCACATTCAAATAATGATGATGGCGACTTGTGTAGGAAAAATAGAGCCGTTGATGTTGTTGTTGATCAGTCGCTAAGTTATGTCAGACTCTTTCTGATCCCAAGGACTACAACACACCAGGCTTCCCTATGCTTCACCCTAGATACTTTTTATCATTCTCATACTGACATTTAGGATATGTTTCCTTTAGCTGAGAATTTAGAGTAAGATTAAGAATTTGAAGATACACTAATTTCTTAACAGAGAATATATATTTTAAGCTGTATTTAAGAACAAAAAGAAAAACTAAGCGTATACAACATCAATACCACTTACTTGGCACAGCAATGAAAATGTCAAATATGTGAAACTCCAGGAAAGATGTCACTATTCTCAGATAAAATACCTACATTTATTTTAAAAACTTTGCATAGTTTCAAATATATGCATATATACATGAGTGTATGTATAAATATGCATGTTTATACATACTAGCTTTTAGTTGTTTTTGAAAGACTTATTACCTTTCAGTTAATAAATTTCAGGTGTTTTCATATTTCAAAATATATACGTAATTATGTTAAGGTAAAAGCTGATAAGCAAGGTGTGAGTTCCACTGGGCCGTGAAAGTAATGACTGTTGGCCTTTGTATAACCTTCTACTCTCAGCACTTCCACAAACACAAACACACTGAGTCAACCCCTGTCACCACTTCCTCACTCACAGCTCCGAGGCTGAATTGGGCCCTGAGCGGCACAAACTGGGATTCCCCAAGGAGTCAATTAGAATTACACAGCAACTGCACAGGACAACATCTGGACATGGAATTATAGCCAAGATAGTGGCTGCTGACTTTGTCATAGCATGTCTATATTGCTCTCCTGACTTCTGACAAAGGGTGAGGTAAGATGTTCAAGCAGTTAAAGACTGTTTGGAGCTGGCATTTAATATTGACTTCAGAGGTATGCTTCAGCATTTGAAAAACAGAGATGCTATTTATAACTTAACCATAAATTTAATTTGATGACTTTCCCACTATGGCAATTCATATGGACAAAGCAATATCAAAATTTAACTGAAAACTACTGAGTAGAATAAGAGAAAAAAAAATAAAACAATTACATGTAGAGTCATAGAAGTTTACTAGTCCAGACACCAACTAGATGTTAAATAAACTAGACACCAACCAATGTTAAAATCATTTACAGCCAACTCAGTTTAGTTTTACATAATACTAGGATTCCTTTGTCTAAAATAAGTTTAAAATTTGGCATATAACTTTAGTTAGTTAATGATATTTAATAAAATTACCTGTGATTGAAAGATTACAAGTTTATTTATTTATTTATTTTCAATTGAAAGATGATTGCTTTACATATTGCCTTGGTTTCTACCATACACAACATGAATCAGATATAGGTATACATATATGAAAGACTACAACTTTTAATTGAATAGATAATTGAAATATATATATATCCTCAACTTTGTTTCAAATTCAGTTTTCAAAAATGGTAATCAAAATTTGCACAATCAAATACTAATTTTTCTTTACTCAGATGTCCCCTTTTTGATAATAACTTTCCTCATGATCCTTTTTAGAATTTTATTACCTCTTTCCACAATACCTGAAATCACCTGCCTCCACATATATTTATCACAACTACCACCAAAAAACATTCTACATATTTTCAGTTGTATTTTTTCTGTCTTCTTCTACTAGAACATAGTCTTGAATCTTTTTAGTCTTCTATTCATTGGTATATCCTCAATGCCTAGAACAGGGTCAACACATGAAAAGGGCTAAATGAATATTTGTGAATGAATAAACAAAAAATCACTTTCTATAGACAAGGGATTTTACCTAATATCTGGCATGTCTGACTTTGGATGTGGTAAAAATGGTAATAACAGTTTAATGCAATAAATGTTTCACTAGTTAAGATGAAGTAAGCACATCCTACCCAATCTCTTCTAATGACTGCAGCTATGATATCTGGAGAGAATGCCTGAAGCCACTATTTGAAGAGTCTGGAAAGGAAATAATAGCCAGAAATTGCAGTAGAAAAGAGTTACGCCACTGCTGCTGCTGCTGCTAAGTCGCTTCAGTCATGTCCGACTCTGTGCGACCCCATAGACGGCAGCCCACCAGGCTCCTCTGTCCATGGGATTCTCCAGGCAAGAACACTTGAGTGGGTTGCCATTTCCTCCTCCAATGCATGAAAGTGAAAAGTGAAAGTGAAGTCGCTCAGTCGTGTCCGACTCAGCGACCCCATGGACTGCAGCCTACCAGGCTCCTCTGTCCATGGGATTTTCCAGGCAAGAGTACTGGAGTGGGGTGCCATTGCCTTCTCCAAGAAAAGAGTTAAAGGGCCTCAAATCCAGTAATGAATTTACCTTTTTTCCCCTTTTATCTGGAGGCTTGTACTCAAGGCAAAAGTCCAGAAGTAGGCTTTGGCATAGAGAGAGTCCTAGGATAAGCCCTCCAGTTTCAGTTTGATGCACAGAAAATAAATACTATTTTCCAGTGCACATGAAACTTTCATCATAATAGATCATATCCTAGGACATTAAACAAATCTTAACATATTTAAAAGAATCCATATCATACAAAGTATGTTTTTAAACTATAATGAAACTAAACTTAAAACTAATAACAAAAGATACAGAAGACTCATAGAAACTAAAAAGCATATATACTTTTAAATGTGTCAAGATAAAAGAGGAAACCTCAAAGAAAATTAGAAAATATTGTAAACTGCAAAAAAAAAAAAAAAAAAATGAAATGCAACACAAAAAAATTTGTAGCATGTAGCTAAACTGTTTCCCTGTTAAACTACTAAACAGAGAAACACTGTTTTAAAAGTCAAATGTTCTACTGCAGAAGAAGAAATATTTCAAATGAATAACCAAAGCTTTAACTATAAGATACTGGAAAAAGGAAGAGGAAACTAAGGCCAGAGCAAGCAAAAGAAAAGAAATAAAAGAGACAGAACAGAGATAAGTGAAGTGGGTACCTGCATGATTCCATTTATAAAACATGTTCAAAAGATGAAACCATAATGATGGGGAATAGATCACAGGTAGCCTGGGGTTAGGGATGGGGAGAGTGTAACTGCAAAGGGTTAGTACAGGGAGTTTGGGAGGATGATGGAACTTCTGTATACAAACTAAGGCGATGGCTATGCAAATCTGTACATGTATTAAATTTCATAGAACTGCACACTAAAAATGCCAGTTTTACTGCATGTTAATTAAAAAAATAATTTTAAAGGAATATTACTTTAAAACTCATTAGTGTATTTATTCTGTTTAAGAAGGGATATAAGAATTTTATAAATGTAAAGTATGATATTAATTCTGAATTCAAACATTAGCTTTCAGATTACTGACTTTAGAACATTTCTGTAATCTCCTCTAAGCTTTGCGTCCCTTATTCTAAAGGCAGGGATAGTACCACTTCCGTAAAGGGCTGTAACGTGCAATACTCATCTGAATGGTACCTGGTTGAATAAAGATTCATCCTCTCTACTACTGAAGAAATCTTTCCAAAGTATCTGAAGACTTTATACTTAAATCACACTCAAGAAAAACTTATCTACACATATTTTAGAGAATACTCTGCTGTAATATTTTAAAAGAAAGTTAAAATAAGCATGTTTCACCAAATGGCTACCAATAATTTTAAGAGAAAACTGCCCAGTTTAAAATTTGTATAGTCACAGGTATGGTATAGGTCAATAAAATATGCTCCTCTCTAGAAAGAAATGTAATCAATAATAAATAGCTTCATCCAAGGTTTTTCTTATTCTTTTTGTTGTTGTTGTTGTTTTGTCCTGAGAAATCATGCTGAAACACAATTATGTATTATAAATATGTGTTTAGAAATTGAAAGATTTACTATTAATATATTGATAAACAGCTTTATGGTTTCTCTTTCTCAATAGTTTCAAAATGTGGAAAATTAATATTTTTCACTCATTACCATAAGATTTCTTCCTTTGACTCTTCAAATTTCTCTATCTTCAATCTTTTAAAATCATTAATAGATGTCTCCTTTAATCTTGAGCAAAGGCAAATATTTATTTCAGCTGTCTCTCAATAAACCTTCTGAATTAACATGTGACTTATAAAGTTGAAAATTATGCTAAACAATTCAATAAACTTCACTGGTGAACATGAGAGTTAAATTGTCAACTTATTGTAAATATGGACTAGAAAATTATTTTAAACTGCTATTTTTGCTCACACTGGAATTGAATTTAATGCATGTCCCACTGTAGTCTGTAAAATCAGCACACAAAATAAGCTGGTGAAATTACACTTTTAAATTTTACATCCTCTAATAAATCATTCAGTACCAAACTTTATTTATAATTATGGATTTATACAGATGAATTTTTAAATCATTCTACCAGAAAATGGAAACCAAAAGATTGGCTCAAATAAAAACTAAATCAAAATAATTACCTCCTGAATTACTTCTTAACATATGTGTATTATATTTTCCAAGGACATTATAAACTGTATCTGGCAGAACAGGAGAAGTCATGAAATCAAAATAGAAGTCTCAATTATAACACTAAAGACTTTTGTGTCATAAGGAGAGATAAACTGTACTTAAACTGGGAATTTAATTAACTTACATGAGTAAAAATTTAAAAGTAGTGCAGCCCTTTTATCATGATCTTACATCTTAATAATGTTACCATGGACCAAATTTTCTCTGCCTTCCCACATTACTTTTCATACTGTTACCTTATCCTTAGGCTTGTAAAAGGCTTCTTCTCAAAAGTTCTAGAACACTCTCTCTGAATGGAATCAAAATGGCTATGAAAATCACATTTCATATTCTCAAACCATACAATTCCATCCTATGGAAGAAAAAAATCTCTTCTAGTAACTTCTTTGAGAAAAAAGTATAAATTTTCTCTTTCCCCAAATTCTTCTTGCTTCTCATTGCCCAGATTGCATCACAGGCCTATTTATGAAGGTTGGGGTGGGGGAACAAAGGAGTTACAGCTTGTCTTCCAAGGAGCAAGCATCTTTTAATTTCATGGCTGCAGTCATCATCCACAGTGATTTTGGAGTCCAAGAAAATAAAGTCTGTCACTGTTTCCATTGTTTCCCCATCTATTTGCCATGAAGTGATGGGCTTTATTTTCTTGGTCTCACTGCAGATGGTGAATCCAGCCATGAAATTAAAAGATGCTTGCTCGTTGGAACAAAAGCTATGACAAACCTAAATAGCATTGAGAGGGTAACAGGCAGGAAGGCCAAGGGTCTCCAAACAGAGAAAATAGCTTGCAAGTGTCAGACGTTTTTATCTCTCTTAAGCAGCAGGAGGAAACAAACTAGCGGTATTTTTTTCCTTCTCTATACAAATTTAAAAGGTTTCTCTTAAAATATTGTGTTGCCATAATGACACCTGGTTTCACCTGAAGTTACCTTGTATTAACCAATGGATTTTTCTTATGGAAATGTTTGTCTTAAGCTATGTTAATATGCTATGCATTTACCCCAGACTCTGTATTCAAGTCGGTTTGCCTAATGGCTCAGAACCTACTTGACAAACCATTATGTTATACTCAGACATTGTTCCCCTAATCTATGTAAACAAAATTATTTTTATGGTAATCTGCCTTCTACAAGATTCAAGTCAATCAGTTTATGGCCCGGGATGACTTGTCTGGTGCCAAGATTATCCCAAAATACATCTTATGGATGAGGGGCCTGGTGCCATTCTGAGTTTTAAGACATTCCTTTCTTTCATTAACAGACTGCTGGTGACTAACATCCAGCTGAAGACTAGCAGAGGGGTACTCTTTATGCCCTCTTCTGATGCCTATGTCAGAAGCTTTCTCTATCTCCTTTATACTTTAATAAAACTTTATTAGACAAAAGCTCTGAGCGATCAAGCCTCATCTCTGGCCCCGGATTGAATTCTTCTCCTCTGGAGGCCAAGAATCCCGGGGTCTTTATGTGAATGAATGAAACGCCCTGTGCAACGCAAGTGAGAAGCCCTGCTCTGTGGTTCCGTGGTGACTTCCTATTGCTTATGGCAGAAACTTGTCACGGGTTTATACCGACCTGCCAATGCCAAGAGGTGCCCAATGTTTCCTTCGGGGACTGACCAGAAATGGGCAAAGAATGTGGACCGAACTCTCCTTTCTCAAACTTTTCAGTCTCTTTGACCATTCCATAACTCCTTGGGAGTTAGAAGTACTAACCTATCTGTTGGATCATAGACTTTCAAGGAACTTGTGATCTATGCTGTTACTGTGTACCATTACTTAGGTCCCCAACTTGGATTGGTAGTCAGGAAGCGCCTAGCCTCACTAGGAATTGGAAGTTCAGAAGTTAGATGGAGCACTAGCTACAAGAGCATCTCTGAGGTTAAGGGTTACTCAGATTGGAACTGCAATGGGTTTTTTCCTTTGGTAATGCTGGCTCTTAGTGGACCAGAGGAGGCTCTTATACTGGTGTGGTGATGGTTGGAAGGAACATCTCAGTTTTATGTTCGTATCAGTCTTATTGTGGTCAGGATAAGGGTCGTGCACAGGCACTCAAGTGAAGAATGTTTCCCCCAGCGGTCTTAGCATGGGAGGCATTCCAGAAGGTTACTCTGATTGCACCCAGGTGGCATCAGAGGCAAGCAAGATTTTAATAGTGAGGAGCTGGACGTCAGTCAGGGATGCCATCAGGTCTACCCCTGGTTCTTCCCCAACCCATCTCGATGGTAGAACTAGGAGGGACGAGTATGACACCTGTGTTGCTAAGGGACAGACTAAGTCCGACCAGAAAAGAAAAGCTTTGGTGTGAAGTCTGTCTACACCCCCATCTAGAGCATGGAGGGACGCCTCTGGTAGAAAGATGGCACTGGTCGCTTTTTTTCTCTCTTACAGAAGGGAGCTAACAATTCCAGCCTCACTCCTTTGAACAGTATCCTAAAAAAATGGGATAGATGTGATCCCCAGGGCTTAAAGAAGACACACCTGGTCTTCCTATGTGATATTGCATGGCTGCGGTACCCACTGGAGGACGGCGAACGGTGGCCAGTTGGAGGGTCTCTTAAATATAATACTGTTTACAATTAAACTGGTTCTGTAGAAAACAAGGGAAATGGGTAGAAGTAGCATATGTGTTGCCCTTTTTCTCTCTGTGAAATATGCCAGGCTTGTGTCCTAAGGGTATAAATTTGGGTGTGACACCTTCAGCTCCCTCCTGTCCTCCTACTTTGCCCCCATACCCAGGGCTGCAAACTGGGCAAACTGGAAATCAGAGAACCCCTCGCCCCCAAGAAGGGTTGCCTTGGTTTCAGTAAAAAACCCAGACTGAGATTCAAACTGCCCAAGTAGAGGTCCAAACAACTCCTGTCTCGGTATGACCTCAGACTACTGTGGTTTCAATAGAAACTCAGACCATCGAAGTAAGAGATGAGGTGGTGGACAGGAGACAAAGAGATAAAGATAAGCAGGTTTCTCCAATCAATCCCTGGGATCATATGCACAGAGCGGCCAGAGAGACTGAGGAACAGCCACACAAGCTGTTGCCTCTTCATAAAGCACCCACGGGGAGAAATAATCAGTCTAAGAGAGTTAATAAGCCTTTTCTTATCAAGAAATACAAAGAATCAAGGAGGATCTGGGAGACTATTTAGAGGACCCAGAAAAATATATTAGAGCTTTTAAAGGTGTTACTCTGCTTTATGACCTTACTTGGAAGGATGTGACATATATCTTGGGACAAACGCTGACTCCCAACTCAAAAACTCGAGTTTTGGGAAAAGCGATTGCCTATGGAGATGAATGGCTTGCTAATGAACCAGTAGGGAGGAGGGAGGATGAGATAACCTCCCTCCCCAGTGGGAATCATGCAGTCCCAATTACAGAACCAGACTGGGACTACAACACAGCTAAAGAAAGATGGGATCAGAGTCATTTTGTCAGATGTATTCTTGAAGGACTCAGGCAGGCACGTGCTAAGCCTTTAAACTATGGCAAATTGGCAAACATAGAACAGGAGGAGAAGGAAGCTTCTGGCAAATTCCTAGAGAGACTGAGAGAAGCCCTTCGTAGATTCGCTGAGATTGATCCTGAAAGTGAATAGGGAAAAGTGATCTTAAAAGATAGATTTCTCACTCAGTCAGCTCCAGATATCCATTGTAAGCTATTAAAACAGTCATATGGACCAAATCAGTCTTTAGATAATCTGTTACAACTGGCTCAGACAGTCTATTATGGTAGGGAATATGAGAGAAAGAAAGAAAGGCAAAAAAAGACAAAGGAACAGGAGGAAGCCTTTGCAATGGCTGTAAGAACCATTCTTAAACAGCCTGAGAAAAATGCCCAGAGGGACCCATTGAAAAGGGATGGGCTTGCTATTACTGTGGAAAGGAGGGGCACCTCAAGCGGGATTCCCCTCAGACATCCAAGCGGCCCCCGGCTCCATGTCCGGTCTGCAAGGACCACACTGGAGGAGAGACTGCCCCCAGAGGCATAGGTTTCAGGGGTCAGACTCGCAAGACAATCAGGACTGAAGGTGCCCAGGGGTCCCCACACAAGCTCCCGTCCTAATTACACCTGAGGAACCCCAGGTATTAATAACTGTTGGGGGCCAATCTGTCGATTTCCTTTTAGATACTGGGGCAACTTACTCTGTGCTTACTGAAGCCCCTGGCCCACTTTCTTCCCCATCCACTTCCATAATGGGACTGTCTGGATGAGCCAAAAGGTATTATTTCAGTTTTTCTGTAAGCTGTGACTGGCACTCGGTGCTATTTTCACATGAGTTTCTGATTGTTCCAGAGTCTCCCTCACCCCTTTTGGGGAGGGATATACTGAACAAAGTCCATGCCTCTGTTTTCATGGATATGGAGCCCTCCCTATCTCTCCCTTTAATGAAACAAAATGTAAATCCTAGAGTATGGGTTGATGGAAAATCTGTGGTCGAGCACAAACTGCTATTCCTGTATTTGTCAAGCTCAAAGACCCACACTTATTTCCACATAAGAAGCAATATCCACTGAAACCTGAGGTTAAGAAAGGGTTAAAACCCATCAACAAAAATTTAAAGCAGGGACTATTAATTCCCTGTAACAGTCCATGCAACACTCCTATTTTGGGTATAAAGAAATCAAATGGTAAATGGAGACTAGTTCAAGATTTACAAATAATAAATGAGGCTGTACTTCTTTACACCCAGTGGTGCCTAATCCTTATACTCTATTCTCTGAAATTCCTGAATGAGCCAAATATTTCTCAGTAATTGATTTGAAAGATGCCTTCTATTCACTGTGTTTTGTGGAGAAAAGTCAATTTCTAATTGCCTCTGAAGACCATACACAGCCAGCTTCTCAGATAACCTGGACAGTTTTGTCCTAGAGATTTCGTGACAGTCCTCACTTATTTGGACAAAATTTGTCAGAGAATCTACAAAACTTCAATAGCTCTGAACCGGTGGTGTTACAATATGTAGATGATATTTTGCTCTGTGCTGAGACAGAGGAAGCTTGTTCATGAGCCTCAGAAGACTTCTTAAACTTTCTGGCAAGCTGCGGTTACAAGGCATCAAGAGAAAAGGCTCAGCTTTGTCAACAATCTGTTAGATATCTAGGCCTAATCATATCAAAAGGGACTAGGGCCATAGGCCCCGAGAGAATTAAACCTATACTAAACTACCCCCTACCTATGACATTAAGGCAATTGAGAGGATTTTTGGGAATCATGGGCTACTGTCGCATTTGGATTCAGGGTTATGGGGAACTTGCACAGCCTTTATATAAACTTATAGCTGAGGCTCAGCAGGCCCAAACCAACAAACTGGTTTGGTCTCCAGATACTCAAAAAGCTTTTAAGGTTCTTCAGACCATTATATCTACTACTGTGGGCAGGAATCCCTTAGAAGAAATGGAGTAGCCATCAAAGTCAACAAAAGACTCCAAAATGCAGTACTTGGATGCAATCTCAAAAACGACAGAATGATCTCTGTGCATTTCCAAGGCAAACCATTTAATATCACGGTAATTCAAGTCTATGCTCTGACCAGTAACGCCAAAGAAGCTGAAGTTGAACAGTTCTATGAAGACCTACAAGACCTTCTAGAACTAACACCCAAAAAAGATGTCCTTTTCATTATAGAGGACTGGAATGCAAAAGTAGGAAGTGAAGAAACACCTGGAGTAACAGGCAAATTTGGCCTTGGAGTACAGAATGAAACAGGGCAAAGGCTAATAGAGTTCTGCCATGAGAACGCACTGGTCATAGCAAACGCCCTCTTCCAACAACACAAGAGAAGACTCTACACATGGACATCGCCAGATGGTCAACACCGAAATCAGATTGATTGTATTTTTTGCAGCCAAAGATGGAGAAGCTCTAAACAGTCAGCAAAAACAAGACTGGGAGCTGACAGTGGCTCAGATCATGAACTCCTTATTGCCAAATTCAGACTGAAATTGAAGAAAGTGGAGAAAACCACTAGACCATTCAGGTATGACCTAAATCAAATCCCTTATGACTATACAGTGGAAATGAGAAATAGATTTACGGGACTAGATCTGACAGACAGAGTGCCTGATGATCTATGGATGTAGGTTCATGACGTTGTACAGGAAACAGGAATCAAGACCATTCCCAAGAAAAAGAAATGGAAAAAAGCAAAATGGCTGTCTGAGGAGGCCTTACAAATAGCTGTGAAAAGATGGGAAGCAAAAAGCAAAGGAGAAAAGGAAAGATATACCCATTTGAATGTAGAGTTCCAAAGAATAGTAAGGAGAGATAAGAAAGCCTTGCTTAGTGATCAATGCAAAGAAATAGAGGAAAACAATAGAATGGGAAAGACTAGAGATCTCTTCAAGAAAATTAGAGATACCAAGGGAACATTTCATGCAAAGATGGGCTCAATAAAGGACAGAAATGCTATGGACCTAACAGAAGCAGAAGATAATAAGAAGAGGTGGAAAGAATACACAGAGGAACTGTACAAAAAAGATCTTCATGACCCAGATAATAATGATGGTGTAGTCATTCACCTAGACCCAGACATCCTGGAATGTGAAGTGAAGTGGGCCTTAGGAAGCATCACCATGAACAAAGCTAGTGGAGGTGATGGAATTCCAGTTGAGCTATTTCAAATCCTAAAAGATGATGCTGTGGAAGTGCTGCACTCAATATGCCAGCAAATTTGGAAACTCAGCAGTGGCCACAGGATTGGAAAAAGTCCGTTTTCATTCCAATCCCAAAGAAAGGCAATGCCAAAGGATGCTCAAACTACCACACAATTGCACTCATCTCACACGCTAGTAAAGTAATGCTCAAAATTCTCCAAGCCAGGCTTCAGCAATATGGGAACCGTGAACTTCCAGATGTTCAAGCTGGTTTTAGAAAAGGCAGAGGAACCAGAGATCAAATGCCAACACCCTCTGGATCATGGAAAAAGCAAGAGAGTTCCAGAAAAACATCTTTTTCTGTTTTATTGACTATGCCAAAGCCTTTGCCTGTGTGGATCACAATAAACTGTGGAAATTTCTGAAAGAGATGGGAATACCAGGCCACCTGACCTGCCTCTTGAGAAACCTGTATGCAGGTCAAGAAGCAACAGTTAGAACTGGACATGGAACAACAGACTGGTTCCAAATAGGAAAAGGAGTACTTCAAGGCTGTATATTGTCACCCTGCTTATTTAACTTATTTGTAGAGTATATCATGAGAAATGCTGGGCTGGAGGAAACACAAACTGAAATCAAGATTGCTGGGAGAAATATGCAGATGACACCACTCTTATGGCAGAAAGTGAAGAGGAACTAAAAAGCCTCTTGATGAAAGTGCAAGAGGAGAGTGAAAAAGTTGGCTTAAGGCTCAACATTCAGAAAACTAAGATCATGGCGTCTGGTCCCATCGCTTCATGGCAGAGAGATGGGGAAACAGTGGAAACAGTGGCTGACTTTATTTTTCTGGGCTCCAAAGTCACTGCAGATGATGATTGGAGCCATGAAATTAAAAGATGCTTACTCCTTGGAAGGAAATTTATGATCAACCTAGAAAGCATATTGAAAAGCAGAGACATGACTTTGCCAACAAAGGTCCGTCTAGTCAAGGCTATGGTTTTTCCAGTAGTCATGTATGGATGTGAGAGTTGGACTATAAAGAAAGCTGAATGCCAAAGAATTGATGCTTTTGAACTGTGGTTTTGGAGAAGACTCTTGAGAGTCCCTTGGACTGCAAGGAGATCCAACCAGTCCATACTAAAGGAGATCAGTCCTGGGTGTTCATTGGAAGGACTGATATTGAAGCTGAAACTCGAATATTTTGCCCACCTGATGCGAAGAGCTGACTCATTGGAAAAGACCCTGATGCTTGGAAAGATTGAGGGCAGGAGGAGAAGTAGACAACAGAGGATGAGATGGCTGGATGGCATCATTGAGTTGATGGAAATGGGTTTGGGTGGACTCTGGGAGTTGGTGATGGACAGCGAGGCCTGGCATGCTGTGGTTCATGGGGTCACAAAGAATTGGACACAACTGAGTGACTGAACTGAACTAAACTGAGACTGCTCTCCAGCAAGCTCCCGCTTTGAGCTTGCCCACAGGATCAAAATTTAATTTGTTTGTCACTGAAAGAAAAGTGTGGCCTTGGAGTTTTAACACAACCCCGAGGGTCTCACCAGCAACCTATTTCTTGTCTATTTCATGCGGGTGGCCCCACTGTCTACGAGTAATTGGGGCAATGGTTTTATTAACACCTGAAGCTTTAAAAATAGTTAATGGATGAAATCTTACTGTATTGACTTCTCATGATGTGAGTGGAATCTTAAATTCTAAGGGTAATACTTGGATGACAGACAGTAGGCTTCTTAAATATCAGTCATTGTTGTTAGAAGGACCAGTAACTAAGCTTAAAGTTTGGGAACTTTAAATCCTGCCACTTTCCTTCCTGATCACGATTGTTCACAATTTCTGACTTTAAACTATGCAGCTCGGGAAGATCTAATGGATACCCCATTAGACAATCCTAACATGGAAATATTTCCAGATGGCAATGCTGTTGTTCAGGATGGAAAGTGTAAAGCAGGTTACCCCGTGGTGACTGCTGAACAGGTTTTAGAAGCAAAATCTCTCCCCCAGGGAACCAGTGCTCAGTTAGCGGAGTTGTGGCTCTGACCCAAGCTCTAGAGTTAAGCAAAGGGCAGTGAATAAATATCTACACTGATTCTAAGTATGCTTATTTGACTTTACATGTTCATGCTGCAATATGGAAAGAAAGACAGTTTAAAACAGCAACAGGAGAAACTATTAAATATTTCAGAGAGATGGAGAGACTTTTAACTGCTATGTATTGTCCTAAAGAAGTTATGCATTGCAAAAGACACAACAGGGATGGGCGTAAAGTAGCTGAAGGTAATCAGCTGGCTGACTATCAAGCCAGAAAAGTGGCACTTTGGGAAACCCCTTCACTACAGACGCCTTTGATCTGGACAGGTCCTGTGGAACAGGAAAAACCACAATATACTGGGGAAGAATTAGAAAGATATGAGAAAAGAGGAGCAAAGATTACTGATAAAGGATGGTTACAGTCCAAGGATGGACAATTAATAATTCTTGAAAATGCTCAATGGAAAATTCTTAAGGGTTTACACCAGAGTTTTCATTTGGCTGCAGAGAGAACTTACCAGATCGCTTCTCATTTGATTGAAGGTAAAAATGTAATGAAAACTTTAAAGAATATTATCAAAAGGTGTGGAAAGTATCCTGGAGAGGACTGGAAAATTGATTTTACTCATATGCCAAAAGCTAATGGGTATTCTTGCTTACAAGTTTGGGTGGGTACTTTTACTGGATGGATTGAGGCTTTTCCCTGTCATAGGCTGAACAGGCTAAGGAGGTTATAAAGATTTTAATCCATGAAATTATCCCCAGGTTTGGGCTGCCACGGAGCCTTCAGAGTTGACAATGGCTCCGCCTTTTAAAGCTGCTGTAACTCAGGGGGTGTCTAAAGCTCTAGGACTAGAATATCACTTACACTGTTCCTGGAGACCCCAATCCTCAGGAACGGTTGAAAAAGCTAATGACATTATCAAAAGACACCTGTGCAAATTAACTCAAGAGACACAAGACAATTGGATTAAAGTCCTACCCATATCTTTAATGAAGGCTCAAACTGCCCTCCAAAAAGGAGGGACTGTCCCCCTTTGAATGTATTTATGGAAGGCCTTTCTTATGCACAGACATTGTTATAGACCCTGAAGCCTTGGAATTAACTAATTATGTAACTCAGCTCTCAGTTTTTCAGCAAGCATTAACAGAACTCCAGGAGATGACTCCTGACCCAGCCTCTGAGTCAAGCAAGCCTCTATTTGAGCCAGGAACCGAGGTCCTCATAGAAACATTGGGGTCTGGGGGCCCATCCCTTAAGCCCCTCTGGGACGGCCCTTATCAGGTTATTCTTCCTTCTCCCACAACTGTCAGTGTGCCAGGAATTGATTCGTGGGTACATCACACTCAAGTTAAGAGGTGGCATCCTGACCAGACTTAAGTGGCGTCATTTTATGTCTTTACTTTCTATGCTCTGACTTTGTACTTTTCAGATGGGCCTGACAATCTCTGTGAGCCTACTTCTGCTGACCAAAAGTCCTAAGTCTGCCATTTGATCCTGAAGACAATGCCTTCCTGTCCTGGGCTCACTCCTACGCTGCATTCCACCATCAGTCTAACTGCTGGGTCTGCGGAGCGCTCCCCTTTTCATCAGTGGAAGGCTGCCCCTGGTGGACAGCTCCACTTCAAGGAAAAGACTTTCTCCAAGTCTGTAAATACCTTCAACAAAAATCGCATATGATGCCTCTTCTTAAACTGATGACATATAACAACTTTAAGATGGACTGATGTAACTATGGACATAATGTGTCTTTTCATTTTGATTTTAACTTGGTTTAATGACTATTTTGCCTTACATCTGTAACTGTATCATGGGGTTTTCTAACCGTCTAAAAGCTTTTAATTTACAAATAGTTGTCCAAGTTCCTATGACTGCCACAGCCTCCTCCAACTATTACTTGGGGCACCTGGATCAGAGACCATCAATATGAGGGTTAGGAGAATATGTTGCCTCAACAATTTAGGGACCATGCCCCTAAACAGTAGGAAGTAGTTATGGAATGAAAACGACACCCCTTTCCTTTGGCAACATAATTCTCCTAAAAGAAAAGGGGGGAGGGGGGAGATGAGAGAGTCAATTCCTAGGCAGATTGATAAGAAGTCCAGGGGTCCTCAAGGAGAGAGGGGCCTGGAATTCTCAAGGAGGAAGAAAGGGCAAACTTTTTTACCCGCTACATTCCTTAGGATTATATAATAATAATGTATGCTGCTTGCGGACAGCCTCTGGAAAAAAACCTTCTGGCTAATTCTGTTACCTTAAAATGTAAATTATGGGAATAGGTCTAGGGAGGTCTTTACAACCTCCAGACATTCTTTTGATTCACTGTAATAACTAATTGAAGAGTATATAACTCCATTGCTAACACTAGCAAGGGCTCTTTCTGCCCCCATCTGATGCCTAAGTCAGAAGTTTTCTTTATTCCTTTATACTTTAATAAAATTTTATTAGACAAAAGCTCTGAGCAATCAAGCCTCATCTCTGGCCCCAGATTGAATTTTTCTCCTCTGGAGGCCAAGAATCTCAGTGTCTTTTTGTGGTTCAGCAACAACCTTTCACCATAGTAAAAAGCAGAGATATTACTTTGTCAACAAAGGTCCATCTAGTCAGTTCAGGTTAGTTCAGTAGCTCAGTTGTGTCTGACTTTTTGCGATCCCATGAACTGTAGCACACCAGGCCTCCCTGTCCATCACCAACTCCAGGAGTTTACCCAAACTCATATCCATTAAGTCAGTGATGCCATCCAGCCATTTCATCCTCTGTAGTCCCCCTCTCCGCCTGTCTTCAATCTTTCCCAACATCAGGGACTTTTCAGATGAGTCAGCACTTCGCATCAAGTGGCCAAAATACTGGCGATTCAGCTTCAGCATCAGTCCTTCCAATGAACACCCAGGATTGATCTCCTTTAGAATGGACTGGTTGGATCTTCTTGCAGTCCAAGGGACTCTCAAGAGTCTTCTCCAAAACCACAGTTCAAAAGTGTCAATTCTTCAGTGCTCAACTTTCTTTATAGTCCAACTCTCACATCCATACATGACTACTGGAAAAATCATAGCCTTGACTAGATGGACCTTTGTTGGCAAAGTAATGTCTCTGCTTTTCAATATGCTATCTAGATTGGTCATAACTTTCCTTCCAAGGAGTAAGCGTCTTTTAATTTCATGGCTGCAGTCATCATCTGCAGTGATTTTGGAGCCCAGAAAAATAAAGTCAGCCACTGTTTCCACAGTTTTCCAGTCTATTTGTCATGAAGTGAGGGGGCCAGAAGCCATGATCTTAGTTTTCTGAATGTTGAGCTTTAAACCAACTTTTTCACTCTCCTCTTTCACTTTCATCCCGAGGCTTTTTAGTCCCTCTTCACTTTCTGCCATAAGGGTGGTGTCATCTGCATATCTGAGGTTATTGATATTTCTCCCAGCAATCTTGATTCCAGCTTGTGCTTCATCCATCTAGTCAAGGCTATGGTTTTTCCTGTAGTCATATACGAATGTGAGAGTTGGACCATAAAGAAAGCTGAGAGCTGAAGAATTAATGCTTTTGAACCGTGGTGTTGGAGAAGACTCTTGAGAGTCCCTTGGATGGCAAGGAGATCAGAACAGTCAATGCAAAAGGAAATCAGTCATGAGTATTCATCGGAAGGACTGATGCTGAAGTTGAAATTCCAATACTTTGGCTATCTGATGTGAAGAACTGACTCATTGGAAAAGGCCTGATGCTGGGAAATGTTGAAGGCAGGAAGAAAAGGGGACGACAGAGGATGAGATGGTTGGATGGCATCACTGACTCAATGGACATGAGTTTGAGTAAGCTCCGGGAGTTGGTGATGGATAGGGAGGCCTGGCATGTTGCAGTACATGGAGTCACAAAGAGACAGATATGATTGAGCAACTGAACTTAACTGATGGGAACAAATGCCATGATCTTTGTTTTTTGAATGTTTAGTTTTAATCAGCTTTTTCACTCTCCTCTTTCCCTTTCATCAAGAAAGTTCACTTTCATCACTGACTCTTTATTTCTTCTTTGCAATCTGCTATAAGGGTGGTGTCATTTGCATATCTGAGGTTATTGATATTTCCCCCGGCAATCTTGATTCCAGCTTGTGCTTCATCCAGCCCAGCATTTCACATGATGTGCTGCATGTAAGTTAAGTAAACTGGGTGACAATATACAGCCTTGACTTACTCCTTTCCCAATTTGGAACCACTACATTGTTCCATGTCTGGTTCTAATTGTTGCCTCTTGACCTGCATACAGATATCTCAGGAGGCAGGTGAGGTGGTCTGTTATTACAAACTCTTGAAGAATTTTCCACAGTTTGTTGTGATCCACACAATCAAAGGCTTTGGCATAGTCAATAAAGCAG
This sequence comes from Bubalus bubalis, assembly GCF_019923935.1. NCBI lineage: Eukaryota > Metazoa > Chordata > Mammalia > Artiodactyla > Bovidae > Bubalus > Bubalus bubalis. The sequence goes on from NC_059157.1 coordinate 71,178,616, forward strand.
AAGTAGATATTTTTCTGTAATGCTCTTGCTTTTTCTATGATCCAACAAATGTTGGCAATTTTATCTTTGGTTCCTCTGCCTTTTCTAAATCCAGCTTTAATATCTGGAAGTTCTCGGTTCATAACTGTTGAAGTTATGAACCTTGGAGAATTTGAGCATTACTTTGCTAGCATGTGAGATGAGTGCAATTGTGCAGTAGTTTTAACATTCTTTGGCATTGCCTTTCTTTGGAATTGGAAAGAAAACTCACCTTTTCCAGTCCTGTGTCACTACTGATTTTTCCAAATCACTGGCATATTGACTGTAGCACTTTTACAGCATTATATTTTAGAATTTGAAATAGCTTTACTGGAATTCCATCACCTACACTAGCTTTGTTCATAGTGATGCTTCCTAAGACCCACTTGACTGCATTCCAGGGTGTCTGGTTCTAGGTGAGTAATCACACCATCGTGGTTATCTGGATCATTGAGATATTTTTTGTATAGCTCTGCTGTGTATTCTGTGATATATATGAGATATATATATATATATATAAACAGAAAATACATACACATATATTAAAGCATCTGGATCACTTGTATATGAAAGTATTGCTTCAACTATTCATAAACCAATCTAACTCCTCTTTCCCTAGAGATGTTAGGACAATCACTTGTATCTATAGTTCTTACAGAGGAATTTCCAAAAGGGACATTCTCTTGAATGGACTCTTTCTTAGAAGGAGTAATTATTGTTCATGCTTCTGCTGCTAAGTCGCTTCAGTCGTGTCCGACTCTGTGTGACCCCAGAGACTGCAGCCCACCAGGCTCCCCTGTCCCTGGGATTCTCCAGGCAAGAACACTGGAGTGGGTTGCCATTTCCTTCTCCAATGCATGAAAGTGAAAAGTCAAAGTGAAGTCGATCAGTCATGTCCAACCCTTAGTGACCCCATGGACTGCAGCCTACCAGGCTCCTCTGTCCATGGGATTTTCCAGGCAAGAATACTGGAGTTGGGTGCCATTGCCTTCTCCAAATTATTGTTCATATAGCAAGTTAAATTCAGAAAATCAAATTTTTATGTCTACACAAGACTTTGAATTTGGAAACAAGAAACATTTTCCACCTTAGTCTCATTAGTTGACAATATGTTCAGGAGGACAAAATAATAAAACTTTTGTCCAAACCCTATTTGCAAAACTACAATTTTTAAGGTCAGGAAAAGGCTATAATATTTCTGGATGGAATAAAAAGGTGCATCAAAATGTATTATAATTTACCCATTTAAATTTTCATCCATGAAATAAAATACAGCCATTAACAAGAAAGGGTAAATTTCTAAGTGCTGAGATATAACTATGTACAGGCTATATTACTAATTGGAAAAAGAAAACTAAAGAACAATACATATAAAACTATTATAGCTCTCATTTTAAAGAGAGAGAAAGGGGAAAGAGAATTTTATCTTTGCTACACATATAAATTTCCTGGATGACTGGGGTATAAGGCCAGAAAGCAGGCAGGAGCCAATTATACAAGGCTCTGTGGCATTAATGAGAAGATTAGAGTTTACATTAAGAGAAAAATGAGCCGCAAGAGGGTTTTAAGAGGAGGTCAAAACAATTTGACTTCAAATCTTAAAGGAAAATTGTATGAATTCCAATTCTGAACAAGTTAGAAAAACAGGAACTGGATATGGCCTTTCTTTTGAAACAACCAGAAGAGAGGAAAGTGTCAAAGTATAAGAATCAACAGTTTCCAAGGAAAGAACATCAGGAGTGGAGGACAGTTATGCCTAGGAAACAGGAAACAATTCACCCTTTCATTGCCCTGCTGTGCGGCTGCTAAGTCACTTCAATCGTGTCCGATTCTATGCAACCCCATGGACGGCAGCCTACCAGGCTTCTCTATCCATGGGATTCTCCAGGCAAGAATACTGGAGTGGGTTGCCATTGCCTTCTCCGTTTCACTCCCCTGCTGCTGCTGCTGCTGCTAAGTCGCTTCAGTCGTGTCCAACTCTGTGCGACCCCATAGACGGCAGCCCACCAGGCTTCCCTGTCCCTGGGATTCTCCAGGCAAGAACACTGGAGTGGGTTGCCATTTCCTTCTCCAATGCGTGGAAATGAAGTTGCTCAGTCGTGTCCAACCCTTAGCGGCCCCATGGACTGCAGCCTACCAGGCTCCTCTGTTCATGGGATTTTCCAGGCAAGAGTACTGGAGTGGGGTGCCATTGCCTTCTCCGTTCATTGCCCTAGCTTCCCTCATAGCTCAGTTGGTAAAGAATCCACCAGCAATGCAGGATATCCCAGTTCAATTCCCGGGTCGAGAGGATCCACTGGAGAAGGGATAGGCTACCCATTCCAATATTCTTAGGCTTCCCTTATGACTCAGCTGGTAAAAAATCCACCTGCAATGAGGGAGACCTGGGTTGGATCCCTGGGTTGGGAAGATCCCCTGGAGAAGGGAACGGCTACCGACTCCAGTATTCTGGCCCGGAGAATCCCATGGACTATAGAGTCCAAAGGGTCGCAAAGAGTTGGGCACGACTGAGCGACTTTCACTTTCACTACCTCAAGAGATTGCAGACCACAATGAAGGGAGGAGGGAAAGCAGGTAGAGCTGGGTAGCTACCTTTAGGTGAGGAAATGAAGCTATGTATTTAGGAAGACCAAGGAGGCTAGAGTTTGCAGGTCATAGTAATGATAGAAGAGGACTATTCACAGAGAGAGGGCTTCCCAGGAGGTGTTAGTGGTAGAGAATCCACCTGCTAATGCAGGACACATAAGAGATGTGGGTTCGATCTCTGTCATAGGAAGATCACCTGGAGTGGTGCATGGCAGCCCATTCCAGTATTCTTGCCTGGAGACTCCCATGGGCATAGGAGTCTGGCAGGCCACCATCCATAGGGTCACAGAGTCTGACACAACGGAAGTGAATTAGCATGCATGCATGCATACACAGAGAGAATCCAAGAGACCTAAAGATAGTCTCCCTTTAGTATTCAAGAGAATATTGATGATTGCATGCATGGGAAGAAACTACTCAATTTTGGGGAAAGAAAAATGCAAACACATTTGAGGGAAGAGTGACCAGATATCATATAGGGTGAGCAACAGTGCCTTTTCCCACTATCCAGTTAGAAAAATTCACAATTCATGGAGGATTAAGCAGAGTAGTCAAGAAGATCTTGCCTCAGAAGTGGAAAAAGATTAATCCTAGACTGATTCCTCTTCTGTAACTGCCTAGAAAAAATCACAAAAACAAGACTAGAAAGGAATGAAACTCTTTTCTAGAAACTTAACCACATTCCAGAACTCAGGAATATTTATAGGAATACAAGAATGTCTAGCACTCAACAAAATAAAATTTACAAGCCTGCACCTAACCTAATATTACAAGGCATAAAAGGAAGCAGGAAAACACAACTTGTAATGAGAATAATCAATTAGCTGAAATTTAGCTAGAACTGACACACATGTAAGAATTAGGAGACAGGAAAATTAGAAGTTGCTATCATTATATTTCACATACGCTGAAAGTTAGCAGAGACATGAAAACTCTAAACAGCACATATAAAACTCCCCGAGATGAAAACTACAAAATCTGATACAAAAAAATCCACTGAATAGAAACAACAACATTATGTGTGCTCAGTCACTCAGTCATGTTCGCCTCTTTGTGACCCCATGAACAAGTAGCCTGCCAGGCTCATCTGTCCCTGGGATTTTCCAGCAAGAACAGTCGAGTAGGTGGCCCTTTCCCTCTTCAGAGAACAACAGTATAAACCAGTTCATTAGATTGATGAGCTTGAATACATAGTAATAGGAAAATGAAACAGAGAGAGAGGAGAGTCTTTAATAAGGGCATCAGCCTCCAGTGAGAGAACTTCAAACATCCTAATAAACACGTAATTGTAACCAGGGATAGAAAAGAGAGGGGAAGATAGGCAAAATATTTGAAGAAGTAATGAGGAAAATTTGTCCAATCTTGATGAAAACTATACACCCACAGACCAAAACAGCTCAATAAACTCCAAGCCCAAGAAAAAAAAAAAGCACAGTAAGGCATACCATAAATTGATAAAAATGAATAACAAAGAGATAATCCAATAGGCAGTAAGACAAAAACAGACATTCACAGAAGAAAAAATATATATACAGTAAATTTCTCATTGACAATAATGTAAACAAGAAGATAGTAGGGCAACCACTTAAAGTATTTTAAAAAATCCACCTAGAATTTTAAGCTCAGAAGAAAATACTTTTAAAGGAATGGGACAAAATAAAAACAAAAGCAGAAACAATTCATTGCGAGCTGATGAATACTGTAAGAAATGTTAAAGGAAATCCCTCTGACAGAAGGAAAGTGACTCCAGGTAGAAAGAGAAATCTACAAAAAAAAATAAAACTATAAAATAATAATTATGTGGATAAATATGTATGGTTTTTATTATTATTTAAATATCTTTAAACAATAATTCACTATAAACAATATGTGAGTGATGTAGATATTACAACATATACAGAACAAAATGTCTTACAATGAGGAGAGGTCGGGAGGGGAAAAATAGAAGTACACTATTAAAAGGTTCTTTTACCATAGGTAACGCTTTATACATATATCTTTATAATACTATATATATATATATATGTTATGAGTTAGTCACTCAGTCGTGTCTGACTCTTTGTGACCCCGTGGACTGTAGCCCACCAGGATCCTCTGTCCATGGAATTATCCAGGCAAGAATCCTGGAGTGGGTTGCCATTTCCTTCTCCAGGGGATCTTTTCAACACAGAGGCTGAACCCGTTTCCCACATTTCAGGGAGTCTTTTTACCAACTGAGCCACCAGGGAAGCCCTTATACACACACACACACACACACACACACACACACACACACATAGATCACATGAAGGGAGACTGTGAAAAGTTAAATATATACACATAATACAAACCAAATACCATAATAGAAATACAGCTGACATAGAATTACAGGTAATAAGTGAACCAAGAGATAAATTGTAATAAAAAACAATACAATACAAAAGATGTCAGAAAAGGAAGAAAAAATATCAAAAGGAAACGGAGCAAATAGAAAATAAATAGCAAAATGATAAACTTACAGCTAACAATGTTTAAAAAAATCACACTATAAATAGTCAAAAAACTAGAATACTTTTGGGGACAATGGACAGGTTAACCACCTCAAATGTGGTTGTTTTTGTTGTTCAGTCACTGTCATGTCTGACTCTTTGTGACCCTATGGACTGCAGCATGCAGCATCCTCCACTATTTCCTGGAGGTTGCTTAAATTCATGTCCATTGAGTCAGTGATGTGATCTAACCATATTATCCTCTGACACCCTCTTCTTTTGCCTTCAATCTTTCCGAGCATCAGGGTCTTTTCCAATAAATCAAGTCTTTGCATGAGGTGGCCAAAGTATTGAAGTTTCAGCTTCAGCATCAGTCTTTCCAATGAATACTCAGGGCTGATTTCCTTTAGGATTGACTGTTTTAATCTCCTTGCTGTCCAAGGGACTCTCAAGAGTCTTCTCCAGCACTAAAATTCAAAATCATCAATTACTTGGCACTCAGCCTTCTTTATGGTCAACTCTCACATCCATACATGACTACTGGGAAAACCATAGCTTTGACTAAACAGACTTTTTTCGGCAAAGTGATGTCTCTTCTTTATAATACAGCGTCTAAGTTTGTCAGAGCTGTTCTTCCAAGGAGCAATCGTCTTTCAATTTCATGGCTGCAGTCACCATCTGCAGTGATTTTGAATCCCAAGAAAATAGTGTCTGTCACTGTTTCCAATTTTTCCCCTTCTATTTGCCATGACATGATGGGATCACATGTCATGACCTTAGTTTTTTGAATGTTGAATTTTAAGTCAGTTTTTTCACTCTCTTCTTTAACCCTCATCCAGAGTCTCTTTAGTTAATCTTTACTTTCTGCCAGTAGAGTGGTATCATCTGCATATCTGAGACTGTTGATATTTCTCTTGGAAATCTTGATTCTAGCTTGTGATTCATCCATCCTGGCATTTCCCATGATGTACTCTGCATATAAGTTATATAAGCAGGGTGACAGTATGCAATCTTGTCATACTCCTATCCCAATTTTAAACCAACCGATTGTTCTACGTCTGGTTCTAATTGTTGCTTCTTGACCTGCATACATGTTTCTCAGAAGACAAGTTAAGGTAGGCTCATAATCCCACCTCTTTAAGAATTGTCCATAGTTTGTTTTGATCCACACAGTCAAAGGATTTAGCATAGTCAATGAAGCAGAAGTAGATGTTTTTCTGGAATTCCCTTGCTTTCTCCATGATAAAATGAATGTTGGCAATTTGATATCTGGTTCCCCTGCCTTTTCTAAATCCAGCTTGTACATGTGAAAGTTCTTGGTTCACGTACTGTTGAAACCTAACTTGAAGGATTTTGAGCATTATCTTGCTAGCATGTGAAATGAGCACTCGCGAGCTCAGCAACTGCAGCTACAGGCTTTTTGTATGGTAGTTTAATATTCTTTGACATTATCTTTCTTTGGGATTTAACCATTCTGATCTTTTCCAGTCCTGTGACCACTGCTGAGCTTTCCAAATTTGCTGATATATTGAGTGCAACAGTTTAACAGCACCATCTTTTAGGATTGATTTTCAATACCTCAGCTGGAATTCTGTCACATCCACTAGTTTTATTTATAGTAATACTTCCTAAGTACCACTTGACTTTACACTCCAAGATATCCGGTTCTAGGTGAGTGATCATATCGTCATGGTTATCCAGGTCATTAAGCCCTTTCTTGCATAGTTCTTCTGTGTATTCTTGCCACCTCTTCTTAATGTCTTCTGCTTCTTTTAGGTCCTTACCATTACTATCTTTGACTGTACCCATCCTTTTATGAAATGTTCCCTGATAGCTCCAATTTTCTTAAAGATTGAAAAGGCAATTGTGGTTATGCTTTGGCATATTGTACACCTTAAAAATGCAGTTTACTGTGTATAAATATACTACAATAAAGGTGTTTACAAAATATTACTTGAAGGACTTATCAGATAGTCCTTTTGTAATGCGGGAGATGTGAGTTCCATCCCTGGCCTGGAACTAAGATCCTACACGCCTCAGGGCAACTAAGCCTGTGAGCTGCGGTTGTTGAGCCTGTGAGCTCTGGAGCCTACGCACTACAACTAGAGAGAGCCCATGTGCTGCAAATTGAGAATCTGTGAGTCATAACAAAAGATCCTGCATGATGCAGGGAAGATCTAACTAAGATCCAACACAGCCAAAATAAATAATTTTTTTAGTAATAATAATGCATAAGAAGCCATTAATAATAGCTATAACTAGGATATGAGAATGGGAGTAGAAATGGCTAACAAGATTTCTTTTGATATTTTTAGAGTTTACCTTCTACTCAGATGGTAAAGAATCTGCCTGCAATGTGGGAGACCTGGGTTCCATCCCCAGGTTGGGAAGATTTCCTGGAGAAGGGAAGGGCTACACCACTCTAGTATTCTGGCCTAGAGAATTCCATGGAAGAGGAGCCTAGCAGGCTACAGTTCATAGGCTCTCAAGAGTTGGACACATTTTAGCGACTAACAATTAAATCTATACATTTGAAAACTGCTAATAATATATGTAATTTATTATTCAAAAATTTTAAACTAGTACAGAAAATGCATGACAAATTAGGAATATATTCATAAGTGGCTATATATTATATATTTTTATATAAAATAATATATGTGTTAATGAAATTACTGTAAAATGTTCTTGAAAAATAGAAAAAAGTAGCAAAATTTCAAATGGATAAAGAACATAGGAAAACAAACCAACAAAATAGACACAAATGGTCAATAAAAGTATAAAAAAGCTACTCTGCCTTTTTATTACTAAAAATGTATATTTAGAAAACAGTAAGATAAGCCTACTTTACCTATCTAATTGTCAACTATTTAAAAACTAATCATGTCTATACATTAGTGAAATCATAAAAGATATATAATTCTAAAAACAATTTTAACTTTTACATCAAAATTTTTAGTTAACATATTAACAAATTATTTTCTTTTAAGAATTTGTAGCATCTAACAGAATAAGGGATGTTCATTGAGCATTGTAAAAAATGGCAATAAAGTTTAAACAATTCAAACATTCATCAATAGGACCTGGTTAAATAAAATGCATTATCCTTCTAGCTATAACATGGAATACTGCAGATTCTTACATAAAGAAGGAGGAGGTGAGTTAGACCTAGATCTATAAACCTACAAAATGCAATTTAGTGAATGACTTTTGAAATAGCATGTATTTTGTGTTCTTAGTGATGAATATGTGTGTATATACATTTGTAGATAAAGCTGAAATTTATATACCTCCCAGTCCTAACCATAGCTATTTCTTGGCAGTAGGAGTGAGGCTTGGGGAAGAAAGTGTGAATAGCATAACAAAAGAATTTCCATTTATTGTGTATTTCTCTATAGTTATTTTTTTACCATGGACAGATATAATAAACATATATTTTCATTTTAGGGGAAAAAATCAATCTATCAGTCTAATGAAGACAGAATAAGACCACCCTTTTGGGAGAATGTAAGCTATTTACCTTTGTGAAAATAGAGCAGAATTTAGAATCACACATTGTGTTGTAATCTTTCTCTACCATTGATTAGCTATGTGAATCTGGAAATTTATTTAAGTTCTCTGTCTCAAATTCTTGATCGGTACAGAGGAATACCACTATCTACCTCAGGGAGTTATGGAGATGATTATATAAGTTAGTATCTATAAAGTATCTACCACAGGTGGTGAAGAAATGCTACTTTCCTGACTTTCAATGTCAAGAGGATATCATTTAATCTCATCATTAGGTTTTTCTATAATCAAGGTATTTCCCAAGTATCTGAAGTACACCCAAGAAATAGCTTAAAAGTGCGCTTGACATTGCTTAGGATACCAGGCTTTAGAGGTTAGACAAGGAAATCACTTTACAGTATAGCATTTTGATATTTCAGGAGATACATCGATAAGATGAAATTTAAGAAGTATGGCTTCACACTGATACACTAATGGCATTAGGCAGAATCGTAACGAGAAATGTTATTGAATTCTCACAAACTGAATACAAATAAAGGCAGTGCTGAAACTACAGAAATATATAACAAAGAATGAAAGAGTTTATCTTTCAAATGGGCCCGTGCCCTTTTCCTACTGTTGCAGGCGACACACACTGGTACAGGTGGTCTCTTGTAATTACATGCATAAAAGAACTGAGTCATTTTCTGATTGGTAAATAATATGCAATGTCAGGCTCTCCACACCATCTGTGTCACTCACCACTACAGTTTTCTGCAAAACTGCCAGCAGCACAAGCTCAGCACCTCACTGTTGGAGAAGTCACAGGAAGAAGTACTTGGCATCCTTGGCAAAGCTTAAATCTGCTCTCAGTATTGAACCTGACATATGCCCCAAAGCAGAACGTGTATGCAACTCTAATGATCTCTCCTGCTGTTTTATAATCAGAGACATAGATGGAGGGAGTGCTGCCATTTTTTCATTTGGCACCAATCAGGCTCCTGGACTCTCTATTTGGCAAAACAGAAAGCCTCTCATATTTAGGAAAATTAATGTTCCGATTGCTAAACACAACCGTGTCACTAATTTTCATTGCTATTTCCTAGCTTAAGACTTGTGCTTTTATTTTTAAAACTTCCCTTCAGCTTTCTTCAATTTTGGGGAATCCTCATTTATATGAAACTAGAGCTGCTAGCTGACAGTTCAGACAGACTTCTTGAAGTCTGGGAGAACCTAGCTGGTAGTTGCCTTGTTGACTTCTTTTTGCATCGGAGGAAAGGAACACTTCGTCAGAGGGCATATCTTGGCTTCCTTTCTAAGACGTCTGCTATTGACAGAAGCTAAAAAGCAGAGCCTCAGCATGCATCAGGCAAGGAAAGTCCTGGAAAGACTTCTCCTTCCTTCTCTCTTTTTTGTTGTTTTCTTTCCTATTATTCACAATGGGCCATATCCATATGGTGGTAGCCCCAGATCCAGGAGTTATTAATTTTGCCAAATCTCTCTTATACCAGGGCTTTCACTTTATTATTTGGTACTAAAACCAGCTACAAATGTTGATATGCTTTTGAGGGATCTGTGATTTCTATGTAACAAGCACCCTACTGAAGTTTATTCAACAGAGAAAAATGCAGAGTTTTTACCACAATTATTTTTTAATAATCCACACAGAATTCATACAATTCTAAATTATAGGTAGATCCCATAAGCCAACAACAGCTAAAACAACTGAGAATCTAGATGTGAGAAAATTAAAAACCAGGGAAGGGACACATGTATACTATAACAAAGCTGAAATAATAGGTCTGCTTTGGAGATCACTATTCACTTTATTTTTTTAGTGTGCTTAAAATACATGTCATGATTACTATTTTAATCCATCTAATGCTCAAAATGATTTGGACTTTCTTTTACTAAAGATAATTCTGCAAAAAAAAATAAAAAGAATATATATATATATATTTAAAAAATGAGGCATCATGATATCACTGTACAAAAGTCCATGCTTCTTATAAATAAAATGTGGACTAATCCAATCAAAAATAAGGAAATAAAATTAAAATCACAATTATAAAATTAAAACATTTTATGTACCTGAAAAAAATTACAGCTCTCAGTTTTGCAAATATAAAATTAATACCATACTAGTTATAATTCACTGGAGAAGGCAATGGCACCCCACTCCAGTACTCTTGCCTGGAAAATCCCATGGACAGAGGAGCTTGGTAGGCTGCAGTCCATGGGGTCGCGAAGAGTCAGACACGACTGAGCAACTTCCCTTTCCCTTTTCACTTTCATGCATTGGAGAAGGAAATGGCAACCCACTCCAATGTTCTTGCCTGGAGAATCCCAAGGATGGAGGAGCCTGATGGGCTGCCGTCTATGGGGTCGCACAGAGTCGGACATGACTGAAGTGACTTAGCAGTAGCAGTTAGCAGTTATAATTCACATTATTATACATTATTTCCATGTAAATCAGTAAAGATGATCTCTAAAAAGTACACCTTCTAGAGGCAGAAATTATAGGAATTCCCTGACAGTCCAGTGATTGGACTCTGCGTATCCCCACTGCAGGGGGCCTGGGTTTAATCCCTGGTCTGAGAACTAAGATCCTGAAAGCCACACAGTGTGGCCAAAAATAAAAAATAAAGACAGAAATTATTTGACTCTGATTTCTATCAGGCTATGGGACTGTATCCTTGAATATGTTTTTATAAATATTTAGCTCCTATATCCTTATTCTCTCATTGGATTGCTGAAAATTTATTGTTGTTGTTGTTATTGTTGTTTGTATTCATGAGTTTGTGAAGCAGCTCTTTCTGTTCTGTTCAGTTCAGTTCAGTCACTCAGTCGTGTCTGACTCTTTGCAACCCCATAGACAGTAGCACACCAGGCTTCCCTGTCCATCACCAACTCCCAGAGCTTGCTTTAACTCATGTCCACTGAGTCAGTGATGCCATCCAACCATCTCATCCAACCATCTCATCCTTCTCCTCCTGCCTTCAATCTTTCCCACCATCAGGGTCTTTTCCAATGAGTCGGCTCTTTGCATTAGGTGGCCAAAGTAATAGAGCTTCATCTTCAACATCAGTCCTTCCAATGAATATTCAGGAGTGATTTCCTTTAGGATCGACTGATTTGATCTCCTTGCTTTCCAAAGGACTGTCAAGTATTCCAACACCACAGTTCAAAAGCATCAACTCTTTAGCACTCAGCATTCTTTATGGTCCAACTCTCACATCCATACATGACTACTGGAAAAACCATAGCTTTGACTATGTGGACCTTTGTCAGTAAAGTAATGTAGTTTTTATTTAAAGATTTTGTGCAGTGATTTGCTGAGTGTTAACACTAACTTGGTCCAGGTTCTAACTCTTCACTTCTACAATAGAGTTAATTAGAACTGCCTCTACTTCAGTTCACAATCTCCTGCTGCTATTAGCTCTCCAGGCAAGCATCTTAGGAAAAGGGACTGTATTGTCTGTGTTAAGAAACAGTTAAGATGTAAATACCCACCATGTTTTAATGCACAGGGAAACAGCTCTTACCCTATACTTTCTCCCAACCAAAAAATCTTTGAAGAGATCAAGATTTCGGGGCCTGTAGGTAAACCCTATGTGATAAAGAGAGGTGTATGAGAGCCATCAACAGAGACAAGTGGTGAAAAAGTATTCCTCTCCTCTGATTACTTATAATAGCAGGTGAGGTCATTAGCCCCCACAGCACTTGTTTGAAACCTAAACAGGTACAGCAACTCACCATTAAGATCAATCCATTACTGAATTAGAAATATGGCTGAATTTAGCAACAAATTTGTGCCAACATTACTTCTAGCAGCAGTAGGTTTTCAGCAGCAGATTGGCACTGTGACAGGGTCCATAATTTTCACAGTATGTGTTTCATAATTTGTCATGCACACTCTGATTGCTTGGCATATTGGCAGGGTCCACAGTGCTCTCTAAATGTCACCAAACGCATTTGAGGATTTGTCATGCACGGTCTGAGTAAGTGACACAACACAACAGAGTGGCCAGGTTCAGAGCTGATTTTTGCACTCCCTGTAAGTGTTCTTGAGCTCAGCCACCAGTGACGAGGGCCTGATGGGAACTGCAGAGCCCTTCTCTTGGAGCTGCTGATTTTTAATTTTGCGTCAAGTGATCATATGGATGCTTCCAGGAGAAAATACTACTGCACTGCAGGTGTGATTTGCACAGCCTAGAATTTCTGCCTGATAATATTCTTTTCAAATCATTTCTTGTAGTGTACTTAACATTTTTTTCATACAAGCACAAAGAGCATATCACAAATTCGGAGTAGGAAAAGGAGAGTAATACATATGAATAGAGAGTGGAGAAAGCTATATTCAAGAAATTATCCAGTTAAGAGATCAAAAAATGAGACATCTGCTGTTTATAACAGAAAGGTAGAATGGTGTCAGGATCAGAGAATACTGGGCTAGGTGTTAATCTGGTTTCTGTAGGAACAACTTGTGAGTTTAGGCAAACCGTCCATCCTATTTTTGGCTTATAAATGAGGAGGTTGGATGACACCATCTCTAAGGGCGCTTTCATGTCTAAACATTCCATTGTTCTAAGAGAGGAACATGAGTTTGTTAATATCTTTCAGTCATCTTTCCCCTTTGCCTGCGATGACTGCATAATGCTCTTGCAGGGTTTAGTAAAAGCTTCAAGAGCTACCTCTGCTGGAAGCTGTTAGTTGTCTAGGATTCTGGCTATTATCTTATCACTTTTAGTCACTGTCTTTTAGGAGGATGAAGGAAATTAGTCTTTTTTATACATTTGGGTCCCCTGGATGCACCTGTTACTATGAAATCTGTTTGATGATAAATAACTCACATATGCTCAAGAGTGTTGTCTTGACATGTGCAGTGAGAGACTTTCAGAGACATATGTTGTAAAAAGCAGTAGCTGCGACTTTGTATTGGCTCACAGATAGTGAAAGTAGAGGAGTGAGTGGAGGCTAACAAAGACTGTGCAGGCAGGGAGAGAAGCTAAGGAAATTTTGAAAACTTCAAACCTGTACACTGCACTTAAAAAAAAAATAACAGACATAAGAAGCCCACATTAATCACAAATATGTATCTATTGGCCTAAACTGCCATATATAAAGCCATGTTAGGCACAGAATTTTTACTTTAAAGAAATCCAGAAGACTAGAATCACTTCAGATTAATAACCTTTCAAAAAAATTATTTTCTCTTCCAAAAAGTCTGCCATGAGTTTGCCTTTATTGAAAATGTTTATTTTAATTTTCTGTGCTCAACTTGATGGAGACAAGAAGAAACATTACCATTCTTCCTTTATTTCTAGGAAAAAGTATTTTTTTAATGAATCTTTATATATGGGCAATTTTCCACCATTCACTCACACTGCCAACCCCTGGGTAAAAATCGGGTGACTACGGAACCCTTATACTCAACTCTCACCACAGTACACACGAACAAGTGAAGATTCAATTGGTCTTAGGTTTCTTGCTCCAACACCTGATGAAAATTAGGCATCTTACTTTTCAAACTCTAAATATTATTGAGAGATTGATTCATATAACTGCTTCTGTACCTTTCATTAATTTTGAAACTGATTTGTTCTGATCTTTGAAGTTTCTATTGTATTATTCTAGAATATAGCACTATTCTACTTTCCAAATATCCTTTTAAAATTATATACCAAAGTAGAACACTTATAACTTTCATATAGATATAGATATTCTTCATATGCTGGTAGTGAACTACCCCAAAATAGTATTGACCTGAATATTGAGAAAAATAGGTTTAATACTTTTTGCACCTAATTTCTTCTCTGATTTGTCATTCTCAAAATGTTTGTGAATACCCCTATAAAGATCTGTAGTGCCTGCACAATTAGCCACACAAAACCCTCAAATCCATAAAAATATTTTCATATGCACTTATGAAAAACACTCATGTTCAGTAACACCTTCAGTATATACACCCACAAATATGCCTACCTAAAATTGTTTAGTCAATAAATGAATAAGTTGAAATGTTTGCTTAATTTGAAATAATATTTGCTTTCAAAATTGTATCATTTCTTCTATTAAGAACAGTTGGAAAACAAAGTCAAAAAGAATACAAAGCACATGTTGAACCAAAATAAAGCAAAAGATTTTATACTAAGTTGTCAATCTAATTCTCAAAAGAAAGTGAATGTTCAGTTCAATTGATTGACTTAGTCATGTCCGACTCTTTGCTAACCCAGCATACCAGGCCTCCCTCCATCACTAGCTCCCGGAGTTTATTCAAACTCATGTCCATTGAGTCGGTGATGCCATTCAACCATCTCACCCTCTGTCATCCCCTTCTCCTGCCTTCAATCTTTCTCAACATCAGGGTTTTTCCAATGAGCCAGTTCTTTGCATCAGGTGGCCAAAGCATTGAAATTTCAGCTTCAACATCAGTCCTTCCAATGAATATTCAGGACTGATTTCCTTTAGCATGGACTTGTTAGATCTCCTTGCTGTCCAAGGGACTTTCAAGAGTCTTCTCCAACACCACAGTTCAAAAGCATCAATTTTTTGGTGCTCAGCTTTCTTTATAGTCCAACTCTCATATCCATACATGACTATTGGAAAAACCATAGACTTGACTAGACAAACCTTTGTCGGCAAAGTAATGTCTCTGCTTTTTAATATGCTGTCTAGGTTGGTCATAACTTTTCTTTCAAGGAGTAAGCGTCTTAATTTCATGGCTGCAGTCACCATCTGCAGTGATTTTGGAGCCCCAAAATATAAAGTCAACCACTGTTTCCACTGTTTCCCCATCTATTTTCCATGAAGTGATGGGACCGGATGCCATGATCTTAGTTTTCTGAATATTGAGCTTTAAGCCAACTTTTCACTTTCCTTTTTGACTTTCATCAAGAGGCTCTTTAGTTCTTCACTTTCTGCCATAATGGTGGTGTCATCTGCATATCTGAGGTTATTGATAAGTTGTCAAACTAACTCTCAAAAAGAAAGTGAGTGTACATCACTAAAATTTGATAACTTTTGAGTCTTTTTTCTCAAACTCAACAAAAGTCTGCCTTAGCTTAACTTACACTCTATTTCTCCTCATTCCAGCCATAATCGCTTATTTATCTTCCTATAAACACTTAGTATTCACAAGTAAACACACAGTTTTCCTCCTTCCCTGTTTCCCTGTGATTTCCAACTTGAATTAAAGGACTGGATAATGAGTATATCTCATTTATTTGGTGTTATTTCCTTAATCAAAATTGTACTAGCTCATCCCTTACATTAGTTTTAGAGGTATAAATTTCCATTTAATTATTTGTGTATCTATTATTCATTCCCTGGATAAAGAGCTACATAAAGATATTTTTGTTAGAGGCATGCTATCTTCTATGACTAACGAAATAAAATTAGCTTCTAGAAAGACCATCAAAAATGTCTTTTGTATTAAGAAACAAAGGAGAGTCTATCATTCCACAAAGCCTTCTAGCAATAACCATAAAATTACTTTTTCCTCTATTTCAAGTGCCTTTATAGTATAATGTCCTGAGTTTTCAAATAGCACTCAATCTATCAATAGATTTTCACATAGATAGTGTTAGTTCTTGCCAAATTTTTGCACAAACTGTTATTATATCATTCTGTTAGAATCATAGGTCTCTCTATTGTGAGTAATACATGAAGATCACACGATGCATTTGCAGAAGTAATCAGGGAATAACACTTTTTTTCTTATCCACATTACAAGACAAACTAATTAGGAAATAACACATTGAATACAAATTCTAAAGATTTTTTGCACCGAAATTTAATCAATAACCTTTCATCTTTTTTTACATTGCAATGTAAATATAACAAGGTTCCTGCTATTGTGGAGTTTATATGCTCATGGCAAAGAAAGATAATCAGTAAATCATTAATTTATATGTATACACAAGGGCTTATAAATATGCATATGTTGTGCTGTGCTTATTCTCTCAGTCATGTCCTACTCTTTGCAATCCCGTGGACTGTAGCCTACCAGGCTCCTCTGTCCACGGGATTTTCCAGCAAGAATACTGATGTGGGTTGCCATTTCTTTCTCCAGCGAATCTTCCTGATCCAGGGATTGAACCTGGGTCTCCTGAATTGGCAGGTGGATTCTTTACCATATGAGCCACCAAAGAAGCCCATACATACCATAATATACATAACACATATGCATATAAACATAATATATATATACAGATGCATACATATCTTACATAGGCATAAATTCATATTACCCATATGTATGTATAGCATATAAGTATACTTATGCAGGTATGAGAATATGTTAACATCATGTATTAGTAAATGATTTATGAAGAAATTTCAAATGGATGGCAGTTAGAATGTGCCTGGTTTTCTCAGACAGTGTATGTCATGCACTGCGTTGAGGGGGATGTGAGAAACCGTAAGAAAGAAGAGTGCTTTGACCTTACTTTGTTGGCTGCTGTTCCTTCGTGTGGCAGGATGCGTATTGGAGATAAATACAAAACTCCCCTTTCTCTACCTCTTACTCTTCACTCTGCCTTCAGAGGGGGAAAATTGTTGCACCCTTTCCATAACTGGAAGATCCAATATTCCTATGTTTCATGACATTAAGCCCTACTTCTGTTTTTTATGACAATTTCAGTGACAAACTGGATGAAAATGTATCAGACACTATTGGCTAGCCACTGCCTTGATTAAATGTCAATAATACATTTAATATTCTAAGTGAAACCATTCAAGCAAATGACAAACTGTGATGATGACATTTACATTTAGTTTGAAAACATTCAGTATTGTGAATCATACTTAATATACAACCAATATTGTGTTGTACACAAAGGGAACAAGTATATGGTCAAACACTTATCAGTCTACTGCAATTTGTAGTACTTTTATTTAAACAAGGCAAACATTTCTGATCTCAGTAGAGAACAAGTGTCAGTATGGAATGGTAAGCAGTACGTGTTATCTCTTTACTACTTAAAACTGGCTTGGATCTAAAGAAAGAATCAGTTACTATTCTACTGCCTTTTCCCCATATTTAAATTAATATTAGGAAGAATCACACAGTCTTAAGCCAGACCGTCCTTAGTGCTTCATCATACACTGTTCCAGGTTTCAGTAGAACCACAGTGTCTCATAATGTTGACAACTGAAATCACTGTTTTCCTAGACTGCCAACTGCCTACTGGAAATCTTGACCTTTCCCTCCCACAGGTATACTTTGCACTCTACGTGAATAAAATCCATTAACATTCCCCTCCAAAATCTACTCATTTGCTCCAGTCCTTTTCTCTGTGAATGGGACCAGCATTTAGCAAGTTACCTAAGCCAAAAACTTTACTGCCTTGCTAAACTTCTTCTTCTTTATCACATGCTCATTAGTTCCCAAGACGTACTGCTTCTAGCTCCTAAAATCATTTCATACATTTTCATTCACCCCACAAATATTTTGGCAGCATTTTTGTGTTTTCTTTTAATACTCCTTCCCTCACTCCCATGGTCTTTTTAGGAGAATCATGATTTTGTTCATGTTGAAAGTTATGTGCTCCAAGGAAAACTGGATCCCCGCTGGACCCTAAGATGTGAGTCTTGATATATCTAGACCAGCTATATACAACAGAACTTTCTGCAATGATGGAAATGACTGACAATCTACACTGTTCAATGTGATAGTTACTGACCATAAAGCATTTGAATTGTGCCTAGAACTAATGAGCACTGAATCCTTAATTGTATTTAATTATATTAGATTTAAATTTAAATAGACACATGTAATTAATGACTAACTTATTAGACAGCACCAGCACCAATCAGAGTATTTCCTTAACTCTCACCAATGATTCTTGTAGGAATTTTGACAGAATTTTGGCTAGTTAGATATGAGAAAGAGTCTGCCAGAGGGCTTCTGGCAAAATTCACCCTCATAAAAACAGGAGAAAAAAAGGGACATTCTTCTGTCCTCTGGACATTGTGCCATGCTATGATTCTTAGAGCTGTTGTAGGGAACAATGGATCTGCAGATCCATGCGGGTGACAAACCTCAGGACAAATGCTTACATATTGAGGTGATCCAATAAAAAATTTGGAAATATGCTGGGTGCTCAACTGTATCTGAAATGGGCTGCTGAATTAGCAACACTTGAATCTCTTTTCTTCTGGATTTGTGTGCAATAATAAACCTCCTACTTTAAAAACTGTGGCTTAGAATTTTTATGTATTTAGGTAAAAAGTATCCTCAACAGTGAGAGTCTTTTAAAAATTCAATATTTATTTTTACTTAGAATGATTTTTTACCTTCCTGATTTCATTTCCTTCCAATCCATCATTCATAACTCCTTTAGAGTGCTTTCTTTTCCCCATAAGACTTTAAATGGTTTGTAACGAATGTCTAGTGATTTAGTTGTGTGCTTTTTCATGGTCTGTCCTCACACAAGCTCTTAACCTCTGGACCTAACAAATGCCTGGCTCACAGCTGTACACACCCTGACAGTGTGTACAGCTCCCCAGGTAACTCAGTGATAAAGAATTTGCCTACAGTGCAGGAGAAGGCAATGGCACCCCAGTCCGGTACTCTTGCCTGGAAAATCCCATGGACCAAGGAGCCTGGTGGGCTGCAGTCCATGGGGTCGCTAAGAGTGAGTCACGACTCAGTCATGACTGAGCGACTTCACTTTCACTTTTCACTTTCATGCATTGGAGAAGGAAATGGCAACCCACTCCAGTGTTCTTGCCTGGAGAATCCCAGGGACGGGGGAGCCTGGTGGGCTGCCGTCTATGGGGTCGCACAGAGTCAGACACGACTGAAGTGACTTAGCAGCAGCAGGAAACACAGATGGCTCGGGTTAGATCCCTGAGTCTGGAATATCCCACAGAGGAGGAAATTGTAATCCATTCAACTATTCATACCTGGAAAATTCCATGGACAGAGTAGCCTGGTGAGTTACAGTCCATGGGGTCGCAAAGAGTCGGACATGACTGAGCAACTGAGAATGCACGGAAGTGGCAGTGTATGTAATTTGGCAAGCAGATACTGAATTAATTAAGATTATAAAGTACAGCTCTGATCATGATTCTGTTTTGTTTTTTTTTTAAGCTTGCAGATTTGATTGTCTTTTCTTTCTTTTTTTTTTTTTTTTAATTTTTTCTTTGACCACACTTCATAGCATGTGGAATCTCCCCTATCCAGGCTCAAACCCAAGCCCCCTGCAGTGGAAGCACAGAGTCAATCACTGGACCTCCAGGGAAGGCCCTGACTCAGCATCTTTAGATGCTTCAATTTTTCCACACAGATTATCAAATGAATTCCAAATTTCCTAGTCTAACATACAAAAGTCTTTACTATTTGGCCACGCTTGCCTGTGCATCCTCTTCTATCACTGCCTGCATATGTACAGTTTCAGAAATTAAACTACTCACCCTTAGACTTTGAACTGTGGTGTTGGTGAAAACTCTTGAGAGTCCTTTGGACATCAAGGAGATCCAACTAGTCCATCCTAAAGGAAATGAGTCCTGAATATTCATTGGAAGGACTGATGCTGAAACTGAAACTCCAAAACTTTGGCCACCTGATTCAAAGAACTGACTCATTTGAAAAGACCCTGATGCTGGGAAAGATTGAAGGCAGGAGGAGAAGGGGATGACAGAGGATGAGATGATTTGATGGCATCACCAACTCAATGGAAATGAATTTGAGTAAACTCCGGGAGTTGGTGATGGACAGGGATGCCTGGAATGTTGCAGTCCATGGGATTGCAAGGAGTTGGACACGATTGAGCAACTGAACTGAACTGAACCCTTAGATTATTCAAGAACAGCTAAGAGACACTTAGTGAGTGATTTGGCAATATGCTTAAGCGATTTGCAGGCAAATAATTTACTCACTTGTGAGGGAGTCAGCTGGTAGACTGAGACAAGGAAAAGGAGATAGAAGATTAGTAAGAGAGAAAGAGAAAGGGAACAGGAAACTGCATGTAGCCTGAAAATAGAGAAACCCATTTACATTTTTTTTTATTAAACTGATTTTCAGCAGCTAGCAGAGTGAATCACAACAAACTGAAAAATTCTTTAAGAGACGGAAATACCAAACCACCTTATCTGCCTCCTGAGAAATCTGTATGCAGGTCAGGAAGCAACAGGTAGAACTAGACATGGAGCAACACACTGGTTCCAAATCGGGAAAGGAGTATATCAAGGCTGTATATTGTCACCCTGCTTGTTTAACTTAAATGCAGAGTATATCATGTGAAATGCCTGGCTGGATGAAGCACAAGTTGGAATCAAGATTGCCAGGAAAAATATCAATAACCTCAGATATGCAGATGACACCACCCTTGTGCTGTAAGAGAAGAAGAAATAAAGAGCCTATTGATAAAAGTGAAAAAGTTGACTTAAAACTCAAAATTCAGAAAACTAAGGTCATGGCATCATGGCAAATAGAGGAGGAAACAATGGAAACTGTGTTGACTTTATTTTGCTGGGGCTCCAAAATCACTGAAGATGTTGACTACAGCCATGAAATTAAAAGACACTTGCTCCTTGGAAGAAAAGCTATGACCAACCTAGACAGTATATTAAAAAGCAGAGACATTACTTTGCCGACAATGGTCCATCTAGTCAAAGCTATGTTTTTTCCAGTATTCATGTATAGATGTGAGAGTTGGATTATAAACAAAGCTGAGCACCTTGATTCTTTTGAACTGTGGTGTTGGATAAGACTATTGAGAGCCCCTTGGACAGCAAGGAGATCCAACTAGTCCATCTTAAAGGAAATCAGTCCTGAATATTCAATGGAAGGACTGATGCTGAAGTTGAAGCTCCAATACTTTGGCCACCTGATGTGAAGAACTGACTCACTGGAAAAGACTCTGCTGGAAAAGATTGAAGGCAGGAGGAGAAGGGGATGACAGAGGATGATATGGTTGGATGACATCACCAACTCGATGGACATAAGTTTGAGTAAGCTCCGGGAGTTGCTGATGGACAGGGAAGCCTGACGTGCTCCAGTCCATGGGGTCACAAAGAGTCAGACACAACTGAACAACTGAACTGAACTGAGAGAGGGCAGTATGGACTTTAAGCCCTTCACTAGTCTGACTAATGGTATAAAGAAAACATTTTCTTTTTTTTTTAACATAAATTTATTTATTTTCATTGGAGGCTAATTACTTTACAATATTGTATTGGTTTTGCCATACATCAACATGAATCCTTGTTGTTGATCCTCTAACAAGTCTTGATGGTTTTGTAGTAGAAAAAAAGCATAGCTGACTCAGTGTTGTATGAGCCAGGGTCTTCCCATGGACACCTCAGTCTTAGTAAATCCAAGTTATGGCAATTCTCTAATAAGAATTTCTCAAGATTAATTCTTACTTTCTCTTTCTATTGAGAAGACACACCCATTCTTCTAAATCTAGTCTTTTTTACCTGTAGATTTTGCATACTTGATTCCTGGCCTCTACAGTATTCTTGTCTGGGAAACCTCATGGACAGAGGAACCAGAGGGGCTACAGTCCATTGGGTGGTAAGAGTGGGACACAACTTAGTGACTAAAACACCACCAGCATGTGTGTGTATGTGTGCATATATATGTATATATATGTGTGTATGTATATATATGTGTGTGTGTGTATATATATATATGTGTGTGTGTGTATATATATATATATATGTGTGTGTGTGTGTGTGTATGTATATATATACAACATGTTCCAGAAAGCATCTGTTGAGCTTGGCACTGTGGAGGCAACAGTAAACTGGTAGATTCAGTCATTTGTAAGCTACAAGTGGATATACCCAATTTAAAAGGTAATTAAGAGTGAAAATAAGCTATCATATGGCACTAACACAATCTGCTGCTAACAGCAGTGTTAATATAATTAAGTACTGAGAAATATCAACTAGCAAGAAATGTTCAGTCTTATGAAAAGACTAAACTGCTATCCAGTGAAAGTTAATTCCAGAGCTTAGTAATCAGGTGAGCTTCTTGCAGGTGACGCTAGTTGTTAAGAACCTGCCTGCCAATGCAGGAGACATAAGAGACCCAGGTTCAATCCTTGAGTTGGAAAGATCCCCTGGAGAAGGAAATGGCAACTCACTCCAGTATTCTTGCCTGAAGAATCCCAAGAACAGAGGAGCCTGGCAGGCTACAACATGGGGCCACAGAGAGTTGGACATGACGGAAGTGACAGGATGCACCCATGCACTATCAGTTATGCTTTTCTTAACCTGAGTTCTACATAGAAAGAGAATCCATAAATGGCTTCAGGAGGTTCATGGACATGAGCACAAAGCCTGGCTCTGAATAAGTGATGAGTAGGCAATGGCACCCCACTTCAGTACTCTTGCCTGGAAAATCCTGTGGACGGAGGAGCCTGGTAGGCTGCAGTCCATGGGGTCGCTAAGAGTCGGACACGACTGAGCGACTTCACTTTGAGTTTTCACTTTCATGCATTGGAGAAGGAAATGGCAACCCACTCCAGTGTTCTTGCCTGGAGAATCCCAGGGACAGAGGAGCCTGGTAGGCTGCCGTCTATGGGGTTGCACAGAGTCGGACACGACTGAAGCAACTTAGCAGCAGCAGATGATGATTATGAAGAAGGACATGGCAACTCACTCCAGTACTCTTGCCTGGAAAATCCCACGGATGGAGAGGCCTAGTAGGCTGCAGTACTTTGGGTCACGAAGGGTCGGACACGACTAAGCGACTTCACTTTCACTTTCCACTTTCATGCATTGGAGAAGGAAATGGCAACCCACTCCATTCTTGTCTGGAGAATCCCAGGGACAGAGGAGCCTGGTGGGTTGCCGTCTATGGGGTCACACAGAGTCGGACACAACTGACTCAACTTAGCAGCAGCAGCAGCAGCAGCAGCAGATGATGATAATTATTCTCCAAATTATTCTTTACTACAAGTTCCAGTAGGTGCAGGGGAAAAAAATAGATATAAATATATATCAGGTGCTGCCAAGCCACAAATTGACAGTTTCTTAGTGAATTCAGCACAGTCTAGGGAGCACAAGTATCTCAGAATTTACAGAACAAAATTTACCCTCTCTCATAGCTATCCCATTTATATTATTGCCCTCAAATTTTCTTTCTATTGTTTTCTTTCTAAAATTTAATTTTTGCCACTTAAACGTTTTGGGTCATTGTGGTTGATGGTGTTACTTGGTCACAATTATTAGCTTCATCCCTAATTTTAGCATACTTCATTATGGTTGGAATATGCTTGCCTACCTCACTGTCTTTGGATTTGATCATGTGACTTTGGTCAGTGGAACATGAATGGATGGGACTTACACCATTTTCAATCAGAAACTTTAAATGTACTTTTGCGATTTTGCTTTATCCCCTTGAAATTCTGCCCTCAGTTCAGCTCAGTTCAGCTGCTTAGTCATGTCCAGCTCTTTGAGAGAGGCCCTATGCTGCAAAATGAAGAGCATGACCCAGATAATGGCTGTTTCTTCACCCTGAGTTCCGGAACAAAAGCCTTATGGATCCAAGCCCAGACAAATCTGTCTAGACTAGTGGACCCCAGCTGAGCCCTGCAGTGTCATAGCTTACCCACGGTTCTCATAAAGCTTGAGTGACAAATAAATATTTGTTGTAAGAAGCCATTATGATTTTGGAATTATTGGTTTCTACAACAAAATCTAGCAAAATTTTCCATTTTTAAAAATCCATGAATCAAATTAAGCAAATGTTATCTTAGGTTTCATTCAAGCCATTTTCCTCAAAATATGAATTTTGCAATTAATTTATGTTGGTTCATTTCAATCACTCAGCTAGGTCGAACTTTTGCCACCCCATGGACTGCAGCATGCCAGGTTTTGCTGTCTATCACCAACTCCCACAGCTTACTCAAACTCAGGTCCATTGAGCCAGTGATGCCATCCAACCATCTCATCCTTTGTTGTTCCCTTCTCCTCCTTCCCTCAATCTTTCCCAGAATCAGGGTCTTTTCCAAAGAGTAAGTTCTTTGCATCAGGTGGCCAAAGTATTAGAGTTTTGAGCTTCAGCATCAGTCCTTCCAATGAATATTCAGGACTGATTTCCTTTAGGAAATTGGTTGGATTTCCTTGCTCTCCAAGGGACTTTCAAGAGTCTTCTCCAACACCACAGTTCAAAAGCATCAATTTTTTGGTGCTCAGCTTTCTTTATAGTCCAACTCTTATATCCATACATAACTACTGAAAAAACCATAGCTTTGACTAGATGTACCTTTGTTGGCAAAGTAATGTCTCTGCTTTTTAATATGCTGTCTAGGTTGGTCATAGCTTTTCTTCCAAGGAGCAAGTGTCTTTTAATTTCATGGCCGGATTCACCATCTGCAGTGATTTTGGAGACCAAGAAAATTAAGTCTGTCACTGTTTCCATTGTTTCTGCACCTATTTGCCATGGAGTGATGGGACCAGATGACATGATCTTAGTGTTGGTTGCTGCTGCTGCTAAGTCGCTTCAGTCGTGTTCGACTCTGTGCGACCCCATAGATGGCAGCCCACCAGGCCCCACCGTCCCTGGGATTCTCCAGGCAAGAACACTGGAGTGGGTTGCCGTTTTCTCCTCCAATGCATGAAAGTGAAAAGTGAAAGTGTTGGTTAGCAGTGAACTATTCTTGAAAACAAGCCTAATACATTTTCTTTAAAAAAAAAAAAAAATCCATGTTTAAGGAAATAATTTTGATTTTTGAGACAATATTAAATTCTAGACATATAGTATTGCTATTTTAAGGTATTTAATACAGTCAAGATAAAATTATTACATTGCATTCTTAGGATATATGCTTTCTACCAACTTTCTCCAAATAAGTACCTTCTAATGCCTAATAAACCTTTCCTTAGGTCTGATCTTAATACTTCAAATCTTGACATCTGTTACCTCCCTCCTAAATCTTCTTCATTTCTCTCTAGGAAATCACAAAATTGACCATATAAACATTTTCCACTTCCTTATCTTCCTTAACCTGCAGAGAAAGGTAATATTTTTAAGTATTGACAAAAGTTGAAGCTTTCATATATTTCGGTAAGGTGATAGCTCTGAAAAACCACCCATCAAAACACCCACGAAACACAAACCTCCCTGTAATTAGTCATCAGAAATAATAAATTGTCACCATGCCAGCCCTGACAGCCTCCAGCAGCACTGACCTGAACCACCGTGTGTCCCTTGTGACTGCCAGTCAAAGCCAGGCAGCCCTGTTGGAGAGCTGAACCGATTCAGCAAATGTGGAAACAGGACCTGCAGCTATTTAACATTTAGTCACCAAAAAAAAAAAAAAAGCTTCAGAAAAGAGATAGCACAATGTAGCAAAAGTTAGCCTAAAACCAATAAAAATGGAAACTTGTAAACACACACTGGTGTGAAAGTACTGATGTTAAGAGTCTGGAGAACTGGGAAAGTAACTACTCTTAGGAGGCTAGTCATTGTATATCTTCCCCTTGGTTTCCTCAAATTCACTATTAACTTCTATCATACAACTTTCGTGGGGATGTTAGTGAATGACTTAAGCACCAAAATTCTCTAGCCATAAACAAATACACACAATGTGAATGCAAATTTCCTCTCTTCTACTGGGACCTGGTGGGGGTGGGTGGGTGTTGCCCCCAGGCAATCCTCTCTGGTCTGCTGAAGCCTACCATGTCCAAGTTGAAGTTCACTTTGAAATCTGTCACATTGTTTTGAAAATATATAGTCCTTTCTCGTGGTCATTATGGTAATTTTAAATGGAGAGACATTAACAGCAGGGATCTTTAAGGCTGAACATAATAATGACTCTTTTCAAAGAAGCTAGATCTAAAACTGATACTCCTGAGGGTGTACTTAATTCTGACTTGGACTTATTTTGCAATCTAAGGCTAGTGACAAAACATTTCAATGTCTCTAAGAGTACTACAAAATTTTGATGAGATGCTATTTTACAGAAGTTTTAAAAATTAACCTTTGCTTGATTTTTGCCTTTATCTTTCCTAGATATTCCAAATATATACCCACTAATGTCTAGTCCCTATCCCTGCTCTCATATTTACAAACACACACAAATTCTGTCTTATTATGGTGGTAAAACACAATAGACATGTATCAAGTATCTCCCATAGTCTAGAAGGAATTAATTTCAGTCATTTGCACATATTCAGTAGGCCCATTTATGGCAGCAATTTTGTGTTCTACATTCTAAATAAATTCTTTCTTTGAGCAAATACCAACCAGCACAAGGCAACATCAAAAGAAAATGATTACAGACCTTTTATGATAATTTTAATATAGTTGTCTCAACAACTTCTTGACAGAAACCTAATAGTTTCTATAATGACATGAAAACCTTTCCAGTGATAGACAAGTTTTCCTCTTTTCTTGCATAGTATAAAATTACCGTACAAGTCCAAAATGATCAAAGAATATTTAATGGTTTTCCCAGTAGTCATGTATGGATGTGAGAGTTGGACTATAAAGAAAGCTGAGCACCAAAAAATTAATTGATGCTTTTGAACTGGGGTTTAGATAAGACTCTTGAGAGTCCCTTGGACTACAATGACCTCACAGAAGCAGAAGATATTAAGAAGAGGTGGCGAGAATACACAGAAGAACTATACCAAAAAGATCTTCATGGCCCAGATAACCACGATGATGTGAACAATCACCTAGAACCAGACATCTTGGAATGTGAAGTCAGGTGGACCTTAGAAAGCATCACTATGAACAAAGCTAGTGGACATGATGAAATTCCAGTTGAGCTATTTCAAATGCTAAAAAATGATGCTGTGAAAGTGCTGCACTCAATATGCCAGCAAATTTGGAAAACTCAGCAGTGGCCACAGGATTGGAAAAGGTCAGTTTTCACTCCAATCCCAAAGAAAGGCAATGCCAAAGAATGTTCAAACTCCTGCACAATTTCACTCATCTCACACACTAGCTAAGTAATGCTCAAAATTCTCCAAGTCAGGCTTCAACAGTATGTGAACCATGAACTTCCAGATGTTCAAGCTGGATTTCAAAAAGTCAGGGGAACTGGAGATCAAATTGCCAACATTCATTGGATCATGGAAAAAGCAAGAGTTCCAGAAAAACATCTACTTCTGCTTTATTGACCATGCCAAAGCCTTTGACTCTGTGGATTACAAGAAACTGTGGAAAATTCTTCAACTGAAAATTCTTAAAGAGATGCAAATACCAGACCACCTTACTTACCTCCTGAGAAATCTGTATACATGTCAAGAAACAACAGTTAGAACTGGACATGGGACAACAGACTGATTCCAAATCAGGAAAGGAGTATGTCAAGGCTGTATATTGTCACCCTACTTATTTAACTTATAAATAATCACGTAGGGTGAAATACGGTGCTGGATGAAGCACAAGCTGGAATCAAGATTGCTGCGAGAAATATCAATAACCTCAGATATGCAGATAACACCACCTTTATGGCAGAAAGTGAAAAAGAACAAACGAGCCTCTTGAATGTGAAAGAGGAGAGTGAAAAAGTTGGCTTAAGTTGCAACATTCAAAAAATAAGATCATGGCATCTGGTCCCATCACTTCATGGTAAATAGATGGGGAAACATTGAAAACTGTGACAGGCTTTATTTTCTTGGGCTCCAAAATCCCTGCAGATGGTGACTGCAGCCATGAAATCAAAAGATGCTTGCTCCCTGGAAGAAAAGCTATGACCAACCTAGACAGCATATTAGAAAGCAAAGGCATTACTTTGCCTACAAAGGTCCATCCAGTCAAAGCTATGATTGTTACAGTAGTCATGTATGGGTGTGAGAGTTGGACTATAAAGAAAGCTGAACACCAAAGAATTGATGCTTTTGAACTGTGGTGTTGGAGGAGACTCTTGAGAGTGGAGTCCCTTGAACTACAAGGAAATCAAACCAGTCAATCCTAAAGGAAATCAGCCCTGAATATTCATTGAAAGGACTGATTCTGAAGCTGAAATTCCAATACTTTGGCCACCTGATGCGAAGAGCTGACTCATTTGAAAAGACCTTGATGCTGGGAAAGATTGAAGGCAAGAGAATGGGACAACAGAGGATGAGATGTTTGGATGGAATCACTGACTCGATGGACATGAGTTTGACTAAGCTCTGGGATTTAGTGATGGACAGGGAAGCCTGATGTGCTGCAGTCCATAGGGTCGCAAAGAGTTGAACATGACCTAGAGCCAGACGTCCTGGAACGTGAAGTCAAGTGGGCCTTAGAAAGCATCACTACAAACAAAGCTAGTGGAGGTGACAGAATTCCAGGTGAGCTATTTCAAATCCTGAAAGATGATGCTGTGGAAGTGCTGCACTCAATATGCCAGCACATTTGGAAAACTCAGCAGTGGCCACAGGACTGGAAAAGGTCAGTTTTCACTCCAATCCCAAAGAAAGGCAATGCCAAAGAATGTTCAAACTACGGCACAATTGCACTCATCTCACACACTAGTAAAGTAATGCTCAAAATTCCACAACCCAGGCTTCAACAATACATGAACCGTGAACTTCCAGATGTTCAAGCTGGTTTTAGAAAAGGCAGAGGAACCAGGGATCAAATTGCCAACATCCGCTGGATCATGGAAAAAGCAAGAGAGTTCCAGAAAAACATCTATTTCTGCTTTATTGACTATGCCAAAGCAGTTGTGTGGATCACAATAAACTGTGGAAAATTCTGAAAGAGATGGGAATACCAGACCACCTGACCTGCCTCTTGAGAAACCTGTATGCAGGTCAGGAAGCAACAGTTAGAACTGGACATGGAACAACAGACTGGTTCCAAATAGGAAAAGGAGTATGTCAAGGCTGTATATTGTCACCCTGCTTATTTAACTTGTATGCAAAATACATCATGAGAAATGCTGGGCTGGAAGAAGCACAAGCTGGAATCAAGATTGCTGGGAGAAATATCAATAACCTCAGATATGCAGATGACACCACCCTTATGGCAAAGTGAAGAAAGTGAAGAGGAACTCAAAAGCCTCTTGATGAAAGTGAAAGTGGAGAGTTGAAAAAGTTGGCTTAAAGCTCAACAGTCAGAAAACGAAGATCATGGCAAAGTTATGACCAACCTAGATAGCATATTCAAAAGCAGAAACAGTACTTTGCCAACAAAGGCCCGTCTAGTCAAGGCTATGGTTTTTCCAGTGGTCATGTATGGATGTGAGAGTTGGACTGTGAAGAAAGCTGAGCACCGAAGAATTGATGCTTTTGAACTGTGGTGTTGGAGAAGACTCTTGAGAGTCCCTTGGACTGCAAGGAGATCCAACCAGTCCATTCTAAAGGAGATCAGCCCTGGGTGGTCTTTGGAAGGAATGATGCTAAAACTGAAACTCTGGTACTTTGGCCACCTCATGCAAAGGGTTGACTCATTGGAAAAGACTCTGATGCTGGGAGGGATTGGGGGCAGGAGGAAAAGGGGACAACAGAGGATGAGATGGCTGTATGGCATCCCTGACTGGATGGACGTGAGTTTGAATGAACTCCGGGAGATGGTGATGGACAGTGAGGCCTGGAGTGCTGTGATTCACAGGGTCACAAAGAGTCGGACATAACTGAGTGACTGAACTGAACTGAGCAACTGAACTGAATAATGAAAAGATAATAATTATAACAAATTCCTGATAAAATAATAAATAACTTATACAGCATATCCAATATTCTAGGAACAATTTATAATAATTTGATCCTTATAACAAAGCTATGAGGTAGATGCTGCTATTATCTGCACTTTATAGAGCAAAATGAGGCTTGGAGTGGCATAATTGTTTGTTTAAAGTGGCATATTATCTTGTCCAAGACAAACCATTTGTAAAAGGGCCAGAATCTGAACTCCTGCAGTTTGTCTTCAAATTTTACATTAACTACTGCATTGTAATGCCTCTCTGTGTTTAACAAGATTTACATACAAATAAATATGACATAGAAGACTAGGTGTTAGAAGCTGGAACAGAGAGGAAACATGCAGGAACAAACTAGTTATGAAAAGGATCTAGTCTGCTTTCCTGAAATGTAGAAAAATGATTATTCGTCCAAAAGCTCTATGTCCAGAAAATACTTTCAAACCTATGGTCAAATATACCCAGTCATATTACACAGTCACTCTTTCCCCAGGTCTTGGCATTTCTACCAGTCACTGTGATTTTATAGGTCACTATCATCTCCAGACCCATAGAGTCTTTCTTTCTTTTGCATCCTGTTCTAGTCAGGAAAATCTCCCTTCTTACTCTTGCTTTTCAAAGACACTCTGATTATACCTTCAAACCCCTTTCTATATTTCACCTCCATGAATATGATCTGAAATCTCCTAAAGACTCAGTGCAGTACTTTAGGGACCTCCCTGGTGGTCCAGTGGCTAAGGCTGTACTTCCAATGTAGGGGGGCCAGATTCTATTCCTGGTCAGGGAACTAGATTCCACGTGCTACAGCTAAGACCCAGCACAGCCAAATAAATAATTAAAAAAAAAAAAAAAAAAAGAGTCAGCACTTTAAACATGAATCTAGACAAACCAGCCAAGTTCCTTCCCTGATGCAGTGATGTACAGAGCAGTTTTCCCAACTGAAGTCATGAAAATGATTTGGAAAGCAAAGAGGAAAACAACATAAATCACAGTCAAATGGAGTTCATAATTTTTGTTACAGCATCGGGGAACTATTGAAAAGTTTCAAGCAGATGACTAACATGATTGCATTTTGGTTTAAGGAAATAAATCTGAGCACAGTATGGAAAAGATCAACCTAGAAGCAAGGAGACCATCAGTGAGGAAGCTGTTAGGATAATCCAGGACAGAAGTAGCTCATACACTGTTAGTGATGATTGAAAATAAAGTGTATCTGATAGAGACATTGAAGGGGCATGATACTGACTTTCATAGAGGTTACGATTTATTTAGAAAGATTATAATAACAATACCTAGATTTATTGAGCTCTTCTTACCTGCCAGGTTCTCTGCTAAGTGCTTTATATGAAATAACTTAAAATATCTCATTGGTAATTTTCATACTGATTACATGTTGAAATGATAATTGTTTGAATATAATGGGTCAAGTAAACTGAACAGTCATGCTTCCCTGGCGGCTCAGCGGTAAAGAATTTGCCTGCAATGCAGGAGACCTGGGTTCCAGCCCTGGGTTGGGAAGATCCCCTGGAGTAGGGCATGGCAACCCACTCCAGTATTCTTGCCTGGAGAATCCTTATGGACAGAGGAACCTGGCGAGCTACAGTCCGTGGGGTTCCAAAGAGTCTGATAGGACTAAAGCAACTAAGCACAGCACAGCACAAACTAGACAGTCAGAAGTAATTTCACTGTTTATTTTTTATGTGGCCACTAGCATATGTGGCTTGCAATTGTAGTTTTCACTTTATTTCTATCAAATAACATTGATCTAAATATAGAACCCCTTCTTTCTCCTATGGTCATTTTCTCCTTTGGTTTATTCCCCTTTAACCATGGGGACAATTTCCATCTTTGCCAAAAACAAAATTAAAGAAAAAAAATATCCTCAGTCCTTCCTCTTTCATTAAGTTGTCCCATTTCTTTTGATTTATTGTCCAATTTTTGAATAAGGAAGATAAGAGGATGTTTTATTTTTACTGAGAGTCTCCTATGTGCCACCATCAAGGCTAGACACTTCATCTGTCATTTCTAATTCTTACAGCAACCAGATAAATTCGGTCCATCACTCCACTTTACATATGAAGAAACTGAGTGGGTCTCTGAGAAATTGTTTTAAACAGGGCCTCGCAGAAAATAGGTATGTATGAAGTGATGTTACAAGAATTCCTAAATACATATTTTGATTACAAACCTTCCAGATTCAAGATACTACTTGAGAAGACAATTATGTATGTGCTGTCTTAATTTTGATATGCTAAATATCAAGATATCTAACAGAAGCAATTTAAGGGCTGTCTCTAGTTCTTCCAGAAAAGCATACACATTTCAAAAACACCTTTTCAGAAATAATTCTACTCACTAGTCTTACAATTTATGAGAAAAATGACAAGAAATTTTTATATAGTAAGGAGGATGGAAAATGCCACAAAAATTTGATTTAACAGGGTTGAGTCTTTATTATTATCTAGTATACTTAACAACTGTCATTATATTTTACCCCCAAGTAGTATGTAAAGTTATAAAACCAACCAAGTATGATGGGTTTCTGGTGAACACCCTCTTCTATGTTATAGACCACCAACTTCTCATACAGCACAGAGCAGAGAAACAAACTCTCAATTCTCTTCTTCAAAGGAGGAGATTCAAAAAATCAAAGAATTTCAAAATTTCAAAGGATTCCAAAAAAATTCAAAGGATTCAAAAATCCATCACTAAATGTATGGATGTGAGAGTTGGACCATAAAGGAGGCTAAGTGCTGAAAAATGGATGCTTTTGAATTGTGGTGATGGAGAAGACTCCTGAGAGCCCCTTGGACACCAAAGAGATCAAATCAGTCAATCCTAAAGGAAATCAACCCTAAATATTCATTGGAAAGACTAATGCTGAAGCTGAAGCTCCAATACTTTAGCCACCTGATGTGAAGAGCCAACGCACTGGAAAAGACCTTGATGCTGGGAAAGATTGAGGGTAGGAGGAGAAGGCAGTGACAGAGGATGAGATGGTTGGATGATATCACCAACTAAATGAACATGAGTTTGAGCAAACTCCAGGAGATAGTGAAGGACAGGGAAGCCTGGGATGCTGCAGTCCTTCGGGTCACAAAGAGTGAGACACAATCTGGGAATGAACAACAACAAAACCCACATGTGAGGGCTCTAGTCACCTCTGAAAAGCCTATCAACTAGAAATTGGCCCTTGCCATTGGCACTTGCCATCTACCTTTATAAGGATTAAGTCATGTGCTGCTGATTTTCCATACCTCCTGAAAGGAGTTCATGGTAGAGAGCAGAAATGAGGCACTCTGTGCTCAAGGGGAAAAACTGGCAGAATGGGACTTCAGATAGTTAGATATTCTCAGGAGTCAATTTTATGAGACCAATTTTTTTATCTCCTCATATCTGGAAAAGCACTAAAATCCTTCATGGTGATGAATGCTCCTCATGACTAGCAGAAATCTTCTGCAAAAAAAAAAAAAAATCTATATATATATATATGTGCTTGATGGCATGTATTCCTCCTTCACCCAAAATCACACATATATGACCATTCCCCACCCACCCCACTCCTTGGAGCAGTTTCTTAGAGCTATCTGAGGTGCTGTCTCCCGGACTATAGTCCTCATTTAGCCCCAAACCAAACCTAACATGCAACTCTGAGAGTATGGTTTTCACCTGATCATTCCTGCCAATAAAACCAAAGCAAACCAGTGATTGTAGAGAAAATTATAAATACTGTTGCATTATCAACATTTATGTGGTCCTTTTTTAAATTAAGCATAAATACTCTACTGTAACTGACTGTACCAATTTATTATGATGGGCTTCCCAGGTGGCTACCTACCAATGCAGGAGACATGGGTACAATTCCTGGGGTGGGAAGATCCCTTGGAGAAGGAAATGAGAACCCACTCTTGCCTGGGAAATCCCATGGACAGAGTAACCTGGTGGGCTATGGTCCATGGGGTTACAAAAGAGTTGGTCACAATTTAACAACTAAAATAACAACTCACATTGTGCAGTTTTTTTTAGTCAGCATCTATCTCCTACTACCATCACAGAAGGAACTGGGATTTCAACATGTGAATTGGAACGGGACACAAACATTCAATTCATAACACCCTCTAATGTATGTGTAGAGAAAAGACCTCATACAAACAGTTGAAGGAATTAGGAGAACAAGGACTAGCTTCCCCTGAATGAGAAGGAATTCAGCCAGCAGATTGCTTTTAGACTTGAACTGCAACTCTTCCCTGGATCTCCAGTCCATTGGCCTACACTGCAGACTGTGGATGTACCAGGCACTGCCAATTGTGTGAGTCTATTCTTTAAAATAAATCTCTCAACATACATACACATCCTTTCAGTTCTGTTTCTATGGAGAACACTGACTAGTACAAACAGTTAAAGTTTCATTTCAGTTCAGTCGTGTCTGACTCTTTGTGACCCCGTGGACTGACTGTAGCATCCCAGGCTTTCCTGTCCATCACCAACTCCCAAAGCTTGCTCAAACTCAAGTGCATTGAGTCTGTGATGCCATCCAACCACCTCATCCTCTGTCGTCCCCTTTTTCTCCTGCCTTCATTCTTTCCCAGCATCAGAGTCTTTTCCAGTGAGTCAGTTCTTCGTATTAAGTGGCCAAAGTATAGAGTTTCAACTTCAGCATCAGTCCTTCCAATGAATATTCAGGACTGATTTCCTTTAAGATGGACTGGTTTGATCTCTTTGCTCTCCAAGTGACTCTCGAGAGTCTTCTCCAACACCACAACTCAAAAGCATCATTTCTTTGGCGCTCAGCTTTCTTTATGGTCCAACTCTCACATCCATACATGACTACTGGAAAAAAATCATAGCTTTGACTAGACGGACCGTTGTTGGCAAAGTAATGTCTCTGCTTTTTAACATGCTGTCTAGGTTGGTCATAGCTTTTCTTCCAAGGAGCAAACATCCTTTAATTTCATGGCTGCAGTCACATATGCAGTGATTATGGAGCCCAAGAAAGTAAAGTCTGACTCTGTTTCCACTGTTTCCCCATCTATTTGCCATAAAGTGATGGGACCGGATGCTATGATATTCATTTTTTGAATATTTATTTTTATAAATAAATTTTTTTAATAAATAAAAATGTTTATTTTATAAACATTTATAAATGTTAATGGTTATTAAACCTCTATTATATGAAAGTGTTATTTGTTCAATCCTGTTTAACTCTTTGCAGCCCCATGGACTATAGCCTACCAGGCCTTCCCATCCATGGAACTCTCCAGACAAGAGTACTAGAGTTGGGTAGCCATTCTTTTCTCCAGGGGATCGTCCCAACCCAGGGCTGAACCCAGGTTTCTTGCACTGGAGACAGATTCTTTACCATCTAAAACATCTATTATATGACAAGTCCTTTTCCAGTCATTTTACAAGTATTAACTACCTCCTTTAATCCTCACAACTAAGGGTGGTTAGATAGATAGTGGTTAATGCTAGCTTTACTTTACAGAAGAGGAAAAAGAAAAACTCACAGATTAATTGGCCAAAATTGCACTGTTTGTGGTAAATTTGGTATGTAAACGCAAGCAGTCAGATACTAGGCCCCATACACATAAACATCCCTTGTTTCATCCCTTGCCAAAGTCCAGGCATTAGAGGAGACATGTTATCAAATCTCTCAAAAAAAGACACTGGTCAAATAGAGCCATTTTCTTATTGCACTTGGAAATGCCTATTTGAGAAAATATATATTTATGTTGTTAATTAAGTAATATGAAAAAGATGTTTTGTACCAGGACTGCAATCAGCCCCATTCAAGACTTTAAAGTT
This sequence comes from Bubalus bubalis, assembly GCF_019923935.1. Taxonomy (NCBI): domain Eukaryota; kingdom Metazoa; phylum Chordata; class Mammalia; order Artiodactyla; family Bovidae; genus Bubalus; species Bubalus bubalis. The sequence continues at coordinate 71,214,581 of NC_059157.1, forward strand.
CAGAGCCTGAATGGAGTTGATTGCAGGCAAGACTCAACATTCATCAGACAGTCAAATCATTCCATTTTCCTTAGGTATTTTTTTGTTTAGCTGAACCATAAGTGACATCTTCAGGGCAGATGAAATTTCAAATGATTTTTTTTTTACCTTTTAGTTATGCCTGGTTGAAGCATTGTTGTAGGCCAGAAAATGAGTCTCTACAACCTTGAAAAAGTAAATGACCTTATTGTAAGCTTTGACCTTGCTTGTAGCATCTTTTCTGTTGCTTTGTTAGCTCTGAGTGTGGTGTATTGTTTCAGTTGATCAAGGTCTTTGAAGCTCCACATTTTGCCACCCCTCCCTCCCTAATGATTTCAAGCTGTTCAAAGAAATGCTTTGAAACACAGGCAGGAGCCAAATGTTTTATAGTAAGGCTGATTTAAAACAAGCTTCAAATAATGCTTGCTTTTAGGGAACTAGGGGGGATGTGAATAAATGGACAGTACATGTTCCTTCAAAATGTTAGGTTTGCTTGATCACTCAGAGGTAGGTTTGTCTTTCATTATGTGCAGTATGCAAAAAAAAACACAGACTTCTGGAATTTATAACCAAGTAATAATGTTATACTTGCTTTTCTAGGCTTTGAAAACAGTGCACATGAGATTTTTATAATATGCAAACAATTTCAGGGCAACTGTGATGCCAGCAAAAGAATGAAACCCTTTATTTGTATTGATTTTTCTATTTAAGGAAGCCTAGAAGGCAATATATTTGGTTCTTTAAAAAATGCAACAAAATCAGAATTGAATTTGTGTAGACACTTCTTACCAAATTAGAGCAACAGGAAAATCACTGTCATATTACTTTTATTTAGTACGTACTAAAGAATAACTATGTCTAACAGATGCCTTCAAAACAGATATACCAAGGCCTTGTTTGTTTATTTTTGCTTGATGTTTAGCTGCCAAGTCGTGTCCAACTCTTGCGACCCCACAGACTGCAGCCCACCAGGCTCCCCTGTTCACCTGCATCTCCTGCATTTGCAGGAGGATTCTCCACCACTAATCCTCCAGGGAGTCCCTCTGTTTATTAGAACCTGTCAATTAGGTTGATAAATAGCAGAAACTTGCTCTTCAACCGTTCTACAATCTAGAAATTATTTCTTATACATCTATATGTAGCGATATATAATATTATACCCTACACATAGTGGGTGCTTAATAATGATTTCCTGAATGAATAATATTAGCAAAATCAAGAACAGGCTTTTTTTTAGGCCATAAGAAAACAGAAGGCTCTCACACCAGAGAAGTATAAAAGTGAAAGCAGAAAAAGAAAATAAACCTTTTTAAAAGAACTAGTGTTCAGCATCAATCTCTAGATGACATGCCTAGGGTTGGTAAGAATTACTTTCCATTATGATCATGCAAATTCAGTGTAGGAAAGGGCAGGGTAGAATTATAGTGCCTAATTCACCATGGTGAGGAAACAATTCCATGAGAGAGAGAAATAAAGAGTGGAAGGAAGGCATGAGAAGGAAGGAGAAGGCATGAAATAATGGAGATAACAGACTTCCCACAATGGTAGCAAAGAGGGGGTATATTAGTTTCCTATTGTTGCCGTTCCAAATTATTGCAAACTTACTGGCTTAAAACAAAACAACATTTATTACTCTACAGTTCTGTAGATGAGAGACGTCTTCAGTTAAGTCAAGGTGCAAAAGAAGACTACTGGAAACTGTAGAAGAGATTCTTTGCCTTTTTCAGATTTTAGAAGCTGTCCAGAATTTTGGCACCTGGTCCACCTTTTTCTTCAATGGCATCAATGATTTAGGGTATGTAACAGAGATGTAATAAAAGACAAATAATATCTTCCAATGGAAAGATTCTCACAGATCATCTGGTGGTAGTTATACTTCCAGAAAAAGAAGACAGGAGATTTGGTTATCTTTGTTTTTTCTACTTATTTTCTGTCTACTTGGTAGAAAGTAAATTTCAAGAGAAATCTGGCACTTACATATGTGATAGAGAGTTTTGGAATGAATGACTTGAAGAGAACAAAGCTTTTCTTTTTTTATCCTTGAATAAGCAGATGTCTCCAGGTAGCCAGTTTCCTCACCATATCATGAATTCTTGTCTGCAGTACTAAAGAAAGAGACCAATGGCCAAGAGAAACTAAATAAAGAGATGAAGGGAGAGAAAGACAATCTGTTTTGGGTCCCTGGATCTAAGCTCATCTGGTCAGCCACATTCTCAATTACCAAATTAAATGCTCTAGTAAGTTCTCTTTCATACCTAAGTTTGTTGAGCTTGTCTTCTGTAACAAAAGGAGTCCTGGCAATACAGCCACCATTGCCATAACAAGTTTCTTCCACTCGAAATTAGTCCCTGTTTTCTATTTCACTCCATTACAAATACATATTCACTACAATATGAAATGGAGAAGGCAATGGCAACCCACTCCAGTACTCTTGCCTGGAAAATCCCATGGACAGAGGAGCCTGGAGGGCTGCAGTCCATGGGGTCGCTGAGGGTCGGACACGACTGAGCGACTTCACTTTCACTTTTCACTTTCATGCATTGGAGAAGGAAATGGCAACCCACTCCAGTGTTCTTGCCTGGAGAATCCCAGGGACGGGGGAGCCTGGTGGGCTGCCGTCTATGGGATCACACAGAGTCGGACACGACTAAAGTGACTTAGCAGCACAATACGAACACATGTTGTTTAGAAATAAATTCAGCACTTTCCTTTCTTGTGCAATGCACAGGAAGTTTTAGCAAAAATAAATGTAAGAAAAAGAAAATTCTATGCCATTTTATTTTAACTTCATAGACTTTCTTGAATGCCCAGAACATGTAGGAATATGTTCATTTGCATGGCTGCTACTGAAGTATATAATGATGATTTAAAATGAGACAGGGAAAAACCTGGATGAGATCCAAGTTCAAGCTTCAGTAAAGAGACTGCTTGGAATTAAATCCCCAAGCCTAAGTCTCTTGGACTTTAATTATGTCTCTTAGCGAAAAGCACCTGAATGTTTTCATACCCTAATCAGTTCTACCCTAGCACTGACAATACAAAACAAAAAATTCAATCAGATTAAATGCTATTCTTGATAATGGTAACCAATAAACTTTATACTTTCTGAATCCTTCTGTAAATATATAGTAGAAGCACTTCAGCTTCTACTCTTTGTTTTTCATCACCCTCAAGCACCAAGGTCGATAAAACATTTGGAAGAAATGAATATGCTGTACATATCGAAAGATATACTGTATGCATCTGAACAAAAGTCTTGTAGTGCAGCATTTTATTGAACTCTTATTTCATTTCAGAAGCGGAGTGGAAGAGAGGATCACTGCAGATCTATCAAGTATGTGGGCTTTAATATTTACTTTAGTCATAAAGAGCAAGTGACATGATGAGGACTCACTAGCATAGTAGAAACTCAGGTTGTCAGTACCAGAAAATGAAATTTTTATTTATGGAAGTTGTAAGCTCTAGAAATGATATGTATTATTTTTCTGTTCCTTCTGATTTATAGATTAAATGAATTAGTAGTCACTAAGTTGCAGTTTCATATTTTTTCTCCTTGGAAACCAAGATTTTAAAAATGCCTCAGTGGAAAGTCTTTCAAGAGACAAGAGATAAACTGATTAATATCCTAAATTTCCTTTAGAAGAAAAGGGCAGAATCACCATGAACGCAGACATAGAGAGATGTAGCTATTATGCTTTAGTTTTCCAGATGGTAAACAACATTAAATAGTCCTTTTTAATGTGTGAAATACACAATATGTGAGTACATAATATGTGAAAAAAAGGTGTATTTTATTTTTAGAAATAGCATCCATTTTCTAAGTCTCTTGAGTTTCAAATAATGTCCCCAGGTTACAATGCCTATATTATCTCCATTTTTAAGTGGATAATTTGAACATATTTATAAACTTGTTTAAATAAGAGACATGCTTCTGTTTTATTTTGAAATTCTTTTTATTAAACCGTTCTGTTTTAATACCTTATTTGTACAAAATGAACATCTGAAACTACTAACAAAAATACATGCTGTTGGAAAACACAAGAAAAAACGCTAAGAAATTATTATACTAATTCAAGTTGTTCATTTTAGCATAAGTATTTTTTGTTCTCCTTGTATAATATTTCTGAACAATTCAATTTGAGGAGAGTAATATTTTTTCTCTTTCACTTAATTTCTTAATGGAAGAGTGGGATAAGGACTCTTACTTTATGACAGACACTATTCACAGAATTAGAGATTTAGTGGTGCATAAGAATGACGGATTTTTTTCTTCATGGAGAGCATTGATTAGAGGAAGAAAAATAAATAATCAAATTAATCCCTCCTCCAGGGGATCTTCCCAACCCAGGGATCTAACCCAAGTCTCCTGCATTGCAGGAGGATTCTTTACCAGCTAAGCCAAAAGGGAAGCCCAAATTAATCAAATAGACACTATGATTACCAATTATAATAAATATCATGATCTACATGATATATCAGAAAGTAATTGGCTGGGGAATAGACCATACTAAATTAGACAAGATTGTGAAAGAAATTCTTTTCTGAGGAGGTTAACACTGAAGCTGATTCATGAAGAATGAAAAGGTTCCAAGTATGTGGTGAAAAGTTGAAAAATATTTTAGGTAGACGGAACAGCAATTACAAAGGCTCTGAGGTAGGGAAAACTTGGCAAAATTGTAAAGCTGAAAGGAGACTGGTTTGAATGTATATAGTAAGGAGTTGTGATGAGAGGAAATGGAATAGAGAGGCTTCAGCCAGATAACACCAGGCTATTAAGGCCTGAGTGTGTCCCTTCAAAATTCACATGGTGAAAACTAACCCCCAAGGGCAATGGTATTAAAAAATGAGGCTTTGGTGAGGCGATCATATCATGAGGGCTCTGGGTTTAGGACTTAGGACACTTATAAAAGAGCCTCAAGAGAGAGCTCCCTTGTCTATTCTTCCATGTAAGGATACAAAGAAAAGTCTGTGACCCAGAAGAGGACCTTCACTGGACCGGGTTGGCACCCTAATCTTAGGCTTCCATCTCCAAAACAGTGAGAAATAATATTTTGCTGTTTATAAGTTACCCAGGCTGTGGTCTTTTATTGCAGCAGCCTGAACAGACTGGAATAGTGACCTTAGAGGCTATGATCATATGTTTGGGTTTTATTCTAAGAGCAGAAAAAGTAAAGGCAGTACAACCTCAAAAAAAGTTGTAAATAAAAGTAAAACGATATTAAAGAAATAAGATATGCCTCATAATTTAAAGTCATTTTGGAGATCTGTTTCACCACCATGTGAATTCATTTAAGAGTACTGAGCATTACACTTAAAAATGATTAAGATGGTTAAAAAAAATTGTCAGTGTCCTTATTTATTCTGTCTAAAGACAGAATCTATTGCACCATTTTTAAAAAGCCTTTCTTTGTTGTTTAGAGAATAGATTCTGGGAGAGAATAAGTGGAAGCAGGGAGACACATTATGTTATCACCATGATCCAGAAAGGAAATATTAAGGGTACATTTCATGCAAGGAAGGGCACAATAAAAGACAGAAAGGGTATGGACCTAACAGAAGTAGAGGATACTAAGAAGAGGCAAGAATACACAGAACTATACAAAAAAGATCTTCACGACCGAGATAATCACGATGGTGTGCTCATTCACCTAGATCCAGACAACCTGGAATGTGAAGTCAAATGGGCCTTAGGAAGCATCACTATGAACAAAGCTAGCGGAGGTGATGGAATGCCGGTAGCGCTATATCTAATCTTAAAACATGGTGCTGTGAAAGTGCTGCACTCAATATGCCAGCAAATTTGGACAACTCAGCAGTGGCCACAGGACTGGAAAAGGTCAGCTTTCATTCCAATTCCAAAGAAAGGCAATGCCAAAGAATGTTCAAACTACCTCACAATTGCACTCATCTAGCTAGCAAAATAATGCTCAAAATTCTCCAAGCTAGGCTTCAACAGTACATGAACTGAGAATCCAGTTCAAGCTGGATTTAGAAAAAGTAGAGTAATCAGAGACCATATTGACAACATCCGTTGGGTCATAGAAAAAGCAAGAGAGTTCCAGAAAAACATGTACTTCTGCTCTCTTGACTATGCCAAAGCCTTTGACTGTGTGGATCACAACAAACTGTGGAAAATTCTGGAAGAGATGGGGATACCAGACTACCTGACCTGCCTCCTGAGAAACCTGTATGCATGTCAAGGAGCAACAGTTAGAACTGGACATGGAACAACAAACTGGTTCCAGATCAGGAAAGGAGTACTTCAAGGCTATATATTGTCACCCTGATTATTTAACTTATATGCAGAGTACATCATTAGACATGCCAGACTGGATGAGCACAAGCTGGAATCAAGATTGCTGGGAGAAATATCAATAACCTCAGATATGCAAATGACACCACCCTTGTGGCTGTAAGCGAAGAACTAAAAAGCCTCTTGATGAAAGTAAAAGAGGAGAGTAAAAAAGTTGGCTTAAAACTCAACGTTCAAAAACAAAGATCATGGCATCCGATTCCATCACTTCATGGCAAATAGATGGGGAAACAATGGAAACAGTTACAGACTTTATTTTCTTGGGCTCCAAAATCACTGCAGATGTGACTGCATCCATGAAATTAAAAGACACTTACTCCTTGAAAGGAAAGTTATGACAAACCTAGACAGTATATTAAAAAGCAGACACGTTACTTTGCCGACAAAGGTCCATGTGTTCAGACTGTGGTTTTTCCAGTAGTCATGTATGGATGTGAGATGTGAAACATAATGAAGATGAGTGCTGAAGAATTGATGCTTTTGAACTATGGTGTTGGAGAAGACTCTTGAGAGTCCCTTGGACTGCAAGGAGATCCAACCAGTCCATCCTAAAGGAGATCATTCTTGAATATTCCTTGGAAGGACTGATGCTGAAGTTCCAATACCTTGCTTATCTGATGCGAAGAACTGACTCATTAGAAAAGACCCTGATGCTGGGAAAGATTGAAGGCAGGAGGAGAAGGAGACAACAGAGGATTAGATGATTGGATGGCATCACTGATTCTATGGACATGAGTTTGAGTAAACTCTGGGAGTTGGTGATGAACAGGGAAGCCTGGCACGCTGCTGTTCATGGGGTTGCAAAGAGTCGGACATGACTGATAGACTGAACTGAAGTAATTGAACTAACTGAACCAGTTCCAAGTGTTGGAGCACAACCTCTGACTAAACAATAGCTACCTGTGGAGATATACAAGTATAGAGGCTGACCCTAAGAATCCAGGATAAAAAATTAAAGTAATAACAAAATTAAGTGCTGGCAAGGGTGCAAATCGAAAAGGAACTCTTTCTTTGCTCGTGGAAATGCTAAGTGGAACAGCCACTTTGAAAGACAATTTGGCTGCTTCTTAGAAAACTAAACTTCCTACTATACTATCTAGCAATCATTATCCTTGTGTTTACCCAAAGGAGCTATAATTTTACATCCACAGGGAAACCTGCACATGAATATTTATGGCAGCTTTGCTCAAAACTTGTAAATAACCAATATGTCCTTCAGTAGTTGAATATATAAATAATCTGTAAGGAAATGAACCATCATGCCTTAAAAAGACATGGAGAACATCATCATGCCTTAAAAAGACATGAAGAAATCGTGAATGAATCTTACTAATTAAAATAAGACAATATGAAACCAAGTAAATAAACTTTCAAGAAAAAGTAAATGTATGAAGACTGAAAGCAGATTAGTGGTTTCCTGGAGTAGGGGTTGGGAATAAGGACTGAATACAAGGCATAAGAGGGAGCTCTTAAGGGTGATGGAAATATTCTAAAACTAGAAGGTGGTGTTGGGGGCACAGCTCTAAAATGTACTAAAAAGCATTTGATTGTCTACTTATAATGGGTCATAGTTATGGTATAGAAATTATACCTCCATTTTTAAAATAAAGAGCTACAAAGGACAGTTTGGGATCATTTGAGTGAATTTTGATATGAACCTTCTATTAGATAACATTGTTTTACCAATGGTACATTCCTTGTATTTTGGGGCAACTGTTGTTATTCTTGTTCATAGTATTTACAGGTGAAATGTGATGACTACATTTTATTTTTATTTATTTTTTTTAATTTTATTTTATTTTTAAACTTTACATAATTGTATTAGTTTTGCCAAATATCAAAATGAATCCGCTACAGGTATACATGTGTTCCCCATCCTGAACCCTCCTCCCTCCTCCCTCCCCATTCCATCCATTATTTTTAAATGTTCAGTCAAAATAAGGCATATAAATAGAAACAAATGTTGCAAGTATATGTTAACAAGTTTGCGTTGACTATTATTCCTTGAACACTTTGTAAGTCTGACATTTTTCCAAAGAAGAGTTGGAAGGTCAAGAAATCCCTTCCAGGTTTGTTTGTTGTTTTTACCTGTATTGAAGTGGAGAAGACTGGTGGAAGAAGGGGCTGGGTGTGGAGCAGGAGAGAAAAGTGTTTTCCTCTGGACAAATTTCAAAGGCTGTGAATCATCTAAGTGCTCAGGGATGAAACACAGAGAGAGGATTTTAAGGCTATGAGTGTTAAATCCTTGATACTGTGGGGATCACCTAACTAGATAGTACAGATCAACACAACATGTAAGTCGCTAACTGTGTAAAATGGCACTGAGAGACTGTATGTGATCCAGAGAAGGGGGTGTGTTGGGTTTGACTATTTGAAAATTATTAGTGACATTAATTATATCTGTTTCAGTGGAATAAGACAGAGGTTAGAGTGGTTTAAGAGTAAGACGAGACCATGAGCATGCACAGCCCTTTAGAAAGTACTCCTCTGAACAGGAACATATAAATAAGGTGGTGCTATAGGAAAATTTAAAGTGAAGAAGACATATGTTCATGTTTTTTTGTTTGTGGGTTTGTTTTTAATATGAGATACTAGAACATGGTTTTTTAGAGGATTATGAGAAGGTAGAGAATGGGAGGGTGAGCAGGAGGGAGAGAAGGACAAAGAGATACAGAGAGAGTGAAAGAGAGTCTTGGTGAGAGGAAAAGAGAGAGACAGAGAAGATGAAAGAAAGAGAATTTTCTTATTTTGCCTGGTTGCTTTTAGTGAGGTGTCTTTTTCATCCTACAAGTACTTTAAATGATAACTGGAGAATGCTGTCCATTAAGATCCAAATACAGTTTCTTTGAACTCCAGTCTAAGTTCAATGCAAGTCTCTGAATATCTCCCAAGATATCTTGAAGGATGGAGATACTGTGAGAGGAAATTATATTTTTTCTTGCATATTCCTTTTCTGCATTTAGACTTAATTGGTTTGGTATATGGGTCATCTCCTGAGCCTACTGTAATGTCTAACTCAAAAAACTCAGTGTTCATTTTTGTGATTTACAGACACACACAAATTAATGTACAAACAAAAATGTGTTTGGGTTTGAAACAGATTGTACTGAAAAGCTGAAGGTGGTAGAACATTCAAACAACTTAAAACAGCTTAAAATTGAACATATTTCTTTTTAAAACTTCCTTACCTTGCTCCCTTTTCAGATCTTCATTATTACCCACAAGAGCAGCTGAACTAATTTTTTATTTTATCCATTTTATCATCCCTTTCCAGCCAATGCTCATTGGAAGTCATTTTCCAATTTTAATTGACTTTCAAAGGATTATGAGAAGAGAAAGAAAGGGTGTTTTATTGAACAAAACCACTTTCTTTCATAATCGGTTTATGATATTCTTTGCAAAGATCTTTTTTTTTCCCAGACCTCCAAAAAGTTGGTATTCCTCTTTCTAGCTTTGGTATGTCTTCTACACTCTTGCAATGTAATCAATGCCAAATAAATCTGGAATTGGTAAATCATGACAGTTTTCTCTGTAAGAAGACTTTTGAAGACTAGCCAAAATCTTCAGTCTGTGTAAAATGCAGGTGTGTGTTAACAGCTATTATAATAAATTGGAACACCTGTTAAGTCTGTATTCCAGCTTTCTCTTTAATTCCAGATGCAATTCAATGTCTTCACATATCCATTTTATTATGCCAGAAAACATTACATAAAAGAGTAAGCCAACATTCTCATCTATTTCTAAGCAGCATTTTCAAATCTGTGCCTTCCTTCAATTTTGCATTTATGGAAGGACTTCCAGAATACTAAGAAAGTGGTTTCTGGGGATTTTATAGAAAAAGCATACGGTGGTTCAATATTGGGGTATTATTTTTTGTGTTTTCCCTTTTCCTTCTTACTGGTACAACTCCCAACTTAAAAGTCAAATTTATAAAGACAATTAATGTATGCATTGTTTAACATAAGCATGTTAAATATAAATTTATTTTTAGTTGTTATGGGCTTCATAAGAAATTCTTTTTGTTTTCTGATTCTTCATTTCCATGAGATAAGTAATTCTTTGGGGGAAAAGAATTCCAGTATAAATAATTTATCTTTCATTTTTGTTTGATGCACATTTTGCTTAAAAGTGAAGTAATTCATATAGTTAGAAAGGCGTCTTGGTACGATACAGTAAAAGAAAAATCATTTACATATTTTTATGAAGTATATAGAATGATAACTTTGAAATTTTCCCTAAAGAAAACTGAACATAAAGCTAATGAAAGAAATATTCTTGAGTGAAGATGCTCTTATTAGTAGCATAAAAAGTAAAATAAAAATAAAAAATCTATGCCAATACAACTAAATTCTGTATGTGTGTGTGTATATACATATATATAAATATCTTTTTAACATAGCATTCACATAAAAAGCAGCTGGATGATTGTTACTAAAATTGTTGGCTTATTTGGTATGGCTGCCTTAATATATCAGTTATGTGTTATAACAGGAACTTGCGTTAAGAGTCTCTAGTTGACTCCATAAGGTTTTTTTTTTTTCTTAAACAGAATAAAGTAGTACAATACATCATTTAAAAGATACCAGCAAGCTAAAGTTTGAAATGTACACTTATTTTTAATTTTTCTCTAATTTTATGTTTATGGTTCAAAATATGTATTAACTATTTCAAAGTAATCTACTTTTACAATGCCTATCATAGCTTGATGACAAATATACAGAACCAAAATTTTAAAAATAATAATTTCAGTAGCCCAAAGACATTCTAACAGATAATAATAAGAGAGCAATAAATGCTAAAGACCCCAAGTAAGGGAAAATGAAATTGATGTTTAACATGCGGACAATTTGGCAGCCAAGGGGGAAAAGTATGCCTTCTTATAGATAACCAAGACTGACTGTGAAATGCCAAAAATGATTGAGTACCAGGAGAAATCATCAGTCATCTTTCAGAGTCACCAGGAAAAAAAAAAAAAATACTTCAAGATGTCCAACAGGGCACTTAAAGGAAATTAAAACCCTAGTACACATGAAGTCTGCTAGGCGGCTGATCATGCAAAACATGCCATGGTGTTAATATACCAGGGACAGAGAAAAAAGAGTTTTAACTATGGGCCCAGACTCAATTTGATATGGAATTTACTATCAGCTTACTATCTGAGATTTACCATTTTCATTTTGTCTTGAAATAGGAGTATATGTTTAAACCAAGAATCAATAAATTTTTTCTGTAAAGGGTCATACAGTAAACACTTCAGGATTTGCAGGATATATTTATTGTTGTTTTTCAGTCACTCAGTTGTGTCCAACTCTTCATGACCCCATGGACTGCAGCATACCAGACTTCCCTGTCCTTCACCATCTCCTGGAGCTTGCTCAAACTCATGTCCACTTAGTCAGTGATACCATCCAATCATCTTGTCCTTTGTCATCCCCTTCTCCTGCCTTCAATCTTTCCCAGCATCAGGGTCTTTTCTAGTAAGTCAGCCCTTCACAACAGATGGCCAAAGTATTGGAGTTTATGAATCAGTCCTTTCAATGAATATTCAGGACTGATTTCCTATAGGATTGACTGGTTTGATATCCTTGCTGTCCAAGGGACTCTCAAGAGTCTTCTCCAACACCACAGCTCAAAAGTATCACTCTCTGGCACTCTGCTTTCTTTATGGTCCAAGTCTCACATCCACACATGACTACTGGAAAAACTATAGCTTTGCCTATACACACCTTTGTTGGCAAAGTAGTTTCTGGTTTTTAATATGCTGTCTAGCTTACTCATAGCTTTTCTTCCAAGGAGCAAGCATCTTTTAATTTCATGGCAGTACTCACCATCTGCAGTGATTTCCGAGCCACCCCCCACAGCCCCCGCCACCCCCCCCAAAAAAAGTCTGTCACTGTTTCCATTGTTTCCCCATCTATTTGCCATGAAGTAATGGGACCGGATGCCATGATCTTCGTTTTTTGAACATTGAGCTTTAAGCCAGTTTTTTCATTCCCCTCTTTCAGTTTCATCAAGAGGCTTTTTGTTTCCTCTTCACTTTCTGCCATAAAGTGGGTGTTATCTGCATATCTGAGGTTATTGATATTTCTCTTGGCAATCTTGTTTCCAGCTTGTGATTTATCCAGCCTGGCATTTCACATAATGTACTCTGCATATAAGTTAAATAAGCAGGGTGACAGTATACAATTTTGATGTTCTCCTTTCCCAATTTTGAACCACTCCATAGAGTCTCTGTTGAATTTTCTTACCATTGATGCTGTAACCTGAAAGCAGACTTCCGTTCAGATCAGTTCAGTCACTCAGTCATGTCCAACTCTTTGTGACCACATGAGCTGCAGCACCCCAGGGCTCCCTGTCCATCACCAACTCCCGGAGTCTACCCAAACCCATGTCCGTGGAGTTGGTGATGCCATCCAACCATCTCATCCTCTGTCATCTCCTTCTCCTTCTGCCCTCAATCTTTCCCAGCATCAGGGTCTTTTCCAATGAGTCAGCTCTTCGCATGGGGTGGCCAAAGTATTGGAGTTTCAGCTTCAACATCAGTCCTTCCAATGAACACCCAGGACCAATCTCCTTTAGGATGGACTGATTGGACCTCCTAGCAGTCCAAGGGACTCTCAAGAGTCTTCTCCAACACCACAATTTAAAAGCATCAATTCTTCGGCACTCAGCCTTCTTCACAGTCCAACTTTCACATCCACACATGACTACAGGAAAAACCATAGCCTTGACTAGATGGACCTTTGTTCTCAAAGTAATGTCTCTGCTTTTGAATATGCTATCTAGGTTGGTCATAACTTTCCTTCCAAGGAGTAAGCATCTTTTAATATCATGGCTGCAATCACCATCTGCAGTGATTTTGGAGCCCCCCCAGAAAAAGTCAGCCACTGTTTCCCCATCTATTTGCCATGAAGTGATGGGACTGGATGCCATGATCTTAGTTTTCTGAATGTTGAGCTTTAAGCCAACTTTTTCACTCTCCTCTTTGACTTTCATCAAGAGGCTGTTTAGTTCTTATTCACTTTCTGCCCATAAGGGTGGTGTCACCTGCATATCTAAGGTTATTGATATGAAAGCAGACTTAAGCAATACATAAAATAAATGCCATGTGTGTTACCCAGTAAAATATTGTTCAGACAGTAAATTTTGAATGCACACATTTTTCACATTACATGAAATATTTATTCTTTGAATTTTTTCTTTTTTTTTTTGGATTTTTTTATTTTTATTTTTAAACTTTACAATATTCTATTGGTTTTGCCAAATATCAAAATGAATCTGCCACAGGTATACATGTGTTCCCCATCCTGAACCTCCTCCCTCCTCCCTCCCCATACCATCCCTCTGGGTCGTCCCAGTGCACCAGCCCCAAGCATCCAGTATCGTGCATCAAACCTGGACTGGCGACTCGTTTCATATATGATATTATACATGTTTCAATGCCATTCTCCCAAATCATCCCACCCTCTCCCTCTCCCACAGAGTCCAAAAGACTGTTCCATACATCAGTGTCTCTTTTGCTGTCTCGTACACAGGGTTATTGTTACCATCTTTCTAAATTCCATATATATGCATTAGTATACTGTATTGGTGTTTTTCTTTCTGGCTTACTTCACTCTGTATAATAGGCTCCAGTTTCATCCACCTCATTAGAACTGATTCAAATGTATTCTTTTTGATGGCTGAGTAATACTCCATTGTGTATATGTACCACTGCTTTCTTATCCATTCATCTGCTGATGGACATCTAGGTTGCTTCCATGTCCTCGCTATTATAAACAGTGCTGCGATGAACATTGGGGTACATGTGTCTCTTTCAATTCTGGTTTCCTCAGTGTGTATGCCCAGCAGTGGGATTGCTGGATCATAAGGCAGTTCTATTTCCAGTTTTTTAAGGAATCTCCACACTGTTCTCCATAGTGGCTGTACTAGTTTGCATTCCCACCAACAGTTTAAGAGGCTTCCCTTTTCTCCACACCCTCTCCAGCATTTATTACTTGTAGACTTTTGGATCGCAGCCATTATGACTGGCATGAAATGGTACCTCATACTGGTTTTGATTTGCATTTCTCTGATAATGAGTGATGTTGAGCATCTTTTCATGTGTTTGTTAGCCATCTGTATGTCTTTGGAGAAATGTCTATTTAGTTTTTTGGCCCATTTTTTGATTGGGTCATTTATTTTTCTGGAATGAAGCTGTAGGAGTTGTTTGTATATTTTTGAGATTAGTTGTTTTTTCCAACCATTAAAATATAGAAGACATTCTCAATTCACAGATCAGATCAGATCAGATCAGTCGTTCAGTCGTGTCCGACTCTTTGCGACCCCATGAATCGCAGCACGCCAGGCCTCCCTGTCCATCACCAACTCCCGGAGTTCACTGAGACTCACGTCCATAGAGTCGGTGATGCCATCCAGCCATCTCATCCTCTGTCGTCCCCTTCTTCTCCTGCCCCCAATCCCTCCCAACATCAGAGTCTTTTCCAATGAGTAAACTCTTCTCATTAGGTGGCTAAAGTACTGGAGTTTCAGCTTTAGCATCATTCCGTCCAAAGAAATCCCAGGGCTGATCTCCTTCAGAATGGACTGGTTGGATCTCCTTGCAGTCCAAGAGACTCTCAAGAGTCTTCTCCAACACCACAGTTCAAAAGCATCAATTCTTTGGTGCTCAGCCTTCTTCACAGTCCAACTCTCACATCCATACATGACCACAAGGAAAAACCATAGCCTTGACTAGCCGGACCTTTGTTGGCAAAGTAATGTCTCTGCTTTTGAATATGCTATCTAGGTTGGTCATAACTTTCCTTCCAAGGAGTAAGCGTCTTTTAATTTCATGGCTGCAGTCACCATCTGTAGTGATTTTGGAGCCCAGAAAAATAAAGTCTGACACTGTTTCCACTGTTTCCCCATCTATTTCCCATGAAGTGGTAGGACCAGATGCCATGATCTCGTTTTCTGAATGTTGAGCTTTAAGCCAACTTTTTCACTCTCCTCTTTCACTTTCATCAAGAGGCTTTTGAGTTCCGCTTCACTTTCTGCCATAAGGCTGGTGTCATCTGCCTATCTGAGGTTATTGATATTTCTCCCGGCAATCTTGATTCCAGCTTGTGTTTCTTCCAGTCCAGCGTTTCTCATGATGTACTCTGCATATAAGTTAAATAAACAGGGTGACAATATACAGCCTTGACGACCTCCTTTTCCTATTTGGAACCAGTCTGTTGTTCCATGTCCACTTCTAACTGTTGCTTCCTGATCTGCATACAAATTTCTCAAGAGGCAGATCAGGTGTTCTGGTATTCCCATCTCTTTCAGAATTTTCCACAGTTTATTGTGATCCACACAGTCAAAGGCTTTGGCATAGTCAATAAAGCAGAAATAGATGTTTTTCTGGAACTCTCTTGCTTTTTCCATTAACCAGCGGATGTTGGCAATTTGATCTCTGGTTCCTCTGCCTTTTCTAAAACCAGCTTGAACATCAGGAAGTTCACGGTTCACATATTGCTGAAGCCTGGCTTGGAGAATTTTGAGCATTACTTTACTAGCATGTGAGATGAGTGCAATTGTGTGGTAGTTTGAGCATTCTTTGTCATTGCCTTTCTTTGGGATTGGAACGAAAACTGACCTTTTCCAGTCCTGTGGCCACTGCTGAGTTTTCCAAATTTGCTGGCATATTGAGTGCAGCACTTTCACAGCATCATCTTTCAGGATTTGGAAAGCTCAACTGGAATTCCATCACCTCCACTAGCTTTGTTCGTAGTGATGCTTTCTAAGGCCAACTTGACTTCACATTCCAGGATGTCTGGCTCTAGGTCAGTGATCACACCATCGTGATTATCTGGGTCATGAAGTCATACAAAAATCAGTGGTTGACTGGGCTATAGTTTTCTCACCTCCAGCATAAAAATATATATTGATATGATAGAAATATTATGCAGATCGAGCTATTGAGTGCCTCAGTTAGTTTTTTGTTCAATAACAAACCATCTCAGAACTTTAATGGCTAAAATAATTACCATTTCTTGTTCATACATAAATACAATGGAATACTACTCAGGCATGAAAATGAACACCTTTCAGTTAGTTCTAATGAGGTGGATGAACCTAGAGCCTATTATACAGAGTGACATAAGTCAGAAAGAGAAAAACAAATATCATATATTAATTTGTATATATATGGAATCTAGAAAGATGGTGCTGATGAACCTGTTTGTAGGCCAGCAATGGAGATGCAGACATAGAGAAGAGATACGTGGACATGGGCGAAGGGGGGGGGAAGGAAGGAGAGGATGAGACAAATGGAGTGAGTAGCAATATACACTACCATATGTAAAATATATAGCCAATGGAAATTTGCTATATGAATCAGGGAACTCAAACTGGGGCTCTGTAACAACCTAGAGGGGTATTAAAGAGTGGAAGGTGGAAAGCAAGTTCAAAAGGGAGGGACATATGTATGGTGGTAGTTTAGTCACTAAGTCATGTCCCACTCTTGTGACCCCATGGACTAGCCTGCCAGGTTCCTCTGACCATGGGATTCTCCAAGCAAGAATACTGGAGTGGGTTGCCATTCCCTTCTCCAAGGGATCTTCCTGACTCAGGGATTGAACCTGAGTGTCTTAAGTCTCCTGCATTTTCAGGTGGGTTCTTTACCACTAGCACCACCTGGGAAACCTGCATCATAAGCTTAGTTCTTCAAATTACAGGTGTTGATTTTTACTTGATCTGCTTTCCCTATGGGTAACACTGTATTAACTACTTCAAAGTAAGCAGGAGCAGATATATTTCACTACCCCAGATAATAGAAAGACAAAATTTTATATAAAAAGAGACTTATTAGAAGGATGTAAATTATAATTGCTCTATATTAATTATAGGAATTATAAAAAATCATTACAACATCAGCCTTCTTTTATTTTTAGTATTTTTATTAAATGTTATTTAACAGTAAATAAGGTGGTTTCCTGATAGCTCAGTTGGTAGAGAGTCTGCCTGTAACGCAGGAGACCACAGTTCAATTCCTCGGTCTAGAAGATCCACTGGAGAAGGGATAGGCTATCCATGCCAGTATTCTTGGGCTTTCCTTGTGGCTCAGCTGGTTAAGAATCTGCCTGCAATATGGGAGACCTGGGTTTGATCCCTGGGTTGGGAAGATCCCTTGGAGAAGGGAAAGGTGACCCACTCCATTATGTTAGCCTGGAGAATTCCATGGACTGTATAGTCCATGAGGTCACAAAGAGCTGGACACAACTGAGCAACTTTCACTTTCAAGGTGCTTTAGTGGTAAAAAAATCTGCCTGCCAAGGTAGGGGATGCCTCATGTTTGATCCTTGGCTTGGGAAGGTTCCCTGGAGGGAGGAAATGGCAATGCATCCCAGTATTCTTGCCTGGGAAATCCCATGGGCAGAGGAGCCTGGGGACTATAGTCCATGGGGTTGCAAAGAGTCAGACACAACTGGATATGCACACTGACATATAAGATTTACCTCAACCAATGACAGATATTTACATTTTGGTTTTTTGTTTGCCTTTTGTTAAAAAAAATTATTACTTTAAATTCCTAATATTTAAAGAAGGATTTTTCTTCAAGGGCAAGATAAATTAACTTATAAAGTGTATAAGCCTAGTTAATTAGTAGTCACTGACTGCTAACTCCACATTCTACGTGACTGCTAAAGATGAAGTAGCTAATTAAATGGTTTAAATGTGCTTTATCACCAATCGTGGCACTATCACACTCAACATGAGAGCTTCAGGGGAACCACCTGTGCAGAAATGGGGACATTTGAGGACACAAACATTACTTTCAGCAGCCCTCAATTATTTTCATAACCTGCACTCTCTTGTTTTCATAACCTGCACTTGTTTGTTCTCTGCCCTTCAGATTGTGACTCAACAATTCCAGACCCTTTTGCTCTGCCCCAGTCCTGGAATTTGTGGTCTGTGCTTCTACTCTAAGTTCTGTCCTTTCTTCCAGGAGGCATGCTGCTGCTACCCTTTTGAACTTGGCCTCTTTTTTTTTTTTTTTCAATCATTCACTAGTTTTCTTTCAGTTTTTTGCATTATAGAATATATCTGCTGCTGCTGCTGCTAAGTCGCTTCAGTCATGTCGGACTCTTTGTGACCCTATGGACAGCAGCCCACCAGGCTCCTCTGCCCACGGGATTCTCTAGGCAAGAATACTGGAGTGGGTTGCCATTTCCTTCTCCATTATAGAATATATCGGACCTATAGAAATGTACAGATACAACCGGCTTCCATGTACTCACAACCTTGGTTTAAAAGATGTGGACCTTTCCTAATTCTTCCTGCAAATCACTTAAAAAATAATTAAAATGAACATGTTCAGCTAAAGCTTCTCAATCTTTCTTTGCCTCCCTTCTCTACTATTATGAGGTTGATTTGCATCATTCTCATGTGTGCTTATTTTATTTTATCAACTATTTTCTGATTAATACATTTATTTCAAAAACAAAAAAATATATGTATCAGGGAAGTAAAGTACACATGATACTTGAAGACAGCAAAAACTGTGAAAGTGTATATGAATGACTGAAATGTGGGAAACAGTTCTTCTAAACATAGCTATTTTGGGGGGATTATAGAAAATTAAGCCATAGCCAGCTGTATTATTTTAACAGGGGTCAAACCTCAGTCACTCAAAATAGAACATGGAACTCTTTTTAGCTAATACTAAACATGATTCTCCCCCAACAGCATGCTCCCCAAAACCACTACTAATGTGTGGAAGTCAAAATCTATTTGCCACCTAACATGAACTTGTTTTTCAACACCATGGCTAAGAAAGATTTAATGTAGAGATGTGGGAATTGGAACATATGGCAGCAGGACAGTGGATGGCAGCATAGAATCTGCAGGTATGGGGCAGGCATAGACTGCCAGAAGAAGCAGGGAGGGTGTTTGGTATTCAAGGCAAGAGACTGGAACCAGAGCAGAAAATAGGCAAATTAGTCATAAATCTAACAATGCAGCTTTCCTTTTCCCAGACATCTTAAAGCCTTTCTGTTTTTCATATAATGAGGTCCAAATTCTCTAGCTGACATCCTAGGACTCCATAATTTGGTCCATCTATTCATCTTTAGCAGCCTGCCAATATGCCTTTTCTCTATATGCAATCTTCCTTCTCATCACTGGACTATCGGCTGTTCTGCACATTCTATGTATGCTTATGTCTCAGAGTTAACTTGACATCTCTTTACAAAGAATCCTAGCTAGATACCCTGCTCCTGCCTTGCCCTGACCTAACCCCAACCCATTCTATTCTGTGCCTACAAAAGTCTACTTCTATAAGTCTCAGCCCAGACTAACGCACGGAAAACACCCACAACACCTGTTCCTTCTAATTTTCTGTAGCACTCTGCTCTTTCTCTGGTTCAATAACTCTGATGTTACATGGCAGTTATCCACATTTATTGGTGCCTAGTTCAGGAAACACAGCTATTCTGAATCTCTGATACCTAGCACTGCCCATAGTACTAAATATGTCTGTGTGTTTTTTTTTTTAACTCAGCATGCATAGCATCATTAGCCATTACACTAATAGTACAAATAACAAGGGGCTTCCCAGGTGGCACTAGTGGTAAAGAACCTGCCTGTCAATGCAGGAGACATAAGAGACGTGGGTTAGATCCCTGCATCGGGAAGATCCCCTGGAGGAGGGCATGGCAGTCCACTGCAGTATTTTTACCTGGAGAATCCCATGGATAGAGGAAACTGGTGGGCTACATAGGGTCACCTAGAATCTGACATGACTGGAGCGACTTATCATGCACACACAATTAACAATACCATTAGTATCACTATATACCTACTAGAATGACTAAAGTTAAAGACTAAAATAAATACATTTTGAATCAATGTGTCACAGTTTTGTCCAGGGAAGACCCTATTTTGATAACAGCAGCTACTGCTGCTGCTAAGTCGCTTCAGTCGTGTCTGACTCTGTGCGACCCCATAGACGGCAGCCCACCAGGCTCCCCCGTCCCTGGGATTCTCCAGGCAAGAACACTGGAGTGGGTTGCCATTTCCTTCTCCAATGCATGAAAGTGGAAAGTGAAAGTGAAGTCACTCAGTCGTGTCTGATTCTTAGCGACCCCATGGACTGCAGCCTACCAAGCTCCTCCATCCATGGGATTTTCCAGGCAAGAGTACTGGAATGGGTTGCCATTGCCTTCAAATGACAAGGAAAGATTTTAATTTTTAGTATTATAATAACCCCCTTACCTGCCAAAAAGTCTGTGCTAGTGATGCTTCAGAACAAAAACAAGCGTTTTTCCACTGGGGGTTAGTTGTAAGAAATCACGAAGTAGACATGTTAATTTTTATGAATAATAAAAGCATACATGAAAATTTCCTGGCAGTCCAGTGCCATAGCCATGGGTTCAATCCCTGATTGAGGAACTAAGATCCCACAAGCCAGATAGTATGGCCAAAAGAAATAAAAAATAAATAAAATCATGCACAATGAAGATATCTGAAATACGGCAATGAAGAGAATAAACATGTCACCATCTCAAGATAGAAGAACCATCATAGAACAAGACTGAGTTCAGAAATAAATGAAGTAGTCATTGAATTAGGTTGGTGTATGCCTTTGTGTGGATCACAATAAACTGTGGAAAATTCTGAAAGAGATGGGAATACCAGACCACCTGGTCTGCCTCTTGAGAAATTTGTATGCAGGTCAGGAAGCAACAGTTAGAACTGGACATAGAACAACAGACTGGTTCCAAATAGGAAAAGGAGTACGTCAAGGCTGTATATTGTCACCCTGTTTATTTAACTTATATGCAGAGTACATCATGAGAAATGCTGGACTGGAAGAAATACAAGCTGGAATCAAGATTGTCAGGAGAAATATCAATAACCTCAGAAAAGCAGATGGCACCACCCTTATGACAGAAAGTGAAGAGGAACTAAAAAGCCTCTTGATGAAAGTGAAAGAGGAGAGTGAAAAAGCTGGCTTAAAGCTCAACATTCAGAAGGGGAAACAGTGGAAACAGTGTCAGACTTTATTTTTCTGGGCTCCATAATCACTACAGATGGTGACTGCAGCCATGAAATTAAAAGACACTTACTCCTTGGAAGGAAAGTTATGACCAACCTAGATAGCATATTCAAAAGCAGAGACATTACTTTTAGAACAAAGGTTCGTCTAGTCAAGGCTATGGTTTTTCCTGTGGTCATGTATGGATGTGAGAGTTGGACTGTGAAGAAGGCTGAGTGCTGAAGAATTGATGCTTTTGAACTGTGGTGTTGGAGAAGACTCTTGAGAGTCTCTTGGACTGCAAGGAGATCCAACCACTCCATTCTGAAGAAGATCAGCCCTAGGATTTCTTTGGAAGGAATGATGCTCAAGCTGAAACTCCAGTACTTTGGCCACCTAATGAGAAGAGTTGACTCATTGGAAAAGACTCTGATGCTGGGAGGGATTGGGGCAGGAGGAGAAGAGGACGACAGAGGATGAGATGGCTGGATGGCATCACTGACTCAATGTACGTGAGTCTCAGTGAACTCTGGGAGTTGGTGATGGACAGGGAGGCCTGGCGTGCTGCAATTCATGGGGTCGCAAAGAGTCAGACACGACTGAGCGACTTATCTGATCTGATCTGATATATCTGAAAGGTACATTTCCTGGTACAGACAGACATCAAGTAACAATTCAAGAGATTAACATTTTTTTTTTTTTTAAACCTGAAACACTGTATTAGTTTTGCCAAACACCAAAACGAATCCGCCACAGGTATACATGTGCTCCCCATCCTGAACCCTCCTCCCTCCTCCCTCCCCACACCATCCCTCTGGGTCGTCCCAGTGCACCCGCCCCAAGCATCCAGTATCGTGCATTGAACCTGGACTGGCAACTCGTTTCATACATGATATTACACATGTTTCAATGCCATTTCTCCCAAATCTTCCCACCCTCTCCCTCTCCCACAGAGTCCATAAGACTGTTCTATACATCAGTGTCTCTTTTGCTGTCTCATACACAGGGTTATCGTTACCATATTTCTAAATTCCATATATATGCGTTAGTATATTGTATTGGTGTTTTTCTTTCTGGCTTACTTCACGCTGTATAATAGGCTCCAGTTTCATCCACCTCATTAGAACTGATTCAAATGTGTTCTTTTTAATGGCTGAGTAGTACTCCATTGTGTATATGTACCACTGCTTTCTTATCCATTCATCTGCTGATGGACATCTAGGTTGCTTCCATGTCCTCGCTATTATAAACAGTGCTGCAATGAACATTGGGGTACACGTGTCTCTTTCCCTTCTGGTTTCCTCAGTGTGTATGCCCAGCAGTGAGATTGCTGGATCATAAGGCAGTTCTATTTCCAGTTTTTTAAGGAATCTCCACACTGTTCTCCATAGTGGCTGTACTAGTTTGCATTCCCACCAACAGTGTAAGAGGGTTCCTTTTTCTCCGCACCCTCTCCAGCATTTATTACTTGTAGACTTTTGGATCGCAGCCATTCTGACTGGTTGAAATGGTATCTCATAGTGGTTTTGATTTGCATTTCTCTGATAATGAGTGATGTTGAGCATCTTTTCATGTGTTTGTTAGCCATCTGTATGTCTTCTTTGGAGAAATGTCTATTTAGTTCTTTGGCCCATTTTTTGATTGGGTCATTTATTTTTCTGGAGTTGAGCTGTAGGAGTTGCTTGTATATTTTTGAGAGTAGTTGTTTGTCAGTTGCTTCATTTGCTATTATTTTCTCCCATTCTGAAGGCTGCCTTTTCACCTTGCTAATAGTTTCCTTTGATGTGCAGAAGCTTTTAAGGTTAATTAGGTCCCATTTGTTTATTTTTGCTTTTATTTCCAATATTCTGGGAGGTGGGTCATAGAGGATCCTGCTGTGATGTATGTCAGAGAGTGTTTTGCCTATGTTCTCCTCTAGGAGTTTTATAGTTTCTGGTCTTACATTTAGATCTTTAATCCATTTTGAGTTTATTTTTGTGTACGGTGTTAGAAAGTGTTCTAGTTTCATTCTTTTACAAGTGGTTGACCAGTTTTCCCAGCACCACTTGTTAAAGAGATTGTCTTTAATCCATTGTATATTCTTGCCTGCTTTGTCAAAGATAAGGTGTCCATATATGCATGGATTTATCTCTGGGCTTTCTATTTTGTTCCATTGATTTATAGTTCTGTCTTTGTGCCAGTACCATACTGTCTTGATAACTGTGGCTTTGTAGTAGAGCCTGAAGTCAGGTAGGTTGATTCCTCCAGTTCCATTCTTCTTTCTCAAGATAGCTTTGGCTATTTAAGGTTTTTTGTATATCCATACAAATTGGGAAATTATTTGTTCTAGCTCTGTGAAGAATACCGTTGGTAGCTTGATAGGGATTGCATTGAATCTATAAATTGCTTTGGGTAGTATGCTCATTTTCACTATATTGATTCTTCCAATCCATAAACATGGTATATTTCTCCATCTATTAGTGTCCTCTTTGATTTCTTTCACCAGTGTTTTATAGTTTTCTATATATAGGTCTTTAGTTTCTTTAGGTAGATATATTCCTAAGTATTTTATTCTTTCCGTTGCAATGGTGAATGGAATTGTTTTCTTAATTTCTCTTTCTGTTTTTTCATTA
Source organism: Bubalus bubalis (assembly GCF_019923935.1). Classification (NCBI taxonomy): domain Eukaryota; kingdom Metazoa; phylum Chordata; class Mammalia; order Artiodactyla; family Bovidae; genus Bubalus; species Bubalus bubalis. Next base: position 71,238,528 of record NC_059157.1, read on the forward strand.
TTAGTGTATAGGAATGCAAGGGATTTCTGTGTGTTGATTTTATATCCTGCAACTTTACTATAGTCATTGATTAGTTCTAGTAATTTTCTGGTGGAGTCTTTAGGGTTTTCTATGCAGAGGATCATGTCATCTGCAAACAGTGAGAGCTTTACTTCTTCTTTTCCAATTTGGATTCCTTTTATTTCTTTTTCTGCTCTGATTGCTGTGGCCAAAATTTCCAAAACTATGTTGAATAGTAATGGTGAAAATGGGCACCCTTGTCTTGTTCCTGACTTTAGAGGAAATGCTTTCAATTTTTCACCATTGAGGATAATGTTTGCTGTGGGTTTGTCATATATAGCTTTTATTATGTTGAGGTATGTTCCTTCTATTCCTGCTTTCTGGAGAGTTTTTATCATAAATGGATGTTGAATTTTGTCAAAGGCTTTCTCTGCATCTATTGAGATAATCATATGGTTTTTATTTTTCAGTTTGTTAATGTGGTGTATTACATTGATTGATTTTTGGATATTGAAGAATCCTTGCATCCCTGGGATAAAGCCCACTTGGTCATGGTGAATGATCTTTTTAATGTGTTGTTGGATTCTGATTGCTAGAATTTTGTTAAGGATTTTTGCATCTATGTTCATCAGTGATATTGGCCTGTAGTTTTCTTTTTTTGTGGGATCTTTGTCAGGTTTTGGTATTAGGGTGATGGTGGCCTCACAGAATGAGGTTGGAGGTTGACCTTCCTCTGCAATTTTCTGGAAGAGTTTGAGCAGGATAGGTGTTAGCTCCTTTCTAAATTTTTGATAGAGTTCAGCTGTGAAGCCGTCTGGACCTGGGCTTTTGTTGCTGGAAGATTTTTTATTACAGTTTAAATTTCCGTGCTTGTGATGGGTGTGTTAAGATTTTCTATTTCTTCCTGGTCCAGTTTTGGAAAGTTGTACTTTTCTAAGAATTTGTCCATTTCTTCCACGTTGTCCATCTTATTGGCATATAATTGTTGATAGTAGTCTCTTATGAGCCTTTGTATTTCTGTGTTGTCTGTTGTGATCTCTCCATTTTCATTTCTAATTTTATTGATTTGATTTTTCTCCCTTTGTTTCTTGATGAGTCTGGCTAATGGTTTGTCAATTTTATTTATCCTTTCAAAGAACCAGCTTTTGGCTTTGTTGATTTTTGCTATGGTCTCTTTTGTTTCTTTTGCATTTATTTCTGCTCTAATTTTTAAGATTTCTTTCCTTCTACTAACCCTGGGGTTCTTCATGTCTTCCTTTTCTAGTTGCTTTAGGTGTAGAGTTAGGTTATTTATTTGACTTTTTTCTTGTTTCTTGAGGTATGCCTGTATTGCTATGAACTTTCCCCTTAGGACTGCTTTTACAGTGTCCCACAGGTTTTGTGTTGTTGTGTTTTCATTTTCATTCGTTTCTATGCAAATTTTGATTTCTTTTTTGATTTCTTCTGTGATTTGTTGGTTATTCAGCAGCGTGTTGTTCAGCCTCCATATGTTGGAATTTTTACTAGTTTTTCTCTTGTAATTGAGATCTAATCTTACTGCATTGTGGTCAGAAAAGATGCTTGGAATGATTTCTATTTTTTTGAATTTACCAAGGCTAGATATATGGCCCAGGATGTGATCTATCCTGGAGAAGGTTCCATGTGCGCTTGAGAAAAAGGTGAAATGCATTGTTTTGGGATGAAATGTCCTATAGATATCAATTAGGTCTAACTGGTCTATTGCATCATTTAAAGGTTGTTGTTCCTTGTTAATTTTCTGTTTAGTTGATCTATCCATAGGTGTGAGTGGGGTATTAAAGTCTCCCACTATTATTGTGTTATTGTTAATTTCTCCTTTCATAGTTGTTAGCATTTGTCTTACATATTGTGGTGCTCCCGTGTTGGGTGTTTTAACTTGGTCTAGGTTCAGTTAAATTTATAATGGCTGAGAATAGATGTTTAGGATTAAAACCTATTTTGTTTTCTAAACTTTCCTCCTTTCTCAATCTGAATCTATACCATCAATTGTGTATTTTATATATATAAAATGCTGATATTTGTTGGAGGAGTAGTTAAGTAAATAAATTTTTCATTATCTTAGGTGTTTTCTTTAAAAAAAAACAACAGAGTATAGTATCTTTAGAACTTATTTCTCTATCTTGAACTTCTAATTTGCAGCTACAGAACTTACATAGAATTTCTAACAACATCCATTTCCATTTTCATAAACATATTATTGTTTACTGTCAAGTATATTAAGTATCTAGTCATTAACAATTTTTAATTTACTATTATTTGTTTTCATTTTTTCTCAGAGATTACTCTTGAGGTATATTTTAGAACATACATCATTTACCTATTTCCCATTAAATATAGGTTTTTAATATTCACTTCTTTTGATAAAAGCACATTTAATTATCCTAAGACATTTACAGTTTTCAAAATCTCTGACTCTGAATTGAGGATTAGGCTCAATTCTGACAAAGAAAAGCAAAAAGATCTAATAGAGATAGAGATAAATTTTAAATATATATATATATGACTAAAAGTAATTATGCCAAAATGTTAACAGTTGCCATTGAGTTGTGATATCAGTTTTTCCTTCTGTTTATTTTTGTTCTTTACAAATTTTCTAGAATGAGCATCTATTAATTTTATATCATGAAAGATTAGCATTTAAAGTAATTAATCTGAATTTACTTACAACAAATCTATCTTGAAATTAATTCAGCATAATGATGGAGTAATGTAAACAACACCCTTTATTACTCTCTATGGTGGAGCCTTCCTATTCTGAATGTGCCCCAAAGTCATTCACGGCCTCATATGGGATTCAGATAATCTATCACTTGCATCCCCATTGTAAACATGATTCTGTTGTGATGTAGACCTTTGTAAAGTGCAGACTAGATTTTTGTCTTAAATTTTCCTACCAAGGATTACCTTTATTAAAGACCTACTGGAATGATTATTTGCTGTCATAATTAACAGCTCCCATTCTGAAAATTAAGCAGGTTGGACATAATCCATATGACAGTCTGCCCCATTTGTTCCCATGTGCATTTCTCAAGTGATATTTTAATTTATGTAACCATATGTTATTAGACCTCCGTTTTACTCTACCAGAGGTTCCTACTACAATTTTCAGGAAAAAGGAAAAGAGAAATTTCCAAAGGGGGTTTATTTCAAGAGTTTCCTACTATGAAAGAAAAATGGAGCTGTTTTCTTCCTTTCCTGATTATGGTTAACATCTTTAAGGGAATTTTATAGCATTAAATTTAGTGCAAGTACATGGGAAGAGCCTAATATCAGAATTGATCACAAATCTAAAGCAGTACTTTTTAAAAACTCAGTTCTTGCAACTGAGGCTGAATGTTGAGAAATGACTAGAAAGACCATCATGCTGAAAAAATCATAATATATGTTGTATTTTATAATTTTCCAAATAATTTTGAAACTCATTTTGCATATGGCTGAATAATACAATCAGTGAACAACAACTTATCTTTCCTGCCAGCTTCTGTTTGCTGTACCAAAATATATATATATATACTGCCAAATATGAAAATGTAACAAGGGACACAGATAAAAATAGAAAATCTAAAATATACTTTTGAGACTTGATTTTAGCATTTAATAAAACCTAGAAAATCTTCTATGCAATAAAATTACTTAAAAAGATGAATATCTGATTAGTCTCCTTTGGGAGTTTCTTAACTTAAAAAATATTTATTCTGTACTGTTTTTCTTTTTAATCTAGAATAGCCACTTCAAAAGAACTAAAATTATAAAGAGCCAAGAATTTCAGAGCAGAGCATCATTGCGTATCACTATGCATTTGAGACTGTTAACCCAGATTTGATTATGTGGAACATTCGAGGAGCTGTGCTGTGGCATGCCCCTTTTCTTCCTTGCCTGATGACAGGATGCCTTAATGGATTTCTTTTCCATGACTACAGTTCAGAGAGTGGTGCTCTTATTTGCTTTCATTTCATCAACTCAGCATATCTTGAAAGGTCAAGACTAGACAACATTACCATGAATTTTCAGTATTGCAAATATCAGTGTTTGGGACTCTGCAGCCTGTGGGCCAAATGCAGTCACCAACTTTGTTTGGATGGTCTGAAAACTAAGACTGGATTTTACACTTTGAAATGGCAGCAGTATAGTCAAAAGAATAATGTTTTATGACATGTGAGAATATATAGTATTCAGATTTGTGCCCATAAATGATGTTTTATTGGAACACAGTCATGCATATTTGCCTATATAATACCTATGACTGATTTTTCATGTAGTAATGGGAGAGTTCAGTATTTAGAAACCTTTTGGCCCCCAAGTCTAAAATAGCTGCTGTCTGGCCTGTTATAGACTGAATTGTTTCCCTCCCAACCCCTAAGTTGAAGTTCTAACCCCAGTGTGACTGCATTTGTTGACAAGGACTTTAAGATTGTAATGAATGTTAAATGAGGTCATAGGGTTGGGGTCCTAAAACTACAAGACCATGTCCTCCTAAAAGAGAAAGAGATACCGAGAGTGCATGCACACACAGCAAAGGCCATAGGAGGACACAGCAAGAAAGTTGCCATCTGCAATGAAGAAGAGAAGCCTCAGGAGAAACCTAAAGTATAGGTGCCTTCATGTGCATGTCTAGCCTCCAGAATTTTGAGAAAATAAGTTTCTTACAATTGTTTAAACCTCCCAGTTTGTAGTATTTCATTATGATAGCTTTACTAGACTCAGTGAACAGCTTTTTACAAAATATGTGCCAATACCTGATCAAGACGGAAGTCACAACTTTTAAAATTGTTAAGCCAAATCTAAAGGCCTAAGGAACTTGCAATCTATCTGGTATGGTACAATACAAAGCTGAAACCCTAAAAGAAAGGAATCAATCAGAGAAAAAAGGGATAAATCCAAGGAAAATGCCTTTCTGTTGGCATACTATTATAGAAATAACAAATTTGGATTGGAGTGGCTTTTGTGATGAAGAAGTTACATGGTGTCTGTTCTCATTGTTCAGTCGTTAAGTTGTGTCCAGCTCTCTTCAGACCAAGGATCTGCAGCACACCAGGCTTCCCTGTCCTTCACTATCTCCTAGAATCTGCTCATATCCATTGAGCCAGTGATGCTGTCCAACCATCTCATCCTCTGTTGCCCTGTTCTCTTCTTGCCCTCAGTCTTTCCCACTATCAGGATCTTTTCCAATGAGTCAACTCTTTGCATTAATTGGCCAAAGTATTAGAGCTTTGGCTTCAGCATCAGTCCTTCCAATGCAAACAACATCTTCCAATGACACAAGAGATGATTCAACACATGGGAATCACCAGACGGTCAGTACCAATATTGGATTACTTATATTCATTGCAGCCGAAAATGAAGAAGCTATATACATTTAGCAAAAACAAAACCTGGAGCTGACTGTGGCTCAGATCACGAGCTTCTTAGTGCAGCATCCAGGCTTAAATAGAAGAAAGTAGTGAAAACCACTAGGCCCTTCAGGTATGAACTAAATCAAATCCCTTGTGAGTATTTGGTAGGGGTGATGAATAGATTCAAAGGATTAGATCTGGTACACAGAGTCCCTGAAGAACTGTGGATGGAGGTAACATTGTACAAGAGGTGACGACCAAATTCATCCCGAAGAAAAGGAAATGCAAGAAGGTGAAGTGATTGTCTAAGAAGGCCTTACAATTAGCTGAGAATGGTATCTGAAGTTTGGTTTAATCATTTCTCTTTCTCTACTGCTCATGCTCTGAAAATGTGTGTGTGTTCATTAGAGATTAGTTTGTTAGTTTGTTTATCTAAAATGACAGACAGTCTTCTGAGTGAGAGATTTCTATTGTTCTTTCAACGATTTTGCTGCTTCTCATCTAAAAATTAAAAAAAAAATACTTCATTTCTGTGTTTGAATTATTTTTGTTTTTTCTTCTGAATTTTTTAAAGTTATGCTTGATCTGCTTTAAAAAAATTAGAATTGAATTTCAGATGGTTTCATTTAATTGGGTACCAGATCTAATGTTTTACCCTTTCTGTTTTTTTTTTTCTTTTTCCCTATGTGCCAGAAGCATATATAAACGTAGCTCAGAGCTGGTTGCTGACAAATCAAATCAAACCCAAGCAGTTCAATATTCATATAGAGTCCTCTCAAGATGTAGAAACCTCAAGATGTTTCAGGATAACTGAAAATCAGAACACTCTGCCTATGGCTGAGTTTGGTTTAAATGCACAAAATTTTAACTGATTGCCACTCTTTTGTATAATGCTAACCAGATTTTTTTAATAGAGAAAACACAGATTCATAGACTATTAGGAATTGAAAATAACCTCGGCAATCATCTAGTCTAATTCACCCTCATAACTTTAAAGATAATAACAGATATAATTTGATCTGCCTTTATCAGTCAGCATAGTCTGGGTTAAAAACCAACCCCCCCAAATTGGTGTTAACAAACCAGTTATTCCTCCCTCATTCTGCGTAATCACGTGGGTGGGTGGGAAGATGATCCTTTTCCCTTAGGGGCTGTCAGAGGCTCCGTTTCAGCACGAGTTTCCATGAGTGCCATGGCTGAGAAAAGAAAGCAATGTCTTCTACTTCTGCTCCCATATCAATAGCCAGAGCAAGCCACAGATTACATGACAACCACAAAGGCAGCAGGGACCCACCATCTTTCCCTGTGCCTAGAAGGACAACCAGAACACTTATGGGTAGCCTCAGTGTCTGCCACAAAATACAATGTTTCTGGTGTGTCACTTGTTACAACTAAATCAACAGATACTCAGTATATCTTGCCTCTGCACTGAAGGAGACAGATACTGTGTTTCCAATAAGACATTTTTTAAACATTAATTTTTTCCTCCTAATATTGCTGCTGTCTCCTCCACAAAACACATGTATACCTGTGGCGGATTCATTTTGATATTTGGCAAAACTAATACAGTTATGTAAAGTTTAAAAATAAAATAAAATTTAAAAAAATAAATAAAAATAAAAAGCAAAAAAAAAAATAGCAGATGATCTATAAGCTGGTAGAGAGAGAAAAATATGTACATCCATGTCAATATAAAATGGAGACCCATTCCTAAATAAAGTAGAGAGAAAAGTAGAAAATCTGCCCATTGTTTTGTTTCTTTCTTTGGACATTCAGTCCTGATCATGAAGGAATTCTCTATAAAATCAGTTCAATTCAGTCACTCAGTTGTGTCCGACTCTTTGCGACTCCATGAACCGCAGTATGCCAGGCCTCCCTGTCCATCACCAAATCCAGGAGTCCACCCAAACCCATGTCCATTTAGTTGGTGATGCCAAATAACCATCTCATCCTCTGTCGTCCCCTTCTCCTTCTGCCCTCACTCTTTCCCAGCATCAGGGTCTTTTCCATTGAGTCAGCTCTTTACATCAGGTGGCCAAAGTATTGGAATTTCAGCTTGAACATCAGTCCTTCTAATGAACACCAAGGACTAATCTCCTTTAGGATGGACTGGTTGGGTCTCCTTGCAGTACAAGGGACTGTCAAGAGTCTTCTCCAACATCACAGTTTAAAAGCATCAATTCTTCAGCACTCAGCTTTCTTTATAGTCCAACTCTCACATCCATACATGACCACTGGAAAAACCATAGCCTTGACTAGATGGACCTCTGTTAGCAAAGAAATGTTTCTGCTTTTTAATATGCTGTCTAGGTTGGTCATAACTTTCCTTCCAAGGAGTAAACATCTTTTAATTTCATGGCTTCAATCACCATCTGCAGTGATTTTGGAGCCACCTAAAATAAAGTCAGCCACTGTTTTCACTGTTTCCCCATCTATTTGCCATGAAGTGATGGGACTGGATGCCATGATCTTAGTTTTCTGAATGTTGAGCTTTAAGACAACTTTTTCACTCTCCTTTTTCACTTTCATCAAGAGGCTCTTTAGTTCTTCACTTTCTGCCATAAGGGTGGTGTCATCTGCATATCTGAGGTTATTGATATTTCTCCCAGCAATCCTGATTCCAGCTTGTGCTTCCTCCAGCCCAGCGTTTCTCATAATGTACTCTGCATATAAGTTAAATAAGCAGGGTGACAATATACAGCCTTGACGTACTCCTTTTCCTATTTGGAACTAGTCTGTTGTTCCATATCGAGTTCTAACTGTTGCTTCCTGACTTGCATATAGGTTTCTCAAGAGGCAGGTCAGGTGGTCTGGTATTCCCATCTCTTTCAGAATTTTCCACAGTTTATTGGGATCCACATTGTCAAAGGCTTTGGCATAGTTAATAAAACATAAATAGAGGTTTTACTGGAACTCTCTAGCTTTTTTGATGATCCAGCAGATGTTGGCAATTTGATCTCTGGGTCCTCTGCCTTTTCTAAAACCAGCTTGAACACACGGAAATTCACAGTTCACGTATTGCTGAAGCCTGTCTTGGAGAATTTTGAGCATTACTTTACTAGCGTGTGTGATGAGTGCAATTGTGTGGTAGTCTGAGCATTCTTTTGCATTGTCTTTCTTTGGGATTGGAATGAAAACTGACTTTTTACAGTCCTGTGGCCACTGCTAAGTTGTCCAAATTTGCTGACATATTGAGCGTAGCACTTTCATAGCATCATCTTTTAGGATTTGAAATAGCTCAACTGGAATTCCATCACCTCCACTAGCTTTGTTTGTAGTGATGCTTCCTAAGGCCCACTTGACTTCACATCCCAGGATGTCTGGCTCTAGGTGAGTGATCACACCATCATGATTATCTGGGTCTTGAAGATCATTTTTGTACATTCTTCTGTACATTCTTGCCACTTATTCTTATTATCTTCTGCTTCTGTTAGATCCATACCATTTCTGTCCTTTTTTGAGCCATCTTTGCATGAAATGTTCCCTTGGTATCCCAATTTTTCTTGAAGAGGTCTCTAGTCTTTCTCATTCTATTGTTATCCTCTATTTCTTTGCACTGATCACTGAGGAAGGCTTTCTTATCTCTCTTGCTATTCTTTGGAACTCTGCATCAAATGGGTATATCTTTCCTTTTCTCCTTTCCTTTGTCTTCTCTTCTTTTCATGGCTATTTGTAAGGCCTTCTCAGACAGCCTTTTTTTTTTTTTTTTTTTTTGCATTTCTTTTTCTTGGAGATGATCTTGATTCTTCTCTGCTGTACAATGTCACAAACCTCCATCCATAGTTAATCACGCACTCTGTCTATCAGATCTAGTCCCTTAAATCTATTTCTCACTTTCCCTGTATAATCATTAGGGATTTGATTTAGGTCATAACTGAATGGTCTAGTGGTTTTCCCTACTTTCTTCAATTTAAGTCTGAATTTGGCAATAAGGTGTTCATGATCTGAACCACAGTCAGCTCCAAGTCTTGTTTTTGATAACTGTATAGAGCTTCTCCATCTTTCGCTGCAAAGAATATAATCAATCTGATTTTGGTGTTGACCAACCATTCAATATCACGGTAATCCAAGTCTATGCCCCGACCAGCAATGCTGAAGAAGCTGAAGCTGAACAGTTCTATGAAGACCTAAAAGGCCTTCTAGAACTAATAGCCCAAAACACCCCAAAAAGATGTCCTTTTCATTATAGGGGACTGGAATGTAAAAGTAGGAAACACCTGGAGTAACAGGCAAATATGGTCTCAGAGTACAGTAGCAGGGCAAAGGCTGATAGAGTTTGGTCAAGAGATTGCACTGGTCATAACAAACACCCTCTTCCAACAACACAAGAGAAGACACTACACATGGACATCACCCGATGGTCAACACCAAAATCTCTTTTATTAGTCTCACTAAAAAAAAAGGAAAGGGGGGGACATTATAGAGTCTAGCTATATGATCTGTTGTTTGAGGTTTTAAAGCTCTAAGGATTCAAAGTGAGAGGCCAAAACTATGGATATATGTCTATAATAACAGGAAGACAAGGCAATTGGAGAATTCGAGGGAATAAGAGAGACCCCCACACCCAACTTCCTGCTCAGTGGTTGGATATAACTGTTGTAAATATGACTGACCGACAAAGTTACACACAAATAGCTACATAAATCATGAACTATAAATTGTTATATTTGTCCATGATTGTGTAAAAATTATAACTTATTTCATTAAGTCAAAAATAAAAACAAGAACTGAGATCTAATTTGAACACCAGCATCCAGAGTCAAGAAAAATGCTCATCTTCCAAAATGATGATTCATTATGACAAACAGTAACTGGTATGGAAATATTTGCTCCCACAGCATTGAGATTTTACTTTCGATGCCAAAAAGGTGATTCAGGTTAACTAAGCTGTCCCTTGTGGCTTAGCTGGTAAAGAATACACCTGCAATGCAGGAGATCTGGGTTCAATCCCTGGGTTGGGAGGATCCCCTAAAGAAGGTAAGGCTACCCAGTCCAGTATTCTGGCCTGGAGAATTCCATGGACAGTATAGTCAATGGGGTCACAAAGAATCAGACAGGACTGAGTGACTTTCACTTTCACTTTCTTTCTAGAGTCACACAAGTTTTAAGCAGTCTAATCAATGCTAGTACTCTATGTTTCTTGGAGGAGCCTGGTGGGCTGCAGTCCATGGGGTCGCGAAGACTCAGACACTACTGAGCGACTTCCCTTTCACTTTTCACTTTCATGCATTGGAGAAGGAAATGGCAACCCACTCCAGTGTTCTTGCCTGGAGAATCCCAGGGACAGGGGAGCCTGGTGGGCTGCCCTCTATGGGGTCGCACAGAGTCAGACACAACTGAAGTGACTTAGCAGCAGCAGCAGCTTGTTTGAAGGTCTTTTATTCTGCTCTCTTATTTTTTAGCAGTTAGCTGAGTAACTCTGCTGCTGCTGCTGCTGCTAAGTCGCTTCAGTCGTGTCCAACTCTGTGAGACGCCAGAGACAGCAGCCCACCAGGCTCCCCTATCCCAAGGTTCTAATCTATACCATATCTGAAGATTTCTAAGAAGTAATGTTCTATAACTATATTTATAGTATTAAATGTCAATACTATAAATATAAATGACTTAGCCAATTTACATAAAATATCTTTGATGATTTCTGTGAATTATGTCATTGTTTCAGTTTTGACATTACTGTGCCAGGTTATCTTTACTTCTTCTCAATATATTTATCCCTTTCCTTGCACATTCTAGGACTACCAAATAATTACTTTCCTGTGATTGCCTATAATAAATAACCATAAAGTGGGTGATTTCAAAGAATAGAACTTAGTTCTATCACAGTTCTGGAGGCAAGAGTTTCTAAATCAAGGTGTGGGCAGAACTGCACCCTCTTTGTAGACTCTGCTGCTGCTAAGTCACTTCAGTTGTGTCCGACTCTGTGCGACCCCATAGATAGCAGCCCACCAGGCTCCCCTGTCCCTGGGATTCTCCAGGCAAGAACGCTGGAGTGGGTTGCCATTTCCTTCTCCAATGCATGAAAGTGAAAAGTGAAAGTGAAGTCACTCAGTGGTGTCCAACTCTTTGCAACCCCATGGACTGCAGCCCACCAGGCTCCTCCGCCCATGGGATTTTCCAGGCAAAAGTACTGGAGTGGGGTGCCATTAGTGGAAAGCTTTCATTTCTTCTACAAGTTTCTGATATCTGTCTCAATATTTCTCGGCATTCCTTGGGTTGGGAGCACATCACTCTGCACTGTAGAGTCATGGACCAACTATTGATATATGCTAAAAATATTTTTAAAAGATTTGACAAATCATGGAGATAAAAAAATATTAGATCTCAGACCACAACCCCAGCCTTCTAAGCTCCTGCCTGGAAAACATTTAGCTACATTGTGTTATTGACATATTGCTTTAGCGTCTTGAAACATGCATTTAGTACACTTCAATTCTATTTTATAATAATTCATTGAGTCTCTCGTATGTGTGTTGTAACAATAGACATTAAGAAAATATCATAAAGGTGTTTTTCAGTACACATATTCAGTAACTTCATCCTAACTGTGGAGTTATTTGATAAAGACCTAATCCATGAACCAGTTGATTATATCGAAAGCATTTAATTCCAACAGAGCTTGAGGAAGGAGAAGCCCTTTAGGAAGAAACTATAAATCAGTAAAGTCAAATGCAATAAACCAGTAGTATGATGAAAGTAGAATAATTGTAAACACATTTAATAAGCAGATTAAACACAAGGAGGAAATTGTTAAGGAATTCTTAATGATTCATGTTGATAGAATGCCTAAATAACAAAGTAGACAATTAATCAAAGACAAGGGGAAATTAATGTTTGTGATTTGTGAAACAGAATTGAAAGTCTAGTAAGAAAGGTGGAATGGCCACATAAAAGAGAAAAAATATATTCAATAACTATTGTTTTTCGTAAAACAAAAAGTTGATAGGCTGCAGAAAATCTCTAGGTCAAAGCAACTCATTTCTAGCCACTAAATCCAAGATAATTATTTAAAATTACCTGGTTGCTTAAAAAAAATGTAAATACAAGGCATAGAAAAGAATTGTGACTTTACACAATGTAAGCAATTACACTGTAACATTTGTAACATTCATCTGGCCCTCCATTAGGTTGAAGTTTGTATGGACTGAAAGTTCTGCTCAGACCGTGGCACAGAATAACTATGATCTGAGGGAAAGACTTTCTTTACCCCTTCATTCACTGTTGTATAAATTTCCTCTCCTATAATAGTGTATTTTATACACAATCATATTGTATAAATATATCTATGCCCCTTTTGTATTGAGATAGAGCCAAATAAAAATAAAATCATCATCTATAATTTGTCTGTTGAGGGACCTCTCTTTGACTTGTTTCTTGCTCTCCCAGATTCTTTTTCTGATAGAGGAACCCTTCAAATGGAAATATTGGTGTCACATTTCTGCAGTGTCCATGAATTAGAACTTCCAGGGTTTATCTGGAGAATACAGGCTGGTGGACAGTGGGGGTATCAGTCTTTACTTCCCTTATTATTATTTCATTTTCTTCAGACATGTTTCTGCAAAGGAGGCATGGGCTTTTGTTGTGTATTAATTACTTTACTTAACCTCCAATATCATAGGAATCATAAATATGTTCCATATCTAGTTCATTGTTCCCTCCCAAATAGCAGACAAGGAGACACTGTTCACATTTACCCCATCATCAACCAGAGACTCATGACCTATTCCATTTCCTACTTTCATGCTTCCTTGTTGAGAATTTAGTTGAATTTCTTCACAATGTTGCTGCTTCAGCATCAGTTTTGTGTGGCCGAGTGGTTGCAGGGGCCTTCAGCTAACACTGAAAGTGAAAGTGAAGTCGCTCAGTTGTGTCCGACTCTTTGCAACCCCACGGACAGTAGCCTACTAGGCTCCACCGTCCATGGGATTTTCCAAGCAAGAATACTGGATTGGGCTGCCATTTCCTTCTCCAGGGGATCTTCCCAACCCAGGGATCGAACACAGGTCTTCTGCATTGCAGACAGACACTTTACCATCTGAGACACCAGGGAAGCCCTTGGCTAACACTAGACCCTCTTATAAGTTCATGTCCTTGGTAGCAGGTAAATATAAGCTCCTTGTACAACTCCCCAACTGCCCTTGTGAAAAGAATTTTCCTATACCTCCCAGGGCTTTCCCCTTGGGCCTCCCTTGGATAAGACTCCCTAGACCCCAAAGCTTCCTGAAACACATTTCCTTTTGATTAAAATTAATATTCAGCCTTAGTCTGGAGCTCCTACTCCACCCAAGGATGCTTTTCCCCACTCTCTTGCCTAAGCTCAGTTCTCCCTGACTGAACTCTGCCGACTTCCCCATATGGCCCTTTGAGGCATATTATATACCTCCTCCGTGACCTGTGTGTGATAAATCTTTCTGCTACCTGTGAGTAATAATCCTTTCCTTTTCGGTCTTTTGTTGAATGGTGGTTCACTATCCAACACTGAGACCCAAGTCCTTTCTCTACATATGTTAATTTAAAAAGTCACACTTTTTTATTGCATTCTAATCATCATCATATTCTATAAGTTCTTTCTTGGACACAGTTTTGTCTTGAGCATGTGATAAATGTCTAAAATCATCTATAAGTCTTGAGAATGTCTAGCTTGTCTTTTTGTCTTCAGTCTCTGTCCTACAAACAGACAACAAAAATATTCCTTAAACTCCAATTCTTTATCAACAATCAAGTTAACTACTTTTCTTTAAGCTGTTGTAGTACATTCTGTATAATTCCTGAAAAGCCTAAACTGAAGTCTATTTTAAATATTATAATGTTATGGTATCCAGCTACTAGTGATAATTTTTCTATATCCTGTCAAAAGAAATAAATGTTCTCTTGTCTCTGCATTCCATACCACCCCATGAATACATTGTTTCACGAATCACACTGTATCATCAGTGTTTGTTTATATGTCTATCTCTGCCATCAAACTAAGAACTCTTTGAAAGTTAAGGACGAGTCTTATTCATTTTTTTGTTCCCATGACCCAGATGCCTTCCTAACAAGTCATTCAATTCTAAAAAGTCATTTGAACAATTAAGCTAAAGCTGGCTGAGGGCATATTCTAACAGTGCTTTTCTGACTGAGATATTAGCCTATGCTACTTAATCTTTCTCTAGCACTTTAGAACACGCCCTTCTTTATAGTGTTTGAAAAACCTTGAAAAGATGAGCTGACATCTCAAGGTCACCATTGGTGACGGGACAGAGCTTGATCCTGGGTCTCTACACTTCTTAAAAATTGTTTTCTGTGTGCTCTCCTCTGGTCTCGTAAGCAACACATCCTCTTAAGAAAAATTCTTACATTTAAAATTAATTTCTTAAACTTCTTACATATATTAATTTTGTATTTCTGTACAACACTTGTCTCGGAATGTTATAGATAAGTGTTTTAAGTTGTCCCTTATACATTAAATATAAGTAACCTTCTTTCAAATGTGTTTCATTTGGGGGAAGACAAGCATAAAGCTCATGTCTGGTAGAATATTTTTCTACTGAAATGAAAAGCTATTTGGACAGACTGATGGATAAAATGGAATACCCACCTTCAGACCAAATGAGATTTGAAAATACAAGGTTATGTTTTTTAAACAGGTACAAGGGATTCTGAAATGAAAGAACAAGATGAAGCAAAGTAGGGGTGGGAAGACCTCTCAAATGAGGAAAACTACAAGAACTATGGCAAGTTAGAAGAAGGAAAACAAGAGAAGGTTTTACAGTTTTTTCCTGTACTCTGTTCTTAGGAAATCCACAGCCCTTAGGGTAACTCAGACAAACTGATACTAAGCTAATCGATTCTTTCTGTCCCCTTGCCAAAGTAACTGGTTCAGAGACAGCACATGATCCAAACTGGAACAATAAGAACAATAAGAACCAATATTAGGACTTTTGTGTGAGCAATCAAAGTGATAAGAGTCTCCTTTGATGCACTGTATGTTAAAATGATGTAAAATTAAAGCTGACAGGTACTAAAACAAGCAGGCTTAGTGATAGGCTACATTAGAGGACGCAGAACCGAAAAACTGGTGATGTCTTTGAAGCTTTAGGTCAAGAAATCTAAGTGTACCTGAATTTGAACTATTAAGTTAAATGGATATCCTATTTATTATTATTATTACTGTCAGGTTACATATTCTAATAGTTTTAATTAATGCTGTATAATCCATATGCCCTGGGACAAAAGCAGCCCTTCAGGACCACATATTGGTAGAGAAGGACACAGCGCAACATGAGAGAAAGAGATAGACATGATATCAAAGAATTATGCCTAAATTTTTGCATGAAACTATATGAAACATGTATGGAAAGAATCTCAAGCTAGTACTAATGATAAGCACCAGAGTGCTGAAAATAGGAATTTAATAAATGCGACTTCTCTTCTTTCTCTTAAAATACGGCCCCTTAATGAACTAGAAGCACCTAATGATAAAGTAAAGGAAGGCTGTTCCCCTTGCCCTTGCTGCATTCACGTATTTAATGAATTGCCTGGGTGATCTAAGGCCGAGCTTTCCAACTGCGATGCGCCGCTCGCTGTGAATAGATTACAGATGAGGTGAAATACTGCTCATTTGAGTCCTTGAGGTGTGTTTTAGTTACGATATTGCTAGAAGCTGAAACAAGCTTCAACATTCCATTGGCATGTTTACGTATATAAGCAAATATATATGTTTCAATATATTTGTGATATATATTATATAATAAACACACTTGTAGTTTATTTCTTGCTTATCTTACTGTCAAAAGCTAATTTTCTGGTCAGCAGTGGTCTGAAAGTAGCTTTTCTACATGGAGTGTCTTAGCTGACACAGCTCTCCTCACCTTGGGCTGTGCCACATGTTTTTAACTACTTTTACTATAAAGACCATACATTATCTCTATTTACATTCCAGTGGTGAGAATTAGTCTCACAAGACCATGCACGGATACAAAAAAATCCTAGGATATATATAGTCCCTAGCTGGGGAGTTGCTTTCCAGAGACAAGTACCCTATGGAAAAGAAAATGCGGATTTTAAGTTAGCCAGTGTTGCCACTTGGACTTGAGCCACTTGCCCATTATTTCCAGCCATTAGGAAACATACTCATTTACACAACTTCACCATTTATATATTATGTGTGCTGTACTGTAGAGATGTTTGAGAAGCATCAATCTATGGCACCTGTTTGGTACCAAGGGACTTGAAATTCTGCTTGGGCATCCTCAATCCTCTAAATTCTCCAGGCACCAGATAATTGTGGATTAGGCCCAACTCCATTTATGACACTTCATTTTGCTCCTTTTGCCATGGGTAAACCTGGTAACACCCTGGTTTCCTTTCTTCCTCTGCTTGCTTCTGCTCATTAACTACTTCATGCTACCCATTTCCTTTTATCTTTAGCTATTCCAGAGCTCTGATCTTCTCCATCAAAGTGAATTGCCATTTATCTCAGCATGGAAACTCTCAGCCTCTTAACAGGGAGACCAATGAGAATGATATAAATCTTCAGATATGAAATAAAGAAATTATGAATCCAAGTTTAATGTCAAAATTATTCATTTTTTATCACTGAAGTAGTAGCTTTGGAAGGGATAAATTTCTGTAAAAGATTCCTTTATAGATACCTCTCTTATGAAAGTTAATAAAAATTCTACTCTTTATCTCTTTCTCAGTTTACATATATTAGTAGTAGTGTTAGTTGCATCCGACTCTGTGACCCCCATAGATTGTAGTCTGCCAAGCTACCCTGTCCATGGACTTCTCCAAGCCAGAATACTAAAGTGGGTTGCCATTCCCATCTCCATGGGATCTTCCTGATCCAGGGATTGAACCCAAGTCTCCCACATTGCAGGTAGGTTCTTTACTGGCTGAACACCAGGGAAGCCCTTAAGTATATTATTATGCTAAATATTTCCTTTGTGCAAAAGAATAAACACATAATGTGTCCTACTATGTGCTAGATATCTCCTAGAACAAATAAACCTACAATTTCTGTAGCTAAACACATTATATATAGCTTTCTGTTCAGGCACAGTCTAATACTTTGTGTTCCTTATTATAGGAGGAGGAGAAAGCTTCGTTCAGTTCTTTCATTCAGGAATTCAGACCTCAGATACTGGATCATCTTCAGAGCTTCCAAGATCACTCTGAGCATCTCTATCCAACAAGAGAAGACAAGAGAAGGAGGAACTTGGAAGATCTCACCTGGGAGTATTTGGGGACCAGACATGGAAGGGTCACATATCACTTCTATCCTTCAACTGAGTCCTTCAACCACACTTAACTGCAGAGAAGGGTGGAAATGTGGTTTTGCATACAGCTGGTGAATTTGCCACACTATGACAGTTGGCCTTTAACCTTAAAAAAAACAAAACAAAAAACAACTTTCCTATCCCTTTTTCTTTTCTCGTATATTAAATTCAGGCTTCAGCTTCTTTAGTCCAGCATCAATTCCCACCTCAATTTTACCAAATTAATTTCTCATTATACCCTGCAAAGACCTTCCTTTTCTTCCAAACTAATTTACTTTCTGCTCACCAGTCCTATTACTATGCCTTTCATAGGTCATTTCAATTTATTTCATCTGAATATACTTCCTTCACTTTCTATCAGCACCTAATCCCTGTACCCTTAAAAACATGACTTTAATCTTATCTAGAAGATTTTTCAGGAATTCATCTTGAAAGCTATATCCTTGACCATACTCATAATATGGATCCCCCAGTAATATGATAATTTCTTCTCTCTCTTCTATCATCATATTTCTGGAAACCTTAGAAAGAGTAGGAGTTGGGAATGTAAATTCATAAACAAGCTCTATAATCTGTTATGTGGTACAGGAATGGAACCCTGTACTAACACTGGTTTGTTGAAACAGTATTCTCTTCCTCCAACGCCTATAAACTTATTCAGAAGCTAATACAACATCTAATCCTAGAATCTGAACCAGTCTGTTTTTCCATGTCCAGTTTTGACTGTTGAATCTTGACCTGCATACAGGTTTCACAGGAGGCAGGTAAGGTGGTCTGGTATTCCCATCTCTTTTAAGAATTTTCCACAGTTTGTTGTGATCCATACAAAGGCTTTAGCATAGTCAATGAAGCAGATGTTTTTCTGGAATTCCCTTGCTTTTTCTATGATCCAGTGGATGTTGGCAATTTCACCTCTGGTTCCTCTGTCTTTTCTAAATCCAGCTTTAATATCTGGAAGTTCTTTGTTCTGTTAGCATGTGAAATGAGTACAATTGCATGGTAGTTTGAATACTGCAGAGGCATGGGTCTGCAGCGGCCTGTCATAAGGACAGGGGCTCAGGCTGCAGCAGACCTGGGAGGTGCAGCATGTGGAATAAGTCCTGTTGGAGGAGGTTGCCATTAGCTCCACTGTAGAGCCTTTGAGCAGGTGACCCACAAACCACAGAACAATTGTACCAAAGAAGTTCTCACACTGTTGCAAAAATTCCAGGGCCCACAACAGATTTCCCAAGCTGAGGATCCAGCAAAGGGATCCAGCCAGTTCCTCCCATCAGGAAGCTTCCACAAACCTCTTATTCTCATCCATCAGAGGTCAGACAGAATGAAAAATCACAGTCACAGAAAACTAAATAAATTGATCACATGGATCACAACCTTGTCTAACTCAGTGAAACTATGAGCCATGCTGTGTAGGCCTACCCAAGACAGACAGGTCATGGTGGTGAGTTCTGGCAAAACGTAGTCCACTTGTGAAGGCAATGGCAAACCAATTCAGCATTCTTGCCCTGAGAACCCCATGAACAGCATGAAAAAAATGGCAGTATGAAGCAATAAATAAACATTGAAAAGGAATAATGTAAAACAAGTAGCTTAGAGCTCAGATAAAGGAGAGATGACATGAGTAATGGTAATAAGAAAAACTCAAGAGGAATGATGATAAGGAGGCAATCTCGGTAATAAAGCACTACTGTGTACTCATTTGTTTTTAGGAGCATAGATTTCTTCTTGTAAAAAAGTGGAGAATAAAATGGGATTATTAAAACTAGGCCATAATGCAGGAGACATAAGTGGTGCAGGTTTGATCCCTGGGTGGGGAAGATCTCCTGGAGAGGGGTATGGCAACTCACTCCATTATTATTGCTGGAGAATCTCATGGACAGAGGAGTCTATCAGGCTATAGCCCATAGGGTCACAAAAGAGTCAGACATGACTGAAGCAACTCAACAAGCAGGCAAGTAAAGTATAAGTTACTTATACCTAAAACTAAAGAATTTGGACATTATTCTATGGGAAACTGGGAAATTTTTTAGAGGAAAGGCAATTAATGCAGGTAATTTTTTTTTAATTAAAAATAGCTTAAATAGTTGCATTTTACAGAGCACCTAGAAATGCAGAGCAAGTGATAGAAGGGGTATGAAAAAGAAACAAGGAAACATGGAAACAAGGAGATCCATGGAAAATTAGGCTTTAAATGCAATTCAAAGCATCTGAGCAGATAAATGTAAAGTAATCCCAAAGAAGTAAAATGACTTCAGTACTAAGCAGTCTAATTGAATTAAATGACATTTGTAAAGTGTTGACCTGAACCAAACAGATTGCCAGATATTAATATTTCTCCAGCAAAGACAGTTTTTTAAAAATCTCTAGAGGACTGTAATTTAAGTCTGCAATCACCGTGAACCACATGGAAATATCCTCTTGGAGAATGCTTTTAAGGAGAGAAAAAGGGAGGTAAGAGGGCTGTAGTAAACAAAGAGGCATGACTTTTCATGGACTGAATCATTCCCAAGAAAGAAAAGGAGTCTTTCTTCTTCCTGTTGGGCTCTACTATTATCACATGTCATGAGGCTCCCCCTTCTGATATCCCAACTTTATTTTATTGAGGTTTCTGTTTATTAATTTTTTACAATAGGAAAGAAGTTCTCTACCAACTATACTATCAATCAAAAATAAAATACCTAAATATAAATCTAACAACATATGTACAAAATCTATATAAAAAACTAAAATCAATTAATAAAATCAAAGAAGAATTAAATAAATTGATATTCCATGTTCATGGACAGAAAGACTCAATATTGTCAAGATGCTGTTCTTCCCAATGTAATCTATAGATTCAATGCAATCTCAGTTGAAACCCTAGCATGTTATTTTGTAGATATTGACAAACTGATTCTAAAGTTTATATGTGACTCAGAAGCCCTGCTGCTGCTGCTAAGTCGCTTCAATCCTGTCCGACTCGGTGCGACCACATAGACGGCAGCCCACCAGGCTCCTCTGCCCATGGGATTCTCCAGGCAAGAACACTGGAGTGGGTTGCCATCTACTCCTCCGATGCAGGAAAGTGAAAAGTCAAAGTGAAGTCAGTCAGTTGTGTCTGACTCTTAGCGACCCCATGGACTGCAGCCTACCAGGCTCCTCCGTCCATGGGATTTTCCAGGCAAGAGTATTGGAGTGGGGTGCCATTGCCTTCTCTGGACAGAAGCCCTAGAATAGCCAAATAAATTTTGAAGGAAATGTACAAAGTTGGAAGACGTAACGCTACCTGATTTCAAGACTTACTATAAAGCTACAGTAATCAGAACACCATGATACTGGTGAAAGAATAGACAGATCGATGAGTTGAACAAAATAGTGAACCCAGAAAAAGACCCATGTAAATATAATCAACTAATCTTTGACAATGGAGTAAAGGCAAATTAGTGAAGCAAGGATAGCTTTCTCAACAAATGGTGCTGGAGCAACTAAACAGCCACAAATTCAAAAATAATAATCTAGATTCAGACCTTACACCCATCACAGAAACAAACACAAATGGATTGCAGACAGAAATTTAAAATGCAAAACTATAAAACTCCTAGAAGATAACAAATGATAAAACCTAGATGAATTTAAGTACATGATAGGTTTTAGATACAGCACTGAAGGCATGATCCATGAAAGAAATAATCAGTTAAAACTAAAATTAAAAACTTCTTCTCTGCAAAAGACAGTATCAAGAGAATGAGAAGACATGCCACAGACTGGGAGAAAATATTGCAGATAATGTAACCATTGACCGAAATATACAAAGAGCTCTTAAAACTCAACAATAAGAAAACAGACAACCTGTTCAAAAAATGAGCCTGAAGCTATAAAGACATATCACCAAATATATACAGATGGCAAATAAGTATATGAAAAGTACTCCACATCATATATCATCAGGAAAACTGCAAATTAAAGCAACAATTAGATACCACTACACACATATTGTGTGGTAGTTTGAGCATTCTTTGGCATTGCCTTTCTTTGGGATTGGAATGAAAACTGACCTTTTCCAGTCCTGTGGCCACTGCTGAGTTTTCCAAATTCGCTGGCATATTGAGTGCAGCACTTTCACACCATCATCTTTCAGGATTTGAAATAGCTCAACTGGAATTCCATCACCTCCACTAGCTTTGTTCGTAGTGATGCTTTCTAAGGCCCACTTACTTCACATTCCAGGATATCTGGCTCTAGGTCAGTGATCACACCATCGTGATTATTTGGGTCATGAAGATCTTTTTTGTACAGTTCTTCTATGTATTCTTGCCATCTCTTCTTAATATCTTCTGCTTCTGTTAGGTCCATACAATTTCTGTCCTTTATCGAGCCCATCTTTGCATGAAATGTTCCCTTGGTATCTCTAATTTTCTTGAAGAGATCTCTAGTCTTTCCCATTCTGTTGTTTTCCTCTATTTCTTTGTATTGTGAACCATGAATTCCTGATGTTCAAGCTGGTTTTAGAAAAGGCAGAGGAACCAGAGATCAAATTGCCAATATCTGCTGGATCATGGAAAAAGCAAGAGAGTTCTAGAAAAACATCTATTTCTGTTTTATTGACTATGCCAAAGCCTTTGACTATGTGAATCACAATAAACTGTGGAGAATTCTGAAAGAGATGGGACTACCAAACCACCTGATCTGCCTCTTGAGAAATTTGTATGCAGGAAGCAATAGTTAGAACTAGACATGGAACAACAGACTGGTTCCAAATAGGAAAAGGAGTACGTCAAGGCTCCTGCTTATTTAACTTCTATGCAGAGTACATCATGAGAAACGCTGGACTGGAAGAAACACAAGCTGGAATCAAGATTGCCGGGAGAAATATCAATAACCTCAGAGATGCAGATGACACCACCCTTACGGCAGAAAGTGAAGAGGAACTCAAAAGCCTCTTGATGAAAGTGAAAGAGGAGAGAGAAAAAGTTGGCTTAAAGCTCAACCTTCAGAAAATGAAGATCACGGCATCCGGTCTCATCACTTCATGGGAAATCGATGGGGAAACAGTGGAAACAGTGTCAGACTTTATTTTTCTGGGCTCCAAAATCACTGCAGATGGTGACTGCAGCCATGAAATTAAAAGGCGCTTACTCCTTGGAAGGAAAGTTATGACCAACCTAGATAGCATATTCAAAAGCAGAGACATTATTTTGCCAACAAAAGTTCATCTAGTCAAGGCTATGGTTTTTCCTGTGGTCATGTATGGATGTGAGAGTTGGACTGTGAAGAAGGCTGAGTGCCAAAGAATTGATGCTTTTGAGAAGAATTGATGCTTTTGGAGAAGACTCTTGAGAATCCCTTGGACTACAAGGAGATCCAACCAGTCCATTCTGAAGGAGATCAACCCTGGGATTTCTTTGGAAGGAATGATGCTAAAGCTGAAACTCCAGTACTTTGGCCACCTCATGCAAAGAGTTGACTCATTGGAAAAGACTCTGAATCTGGGAGGGATTGGGGGCAGGAGGAGAAGGGGACGACAGAGGATGAGATGGCTGGATGGCATCCCTGACTCGATGGACATGAGTTTGAGTGAACTCTGGGAGTTGTTGATGGACAGGGAGGCCTGGTGTGCTGCGATTCATGGGGTCACAAAGAGTCGGACACGACTGAGCGACTGAACAGAACTGAACTGAGCACACATATTAGAACAGCCAAGATCTGGAACACTTACAGCATCAAATGTTAGTGGGGATGGGGAGAAATAGGAAACCACATGTATTGCTGGTGGGAATGCAAAATGATAGAGACACTTTGGAAGAGAGTTTGATGCTTTCTTACAAAACTAGATACAGTCTTACAATCCAGTTCAACAGTCTAACCCCTTGATATTTACACAAAGGAGTTGAAAACTTATGCCTACCAAAAGACCTGCACACCAGGTTTATAGCAGCTTTGTTCATATTTGCCAAAATTTGGAAGCAACCAACATGTACTTCAGCAGGAGAATGGATAAATGATCTGCAGTATATCTAGATCATAGGGTATTATTCAGCACTAAGAAAGAAATGTTATCAAGTCATAAAAAGACAGTGAGGAAGAAGAAATGCATATTCCTGAGTTAAAGAAACCAGTCTGAAAAGCCTACATATTGTAAAATTCCATCTATATGACATTTTGGAAAAGAAAAATCTATAGCGACAGAAAAATATCAGTAGTTTCCAGGGTTTGGGGATGTAGGAGGAATAGAGGAATGGGGAGATGAAGCACAAAGGATTTTTAGGGAATTAAAAATACTCTGTATGATACCGTAAGATGGATACATGTCATTTTATATTTGATCAACTCCATAGCATGAACAATATCAAGAAGGATTCATAAAGTAAACTATGGACTTTGGCTGATAAGGACATGTCCATGAAGGTTCAGCAGCGACAATAAACATACCACTCTGGTGGGGGATGTTGATAATTGGAGAAATTATGCACATGTGGGAAGAAAGGGTATATGGAAAATCTCTGTGCTTCCACTCAATTTTTCTGTGAATCTAAAAATGCTCTAAAAACAGTGTATCTGAAAAAATTGCTTTTAACTGAGAGACAGAGAAACTAAATCATATTCCTATAGTTTTATAACCAGTAGGTTGCTATTTAGGGTTTTAGCTCCCCATATGTCTGGTTTCACACCTGTGTCCTTAGTTCAGTTCAGTTCAGTCACTCAGTCATGTCAACCTCTTTGCGTCCCTGTGGACTGCAGCACGCCAGGCCTCTGTCCATTACCAACTCCCGGAGTTTACTCAAACTACTGTTCATTGAGTCAGTGATGCCATCCAACCATCTTATCCTCTGTCATCTCCTTCTCCTCTTGCCTTCAATCTGGCCAAGAATCAGAGTCTTTTCTAATGAGTCAGCTCTTCGCATCAGGCGGCTAAATATTGAAGTTTCAGCTTCAGCATAAGTCCTTCCAATGAATATTCAGGACTGATTTCCTTTAGGATGGACTGGTTGGATCTCCTTGCAGTCCAAGGAATTCTAAAGAACACATGTATACCTGTGGTGGATTCATTTTGATATTTGGCAAAACTAATACAATTATGTAAAGTTTAAAAATAAAATAAAATTAAAAAAATAAAAAAATAAAGAGTCTTCTCCAACACCACAGTTCAAAAGCATCAATTATTCAGTGCTCAGCTTTCTTTATAGTCCAACTCTCACATACACACACTACTACTAGAAAAACCATAGCTTTGACTAGACAGACCTTTGTTGGCAAAGTAATGTCCCTGCTTTTTAATATGCTGTCTAGGTTGGTCATAACTTTTCTTCAAAGGAGCAAGAGTCTTTTAATTTCATGGCTGCAGTCACCATCTGCAGTGATTTGGGAGCCCAAGAAAATAAAGTCTGTCACTGTTTCCACTGTTTCACCATCTATTTTGGCAAGAGTGAACATCGACATTTTAGGAATCAGCAAACTAAAATGGACTGGAATGGGTGAATTTAACTTGGATGACCATTATATTTGCTACTGTGGGCAAGAATCCCTTGGAAGAAATGGAGTAGCCAACATAGTCAACAGAAGAGTCCAAAATGCAGTACTAGGATGCAATCTCAAAAACGACAGAATGATCTCTGTTCGTTTCCAAGGCAAACCATTCAATATCACAGTAATACAAGTCTATGCCCCTACCAATAAGGCTGAAGAAGCTGAAGTTGAATGGTTCTATGAAGACCTACAAGACCTACTAGAACTAACCTGTGTCCTTAGCCAATCATATTAACTAATTAACCATCTGAGCCTGCAAGGCTGGGTAACAAGTCTCAACTCATAAATTTGCCTCAGTCCTTATTACTGTTTGCATCTTCTTGGATAATTCAGGCATTTTCTTATGGTATCCCAACTGTGTAGATCATCTTTTTTCTAAGTTCAAAAACTGTCCTCCCCCACAGCCCTTTAAGAAACTACTCTCCCACTAATCTTGGTGTTTGAGATACTGAAGGCCTGTCAGTTCCTGAAGAAAGCTGAATTATCTCTTCCCTGAAGACTTAACATCATTCCCTGACTCTAGACAGCTCTACTCCTGGCAGCCTTTTCACATACTGCCTATTTAAGCTAAAATGCCATATTATATCAGATTATTTCTTCTCCTCTCCTGTTTCATTTATTTCCAGTAATCTCTCAGTTTCCAAATACCACAGAGTTGACCTCCATTCTGTTTCCCACCCTAGACTGAAGCTGAGCAACAAAACACTCATGACTTATGAAAAACGATCACAAGTCCAATGAAATTCTCTTTTTGCTCCCACTTTCACTCTCTCCTTCTCCAAAGATAAGCCTCAGGATTCACAGCTTTCTTAATAAAACTTCCCTTAAAACTTCTCTTTCCCTAAAGCAAGAGATATATTGTCACCCTGCTTATTTAACTTTTATGCGGAGTACATCATGAGAAATGCTGGACTGGATGAACACAAGCTGGAATCAAGAAAGCTGGGAGAAATATTAACAACCACAGATAGGCAGATGACACCACATTTACTTCAGAAAGCAAAGAAGAACTAAAGAGCTTCTTAATGACAGTGAAAGAGGAGAGTGAAAAAGTTGACTTAAAACTCAATGTTCAGAAAACAAAGATCATGGCATCCAGTCCCGTTACTTCATGGCAAATAGATGGAGAAAGAATGGAAACAGTGACAGACTTTATTTTGGGAGGCTCCAAAATCACCACAGATGGTGACTCCAGCTATGAAACTAAAAGAAGCTTGCTTCTTGGAAGAAAAGCCATGACCAACATAGTCAGCATATTAAAAAGCACATTACTTTGCTGACAAAGGTCATTCTAGGGGCAGGAGGTGAAGGGGACGACAGAGGATGAGATGGATGGATTGCATCACCAACTAATGGATATGAGTTTGGGTGGACTCCGGGAGTTGGTGATGGACAGGGAGGCCTGGCGTGCCTGAGAACTGAAGTGAAAGCAAGAGAAATAAATGCTTGTGTTTTTTTTGCTTTTCAAAGAAAGAACCATAAGCCATCTCTTCCTACCCTTGTTAAGCCCTAGGTGACAATTAAAACTGGAGTAAAAATAACCAATAAATACCGATGTAAAGAAGGTGGTAAGTCACCACAAAGTTCAGCATTTCAGATCAGTTCAGTTCAGTTCATTCACTCAGTTGTGTCCAACTCTTTGCAACCCCCTGAACCACAGCACACCAGGCCTCCCTGTCCGTCACCAACTCCCGGAGTCCACCCAAACTCATGTCCATTTAGTTGGTGGAGCAATCCAACCATCTCATCCTCTGTCGTCCCCTTCACCTCCTGCCCCTAATCTTTCCCAGCATCAGGGTCTTTCCAAATAAGTCAGCTCTTCACATCAGGTAGCCAAAGTATTGGAGTTTCAGCTTCAGCATCAGTCCTTCCAATGAGCACCCAGGACTGATCTCCTTTAGGATGGACTGGTTGGATCTCCTTGCAGTCCAAGGGACTCTCAAGAGTCTTCTCCAACACCACAGTTCAAAAGCATCAATTCTTCGGTGCTCAGCTTTCTTTATAGTCCAACTCTCACATCCATACATGACCACTGGAAAAACCATAGCTTTGACTAGAAGGACATTTGTTGACAAAG
Organism: Bubalus bubalis; assembly: GCF_019923935.1. Taxonomy (NCBI): domain Eukaryota; kingdom Metazoa; phylum Chordata; class Mammalia; order Artiodactyla; family Bovidae; genus Bubalus; species Bubalus bubalis. Next base: position 71,265,719 of record NC_059157.1, read on the forward strand.
TGATGTGTCTGCTTTTTAATATGTTGTCTAGGTTGGTCATAACTTTCCTTCCAAGGAGTAAGCATCTTTTAATTTCATGGCTGCAATCACCATCTGCAGTGATTTTGGAGCCCCCCAAAATAAAGTCAGCCACTCTTTCCCCATTTACTTGCCATAAAATGATGGGACCGGATTCCATTATCTTAGTTTTCCACATGTTGAGTTTTAAGCCAACTTTTTCATTCTCCTCTTTCACTTTCATCAAGAGGCTCTTTAGTTCTTCTTCACTTTCTGCCATAAAGGTGGTGTCATCTGCATATCTGAGGTTATTGATATTTCTGCTGGCAATCTTGATTCCAGTTTGTGCTTCCTCCAGCCCAGCGTTTCTCTTGATGTACTCTGCATACCCTGGTAGCTCAGACAGTAAAGCATCTGCCTACAATGCGGGATACCCGGGTTCAATCCCTGGGTCAGGAAGATCCCCTGGAGAAAGAAATGGCAACCCACTCCAGTACTCTTGCTTGGAAAATCCCATGGACTGAGGAGCCTGGTAGGCTACAGTCCATGGGGTCGCAGAGAGTTGGACACGACTAGGCAACTTCACCTTCACTCTGTATATAAGTTATATAAGCAGGGTGACAATATACAGCCTTGACGTATTCCTTTTCCTATTTGGAACCAGTCTGTTGTTCCATGTCCAGTTCTAACTGTTGCTTTTGATCTGCATACAGGTTTCTCAAGAGGCAGGTCTGGTACTCCCATCTCTCAGAATTTTCTACAGTTTATTGTTAGCCACACAGTCAAAGGCTTTGGCGTAGTCAATAAAGCAGAAATATATGTTTTTCTGGAACTCTTTAGCTTTTTTGATGATCCACCGGATGTTGGCAATTTGATCTCTGGTTCCTCTGCCTTTTCTAAAACAAGCTTGAACACATGGAAGTTCACAGTTCACGTATTGCTGAAGCCTGGCTTGGAGAATTTTGAGCATTACTTTACTAGCATGTGAGATGAGTGCTTCATTATAATAAACACTAATGTAGAAAAATCACATGCTTGATGTTTTGATCACATACATATTACCTCTTTAGTCAATCTGGTCTGATACAAACATACATTTTGAAATACTGGTTTAGCTGTGATTCATTGGCTAATTGTTTGGAGAATAGAAATTTGATTTCAGATTAAAAACATAAAATCAGTGTCTGCCTTCTAGCTGATTTTGATCCTTGGATATGTACTTCAATAGGAAGTTAAACAACACCAGGCAAGGGATATTCTAGACATGTTGAAACCTGGAGGTCAAGATAACTTTATCAAACACTGAAGGTGAAAAATCTAAATAGAATTCACAAGAGAAGTTTGTGGCAGTAATCTCATGGATCTTGAAGGTGGTTTATTCTTTCTACATTCAACATTCAAAAGGAGACTTATCATATCCTGAAATAGAAGGAAAATCTTCAAATCCAACCCAAAAGTACATGAAGGAGAGTGTGAAAAGATGGAAGAGCAGGCAAAGAATAGAAGAAGTCACTGGGACAAGTACAGCAGATCCCCGTGTTACTATGTAGACCATGAAGAAAAATATGAAGAACCCATGCATTGCTTCATTTCAAAGTTCCTCTTACTCTGGCTTGAATGGCTTCATTCTACATATTTTGGTAGTAAAGCAAACAAAAATATATATTTTTTCCTTTCATTTTGATGTCTGAAAATGAGCCTATTTGGCACTAATTCCTACAGAAAACAGACAGGACTAGACAGGCTTTCTCAAGAAATTGGCTGATTTTGGCAGAGTGCAGGGTTTGCAATACCAGTTGCTTACAAGTTCATGTGTATAATGATTAACTGTTGGCTTTTTGTTGTTTCCTTTACTATGGGAACTTTTGAGCCTTTGATCACCTTTCTATTTCACTCATTGTCCTTTAGTTCCACAAATTATTCACACAAACTATATTTGGTTTTCCTTTCATATCTTATTCACTGTTCCTTCTACCCACTAACTAATGATTGTTGAATTACTCAGTAATTTAAAGAGACCCACCCACCCACCTAAAGTGTATTGTTTTCACAGGCTCTTTTCTTTCACTCAAGACCATAAAGGTAAGACCGAAGTTTGCCATGAAACAGCTGTTCCTAACTATCTTTTTTAGATCTACAGTGTTCAAAATCAATATGAAAACTTTGTGGAACCTCTTATCATCATATGAAATGTTGAGACATCTATAAATAACAATTTAAAAAATTATAAAGACATTAAATATGGTGATTAATAGCTATAAAGAATAGCAGATTCAAATTTTGGTTAAATAACTTGGAATATCATTGCTATTTACCTTAACAGGGATAATAGTAATTATTTGTTTGAAAAATTAATTCCAGGAAGAGACTCAGAAAAGTTGAACCATAAGCTTATCCAAACCATGAATTTTTAATTATATCATACATTTTAAATACCAGACAATATGTCACATGCTGTATTAGACATTCTAGGTATTATCACATTAATACTCCACAATCATATGGGGTAGATTTCATTATACTGTGCCTTTATCTAACAGGAAACTAAAAATCAGAGGAGTCAGAAAGCAAACCCAAAGGAAGTGCTCACACTGTAGTCTAAGTATCAGAGTTACACAATCATACATTTCCATCACATCACACAGCCTCCCTTGGCTAGATGGTACCTGAGCCAGAATTTTTATTTTTCCCATTTAAAATTATTTTGTATTTTATGATACTGAATAGCTAGTTTTGTTACATCTTCTCTCTCCTTTTTTGATTCAAATGATTGCATGCACAATGGTCTAATACTTGAATAATGTTACAAAGCTATTAAAAAAAAAAAAGATGTACCTTGCTCAACTGCCTCTATCCAAGTCCCCCTTTAGTTGTTTATTTTCACATCTGAGTCCATATTTTAAATATGTTTAAATATTTTTACCTTTCAAAATTTATACATAGTTTGTTTTGCCTTATGAAAAAAAGAGTTAAGCTTTTATGCTTACCATTCACTCAACATATACACTTCTTTTCCTCCATCCATTTTCTTTGTTTAGGAGAAACTTTTAAATTGATTTTATCTTATTGCAACAATAAATTTATTGTTCATAGATGAATCATTTGGTATACTGGAACAACATTTCCCTTCCTTGTACAATTTTTATATAGTTTTGCTATAATTCAAGGTTATTAATTTTAACTGTTCACATCTGAACAGTCAGATATCATCTGCAAAGTCTGCTCTGCATTGTTACAGAGTTACTTGAGATACATTATTAGTGCTCATTTCTCCCCTACTCTCTTTGCTCACATTGTTTTCTACATTTATTACTTTTTCCCTTTTTATTTTATTTTAAAAAAATTTTAGGGAAAGGTTAGGATAACTTAATTTTAAACCAGCTATGATTGATCACAAGTCCAATACACCCTGAATACACAAGTCCAATACACAGAATTTAGGATTCAGCAGAACAACATGTAATGTTGCTTTGTATGATAATTTGTTTTGCTTTTATAACATGGAACAGGGCATTTATTTTCTGTTTCTTTGGATCTGCATTTGTATTGAGCAAACCACATTTTACAGAGCAGTCACTTTATAGATTCCTATTGCTGGCAATCAATGGCAGCAGTCAACCAATTCATCATGTCATTTCTTGAACCTGAAATAGTTAATGGGAGGGCTGGTAGTAGAAAGAGTTTTCTTTAATAAATTAAGTATTTTTTTTAAAGCTTTTATTTTAAAATTTGTGGGTTTTACATTTACATTTTATATATTTTAAAAATAAATTTCGGATTTTAAAATGCTTCATGACAAATTATATGGGAGAAGGGGCTTTCCAATTTTTTAACACCAAACAAGTAAGTTTATTTGATTTTTAGCCAATTTGCCATTGAACCATTTCAGCAGGATAAATTATTCTGCTCTTCAGTAATATTGTTGGCAATTATATTACAGGAGAACAGGAAGGATTACATATAAATTTACTTTTCAACTTCTCTTTTGAAGTAGCAGAGCCAGTCTTTATAAGAGTCAAGCATGGAAGAACTTGTTTCTGTATCAGTACATGAAACAGAAGTCTTCACCTGTTTATAAAACTTCATCCACTTGTTGAGAAGAAAATATTTTCTCTTCAAATATAAAGAAAGTTTAAATTAAAAGAGAAAGATATTAAGAGTGAGTTGTTTTATTATTTATTTATTTATTTTTGCAGAAACACAGGTTCCCAGAACTTATTTTTATTTATTATGTCTCTTGTTAAAGGAATTTTAAAACATGAAAATGGAAGAAAATTAAAATATCAATAAAAGATTGTGTTTTTTTAACTTTTAAACCTCTCAGGATTATTTTATAAACATTTTATTTTCCACAGTTTTAGACTCAGCATCCAGATATATTTTAGCAGCAAATCTAGTAAACCACCTTCTTAGAGTCCATGAATCAGTAACTTTGGAAGATTGACACACCAAATGAAAGATGATTACTTCCCTCTGTCTGGATTTCTTATCTCAGAGCTGTTTCTAGTATCAAGAAGTCTTGTTTTCAAATATTAAGAGAAGAGGGTGGGGGTGGAGAGATAAGGAGAAAGAGAGAATTGGAATCATCTGTCATCTACATTTTCAACAATCAGACTAAAATTCAAAATGATTTACTTTTTTTAAAAAATTTATTTTTAATTGGAGAATAATTGCTTTACAATGTTGTGTTGGTTTCTGCCACATGTCAACATGCATTAGCCATAGGCATTCATATGTCCCCTCCCTCCTAAATCTGCCTCCCACCTCCCATCCCTCTAGGTTTTCACAGAACACTGGATTTGAGCTCCCTGCATCATACAGCAAATTCTCACTGACTATCTAATTTTACATATGGTAATGTATGTGTTTATTCTCTCAATTCACTCCACCCTCTCCTTCCCCCACTGTGTTCACAAATCTCTCTTCTATGTCTGTGACTCCATTTCTGCCCTGCAAATAGGTTCATCACTACCATCTTTTGAGATTCCATATATATATATATGTTAATATATTTGTCTTTCTCTTTCTGACTTACTTCACTCTACATAATAGGCTCTAGGTTCATCCACCTCATTAGAACTGACTCAAATGAGTTCCTTTTCATGGCTGAGTAATATTTCATTATATGCCTGTGTGTGTGTATACACACACACACACATATATATATATACGACATGTTCTTTAGCCATTCATCTGTCAATGGACATCTAGGTTACTTCCATTTCCTAGCTATTGTAAATAGTGTTGCAATGAATGATTTACTTTCAAAAGTTAATGAAATAAAATTAACAAGTTTCAAGAGAAAAGCAGTCCTGCTAAATACATAAAATGTAGATTATTATGGTTATTAAAAGGAAGAGGATATTTAAATTCTAAGGGCCTAAATAAATACGGTCCACTGGAGAAGAGAATGGCAAACTACTTCAGTATTCTTACCTTAGAACCCTGTGAACAGTTTGAAAGGACAAAAAGATATGACACTGAAAAATGAAATCCTCAGGTCAGTAGGTGTCCAATATGCTGTTGAAGAAGAGCACAGAAATAGTTCCAGAAGGAATGAAGAGGCTGAGCCAAAGTAGAAAAAAAGCACAGTTGTGGATGTGTCTAGTAATGAAAGTAAAGTCTGATACTGTAAAGAACAATACAGCATAGGAACGTGAAATGTTAGATCCATGAATAAAGGTAAATTTGAAGTGCTCAAACAGGGCATAGCAAGAGTGAATGTTGACATTTTAGGAATCAGTGAATCAAAATGGATGGGAATGGATGATTTAATTCAGATGACCATTATATTTACTATTGTGGGCAAGAGTTCCTTAGAAGAAACGGAATAGCCCTCAAAGTCAAGAAGAGAGTCTGAAATGCAGTACTTGGGTGCAATCTCAAAAAAGACAAAATGATTTCTTCATTTTCAAGGCAAACCATTCAGTATCATAGTAATCCAAGTCTATGACCCAACCACTAATGCTGAAGAAGCAGAATTTGAACAGTTTTATGAAGACCTATAAGACCTCCAAACTAACACCAAAAAAGATGTCTTTTCATCATAGGGGAGTAGAATGCAAAAGTAGGAAGTCAACAGACACCTGGAGTAACAGACAAGTTTGGTCTTGGAGTACAAAATAATGTACGGCAAAGGTTAATAGAGTGCCAAGAGAATGCACTGGTCATAGCAAACACCCTCTTCCAACAACACAAGAGACAACTCTACACAAGAACATCACCAGAAGATCAATACCAAAAGCAGATTGATTGTATTCTTTGCAGCTGATGATGGAGAAGCTCTATACAGTCAGTAAAAACAAGACCAGGGACTGATGTGGCTCAGATTCAGCTCAGTTCAGTTCAGTCACTCAGTCATGTCTGACTCTTTGCGACCCCATGAATCACAGCACACCAGGCCTCCCTGTCCATCACCAACTCCCGGAGTTCTCTCAAATTCATGTCCATTGAGTCGGTGATTCCATCCAGCTATCTCATCCTCTGTCGTCCCCTTCTCCTCCTGCCCCCAAGCCCTCCCAGCATCAGGATCTTTTCCAATGAGTCAACTCTTCGCATGAGGTGGCCAAAGTATTGGAGTTTCAGCTTTAGCATCAGTCCTTCCAATGAACACCCAGGACTGATCTCCTTTAGGATGGACTGGTTGGATCTCCTTGAAGTCCAAGGGACTCTCAAGAGTTTTCTCCAACACCACAGTTCAAAAGCATCAATTCTTTGGCTCTCAGCTTTCTTTATAGTCCAACTCTCACATCCATACATGACCACTGGAAAAAACCATAGCCTTGACTAGATGGACATTTGTTGGCAAAGTAATGTCTCTGCTTTTTATATGATCTCCTTGTTGCAAAAGGAAACTTAAATTGAAGAACATAGGGCAAACCACTAGGCCATTCAGATATGAACTAAATCAGACACAATGGAAGTGACAAATAGATTCAAGGAATTAGATCTCATAGACAGAATGCCAGAAGAACTATGGATGGAGGTTCATAACATTGTATAAGACGCAGTGATTAAAACCATCCCCAAGAAAAAGAAATGCAAAAAAGGCAAAATGTCTATCTGAGGAGGCCTTGGGAATTGCTGAGGAAAGAAGAAAAGGGAAAGGCAAAGGAGAAAAGGAGAGATATACCCATCTGAAAGCACAATTTCCAAAGAATAGCAAGAAGAGATAAGAAAGCCTTCCTAAGTGAACAATGCACAGAAATAGAGGAAAACAATAGAATGGGAAAGACTAGCAATTTCTTCATGAAAGTTAGAGATATCAAGGGAACATTTCATGCAAAGGTTGGCACAATAAAGGACCGAAAGTGTATCAACTTAACAGAAGCAGAAAATATTAAGAAGAGGTGGCAAGAATACACAGAAGAACTATACAAGAAAGATCTTAATGACCCAGATAACTACGATGGTGTGGTCACTCATCTAGAGCCAGATATCTTCGAATACAAAATCAAGTGGGCCTTAGGAAGCATCACTACAAAGTTCATGGAGGTGATAGGACTCCAGCTGAGCTATTTCAAATCTTAAGACATGATGTTGTTAAAGTGTTGCATTCAATGTGCCATCAAATTTGGAAAACTCAGCAGTGGTCACAAGACTGGAAAATGTCAGTGTTCATTTCAATCTCCAAAAAGGCAATGTGAAAGTATGTTCAAACTACCAGACAACTGAGCTTATTTCATATGAAAGCAACATAATACTCAAAATCCTTCATGTTAGGCTTCAATAGTATGTGAACCAACAACTTAAAGATGTACAAGTTGGATTTAGCAAAGTCAGAGGAACCAAAGACCAAATTGCCAACATTTGTTCATCATAGAAAAAGCAAGAAAATTCCAGAAAAAATCTGCTCCATTGACTGTGCTAAAGCTTTTGACTGTGTGGATCACAACAAACTGTGGGAAATTGTTTAAGAGATGGGAATAGAAGACCACCTTACCTGCTTCCAGAGAAACCTATATGCAAGTCAAGAAGCAACAGTTGGAACTGGACATGGAACAATAGACTGGTTCAAAATTGGGAAAGGAGTACATCAAGGCTGTATATTGTCTCCCTGACTGTATAACTTATACCCAGAGTACGTGATATAAAATGGAGGCTGGAAGAATCAGAAGCTGGAATCAAAATTGTCAGGAGAAATATCAATAACCTCAGATATTCAGATGACACCACCCTTATGGCAGAAAGTGAAGAGAAACTAAAGAACCTCTTGATGAAGATGAAAGAGGAGAGGGAAACAGCTGGCTTAAAACTCAACATTCAGAAAAACAACTATCATAGCATCTGATCCCATCACTTCATGGCAAATAGATGGGGAGACCATGGAAACAGTGACAGACTTTATTTTCTTGGGCTCCAAAATCATTGCAGATGGTGACTACAGCAATGAAATTAAAAGACACTTGCTCCTTTGAAGAAAATCCATGACAAACCTAGATAGCATATTAAAAAGCAGAGACATTACTTTGTCAACAAAGGCCCATCTAGTCAAAGCTATGGTTTTTCCAGTAGTCATGTATGGATATGAGAGTTGGACCATAAAGAAGGCTGAAATCTTGAAAACTTTAAACTTGGCCCATAATTCACAAGACGATCAAACCAACCTATCACACAAGAAATCAATCCTGAATGTACATTAGAAGGACTGATGCTGAAGCTGAAGCTCCAATATTTTGGCTACCTGATGTGAAGAGCCAACTCAATTGAAAAGATCCTGATACTGGGAAAGACTGAAGGCAGGAGGAGAAGGGAACGACAGAGGACGAGATTGTTGAATTGTATCACCAATTCAATGGACATGAGTTTGAGCAAGCTCTGGCAGATGGTAAAGGACAGGGAAGCCTGGCATGCTGCAAGTCTGGGGGGTCACAAAGTGTCAGACATGACTCAACAACAAAGGGCCTATATACAGTAGCTGTAGAGTAGTATAGAGTAGTATTTGAGAGTGTGAGCCTTTTAGACAGATGATCTTGTTTAAAATCCTACTTCTGTGACATCCTAGGCCTGTGACCTAGAATAACTTCCTGCCCATCTCTAAATACCTTCCTGCATTTATGAACTATGCAGATGGTACCCAGTTTATAGGATCATTGGGAGAATTAAATAGGAATATGTGTAAAGAGCATTCTGTCCCAAACTTATTAAAAGAGAAATATTAACTATAACTGTTAACAATTTGACTCATGAACTTACCAAAAAGTTTTTAAAATGCTTATTACATTTCAATGTACCTCAATATACACTGTGAAATAAAGTTAATAATTTTATGGCAAAACCAGAAAATTTTAAACATAAAAGATTCTTCTTTTCCTTACTTGTGTATTGTATATTGCATTTTGCACTGACCACACCTTTGTATCAGCAGAAATACCTGCTCAACCATAAAGAGCAACATTCTCTTAGAAACAAGACAATACCTTAAAAGATAACATTTCTTTTTGATCTTGGAAGGGGTCACATAACTTACCACAAAGATGCTCAGATCTGGATTATGTAAACTGTCAATAAAATGCCATTTGATTATAGCCATCTTTCTCAAATAAATTATATCACTGTGCCTTGATTTTGAAGAGGTACACCAGTTCTCAGAAATTTCTTAGATACTCTTACCAGTTTATAATCCTCAAATCCATGAATAAAAGTTTGCATTTCTTTCTTATATTGGCTAATTAATTTTCTATCAACATTACTATTGTAGGTATTGTAGACTTTGTGGTAATTAATTACATGAGGGGAACATAAGATTGAAGTGAGAGGAGAACAAGATGGCAGAAGAGTAGGTGGACAGGGAATACATGAAAGCATCAGAAATACACCTTCAGACACAGAAGTGCATGCAGAACACCAGCTGAGAGCTGACAGGAGTACCTGACCAGTAGAAAAATATATATAGACCCATGCAAAACTCGAGATCAAGCCCTGAGCCTTTGGAGTGGGAGCACTGACTCCAAGACCCTAGACTAACAGAGAACTAACCCTAGGGAGTTCCAAATAGTGAGAACTCACACAAAGGAAACCACTTGAATACAAGACCAGGCATAACCCAACCACCAATAGCACCCTGTGCAGAATGCCTCATCTAAATAATAAACAAAACAAAAATGCAAACCCAATCATCGGCAGACAGAATCACCACCTCACTCAGCCTTGCCCATCAGAGGAAAAACAAACAAACAAACAAACAAGAACTCAGCACAAATCTCACCCTATACAAGCTTCCACAAATCACTGGACCAACCTCAGGAGGGAAGAAACCAAAAAGAAGGATGAATTCAACCTTGAATCCTGGGAAAAGGAGACCTCATACACAATATATTAAAAGAATAATAATAATGAAAAGGCAGAGAAATACTACACAAATGAAGGAACAAACTAGAAACACAGAAATCCAAATAAATGTAGAAGAAATAGGTGAATTACCAGAAAAAGAATTCAGAATAATGATAGTAAAGATGATCAAAAACCTTGAAAACAAAATGGAGAAAATGTAAGAATCAATTAACAAAGACCTAGAAGAATTAAAGAATAAACATGCAGAGACAAACAACACAATTACTGAAATTAAAAATACTCTAGAAGGAATCAGTAGCAGAATATCTGAAGCAGAAGAACAAATCAGTGAGCTGGAAGATAAAATGGTGGAAATAGCTTCTGAAGAGCAGAATAAAGTAAAAAGAATGAAAAGAACTGAGGACAGTCTCAGAGACCTCTGGGACAATATAAAATGCACTGACATTCAATAAGGGTCCCAGAAGAAGAGAAAAAGAAAGGGTATGAGAAAATTTTTGAAGAGATTATAGTTGAAAATGTCCCCAACATAGAAAAGGAAATAGTCAATCAAGTCCAAGAAGCACAAAGAGTCCCTTACAAGATAAACCCAAAGAGAAACACATCACATACTAATGAAATTAATAAAGACTAAACACAAAGAGAGTTCTAGAAAAACATCTATTTCTGCTTTATTGACTATGCCAAAGTCTTTGACTGTGTGGATCACAGTAAACTGTAGAAAATTCTGAAAGAGATGGGAATACCAGACCACCTGACCTGCCTCTTGAGAAACCTATATGCAGGTCAGGAAGCAACAGTTAGAACTGGACATGGAACAACAGACTGGTTCCAAATAGGGAAACAAGAATGTCAAGGCTGCATATTGTCACCCTTCTTATTTAACTTATATGCAGAGTACATCATGAGAAACGCTGGGCTGGAAGAAGCACAAGCTGGAATCAAGATTGCTGGGAGAAATATCAATAACCTCAGATATGCAGATGACACCACCCTTATAACAGAAACTGAAGAAGAACTAAAGAGCCTCTTGATGAAAATGAAAGAGGAGAGTAAAAAAGTTGGCTTAAAGCTCATCATTCAGAAAACTAAGATCATGGCATCTGGTCCCAACACTTCATGGGAAATAGATGGGGAAACAGTGGAAACAGAGTCAGACTTTATTTTGGGGGGCTCCAAAATCACTGCAGATGGTGATTGCAGCCATGAAATTGAAAGATGCTTACTCCTTGGAAGGAAATTTATGACCAATCTAGATAGCATATTAAAAAGCAGAGACTACTTCGCCAACAAAGGTCCATCTAGTCAAGGCTATGGTTTTTCCAGTGGTCATGTATGGATGTGAGAGTAGGACTGTGAATAAAGCTGAGTGCCAAAGAATTGATGTTTTTGAACTGTGATGTTGGAGAAGACTCTTGAGAGTCCCTTGGACTGCAAGGAGATCCAACCAGTCCATCCTGAAGGAAATCAGTCCTGGGTGTTCATTGGAAGGACTGATGCTGAAGCTGAAACTCCAATACTTTGGCCACCTGATGCGAAGAGTTGACTCATTGGAAAAGATCCTGATGCTGGGAAGGATTGGGGGCAGGAGGAGAAGGGGACGGTAGAGGATTAGATAGCTGGATGGAATCACCGACTCGATGGACATGAGTCTGAGTGAACTCCAAGAGTTGGTGATGGACAGGGAGGCCTGGTGTGCTGTGATTCATGGGGTTGCAAAGAGTCAGACATGACTGAGTGACTGAACTGAACTGAAACACAAAGAAAGAATGTTAAAAGCAGCACAGGAGAAACAACAAGTAACATAAAAGGGAAACCCCATACACTTAACAACTGCTCTTTGAGCAGAAAGTCTGCAGGCCACAAAGGAATCGCAGGATATATTTAAAGTACTGAAAAGGAAACATATACAACCAAGATTACTGTACCCAGCAAGGATCTCATTCAAAATTGATGGAAAAATAAAAAGCTTTTCAGACAAGGAAAAGTTAAGCGAATTCAGTACCACCAAACCAGCTTTACAACAAATGTTAAATGGACTTATATAGTAAAGAAATACAAAACAAAACAAAATATCTACAAAATCAACTCCAAACAATTAAGAAAATGGAAAAGGAACATATATATCAATAATTACTTTAAATGTAAGTGGGTTAAATGCTCCAACGGAAAGACACAGTTTGGCTAAATGTGTACAAAAACAAGATCCATATATTTGCTGTCTACAAGAAACCCACTTCAGAACTAAAGACACATATATACTGAAAGTGAGGAGATAGAAAAATATATTCCATGCAAATGGGTAGCAAAAGAAAGCTGGAGTAGCAATCCTCATATCAGACAAAATAGACCTTAAAATAAAGATTGCAAGATATAAGGAAGGATGCTACATAATGATCAAAGGATCAATCCAAGAGGAAGATATAACAATTGTAAATACCTATGCACCCAACATAGGAGCACCTCAATACATAAAACAAACACTAATAGACAAAAAAGGAGAAATTGACAGTAACACAATAATTTATTTAACACCTCACTCACACCAATTTCATCAAAAAAGAAAATTAATAAGGAAATACAAGTCTTAAATGATATGATGAGATGGATCTCATTGATACCTTCAGGAAATTTCATCAAAATGCAGAAGAATACACCTTCTCAAGTGTGCATGGAACATTCTCCAGGATAGACCACATCTTGGGTCACAAATCAAACCTCAATAAATTTAAGAAAATTGAAATCATATCAACCCTCTTCTCTGACTACAACACTCTGAGACTAGATATCAATTACAAGAAAAAAACTGTAAGAAACACAAACACATGGAGGGTAAACAACATGTTTCTAAATAACCAATAGGTAACTGAAGAAATCAAAAGAGAAATTAAAAAATTTCTAGAAACAAATGACAATGAAAATATGACAACTCAAAACCTATGGAATGCAGCAAAAGCAGTTCTAAGAGGGAAGTTTTTAGCAGTACAATCCTACCTCAAGAAACAAGAAAAACTTTGAATAGACAACCTAACTTTACACCTAAAACAACTGGAATAAGAAGAACAGAAAACCCCCCAAAATTAGTAGAAAGAAAGAAATCATAAAGATCCAAGCAGAAATAAATGAAAAAGAAATGAAAGAAACAGCAGTAAAGATTAATAAAACTAAAAGCTGGTTCTTCAAGAAAAACAAAATTGACAAAGACTTTAGCCAGACTCATCAAGAAAAAAAGAGAGAAGAATCAAATCAACAAAATTAGAAATTAAAAAGGAGAGGTTACAACAGACAATACAGAAATACAAATGATTATAAGAGACTATTATGAACAACCCTATGACAATAAAATAGATAATCTGGAAGAAATGGACAGATTCTTAGAAAAGTTCAATCTTCCAAGACTGAACCAGGAAGAAATAGAAATTATGAACAATCCAATTACAAGAACTGAAATTGAAGCTGTGATCAAAAATCCCCCCTACCCCCACAAAAAACAAAACAAACAAACAAAAAACAACAGTACCAGATGGCTTCACAGAAGAATTCTAGCAAACATTTAGAGAAGAGCTAATGCCTATCTATCCTCCTGCTGCTAAGTCGCTTCAGTCATGTCCGACTCTGTGTGACCCCATAGACGGCAGCCCACCAGGCTCCCCCATCCCTGGGATTCTCTGGGCAAGAACACTGGAATGGGTTGCCATTTCCTTCTCCAATGCATGAAAGGGAAAAGTGAAAGTGAAGTTGCTCAGTCATGTCCAACTCCTAGCGACCCCATGGTCTGCAGCCTACCAGGCTCCTCCGTCCATGGGATTTTCCAGGCAAGAGTACTGGAGTGGGGTGCCATTGCCTTCTCCAATCTATCCTTCTAAAACTCTTTAAAAAAAATTGCAGTGGAAGGAACACTTCCAAACTCATTCTATGAGGCCACCTTCACCCTGATTCCAAAACCAGACAAAAACAACACACAAAAAGGAAAACTACAGGCCAATATCACTGATGAACATAGATGCAAAAATGCTCAACAAAATTTTAGTAAACAGAATTCAGCAACACATCAAAAAGCTCATACACCATAATCAAGTTTGACTTATTCCAGGGATGCAAGGCTTCTTCAATATACACAAATCAATCATTGTGATATACCCTATTAATAAATTGAAAGATAAAAAGCATATGATCATCTCAATAGATGCAGACAAAGCCTTTGACAAAATTCAACACCCATTTATGATTAAAACTCTTCAAAAATGGTCATAGAAGACTCTTGAGAGTCCCTTGGACTGCAAGGAGATCCAACCAATCCATCCTAAAGGAGATTAGTCCTGAGTGTTCATTTGAAGGATTGATGTTGAAGCTGAAACTCCAAAACTTTGGCCACCTGATGCAAAGAGCTGACTCATTTGAAAAGACCCTGATGCTGGGCAAGATTGAAGGCAGGAGAAGGGGACGACAGAGGATGAGATGGTTGGATGGCGTCACTGACTCAATGGACATGAGTTTGGTAAACTCTGGGAGTTGGTGATGGACAGGGAGGCCTAGTGTGCTGCGGTCCACTGGGTCACAAAGAGTCGGACACGACTGAGTGACTGAACTGACTGATTGACTGACCTCAACATAGTAAAGGCCATTTATGATAAGCCTACAGCAAACATTATTCTCAATGGTGAAAAACTGAAAGCATTCCCCCTAAGATCAGGAAGACAAGGGTGTCCACTTTCACCACTATTATTCAACATAGTTCTGGAAGTCTTAGTTATAGCAATCAGAGAAGAAAAAGCAATAAAAGGAATCCACATTGGAAAAGAAGAAGTAAACCTCTCACTGTTTGCAGATGACATGATACTGTACCTGGAAAACCCTAAAGATAGTATGAGAAAATTAGTAGGTCTAATCAGTGAATTTAGCAAAGTTGCAGGATACAAAATCAATACACAGAAATCACTTGCATTTCTATATACTAACAATGAAAAACCAGAAAGAGTAATTAAGGAATCAATCCCATTCACCATTGCAACAAAAATAATTAAGTATCTAGGAATAAACTTCCCTAAGGAGACAAAAGAAATGTACTCAGAAAATTATAAGATGATGATGAAAGAAATCAAAGGTGACATGAACAGATGGAGAGATATTCCATGTTCCTGGACAGGAAGAATCAATATTGTGAAAACGACTATATACCAAATGCAATCTACAGATTCAATGTGATCCCTATAAAATTACCAATGGCATTTTTTACAAAACTAGACAAAAAATTTCACAATTCATATGGATACACGAAAGATACTGAATAGCCAAAGCAGTCCTGAGAAAGAAGAATGGAGCTGAAGGAATCAATCTTCCTGACTTCAGATTACACTACAAAGCTACAGTCAGCAAGACAGTATTATGTTACTGGTACAAAAACAGAAATATAGACCAATGGAACAAGATAGAAAGCCCAGAAATAAACCCATGCACCTATGGGTACCTTATTTTTGACAAAGGAGGCAAAAATATACAATGGGGTAAAGTCAGCCTCTTCAATAAGTGGTGCTTGGAAAACTAGACAGCTACATGTAAAAGAATGAAATTAGAACACTTCCTAACACCATGCACAAATATAAACTCAAAATGGATTAAAGACCTTAGAGGAAAACATAGGCAGAACACTCAATGGCATAAATCAAAACAAGATCCTCTATGACCTACCTCCTAGAGTAATGGAAATAAAAACAAAAGTAAACAAGTGGGACCTGATTAAACTTAAAAGCTTTTGCACAGCAAAGGAAACTATAAGCAAGGTGAAAAGACAACCCTCAGAATAGGAGAAAATAATAGTAAATGAAACAACTGACAAAGGATTCATTTCCAAAATATACAAAAAGCTCATACAACTCAATGCCAGAAGAATAACCAACCCAATCAAAAAGTGAGACAAAGACCTAAACAGACATTTCTCCAAACAAGACATACAGATGGCTAAGAACACATGAAAAGATGCTCAACATCATTCATATTAGAGAAATGCTAATCAAAACCACAATGAGATATCATCTCACACTGGTCATAATGGCTATCATCAAAAAGTCTACAAACAATAAATGCTGGAGTGTGGAGAAAAGGGAACACTTTTGCACTGTTGGTGGGAAAGTAAATTGATACAGCCACTATGGAAGATGGTATGGATATTCCTTTAAAAACTAGGAATAAAACCACCATATGGCCCAGGAATCCCACTCCTAGGCATATACCCTGAGGAAACCAAAATTGAAAAATACACATGTATCCCATTATTCATTGCAGCACTTTTTACAATAGCTAGAACATGGAAGCAACCTAGATGTCCATCAACAGATGAATGGATAAAGAAGTTGTGGTACATATACACAATGGAATATTACTCAGCCGTTAGAAGGAACACATTTGAGTCAGTTTTGATGAGGTGGATGAGCCTAGAACCTACTATTCAGAGTGAAGTGAGTCAGAAAGAGAAAGATAAATATCATATTCTAAAACACATATACAGAATCTAGAAAAATGATAGTGAAGAATTTACTTACAGAACAGTAGTGGAGAAACAGACATATGGACTTATGGACATAGGGAGAGGGAGAAGAGGGTAAGATATATGGAAAAAGTAACATGGAAACTTACATTACGTATGTAAAATAGATAGCCAATGGCAATTTTCTGTATGGCTCAGGAACCTCAAACAGGGGCTCTATGTCAAACTAGAGGGGTGGGATGGGGAAAGAGATGGGAAAGAGGTTCAAAAGGGAGGATATATATGTATACTTATGACTGATTCATGTTAAGGTTTAACAGAAATCGGCAAAATTCTGTAAAGCAATTATCCCTCAATAAAAAAATAATTAAAAAGAAAAAAACATTGAGGTAGTTTAAATGGCTTATGCAAGCAAACCAAAATCTAAGTCTAGAAATATGTTAAAGTTAAGAAATCAACACTTAAAACAATAAATCACAAACAGACCAATGAATGAATGAATGAAGTCGTTCAGGCATATGCCGACTCTTTGCGATCCCCATGGACTGCAGCCTAACAGGCTTCTCCGTCCATGGGATTTTCCAGGCAAAAGTATTGGAGTGGGTTGCCATTTCCTTCTCCAGGGGATCTTCCCAACCCAGGGATCAAACCCAGGTCTCCCACATTGCAGGCAGACTTTTTACCCTCTGAGCCACCAAGGAAGCTAAACAGACCAATATGCCTTTCCAAAAAGGCAACTGTTTAAGTTATAGCCAAGCAATTTCTTTACTTGCTTATGCATTTTTTCTGTAAAATTCTCACCCTTGACTCGTGTTGATGGAATGCTCCTGACCATTTCCAATTTTCAACAGTATGTGAACTGAGAATTTCCTGATGTAAAAGCTGGGCTTAGAAAAGTCAACAGAGCCAGAGATCAAATTTCCAACATCCACTGAATCATAGAAAAAGCAAGAGAATTCCAGAAAAACATCTACTTAGGTTTCATTGACTATGCTAAAGGCTTTGACTGTGTAGATCACAACAAACTGTGGAAAATTCTTTGAGATGGAAATGCCAGACCGCCTTATCTGCCAACTGAGAAATATGTATGCAGGTCAAGAAGCAACAGTTAGAACTGGACATGGAACAACCGACCAGTACCAAATTGGGAAAGGAGTATGTCAAGAGTGTATATTGTTACTCTACTTATTAAACTTCTATGCAGAGAACATCATGTGAAATGCTGGGCAGGATGAATCACAAACAGGAATCAAGACTGTGGGGAGAAATATGAACTAAAGATCCGAACAGCAGAAAACTAAGAGGAACTAAAAAGCCTCTTGATGAAAGTGAAAGAAGGGAGTGAAAAAGCTGGCTTAAAACTCAGCATTCACAAAACTAAGATCATGGCATCTGTCCCCACCACTTCATGCAAATAGATGGGAAAATAATGGAAACAGTGACAGATTTTATTTTCTTGGGCTCCAAAATCACTGCAGATGGTGACTGCAGCCATGAAATTGAAAGACACTTGCTCCTTTGAAGAAAAGCTATGGCAAAACTAAATAACGTTTTAAAAAGCAGAGACATAAATTTTCCCACAAAGGTGCATATAGTCAAAGCTATGGTTTTTCCAGTAGTCGTGTACACATATGAGAGCTGGACCTTAAAGAAGATTCAGTGCCAAAGAATTGTTATTTTCAAACTGTGGTGCTGAGAAGACTCTTGAGAGTCCTTTGGACAACAAGGAGATCAAATCAGTCAATCCTAAAGGAAATAACCCTGAATATTCATTGGAAGGACTGGTGTTGAAGCTGAAGCTCCAATATTTTAGCCATCTGATGTGAAGTGCCAAATCATTGGAAAAGACCCTGATGCTGTGAAAGATTGAAGGCAGGAAGATAAGAAGATGACAGAGGATGAGATGGTTGGATGGCATCATCGATTCAATAGACATGAGTTTGAGCAACCTCTGGGAAATAGTGATGGACAGGGAAGCATGCTATAGCCTTGGGGTCGCAAAAATTCAGACATGAACGAGCATCCAAACAAAAGCTTCCAGTTTGGTTCTGTCTGATGCAAATCAATTTGTGCTTATATAAACTCTTAACAAATTTTAATATGCTTCAGTTTTTTTATGCTTTTTAAATTTATTTATTTATAATTGGAGGATAATTGTTTTACAATGCTGTGTCATTTTATGCTATGTATCAACATGAATCAGTTATAGGTATACATATGTATTGAATAAATCAAAATTTACTACACAAAAACAAAATATATTTATATATAAATGTAGTGTGAAAATGATGTAGAAAAAAATAAATCAGGTTAAAAACAAGTTGTTGTTGTTTTCTCATAGATTATCCCTTGAGATTGCCTCTACTGAGTACAGCTGGTGACTCAGTTATTGAAATATACTTACTGAGAGAGCTCGATAGTTTTGTTCTAAGTACAGTGAACAAAATTTATACAAATTCCTGCTCTCAAGGAGTTTTGCTCTACTTAACAGTGTAAATCAAACATTATCCCCACCCACAGCTCAGAAACACTTAACCTTCCACCGAGCTTGCTGCCTAGATTAACATGACCAGTTACCATTCTATTATCTTCATTAGGATGGTTCAAACTTGGGAAAGGAGTATAACAAGGCTGTATTTTGCCACCCTGCTTATTTAACTTAAATGCAGATTACATCATGAAAAATACCGGGGTGGATGAATCACAAGTTGGAATCAAGACTGCTTGGAAAAATATCAACAACTTCATATATGCAGATGTTACCACTCTAATGGCAGAATATGAAGAGGAACTAGAGAGCCTCTTGAAGAGATGAAAGAGTAGAGTGAAAAAGCTGACTTAAAATTCAACATTCAAAAATTTAAGGTCATGGCATCCAGTCCCAACCTTTCATAGCAGATAGAAGAGGAAAAAGTGGAAGCAGTGACAGATTTTATTTCCCTGGGCTCCAAAATCACTGTGGACAGTTACTACAGCCATGGAATTAAAAGAAGCTTGCTCCTGAGAAAGAAAGTTACGTATGACAAACCTAGACAGCATATTAAAAAGCAGAGACATCACTTTGCTGACAAATGTCTGTATAGTCAAAGCTATGATTTTTGCAGTAGTCATGTATGGACTAGTCATGACATGCAGTAGTCATGAGAATTGGACCATAAAGAAGGCTGAACACCAAAGAATTGATGCTTTTGAATTCTGGTGCTTGAGAATTCCATCTCCTTGAGAGTCCCTTGGACAGCAAGGAGAGTAAACCAGTCAATCCAAAAGGAAATCAACCCTGGATATTCATTAGAAGGACTAATTCTGGAGCTGAAGCTCCAATACTTTGGCCACCTGATGCAAATAGCTGACTCGTTGGAAAAGCCCCTGTTGCTGGGAAAGATTGAGGGCAGAAGGAGAAGGGGGCAGCTGAGGATAAGATGGTTAGATAGAATCACTGACAGAATGGACATGAATTTGGTCAATCTCCAGGAGAGAGTGAAGGACAGAGGACATTAGCATGCTGACTTTCATGGGGTGGCAAAGAGTCAGACACAACTTGGCAACTGAACAACAAAAACCTATCTCCAGAGATTCTCAACCAGGCAGACAGCTTTATTATTCATTATATTATTATTATTCAATATTTATTATATTATTTATAGGAGCTTTCCAAAAGACCATCAACCCTTCAATAGGAATAATCAGCAGTTTGCATCCTAAAACTCTATATCCCATTGCCTCAAAAGTGGTACCCTTTCTTGCATCACTCCTGTTTCCTTTTAGAGTGAGGAGTGCCAAAGAAAAGGAGGACTTGAAACCAAGCAGGACCCTAAGGGGCCCTCCTGGGCACAAAGCCCCTCCATGTCCCCTGTTTCTTGTAGAAAACAAAAGTTTTAGTCTCCTAGGCCTCTCCTGAGTTCCAAAAAGTAGGCACACGCAAGTATTAATTAAGGAAGTAAGGGAATGTAGAAACAAAGGAAAAGCAATTTAGCAAGAAAAGTAATAATAATACCTCTGAGACAAAGCAGAATCCTAGTTCCTCCTCCAGGACTATACAAAGGAGATAGGGTAGGGGACGAGGACTCTCATTCATCCAGAGAAAGAGAACCAAACATGGCCTCTTGACACTGAATATGAGAACACACCATGTTTTGGGTGGGTTCTAGAGAGTAAGCAGTGAAATGGGCTTCTGGCATGGAACCCGGGCCTCAATAACTCTTCTGCCAAGGTCTAGAAATGCAGCAACCTTATCAAGATGTTCCAGTTTAAAAATTAGAAAATAAGGTCAGAACAGCAGAAGACCTGAATGGAAGCCCACCTGCTAATACCAGGGACTGCCAGCCTTGGCCACGGCTACTGGCCCTCTGCAGCTACCCTCCTCTTTCTCCTCTTCCTGAAGATCTGTGTACGGGGTCCTTAACATGCCATTTGGACACACAACCTCTATGTCACTCAAACTGCAGATCCTGTCACTCTCATCCTTCCTAGCCACTGAGTAGCTAATCCCATATGATCTCATTTACAAGTGGGATCTAAAGGAAGCAAACAAAAACTAGCTCATAGATGCAGAGAAGAGCTCTGGGGTGGGGTGGGGTCAGGGGGATGAGTGGTTTGAGGGGATAAAATCAGTGAAAGTGATCTAAAGGAATAAACTTCAAGTGATAAACTAAATGTCAAGGTGATGTAATGTGCAACATGGTAACTATAGTTAATATTGTATCTCATATGTGAAAGCTGCTAAGAGAGTAAATCTTAAAAGTTCTCATCAAGAGAAAACATTTTTTTATAACTATGTTGACGGATGTTAATTAGAATTATTATGATGATCATTTCCAAAGACATACAAATCTCAAACCATTATGCTGTACACCTGTAACTAATATAATGTTGTATGTCAATTACATCACAATTTTTTAATTGACCAATATTCTTGACACTGAACATGAGAGAGTCCCAAGTTTTAGGTAAATTCATGCAGAGGTGGTAACACCTGATAGTTCATAAACAACTATGCAAGACTAGTTATAATACTGACACCATATGTTCAAATGATACCAGACATAAGGACACTTGTTGGGGCCCAACTTGAAAGGGTCAGTAACAAAATTCTGACACCCCAGATGGGATGGACCATGACCTTTATGCCTGTACCTATCCACTAGGACCCACCTTCAGGGGGAGGATAGCAGAGGTTTTGGGAGGTTTGTGTGAGTATGGCTGACCTTGGTTGTTGAGTTAGTTGATTCTAAAGGATGAAATGGCAGCAGCCTTTAGCCAAATTTAGGGCAACTCTTCCCAACTTGATACCCAGGAGTGGTGCATACACAAAGTAGCACCCAGAGTGGTCTGAACTGCCCCCGCTTTGAGGGGATCACACTGTGGCAAAGTTGGGGATGGCAGATTGAAACGTGACTGAAACTCACATGTGCCTACCTCCGACTAGCCTTCTTGCAGGACCAGACACCTGGGGACAGAGGGGACCTGTGGACAAGAGGGAGCCATGGCAGCCTTGCTTGTGGTGTCACCAGTAGTCTCATCCTCTTGACCTGATACAAGGCAATAGGAGCCACACCAGGGCTCTCTCCTGTCCTCACCAAGCTCCAGGGATTGGCAGTACTGTTCTCCATCCTCACGTTCAGTTTGGTAGGGAAAAGTGGTCAGCCCTCTGAAACAAGAGGCAACACTGGGAAATAGCCCAGGTAATGAAGACCCCCTGACAAAACAGAAGGACAGCACTCAGAGTTCAGGAAAAGGCACTGGGGACACCCAGTGTGAAAGGGTCCCAAAGTAGGTCAGTGCTAATTTCTCTGAAGTAAAGTGGGGAGCCCTGTGAGCCCCTCACAAGACCAGAAACCTCATGATCATTCCTTTCCTCCTCTGCTTGTGAAGCAACCCTTGGGTGATTCTTTATCAACCTTGCCTGAGGTTCCACAGGCTCTCCTCCAGGTATCAGCACAGAATACCAGCTGCCCTGGAGATCTGCAGAGTACACCATGGGGATCCCTAGTGCTTTTAGCCCTCATGTGGTGGGAAGTGAAAAGAGAAAACACTGCCGCAGGCCATCACTCCACTTAATGAACCCAGTAAGTGCGGAACTAACATGGCTCAGCTGTTCTGGCCCAGAGGCGTCTCATCTAACCTCTGGTGGGGTGTTCTGACCGAGGAGGGACTATCTCAAGCACACGCTGTTATGAATCCAGTAACCGAATAACCCCCATATGTATCAGAGTCTACACTGTTTGGATGCCTTCTATTTTGGTCTTTTGAGGAATCCATTAATCATTTTGTGCTGGTTCCACATTTCATGAATGGGAAATCTTACTTGGGTCAAATCTTGTGGCATTCACATGCCAACAAATCACTTCAACCACCCCTCAGTAGGTGGAATCAAATCCTATGCCCTGAAAACAGAAAATTTAAGGTATAGGAAACAAATACCCACCATACTGAAGAATAACCCATTTGGGTACCTCCTGCAGAACTGGAAATTTATCAGGTATCACCTCTGACCCCCAAACATCTCATCTTCCTATGTAACTCAGCCTAGCCCTGGGAGACGGGGAAAGCTGGCATGCCAATGGGCCTAAGTTCTGTTTTTGTTTTTGTTTTTTTTCCTGACTGTCCTGCTCCACATGCAGTTAGCCTCAAGGAATAAGTTAAAGTTTAGAGCATTTGAACTCAAGGATGGCAGACTCATTCCTCAAGCTTGAGAGAAGGGCCAACTTAGCCCTTTCAAAAGTGGAACAACTCAAGTGTGCCCTCCAGGTAGGAGAAACCTTGAAAGCTCTCACAGAATATGGTAAACAGATGCTACTCACACCCACCAACCTGGCCCTCCTCCTCATCCAGCCAGGACGAGGGCCAGGCCTCCAAAACCCTGAAAAAATATTCACCTCCAGTAGCAAGCCTCAACATCAGGGTACACTTTTCCTGTGGCCAAAGACCTATATGCCTTCATTTTTAGGAAAAATTTGACATGTGACCATTACTCTTGCTAATATTTGGGCCATGCATCCTAACTTATCTGGTATTCTTTCTCTCCAAAATTTTTGACAAACAATGGTCCCTCTGGGATACAAACAGTTAGTGCTAAGGTCTGGTAACCATCATACATGTCTGAAGATGACTGGGGAGAAATTCTGCTCCTTTACCCACAGTTATTATGTCCCCCCATATCAGTAAGTGGCAGTGCAGAAGATGTATGTACCTTTGACTCTCAAGAATGAGGAACAGGACCAAAAACAGAGGAGGGATTTTTCACTGGCAAAGCCTATCAATGATTTCTGGGGAATTTAGGTAGCAAAATAGTCTAACCTTTTGCGGGGCTTCAAAATCACTGCAGATGGTAACTGAAGACATGAAATTAAAAGACGCTTGCTCCTTGGAAGAAAATGTATGACCAACCCAGACAACATATTAAAAAGCATAGACATTACTTTGCCAACAAAGGCCCATCTAGTCAATGCTTTGTTTTTTCCAGTAGTCATGTATGGATGTGAGAGTTGAACTATAAAGAAAGCTGAGAGCCAAAGAATTGATGCTTTTTAACTGTGGTGTTGGAGAAGACTCTTGAGAGTCCCTTGGACTGCAAGGTGATCCAACCAGTCCATCCTGGAGGAAATCAGTCTTGAATATTCATTGGAAGGAGTGATGCTGAAGCTGAAACTCCAATACTTTGGGCACCTGATGCAAAGAATTGACTCATTGGAAAAGATCCTGATGCTAGGAAAGATTGAGGGCAGGAGGAGAAGGGGACAACAGAGGATGAGATGGTTGGATGCTGTCACTGACTCAGTGGACATGAGTTTGAGTAAACTCTGGAAGTTGGTGATGGACAGGTAGGCCCTGCATGCTGCAATCCATGGGGTCACAAAGGGTCGGACACAACTGAGCGACTGAACTGAACTGAATCTTATTTTTTTTTCTTGGGTGCTTAGTCCAGTCTCACTTGCTCATAGGGTGCTGCACTGCAGAGGCCTTGACTCTGGCCCTTCAGAGCAGAATTCCTGGTTCAGTAGGGTGATACCAGTACCTCTGCTCAGGGAGGGTGTGCAGAAGTTATGCAGGAAGAGATACTCAATTCAAGATGGCAGTGGAGGTGGGCCGGGTGTGGAGACGCTATGCCCAGCACTGCTGGATCTGGAGCCTGAGCAGAGCAGGTGTGCCCGCCCTGTGAGAACCCCAACCCCCTTCTGTAATGAGGGATATTCCAGTGGCACAGTGCTAAAGAATCTGCCTGCCAATGCAGGAGGTGCAGGAGACATGGGTTTGATCCCTGGGTTGGGAAGATGCCCCAGAGGAGGAAATAGCAACCCACTCTAGTATTCTTGCCTAGTATTCTCTTCCATGGACAGAGAAGCCTGGCAGGGTACAGCCCGTGGGGTTGTAGAGGGTCAGACACGGCCACGAGGGAACATGCCACTCATGCCCTATGCTGCAACTCTGCTCACTGTCTGTCTGGGGAAGCATAGAGACGGAGCCTGCACCTCTCCATTCTCTAAACAGAGATTAAGGTTTTCCTTTGCTTCTAACCAAACTCATTCTATTGGCTCAAATGACACCAGGAAAGAGAATCTTCGTTGGAGCTCAACCCAGAAGGATCGGTAACAACCACCATGACTCTTTATTATCTCATATATAAACTAATATTTAATGTTGTAGTGAACATTATGTTTTCATACGTACTTTGGGTTGGCCAAAAAGTTCATTCAGGTTTTTCATAAGAAGTTCGTGAAAAGCCCTAGCAAAATTTTTGACCAACTCATACATTGTAAACTGCAAAATTTCATAAAAATTTTAAAGAAGCAGGGAAATACTAATACTAACTTTTATGGACTTCCCAGGTGAATTTCACACACCTCAAGTGGTACTAGTGGTAAAGGACCTGGTTGTCTATGGAGGAGACAAAAGAGATGTGGTTTTAATCCCCTGGTCAGAAAGATCCCATGAAGGAGGGCATGGAAATCCACTCAGTATTCTTGTCTGGAAAATCCCATGGACAAGGGAATCTGGCAGGCTGCAGTCCATAGGGTCACAAAGAGTTGGACGTGACTGAAGTGATATCATGCATACATGCTTTAACCTTAATATTTTCCCTATGATGCCATTATCCCTATTAAAGGAGATTAAAAATGACTATAGTCCTATATCTATTCATTTTCCTTGCCTTGGTGAAGTCACAAATAAGGAATTAAAAAAAAAAAGATTAAAGGCAGGAAGAGAAAGCAAGAGCAAAGATGATTGTCATGAATGATTTAGGTCCTGTTTATTGGCACGAGTTGTCTCAATTTCAGAACCCATTCAAAGCCTCCTATAGCATCTTTGGCACATGCAAATATGAAGGAACACCACACTTCTGGTTTATAAAGTAAAACCCAAGAATCAGTCACTCAATGTGACTATTTGGAGCAGAATATTCTTTACAGATGGACAACATACAAATTGGGAAAGGAGTACGTCAAGGCTGTACACTGTCACCCTGCTTATTTAACTTATATGCAGAGTTCATCATGAGAAACGCTGGGCTGGAAGAAGGACAAGTTGGAATCAAGATTGCTGGGAGAAATATCAATAACCTCAGATATGCAGATGACACCACCCTTATGGCAGAAAGTGAAGAGGAACTAAAGAGCCTCTGGACAAAAGTGAAAGAGGAGAGTGAAAAAGTTGGCTTAAAGCTCAGCATTCAGAAAACGAAGATCATGGCATCTGGTCCCATCACTTCATGGGAAATAGATGGGGAAACAGTGGAAACAGTGTCAGACTTTATTTTTTTGGGCTCCAAAATCACTACAGATGGTGACCGCAGCCATGAAATTAAAAGACACTTGCTCCTTGGAAGAAAAGCTATGAGTAAGCTACATAGCATATTAAAAAGCAGAGATATTACTTTGCCAACAAAGGTCCATCTAGTCAAAGCTATGGTTTTTCCAGTAGTTGTGTATGGATGTGAGAGTTGTACTATAAAGAAAGCTGAGCACCAAAGAATTGATGCTTTTGAACTGTGGTGTTGGAGAAGACTCTTGAGAGTCCCTTGGACTACAAGGTGATCCAACCAGTCCATCCTAAAGGAAATCAGTCCTGAATATTCATTGGAAGGACTGGGCTGAAGCTGAAACTCCAATACTTTGGCCACTTGATGGGAAGAACTGACACATTAGAAAAGACCCTGAGGCTGGGGAAGATTGAAGGCAGGAGGAGAAGAGGACGACAGAGGATGAGATGGTTGGATGGCATCGCCGACTCTATGGACATGAGTTTGAGTAAGCTCTGGGAATCGGTGATGGACAGGGAGGCCTGTTGTACTCCAGTCCATGGGGTCGCCGAGTCAAACATGACTGGGTGACTGAACTGAACTGAACGTATTCCTAGGATCATTAAGGGTGACACCGACATGTAACACAAGGGTTTTGTTTACCATTATCCTATTTCATAATCAACATCCTCCCCTTTCAAAAGATCTTCTTTTTTCCTAAGTTTATGGATTTCCTACTCACTAAAGACATTAAGTAGTCTGATTATATACTGCTGTGTAACAAATCACCTCAAACTCACTTTATGCATAAAGAAAGTAGTATCGATTTTATTATGCAGGTCAGAAATTCAAAGCAGAACTGGGAAGGATTGGATTGGGATGTCTTCACAACTGCTCCATGAAATCCAGGACCCCAGCTGGGATGTTGTTAAGTGTCTGGGTGTGACTCAAATGTATTGCAATCATCAGACTTCCTATGACAGGCACTAAATCCGGCCTCAGTTGAGACTGATGACCAACACTAGACCTTTCTAGGTGGCTGGTTTCCAAGAGCAAGTTTCTACAGAGCAAATGTTCAAAAACCAAGGGGAAGATGTGTGGACCTAAGGAGCCCAACTCAAAAGCCAGTAACTCTCTTTTATTGGTTGAGTTAGTCACAATTTTACCATGAAAGGGTTGAATAATAGACTTTGCCTCCTGATGAGAGGAGTGCCCCAAAAATTTGCATTAAAAAAATAATAAAATCATTACTATATAAGCTATGTATAAAAGGTAGAGCACAGACTCATTGCAAAATGTATGAACAAGAATGTGTGTGTTGTTAATTGTTGAGTGTATTCCATTATCCATTCTCCTCAACAAACAGACCATACACTTCAGAGTTAATACACTCAATACACTCCACTGGAAGACCCAGTGAGTCTACAGGAATAGAGACTTGAGCCAAACAGCACTTGGTATTTCTCTAGACACAGGATTGGTCCTGGAATGCACATGTGTAACAATTCAGATCACTGGGATACATTTGGAGTGAGCACTGACTTTTCTTGCTTTTGTCTCTTGGCCTTTGAATATTGTCATGTGTGCCTGAGGCTTGGTCTATTAATGACCATCTTTATAACAGCTGGAGAAAGAAAATAATGTAGAACAAAGCAAAGACATTTACAGAAAGAGTTGGGGTCGTGACTGAACCGTGTCTGCTGAGAGCACTTTTGTTGTGCTTTTTCAGTTCTATTACACCATAATTTTTTCAGTGCTTAGCCACACTGAATTAGATTTTATGTGTTTTATATATATCTGTTCAGAAGCATCACTACTGATGCTCTCTCTATACGAAAGAGAGAAATTAAATATAAAATAAAGCAATTGTGAATTTGTGTCCCCCCAAATTCATATTTTGAAACCCTGTATTAGGTGGTGGGGCCTTTAGGAGGTGATTAAATCGTAAGGGTAGAGCCTCATGAATGGGATTAGTTCTTTTACAAAAAAGACCTCAAAGAGAACACCCTTTCCTCTTCTGCCATATTAGGACATAGTCTATGAACCAGAAAGCAAATTTGTAAGTGCCTCATTCTTAGACTTTCCAGCCTCCAGAACAGTGAGAAATAAATTTTTGTTGGTTATAAGCTGCTCAGTCCAAGGCATTTTTGTTATAGCTGCTTGAACGGACTAAATAACCATGTAAATACTTTCATTACCTTGTTCACACTCTGTCGGGTGTGTACTTGCCTCCCATTACATTCTCAGAAAGCATTTCTGGAGCTTATTCATCTTTGTTCTTAGTACGTAGTAGATGCTTAGTAGACTGATGGATCAATAAATGAATGCCTAGATTGAAATCAGGGTAGAGAGCTTGAGTATATAAGTGACTTAATCAAACTCTTTTGATTACATTGTAGAGGGTGACTTTTTTTTTTTAATAGTCCAGTAGTCATATTTTTGGCACCCTATATACAGGATAAGAAATCAAGTTTATTCAAAATAATTGCTTAATTATGCACACTTGAAACATGTGGGGCTTAATTAATGGTGGTTGATAGTAAATCATCCAGGTAAAATATATTAACTTCCGAATACGTGCTAATCCTATGCATAGGTGTATTATTAGTCAAAGTAATTTATTATTTTTCTTGATTTATTTTTCCGCAAAGTATTCGAGCATTCAAAATGGTAAAATATTTTACTTACAAAAAATGTCTCAGCCCATTAAAAAAAGACAGATTGAAAGAAGAGTTAAAACCTCTCCAAAATATTTCTCATTCCCACAGAGAGGCTGAAGTGGGAGCAAAGGGATTACTGGGTTAGGCAAAGCAATTAAAAAATCTGACTTAAAAAGCAATGTTGTATGACCTTGAGCAATGTCCCAAGTTGTTTTGAAAAAACAAAAGTATGTGTTCTTGGAAAGTTCAGTTGGTTTTCAGTCAGATTAATTTGGGGAATGTTAATATGGGATTCATACCCTGTATATATCTATATAAACCTGTATCTATCTATTTATCTCTGTATGTATCCACACACACACTTGCTGTTGTTTCAGAAATTAACATTTATAATTTCTTATTTTTAAAATGGCCTTTGGGGCTTCCCTGGTAGTCCAGTGATTAAGACTCCTGGTATCCACTGCAGGGGCCATGGGTTTTATCCCTGATTCGGGAAGTTCCACATGCCACATAACATGGCCAAACAAAAAGGCCTTTGGACTCTAAGCAATACTTTGAGATTTATATATTAATTAAAGATAATGGATTTCCCTGGTGGCTCAGTGGTAAGGAATCCGCCTGCAATGCAGGAGATGCAGGAGACGTGGGCTCAAGCCTTGGGTCAGGAAGATCCCCTGGAGGAGGGAATGGCAGCCCACTCCAGTATTCTTGCCTGGAGAATCCCATGGACAGAAGAGCTTGTTGGGCTACAGTCCATGGGGTCACAAAGAGTCCGACACGACTGAAGTGACCGAGCACACATGCTAAGATGATGGAGCTTTTGAATCTTTGGTGCCAACAGCAGAGAACATTTAGCATCCACTCAACTTCCCACTCCCAACAAAGACACCATTTCCCCTGATTCTGTTATAATTAATGAAACAAAGAATTGTTTCTAAGTTTTGTTATCAAGTTTCTAATTGTTAAGGGGCAGTTTTGTTTCCTGGAATAAGAAGGAGTTTTAAAGCTGTATTTATATCTGCACTCTGGTTATGACTCCCTATTGAGAGTTTCATCACATTTTTTTTAGTTTTTCAAAATCTTGGTTTCCTTACCTGCAAGGGATTAAACCTACCCATGTCAAACTAATTGTTGCAAAAATTTAATCTATGAACTATTGCCAAGGCCTCTACCATCTGAACTCCCACACTTTCTACCCATGAAATTAGGTACTATTTGAAATTTTGATCTACCCTGTAGACTGGAAAGAGAGGAGAAAATCCAGACTACATATATGGAATGACCAAGAAAGAGATAATTGAGTTGCCCTGGAACTAAGACAGTATTTTCTTCAATTAGGCGGAAAAGCAGCCCAAAATAGACACTTAGTCTAGTCACTGAGACCTCAAATGACATGCTTGTACCCCTGAATTTTGAAATATGTGCTGAAAATGTCATATCCTCACCCTCCAGAATTCAAAAGCAAGGAAACAAGGAGAAACACTAAGAATTTATTCCATGATTAGGTATTTGACAGTGAACTTTACTCACTGGAAATGGAACCACCCTATCCTTGAACCACACTTATTTTTTGACCTTGTTAAAAAAACTTCTTTGCAAGTTTTGCAAACAAATTATGTGTGAAAAGTGAAGATAGCAAGTGTGCAATGTTTTCAGTTCATAAATACAACAATATCTTGTATTGTTTTGGGGCTTTACACAGTCCATGTTATACACATGAATTCGCTGAATCATGACAACATCTACATGAGGTAGGTATTATTGAGTTTACAGGTGAAGAACCTGAAACTTAGAGGTTAATAATATAGTAATATGTCCAAGGAAACATAGCCCATGACTAAACTGGGATTCAAACCCAGGAGCTCTGATACACATAATTCATGTGTATAATTATACATATAATTTATGTGTATAATTATACACGTAATTTATATGCATATCATTCACCATAAAGAGAGATTAAGTTACTTTTAGTCAACTCACCAAAAGAAAAGAAAAATTACACCTTCAAACGTATCTCTCCAATTTTTTTCCCTCGATATAGCTTGGAAACTGACTTCTTAACCTATGAACCTTTTCATCTTTATGTAGATGCTGGTGATTGCTTCATTTTTGTAAAATTAATTTCAAATTATTATCCCTTTTTTTACCTTTTTCCCATATTTTCAAATTGTGGCCAACAAAAAATTTAGCAGTATATAAGTCACAGGAAAAAAACTTTCAGTAGATTCTGTTGCTCTTGAAACGTCTAAGACAAGATGCTCATTTCATTCCTCCAAAGGTGAATAATTGAATATGCTGACTTTAATCTAATGAACAATAATGTGCAATCTGGTACATGATAGGTTATGGAATTGTCAGAATTTTACATAAATTTGGAACAATAAAGCAGATAATTACTGATAAGTATTTTGGATTCATATAATTTTCTTGTTGATAAAACTTAAGTAGTTCAAAGTTTACAAATCAGATCTATCATAGTTGAATCCTGACCATTTCAGAAATAAGTTAACTAAAATTCAGGCACGTACATATAAACATTTTAGTACATTCTTAATAATAATTAAAAGTTACTCTCTGATTGAATGACTATTAGTTTATGATTCACCTTGTATCTTTAATTTCAGAAGAGTAAAATGAGAAATTTTCCTTATAAGTAAAACCTGGCTATTCATAAAGGGGAATTTTTACTCATTTGATAATATAGTATGAAATGTTAAGACAGCACAACTTTGTGATTAAATGGAATAAGTTTGATCACACAATGGAAAAAAAAGAAATCAACACAAGGAAGAATGATGTATTTGAGAACATTTTTAATAAATAATGTGACAAAATTACTTTTCTGATTATTGGATTTTCAGTATGCAAAATTATGGCTAAAAATAAGAGGCTTCTTACATGAACATAATGAAAACATTAATCACATGGATTGTTCCCTTAGTACTGCACACCTTTTCTATGTAAATTTCAAATTATCTAAGTGAACACATTTAGTTTTTGGTGAACACCAGCTTTTTTTTTTTTTTTTTTTTTGTGGTTCAGTTTTGTTTGGCTTTGTTTTCTGGGGGGATGGCAGGGCTAGGGGGATGGGTCAGGACTGATACCTATAAATGAATAAATGTACTTTTTTTCTTCAAATAGCACCAATTATAAAGTCAATGAAATTTATATAACAAAAAAAAAGGGTCATAAAAATCTACAGTCAGAGGACATCATTTGGCAATTCAAAGCAAGTAATGCCTCCATTTGAGCTTATAAGGAAATCTTCTAAGCTTAACCAATGGCCATAACAAACTTAAACCTTTTTTTCTTTCAGTCCAGGAAAAGTAAGAACCGTTGCATTCATGGCCCACAATAAAGTATGCACGTTACTTCACCATCTGTCATCATTCAAATATTCCAAATACAAACATAGAGCATTAACAAAACAGGTTAAAAACGCTTCTCAACATTTTTTTTTCAATAAGACAAAAAAGGTTAATAGTTACAATGGTTTACAAATAAAGTTTAGTGATTGTGCTTTTAAAACCAAAAAAAAAAAAAAAAGATTAAAAACAGTGCATTACAAAAACAAAAATCAAACTTCCTTAAGTGGCACTTCCGAAAGTTGAACTGACACTACCAGAAGAAATTCAGGCCAGTTGAGATGGGGATGTCCTTATTCAATTGGTCATTAAAAACATCCATTTGTTGGTAATATGCATTTATAATTGCTTTTTGATTGAAAAATAGAACAAGGTTTTTGCTGGGCTGACTTATGACAATGACTAGACAACCAGAGATCCAACTGGCTTACACCTACTTATCCAAAAGTAAGTTTCTGATAACAATATACTTCAGTGATTGAAATGAAGACAAAATAAAGTACCACCAGGGGTTGCGAAGAGTATATATTTACAATGTTTCTACCCCCTTCAAATTGATTATGGTTGTCCTGCATTTGCTATGTATTTTTTTTTTTTTTTCTCCCTGCAGAGGGTGGTATGAAAGACTGATTTTAAAATCATGTTAAAATGAAGTTATGTTTTAGTTTGCATTAGCAGTTGGTTATAGAAAGATTATATCTTTAGAGCCCTTGACATGAAGTTGATTCGTCAACTCTGCATCTTTGATCAGTAAATTGGCTTGGTATATAAGCGGTGCAATGCTATATCTCAGGGGCAAAATGCAAAAGAACTGTTTTGTTCTCTCCTGTTGGCTGATGACTGAAGCAAGAAGTCAAATACTTCCCTTGCCGGAAGCAAGGTGAAATGATTTGTTCCAACAGCGAGGGGAATAGGGAGGTTCTTCCTAGGGATAGGGATCAAATAACAATGATAAAACCCCAGTAAAATTTAAAAAATGGTATTCCAGTAAGAGGAATGAAAACGACAATTTGTACACTCTGATTGCACTGAACATTTTATCTGGCGTCTTATGTCATCTGACACAAGGCATCTTGAGTGATAACTTTCACATTAGATCTCATAATCCTCTCTGGTTGTCTTCAGCTTTCAGTTTCCTGTAAGAGATAAGGTCCTGTTAAATTTGAAAATAAAACCTCGAGTGTTGTCCTACTTCATATTTATTTCATGCTTTTATTATTACATTGTTTCTTCATTCATTCCCTAGCATACACTGAAAAGTGCTCATGGCAACATACTCATACATCAACTTTAGCTGGTTTTGATGGCAAATCCAGTAGTTCTCTAACAAGTACTGAACTGTGTTCCACCCAGTGTCTGGGGATTAGGAAGTGTGGCACAGGGAGAGGAACAAGAGCAGGCCAAGTTTTCTACCCCCCAGCCTCAACTCAATACGATAGCTCAATTTTTACTGGCTTCAAGTAGCTGGTTGCCTATATTGACTTTTTGTGCCCTCAAAGGGCTCTTCTAAAAACAAAACAAAAACTAAACCAAAAACCTGAAAAATAACTTTTCTAACAGCATGTGCAAAAGGATAGTCTTCTTATTCTAAACCTCAAAATAAAAATACATTGGGCATAACAGCAAATTCAATTAGACATAATTAATTATAATTTTTCATCTTCTATTATACAAAGTTATAGTTTAACACTCTACTAACAATCTGCTCGAGATAACATTTATTTGTAGGAAGAGAAATTTGTCCTCAGCTTATCTTTTCATTGAATGGTGAAAACACAGTCTTAAACACAGGAGATGATTTTATAATATAATGTGACTTACTGCCAACTCTACCTTACAATACTATTTATAGATTCCAACAAAGGATATCTTTGAATCAAGAAGTGTTCTCTATTTGGGAAGGTCAGTGGTAAGTATTAGCTTCCCATTTTCAAAAGACTGAAGATGAAAGGTAATTGCTCAAATCGTCCTGATTAATCCCAGTGATCACTAGATGGCAGATAGTACAGGCAAAACACCCTCACTCGCATTTTATAACTCTATCACTTTACTGGGTTTTTATAATCTGTTGTAATACTATGAATTACAATTATCTAGATCAATAGTTCTTATTCCCTAACAACATATTTGTTATACAAATTTCCTATCTGAATATGAATGCTAATGTCTAAAAAGAAACCATTACTACCATTTAAAACTTTGGAACACATTTCAAGAAAAATCATTAAATTCTAAGACTTTCAATTGCTGTCATCACTAACAGGGTTTGTGATGAAATAGTAACATTTCTGTAGACTGATGAATGCTTTAAACTTTGAGGTTTATATAAAAACTAGTCTCACAGTGGGAAACTTGAAAAAAATTATAGATACCTCTAATTCTTCATTATTATCTTCTCTTTCATATCCTCCAAGAACTTGCATCTCTGCAATATTTCTTCGACCTACATTTGCTTGTTCTCTTTGTCTGCTTCCTGATCCTCTTGATGACATAGAACTTGAAGAACTAGGATCTCTGGGATTATTTGATGTCGGAAAAGTAGGTCTACAGTAAGGCAGGATATCCTCTGTGTAATAAAATATAAGTGCATATGAAGCCCGGTGTACATTTTCATTGTATAATGTATCACTATGTCCATAAATCGGAATGGAGAAACATTAGTGTTTCTGAGGAATAAATGAGGACATTAACAATAATGAATAAGGCATTGAAAACAAAAATAACAACCCTGCTGTTTTCCTGGTAGTGGCTGGGATTTAGATTGATTCTGCTCATAAATTCTTATCTGTCTCAAATTCACTTGAGATCAACATCCTTAAAAGTGGGAAACCAAACCTGGAGTCAGACATGACTTCCAGTCTTATCCTTCACTATGTTATCTCCCATTATTTCAGGCTTTAGTTTCCTCTTTTTTAAAAAAAAAGTGATAACAGTATCTACTAGGACACTAGGAGTTGATGTGAAAACACATGAGATATTGTAGTATGTACGTAAATAAACTAAGGAGGAATTATTAGGCATTGATAGGAAAAAAAAAAAAATCCCAGTCTTACTGAACCACCAAAACAGAGTCAAACCTGGGTTCACGCCCTTGATACCAAGATGCCCACCTCCATTTCAACATCATATTTACATTGTGGAACCCTGAATCTGAGAAGCCTGACACTGTTGCTAGCTTCAAAAATCAAGCCACTCCTGGTAAGTGCTGTCTTGTGAATGACTCTTTCCATATGCTTTAAATTTGGTGATGCTTCTAATGTTCCATCTTTCAACTGCTCACTTCTCTCCAAAGCCTGTCCATTCTAACCTTTGGACACAAAACACATCAAAACAGAGCACAGCAAAACAAAACCAAACCCTTCCACATGCCCTTTTGTTCTCTTCCCCCAAAAGCTTCTCTACCATCCACATTGCCTAAATGAAATCTGATTTCCCAGGGAGTCTACACTGAAGTTCCTTACAGTGGAAGAAGGGAAGCTTGCTTTCAGGTCACCAACACTAGCTATAAATCATTGCTCTTCCACCCTTGAACAAAAACACCCTATTCCTGTGAGGGCCAAGCAGTGGAGTTATGTAACCTGTATCATCCTCTTTGATGCTACTTCTCTCCTGTTGTATTCATCACAACTTTCATTCCTGATCCAGACTTCTGATTCTCTGGTGTTTCAGAGTCCATGTGGATCACTATACAAGCACCTAGCTAGCTTCATTGAACTTGGCCCTCTCTGACCTTCATCTTCTGTCTCTGTTTCACCCAATTTTTTCTACTGAACTTAGCTTTTGACAAACTACATCATTGGCAAAACCAATACAATAGTGTAAAGTTAAAAAAAAAAAAAAAAAGATCCTATGGATAGCACAGGGAACTGTAAATATCTCTCTCTCTCTCTCTCTCTCTTTGGTTAAAGACTTTCCCCTTAAGCCGGTGCTCTACATAAATCTATAAATCTATCTCTACTGATAGCTTAGCATAGCTTCTTGAAAAGTAATCTGGACTCAGTATTAGTCATTACAACTCCCATTCACTCCGCATTTCACTGAAATCTACTTATGCCCACTTTACTACTACAAGGGAACTGAGAAAACTCCCTGTTGACTTTGATAATGCTAACCATGTTTCAATCCTTAGGTCTCTAGACTTCTCACTGCCCTTCATCTGAAAACCACAGCCAATGTAAACACTACTAGTCTCAGCTCCTACTTCTCCCCGCTTCCTGGCCTGTCTTTGGTGGGCTCTTCTTATGCAGTGCCTCTTACACGTTGATGCCCTTCTTGCCGGTTTCTGCTTTTAGCCCAGTGTGCGTGTGTGTGTGTGAGCATAAAAGCTTTTTTTCCCCACTTACTCTGGGCGAGTTCATCCATTCTCTCAGACTGTACCTTTTCTAGAATAGAGTGCCATGAGGACCGATACTTGGCTTTGTGTATTGATACCATCTCACCTAGATATATAATAGGTTATTGATGCATGAGACAGGGTGCTCAGGGCTGGTGCACTGGGATCATCCTGAGGGATGGGATGGGGAAGGAGGCAGGAGGGGGGTTCAGGATGGGGAACACATGTACACCCATGGCTGATTCATGTCAATGTATGGCAAAAACCACTACAATACTGTAAAGTAATTAGCCTCCAATGAAAATAAATAAATTAAAAAAAAATATTCTGACTGAATAAATGGGTGGCTTTACTATTTCACCATGATGAGTTATTAATGTATAATTCCTGAACTCTGCCCAACTGCCTCCTTTTGAGGGCCCCTCAAACTCCACAGATTGAGCACTGACTTTACCATGTCCATGCCTCTGAGATTTCTTCCCCCTCTGTATCCCTTAATGTAGTTAATGGCATCACTAACCTTTAAGATATCTTAGATAGAAAGCTGGAATTATTTTAATATCTTCTCTCCTTTCCAACAACCTTCCCATAACCTCTTAAATGAACCTTTTCCACATATTCAAATATATAACACGTAAGGATGATTTTAACTAAAAAGTTTCTTGACTATTCCCCTCAGTCATCCCTGCTCCCACAGCCTGGTTTATATTCTCCATGTCTCTTCTGAGGTTGTAAATTTCTTCTAACGGGTCTCTGCTTCTTGAGTTATTTCCCTCTAAACTTACTTCACTCAGCTACCTTCCTTTTACAGGAACTACAGGGTCTCCATGAGGTAAGCTTACATTTATCTCAAGAGCTTCATCTTGATCACTTTTACTGTCTAATAACACTGAATTTCTTATATTCTCCTCAATGTACCTCAACTTCTCATTCTGACTTTCTCTGCCAAAACAACCTATCTACTCTTCTTGCCCAAGCTAAATTCCACCCTCCTGAAAAGTCAGCTTATGGGTCATTTCCACTAGGAAAGATCAAGAAGTCTTTCTTTACATTCCATCACCCACAAGACTGGGCTAATTTTCCCTTCTCTGGACTCTCAAGTATCATGACACCATAAACATTATCAAATATGGGTGTATCTGTGAATAAAGATTACCTGTCTCCTTCCCTGACTATAAGCTCCTTGAGGTCAAGGTTCATGTATACACATAAATTTCAGGACTAGTACAATGCTTCATAACATGTAGATGTTTGATATATATAGAAATAAATTGAACTAACTGAGGTAAATGTCAGCAAAAAGATCAGACTTTGAAATCTAAAAGACCACTCTCCTTAATTGAAAATAACCATTTGTTACAGATGTAAATCAGGGAGCCTCTTTAATTATAAATAGCAAAAACTGAATTATGAAGGTTAAAATTACAGGAACGCACAGAAATGATAATTAAAAGACACAAAGATAATTTCATCTCTTTGTTTTAATTTTACATACACCAAAATCATTCTGAGTTGTTAAATTTTCTCCTAAAGAATTCAGCTTATTTTGGAGAAATGTTGCTTGTGAGCAGCAAATTGGTCTGTAGTTTCAGGTCAGATACAAATCTCATAAGTTATATTGTGACATTTGATTTATGAATTATTACTTGGAGTATAATTGTTAAAAGTTCAGATCACCTTGGCTTTTGATAAAAAAAAAAAGCACAGTTTTTCAAACTTCATATTATAGTGATGTAACCAAGTAATCTGTGGTCATATAGTGGAGGCATCTGTGCAAAACTCATAACTTTACCATCACTTCATTGCAGAGTCCATGCCAGAGTGAGGAGTTCAGGCTTCCATCACAAAATGTAGTGAACCTGTCCTCTATATTGAAAGAAAGTTGCTAATGACCAGATGCCCATAATGAACAGAACAGACTGATGTCCAATCTTATCAAACTGCAGCTTTGAAAACAGCTGTAGTTATAAACTGCACTTACAGCCTTCTAAGATTCATTTCCCCATCACTCTTTCCTGATTCCTTCATCAATTACCTTCTTTTCTTGTATCTCTTCTGCCTAAATAGGTTCTTCTCCTCAGTCTATACTAATGTTCAAATATCTTACCTAAAATCATTTCCACAGATTCTGCCTTCCTGTCAAATCTTATCTTGACGTCTCTCCTTCCCAACCTTCTGCAGAGAGCCCATACTTATCACATCCCTTCCACAATTTTCATTTACTTTCCAGACCCTACAAGTCGAGATTCTATAGTGACTATTTGATTTAAAAAAGTTAAATGGTGGTGGTGGTTTAGTCACCAAGCCTTGTTCAACTGTTTGCGATCCCATGGTCCACAGCTCCCTCAGGCTCCTATGTCCATGGGATTCCCCAGACAAGAACACTGAAGTGGGTTGCCATTTCCATCTCCAGGGGATCTTCGGGATCCAGGGATCAAATTCAAGTCTCCTACATTGGCAGGCAGATTCTTTATCACTGAGCCACCTGGGAAGCCCTTGATCTTTAAATACCACCCACAAAATAAACATTTGTAAAATCTCTGTGTCCTTCAGCCATTCTCCCACCCTACCCCCATTCACATTCAACTTTCACTTCTGTGCCATTTTATATTCCTTCCCATCTTAAAATGTCCTTCTCCATTATTTCCAGGGTACTATTCTTTCTAGTTTGAATGGTTTGATTACTTTATATCACTGGGTTGATTCCACTTCAGTTTCTGTACAGAATGTTCCTCTGCCTAACATATGTTTGTATGTATGAATGCGTTTATTTTCCCTGAGGTATAGTTGATTTACAATATTGTATTAGTAGCATATAGTGATTTAAAGTTATTATAATATATTATAAAATAATGGCTATATTCTCGTGTTATTATAAAGTAATGGCAATATTCTCTGTGCTGTACAATATGTTCTTGTAGCTTATTTATTTTGTATGTAGTGGTCTGTACCTCTAATTCCCCATCCCTGTCTAGTCCCTCATCCTTTTGCTCTCCCCACTAGTATCCTTAACCATCATGCAGTATCCTTACAGTCATCTCTGTGGTGTGCTGGAGAGAGCTGACATGTTCACACAAGGGTCTACTATACCCCTCTCCTCCGAACTCCACATAACACTGATTTCATATTAGTCGCTTGAAACTAGCCATTTTGGATGTAATTACACAACAGAAGTAAGCAAATGGCTACAAATTAGGGGCTTGTTCTGTTTCCTTCCCAGAGAATTGATTGTTAAACATTATCCCCTACATCACTGCTGATAATTTAGCTTTTGTAATTCAAACAATTTTCACCTCTGTGATGCTGAGGTGAACAACATCCATTCTCTACGTACAACCTTTCTCCTGATCTTTAAACTTAGTTCTCTAAATTCTTACTGAATTTTTTCATTTCTATGTTCTTGTCAGTACCTTAATCTAGTCATAACTGAAGTTATTTTCCATAAGACTTTTATCCTTTTCCTCATTTCTTTACATTGTTCAATACAATTATGTTGTACAGTCATGGAAAGCCATCTAATTAACATTTGAATAACTTTTTTACTCCCTTAGTTCATTTTACTTTTTTACATTCAATTAGTCACCAAGTCCTATAGGATCTATCTCTGAAATGCCTATATAGGCTGTTTCTCTTTTTAATTTGCACAACTCTTTTAATTCAGTGCTTTCATATTTTATACCTAGATTATTTTGCAAGGTTCTGATACCCTCAGCTACCCAATTCCAGACTCCTCCTTCACTATAGAGCTCTGTCAGTTATTTTTTTAAGCAAAAAAAAAAAAAAAGGATAATTTTTTTAATTCTTATTTTTGATTACATAATATCTTGATTAATTTTTTTGCTGGCTCACCGCTGTCCATATCATTAATCCCAAACTCTTCAAAATAGTATTCCTGGCCTCCTCAATCAGGTTCAACCACCTTTCTAGTTTTGTTTTTGCCATTTGTCCCTGGACCCAAGCATCTTATTTTCCAGCCAAACTGGAAATCGGAATTCACAAAACATTCATTTTCACATTTTCATGTTTTGCCTCTATTTATTTCCTTTCTCAGAAATCTCCTTTTCCTTTGTAACTTGTGTAAATCATGCTTTCCTTTAAACTTCAACTAAACTGGCACCTCTTCAAGGAAGACGTGCATAATATCATGTATTAGAACTGATTGTATTCAAATTACCTGGGTGCATACCTGTCTCCTCCAATAGAGAGCAAATGTCTGAATCTTACCCTTTGTACCTGATCCTAAAGAGCCTTAACTGTGTACCATGCAAACATGTTCAATCTGTATTTATTGGCTGCTTGACTAAATAAGTACCTTGGATGAGATGAGTCTTTGCTGGTGGAAGGTCTCGTTTTGCTGCCTTGTTTCCTCGTCCTTTCCCATCATTTGGCTGTTCCTGTGCTTCTCTGGCATCACCTGGATTTGGTCGCATATCAGCAACTTGTCTTCCATCCAATACGTCTCTCCCCTTGTAATTGCCTCCTTTTCTATCTGATGATCTGTCTGTTCTTGCTTCTATAGAAGGGAGTTTTGGCACCATCACGGGTCGAACCTCCAGCTGGGCCTTGGATTGGGCAGTGGGTGACTTGATAGCAGGTGGTGGCACAGGGGGAGGTGGAAGATCTGAAAAGAAGTATTTAATATACTGTGAAAGTCTGCCATTTCCAAATCTGTCAACATTAGTGTTACCATTAGAGTCACATTCAATTGTGAAATAATAATCTTAAAAGAATTGAACAATTGAAGACAACCAAAGAAGAAGAAGACTAACAATTTTAATGTACTCTCGTTTTTATTTATCTGGCAGTCTTTACCAACTGATCCACCAGGGAAGCTTCACGACTGGAGTGGATAGCCTATTCCTTCTCCAGGGAATCTTTTCAACCCAGGAATTGAACTGGAGTCTGCCTTCATTGCAGATGGATTCTTTACACAGTGAGCTACCAGGGAATCCCTTATCTGGCACAGGAATATTGAATCATAGAGCTGGGACTTAGAGATTAGTTAGTTTGGGGATGGCTAATATGGAC
Source organism: Bubalus bubalis (assembly GCF_019923935.1). NCBI lineage: Eukaryota > Metazoa > Chordata > Mammalia > Artiodactyla > Bovidae > Bubalus > Bubalus bubalis. The sequence goes on from NC_059157.1 coordinate 71,307,615, forward strand.
ATATATGCTATAGCTTTTTCTCCCCCAACCACGGCTGCTGCGAAGTTGCTTCAGTCGTGTCTGACCCTGTGCGACCCATAGATGGCAGCCCACCAGGCTTCCCGTCCCTGGGATTCTCAAGGCAAGAACACTGGAGTGGGTTGCCATTTCCTTCTCCAATGCATGAAAGTGAAAAATGAAAGTGAAGGTGCTTAGTCGTGTCCGACTCTTAGCGACCCCATGGACTGCAGCCTACCAGGCTCCTCCGTCCATGGGATTTTCCAGGCAAGAGTACTGGAGTGGGGTGCCATTGCCTTCATGGCAGATCTTCCTAATTGATTTCACTGTAATGTTGTTGATCCCAGAAGGATATCCTTACTCTTCAGGCAACCACTTCAGATTGATTGAGACTGGCACTTGAGTTGAGACCTCTTTGCCATCACTAATCTACCTGAATCCCTTCTCATTTTGTAGATAGGGAAGTTCAAACACACAGATCTTAAGTTATTTTCCAAACTTAAAGCTAAATATAATCAGAACCAGGACTAATGTCCTCAGATTCCTAATTTCTGATTCAGTGTTCTTTATACTACCATTTCATTCTATTGAATCTTCACAATCTACCTGCATTGGTATGCTCTCTCCACTTTGTAATATGGAGGTTTTAAACTAGATAATCACTAGTACACATATAAGTTAATTTTTATCTATCTATAGTTATATATTAATATATTATAAATAATTGGATATTATATATAATTATACTTCTCATAGACATACTTAAAAATAAAAGTAGGCATATAATTTTATATCTAGAAAATGTATTTTCTTTAAATACATTATTTTTTTAAAAATGACTCCTAGATACACTCCAGGGGAAAAATATATATAACCTAGTAATAGTTGATAACTTAGTAGAAGAGTATGAACAGATTCTAGTTTTCGTTTGTTCTGGCTGTAGTATGGAGGATGAATTAAAAGGAAAGTCTTAAATCCAGGAGGCTAAAATGTTATTTTAATAACTCAGTAATTAATGATAGGAGATAGAATTGTACTGGTGACTTTCAGATGGAGAGTAGATGTGCCTGAGAGCGTTTAAGGAATAAAAATCAATATTATTTAACGATCAATGGAAAATAGCAGGGGAAGCATGATGTGTGTGCAGTTGCTCCTGTCTGACTCTTTGTGACCCCATGGACTACAGCCCACCAGGTTCCTCTGTCCATGGAATTTTCCAGAGAAGAAGACTGGAGTGGGTTGCCATTTCCTCTTCGAGGGGATCTTCCCAGCCCAGGGGTTGAACCTTGGTCTCCTGCATCACAGGTAGATTCTTTACTACTGAGCCACCAGGGAAGCCCCAGAAGACTATTCATTAGGTAACTTAAGATTTTTGCCACAGTTAACTAGTTGGATGAGGAATGCAGGGATAAGAAAGAGATGGTTTGCAAAGGAAGAGCATGAGTTCTGTTTCAGAAAAGTGAACAGGAAGAACTTCTGAAGTATCCAGGCAGATATATACAGGAGGTTGTTATATATAAAATCTGAATTTTATGGGAGGTCAAAACCAGAGATCTAGAGACTTGAAACTATCAGCACATTTTTTCTTTAGTCATGACTTTAGAAATGGTAATGTTTTCATATTCTATGTGATATTAACAGAACAAATCAACTAAAATATGAATAGGGTATGTATTAATAGTAAATGTTTAGTATTACAAAATTAAGCTTTTCCATAGAAAACATACATGGTAAAAATTTTAAAGTATATAAAAACTTGGAAATATAACCCTTCATATGTCCTCACCTTCATTTCAAATCCTCAATATTGATGCAGAGGTAATTAGTCTGAATGGATGTTTATAGATCATCCCAGAAATTATTTATGCATAGAAAACAAGGCTGCCGAGTTGCATAATTCCAAGGAATACCATTCACATTAGAAACTATGTAAAATGGCCATATCTGGGGTTTTGGAGCATGCATGTCTGCCCACCAGAATGTGATAGCCTTCCTTTCCTAATAACATAAAATGATTATATATTTTTTTCACCTAAATGTGTAGTTGTATACATCTCCATACATAAACATATAGCTTTACCTCTTCTGATGAAAAGTTTGTATACTGTTCTATTTTATGAATATATCATTATTTATACAGTAAATCCCAACAGAGGAATATTTAAGTTGTTTCCAGAGATATTACTATTATTGGCAATGGTCCAGTGACTATTATTTACATACACTAGCATAAAAAATTCTTGAATATTAAAATCATGCCTTGAAAATTCATAATATAATAGCAAATTAAGGGGTCTAGCAAGCATCACTTTTAATCTAGTGTTTCTCATTCTTGGTTTTTTTTTTTTTTTTTTTTGAAAGAATGAGTTTTTGAAGGAATGAGTTTTTCTTTTAAAAAATGAGTTTTTTAAAGAATGATTTTTCTTTTGTTTCTTCTGTGTATTCTTGCCACCTCTTAAGTAGATAAGAGTTTTTAAAAGTAATTTTATTTTGACTTTATCTGTCATATAACTAAGGCATTAGAATTCATTGTATTGGTCTCTGAAAGCATAAATTTTGAGATATCATCTTACATCCAGCTGTTTTACTTAGGACTGCATCATTAAAACTGGTCAGACTGTTACTTGCATACTGTTGTTCTTAATTCTCTTAGCTCACCATGTTTTCTAATAATAAATAAAATAAATAATAATAAATAAAATAAATAATAATAATAATAAATAAAATAAATCTAGGAAAATCAAAAGCTTTTTGTCTTAAAACATAAACTATCACTGTCACTGGTGATGATTTTCCTCCTTTAACATTTTTTTAAAAACAACATTTTTAAAATAGTTGTTGTTCAGTCTCTCAGTTGTTTCCAACTTTGCAACCTCATAGACTGCAGCACACCAGGCCTCCCTGTCCTTCACTACCTCCCAGAGTTTGCTCAAACTCATGTCCATTGAGTCAGTGATGCTCTCTAACCATGTCATCCTTTGTCGTACCCGTCTCCTCCTGCCTTCAATCTTTCCCAACATCAGGGTCTTTTCCAATAAGTCAGCTCTTTGCATCAGGTGGCCAAAGTATTGGAGCTTCCCCTTCAGCATCAGTCCTTCCAATGAATATTCAGGGTTGATTTCCTTTAGGATTGACTGGTTTGATCTCTTTGCAGTCCAAGGGACTCTCAGGAGTCTTTACCAACACCACAGTTCGAAAATATCAGTTCTTTGGCACTCAGCCTTCTTTATCATCAGTTCTCGCATCCATACATGACTATGGAAAAACCATAGCTTTGACTATAAGGACTTTTGTTGGCAAAGTAATGTCTCTGCTTTTTAATACCCTGTCTAGGTTGATCATAGCTTTCCTTCCAAAGAGCAAGTGTTTTTTAATTTTATGGTGTAGTCACAGTCTGCAGTGACTTTGGAGCCCAAGAAAAGAAAGTTTGTCACTGTTTCCATTGTCCCCGCATCTATTTGCTATGAAGCGATGGAACAAGATGCCGTGATCCCCGTCATTGACTACTTATTTATTAAAAATAACCCAAAAGAGAGAAAAGACAGATTCTACTGAGTGACTTAAAGTGAAGAGACCCAACGCTGAGCTATTCTAAGTTCAGACTGAGCCTGTGACTGGGAATATGAGGAGAAGAAAAGTCTAATTCAGAATATACCTGGAAGCAGAGGGAGTGAGTGACTGCAGATTCATTTCTGCACTATGTCCTTGCTACAAACTCAGACTGGATTGCAAATACAGCTTATCAGGAAGCTGATGACTGCCACTATCATCAAATCAAAATAACTAAAAAGCCTCTTGATGAAAGTGAAAGTGGAGAGTGAAAAAGTTGGCTTAAAGCTCAACATTCAGAAAACAAAGATCATGAAATCTGGTCCCACCACTTCATGGGAAATAGATGAGGAAACAGTGTCAGACTTTATTTTTCTGGGCTCCAAAATCACTACAGATGGTGACTGCAGCCATGAAATTAAAAGACATTTACTCCTTGGAAGGAAAGTTATGACCAATCTAGATAGCATATTCAAAAGCAGAGACATTACTTTGCCAACAAAGGTTCGTCTAGTCAAGGCTATGGTTTTTCCTGTGGTCATGTATGGATGTGAGAGTTGGACTGTGAAGAAGGCTGAGCACCGAAGAATTGATGCTTTTGAACTGTGGTGTTGGAGAAGACTCTTGAGAGTCCCTTGGACTGCAAGGAGATCCAACCAGTCCATTCTGAAGGAGATCAGCCCTGGGATTTCTTTGGAAGGAATGATGCTCAAGCTGAAACTCCAGTACTCTGGCCACCGCATGCGAAAAGTTGACTCATTGGAAAAGACTCTGATGCTGGGAGGGATTGGGGGCAGGAGGAGAAGGGGACGACAGAGGATGAGATGGCTGGATGGCATCTCTGACTCGATGGACGTGAGTCTGAGTGAACTCCGGGAATTGGTGATGGACAGGGAGGCCTGGTGTGCTGTGATTCATGGGGTCGCAAAGAGTCGGACATGACTGAGTGGCTGATCTGATCTGATCTGATTATCAAATCATAAAATATCTGGGTTGACTGGGTATCAAAGCTGATGATTACCAGTATCATAAGATCATACAAAGTCTTGGGAATCTATGACTCGAGACAAAATCCCCAGATGCTCTATATAGATGCTATCTATAATACAGGTAGAAAAAGAAGAGAATCTGATGGTAATTTTGAGTTCAAACTTACTGTATATAATTGCCACTGTATATAATTAACAGAGGGGAATGATGGTAGGTGTAATTTCTAATATAAACAGATTACCAAATATTTTTTTAGGTATCACAAAATAAACACTGAGTCAAATCAGGGATTATCACAGTATAAACAATTTCATATTTCATAAAATAACAAATAGTACTTTCAGGTAATTCATACCGCTAATAGCTCAAACTGGGTTTAAAAAATGGGATCATGGAACTCATATATATGTATAGTCTCTTTTTTTATACAATTGTATAAACACCATTCTTTATACAAGACTCTCTAAATACCAATATAATGCATGTAAAGTAATACAAAAAAAGCATAAACACGGAGACAATTCTGCCAGCATTCACTCACTACAGAGATCCATTTACAGACTCTATTTACTAACTGTTAAAAGTCCCAAGACCTTGTAATTAATGATATATCGAGTCAAAACAACATCATTCCAAAGAGGGTGAATTTATAACTTATGAAAAGTAGAGCTGTAGAAATGATGTAGATTCGTTTTTTAGGTCAAGTATGTAAACAAATCAGGAAGGGTTGCAAAGGGGTGGAAAAATCTATTAGAAGGTCCTAAAATGCACTTATGCTTGGCTTTAACTCAACGAAAGTCTGACTGATCAATATTCATATATTTGAATCCTGCCCTTTATCTGGGTGAAAGCAGCAAATATGAAATAAATAGAGTTAGATTCTGCCTGTCAGTATTCTACAGCAGGCAGTCCATCACTTTGCAATGAGTACTCCCTGGGTGTCTATGAGACCCAACATTTACCTACAGCACTAGTATGGCTACAGGCCCAAGAACTAGTAGGCTGTTATGGGCTCAATTGTGTCCCCTCCAAAATTCATATGTTGAAGTCCTAACCCCTAGCACCTGAGAATGTGACTTGTAACTTGAAGACAGGATCTTTAAAGAAGCAGTTAAGTTACAGTGAGGTCCTTAGAGTGGGCCCTGATCCCATCTGCCTGGTGTTCTTAAAAGAAGGTGGCACATAACATACACAGAGGGAAGACCAAGTGAAGACATGGGGAGAAGGAGGTCATCTATAAGCCAAGGAGAGAGGCTTCAGGAGCAACCAACCCTGCCAACCCTATGAGCCTGAACTTTTAGCCTCCAGGGTCGTTAGGAAATAAATTTCTGTTGTTCAAACCACCTATGGTTTTTCCAGTAGTCATGTATGAATGTGAGAGTTGGACCATAAAGAAAGCTGAGCACCAAAGAATGGATGCTTTTGAACTGTGGTGTTGGAGAAGACTCTTGAGAGTCCCTTGGACCGCAAGGAGATCAAATCAGTCCATCCTAAAGGAGATCATTCCTGAATATTCAATGGAAGGACTGGTGCTGAAGGTGAAGCTCCAAATCTTTGGCCGCTTGATGTGAAGAACTGACTCACTGGAAAAGACCCTGATGGGATGCTGAGAAAGACTGAAGTCAGGAAGAGAAAGGGATGACAGAGGATGAAATGGTTGGATGGGATCACCGACTCAATGGACATGAGTTTGAGCAATCTCCGGGAGTTGGTGATGGACAGGGAGGGCTGGCTTGCTGCAGTTGCAAAGAGTCAGATACAACTGAGTGACTGAACTGAACTGAAGCCATCTAGATAAGGTGGCTTACCAAATTACTCTTTATCAGTTCAGACACAGATCTATCAGTTTAGGTTCTTTTTTATTTTTTCCTTATAGAGGTCACAAAATTTCTGTAAAGGAAATTGATAATTTGAACAAAATGTATAAAGATGCTACATGCTCAAGACTGATACAGCATATATTGAAAACAGTTCACATAAGAAATCTATTGACAATAATCAAACGCATCCATCATAATTGATTCAATCATCAAAATCCAAAAATGAAGAAAACCTCTCCATGTCTTATTGATATGTTTCTCATTTCCACAACTGGCAGCTCCTTAAGTTCATTCTCCTCCCTCCCCTCTTTCTTCTTTAATAATTAAAAAAAAATTGTATTTGCCATAGAGATTCTTCATGAAATGGATTATGAATTTTTTTCAAAACCAAGAAAATGATTTCTGATAAAATGAGTTTTCTTTCCATACTATAACCACTACTACCAAGAGTACATGCATTTTTTATTTGACACATTATGAAGAAAAGATTTCAGTTATTCAAGATGCCTTATGGAAACGTACAAAATAGTACACAGTTTTATTTTTTTCTTTACCAAATCAGAAAACATCCAGAATCAAATTCAAGACTTGTTAGTAAAATAAGCATAACTCAATGAAAGATGGTTATCAAAACGCTAAGAGGAAGTTAAAGCTAGTGCTTTAACCATTTTGTCTATTTTTGTGACTTAGAGAAAATAATTACTGGCTTCTACATCGTGGTGTATATTATGACTATTCTGTATAATCACATGTAAAATGAACATTTAGAAATTTAAATAATATTTCATATTAATATGGCTTTTTGTCTTTACAAATATTTTAACATGTTTCTTTGGTATTTCTGAAATTAAAAATAACTTGGCTGCTTCATCATTCAATTTAATAGCTATTTTTCAGGGATTAGTTAGAATTTATATTTAATTATTAAACACTGAAATAAATGCTACAGAACATGGGGTGATGAATACAGATCACAATTTTCAAGCATATTATAATTTATAACTGCAATGCTATGCCCTCTAACTGACATGTTTACATTATTTAAAGCATTTTTAAAAGCATCACTCAATGCCAGAAGCCCCTCAAAACAAGTATAAATAAGAAGTAGAAAGAGTTACACAAAGCTTTAGGCCAGATTTTCTACCTGATGTATTCAACCTAGATGCAGTCACATCAAGGTTTGATGTTTGACCAGTTTTTCTGTTAGGAGCAGTGTCTTCTAGATAATAAAAACTGATAGAACAGCTATAAAACTTGTAAAATGCCATTATAGGGGTCCCATAAATGTAAAACTGCCAATAGAGTTTGGGGATTTATACCTAGTTTTCATCCCTTCACAGAGGCAAACATGCTCAAAGCCATTATAATCACCATTCAGAATCAGATAATATTCTGACAGCTCAGTTTCCCTGACAAAGGAGTCCCAGGCAGGATCCAGGAGGCCCAGGTGCGCTGTGTCATGCCAGTATTTAATGCAGTCTAATATCAGATAGATGCTAGTGAGAGAAAATACTCTGAATAAAGTACAGATAATAGCATGGACAGCCACTCATTGCAAAATTACTTGTGCTCATCATGCTGTGAGCTTTGTATTAAATTTTTTCTGTCAAGTGGCAGGAATCATGGGGAGAAGTGCCTCAGAAAACCCTCCTTGTAACCTTGGATAAGGATCTATAATATTAGGCTTTCATATGATAATGGCAAATGATGCCCTTTTTGAAAAACTGCTGACTGGTAATGAAAGTTCTAATCAGATTGTGGTTGGAGGGGACCAGGAGGTGGGAACGGTCCCTGTGACAACCTTCTTCCCCCCACCCCTTTAGTAAATTTAGCAAACTTGACAAGATGGGTGAGCCTGAGAGCATTTATCTTACATGAATTTCCAACAAAGCCCTTGAGGTTGTTTTATAAAACGAAAAGGTGGCGGTTTAATAAATGCCGGGCCACCTGAGGCACTTTCATTAAAGGCTTTCTCTAGACAACATCACAATGCTTGCGATATTCGCCTGTGCTCCCTCTAGAATACAAACCTCGCCTCTTCAGGGACAGTGGAGACTGTATGTGAAGGCATGAAGGAAGATGATTCCATTTGCCTTTTGGTGCACAAACTGTGAGTAACACCATTATAGTTAGACTTTATATTCAAATGAGCTTATTGTCTTCTATTCAAATGAGTTTATTGTCTTCTATTTGAATGCAAAATTCTCCAAGGGAAAAAAAAAAGTGAGGACATTGTGGAAGAGTTATCAGTGATGAAGATTAATCCCACGCCATTACTTCAACTACAGCAATACCTACTCGTTTAAACTATATACTAACCTTTTAAGAATATTAAAAGTATTATCCTTTGTTTTAACTTCCTAACTAACCCACTTACTAGAAAACTGCAGGGACTTGAGATGCCTGACAAGATATGGAAGTTGATCATTCCTCTAAGTAATATGAGGCTTACTGTTAATGAATTTTTAATGTAATTTCTAATGTCAGTGGATGCATTTTCAAGTCCGAGAGAGCCAGGGTAAAGAGGCAAGATTCATAGATGTTTTCAGCCATTTCAATGGACTTACCATCTGTGTAGGCTTCTCTGCGCAGATGTCCTGGCTGGTGTTTCTGCTTCTTGGCTGGTCTGGCCTTCTGAACTACGGCAGCACTCATGTTGCTGTCTGTAGAAACAGGACTTGTGGGTCTAGGGCACTGGGAGGCATGAAAATGGCGGCGGCCTGAGGAAAACAATCAGAGCCAAACTCAACAATAAAGTTTAACAGTAATAATCAAAATAAAACATTAAAACTAGAAATATCCCTATTAAAAAAAAACCTTAAATAAATGATTTTAGTAAACAAAGCTGAGTTGCTTCAGTCGTGTCTGACTCTATGCAACCCTATGGACTGTAGCCCGCCAAGCTCCTCTGTCCATGGAATTTTCCAAGCAAGAATATTGGAGTGGGTTGCCATGCCCTCTTCCAAGGGATCTTCCTCAGTGGCTCAGCAGGTAAAGAATCTGTCTGCAGTGAAGGAGACACAGGAGATGTGGGTTCAATTCCTGAGTCAGGAAGATTCTTGCCTGAAAAATCCCATGGACAGAGGAGCCTGGCAGGCTATGGTCCATGGGTTGCAAAGAGTCAGACAGGACTGAAAGACTAAACTTATCCTAGTAAACAATAGGATTTTTGTTATGCTGCTTGAGCTATCCACTGGAAAAAATAACCTAAAAGTATTTCATAGTCTTCTTTTTTATATAAACCTTGGTACTTTTATTCTGCTAAAGTTCTTAATACCTAGGCATTAAAGAAAAACATTGTAACTATTTTTGCAGCTCCCATCACTAAATTGTTCTTGTTAAACAAAACTGTTAATTAAATTTTAACATAATATATCCAATGTCTGTTTCTTTCTCAAAAGGAATAGCCAGAGCCCTTAAGAAGTCCATGTTCTAAGAATAAACAGTACAAAACATGTCCCTTATTTTAATTGAATATGTTTGTGCTCTTTTCTGAAGACAGACTCCTAAATTTGAGTACATTCTCAGGCATTTTTTCTTACGGTGGCCTAAAATTTAGCTAGCTCACATACCTAGACCGGCCAAAACTACTCATACCCCTGTTCTCTTAAAAGATATTTATTTGCTTCTTCTGGATATTTAAAGTGAGCCCCTCAGAGACTTTTATGTGTTTTGGTGCTGGGGTAAGTAGTTTTTCATGATTTTGATCTTGGAGGGACAATATTCACAGGTGATAAATGAATCTGATACTCAGACATGGTACACTGCTGTGCTCTCAAATTCTCTGGCTTTCTTACAGAGACATAGTACAGCAGCACAAAATATTTAATCCATAATGGCAGTGGAGATCTATTGGCCGTATCCTTGATCTTTGTTATTTTGGTTTCTTGAAATTCCAGAGATTCAAATGCAGAACTTTCTGTTGTATGACAAGAAACTTCAGAGAGACCAAGACAACATGTGTTCTGGCTATAAACAGTAGCAGTCACAGAAAGTAAAATCAACGCATTTACAGGTGATAACTGAAGCATTAAATAATAGATATTAATGTGGCCTAGTGAGAAACAATGTGATTGGATTGTTCATTCATATTAACTTCAAGCTATATGATAAGCAGCACCCTTTCAGGAAAAGAACATTTTAATAGGCAGACTCCAATGCATGTTTTGTTCATTATAATCATGAGCTAAATGAAAGTCATAAGAGCTACTAAATTACAATACAATGAAATATTAAACCAAACTCTCTTTAGCTATGATGGAGACTATTACAATTAAAGTTATATAACCATGAAAAAAGAGAATTAGGGCTGAGACTGAACCCATTTCTCATTCTATTGTGTAAGGCCATCTACTGCTCATAGACCCTGAGGCATGAGGTCATTTACAGATGAATTTTCAAAATTATTTCTATGTCTCGTTGATTCAATGAACTGAAAAACACCCATAATACAATATGAAAGCAGTAGTTTGAGATGCTTAATTTCATGTAGTTATTTTTTTATAGAAGATTTAAAAATAAGGAGAAACAAAAGCTATATATAAAGTCAGATGTTATTTATTAGGAACCATAGATTGGTTTGCATATTATTTTATTATACGCAGCAGCTCCTACGGGAAAAAAATGAACACCGGTTTAATATCTTCAAGTATAGGCCTGGCTAAAATAAGTATGCATTCTACAATAATAGTTTGAGAGATATTGGACATATTTTTTTCCTATAACATATTCTTGATTAATAATATATAGAAAAAAAGCTTTATGAAGTGAGTTAAATTTTCTTTGAATATATTCTACAATGATAAGAAATAATGACCAATTCAACATCTAAAGAGACCATGGAAAATTCTTTTGGAACATGGAAAATAATTGCAACAATGTGATAGTTACTAAGCTAAGAAAATAATAAAATAAGATAACAACTATTGATCTGCTGTGATAATCTTTACTTTCTCAGAAATGTCTCTCTTTCTTATTGATCACATTATTTTTATTCTATTTGTATATTTTTAGTTACCAGAAATATCACATATATTGAACATGTATAGGAATATATATATTCCATTTTACAGAAATTAAAATGTGAAAAATATATACTTAAAATTTTTTTCTTTCTCATACTATTTACTTTCTAAACAAAGATGGGAGGAGGAAATAAGTATAAGAGAATTAAAACATAAGAATGGATATATAGTAATTAAAAACAGGCTACTAGCAATAAAAGGGGAAATAGAAAAAATATTTAAGTATTTAGATTAACTTGCTCTCCAAATTATTAGATTAACAATGTTTAGTTTAAGCATAGAACACACTTATGCTTGCAGAAGTATATATATTATAAATATCTTTATATTTTCTCAATTAAATTAGTATTCTAATTGAGATGCATGAAAAGAATGGGGGTTAAGGAGAAATAGCCCACTTTCCAACAGTTGAGTGTCCCCCCAGACATTTATCTATTTCTCCTGGATAATTTCTAATTACATGGGATGAGTGAACTACCTCAATTAATTTTATTTTGGTGACTTTTTACATCTTAAAATAATATATATATATAACACAATCTCAATTGATCACAGGCATTCCAAAAGAAGTTGCACTTATATTTGCTAAGACTATCTTAAGAATGAAGACTTCTCATATGATTTATTAAATAAAATAGAAGATTTAAAAAGTCTTGTCAAGAAAAAGGGAGTAGGCATGATACTTCATAATCTTGGGCCTTGGTCTCCTTGCTGTGCTCTACTTAGTGGTTCAGTCCTGTTGGACTCTGTGCGACCCCACTGATGGTAGCCCACCAGGGTCCTCTGTCCCTGGGGATTTGCCAGGCAAGAACACTGGAGTGGGCTGCCATGCCCTCCTGCAGGGGATCTTCCCAACCCAGGGATCGAACCCAGGTCTCCCTCATTGCAGGTGGATTCTTTATTGTCTGAGGCATATGGGAAGCTCGGCAGTCAAAAACCAGGTGGTGACAGTTGTATGTCATATAGGACATAAGATTATGGAGATAATCAGCAACTGACAAATACACATAGAATTCTCTTTTTTCTTTCCTCTTTCAGCTTGGTGAGAAGTGTACAACTTACCAGCAGCATCCTGCATTTGGCGCCGGGCCACTTTCAGACCAGCATACTCCGCTGCTGCTGCGACCGCCTGGGCAAAATCGGCATCAGTGAAAAAAGAGCCATCAGAAGAACTAACGCTGGAGCGTCCACTGGAAATGTTGTCCTCCTCTGAGGCAGAGCCCCAACCATTGATCATGGACCCAGTGACAGAGCTCTCCAGGTCCCCGACACTGGAGGCAGGGGTCTGCTCCAGCCCACGTAACAAAAGCCTCCTGGTCTGCATCTTGGCTACTTCCATGTCGGCTTCGTCTTCTTCCTCTTCTGGCGCATCCGTATCCATATCTGAGACAAGGGGTCCTGAAATGTAGCCGTAGGTGTGGGGTGGGGAAATCGGCCTTGGAGGTGGAGGTGGGCTCACCGGCTGCCGTCTGTAGGAAAATGAATAAACAGGTATGGCTTAGCTCATTACTTAGGACACAAAAGTGTAAACTAACCAAGAAATTCACATAGTGATAGTTTAGTCACTAAGTCTTGTCCCACTCTTGCGACCCTATGGCTGTAGCCCACCAGGCTCCTCTGTCCATAGGATTTTCCAGGCAAGAATACTGGAGTGAGCTGCCATTAAATTCACAAGCTTCCATGGAGCTCATTTGTTCAGGAAAAACAATGGGAAATCAGGGTATGCTTAAAGTATTATTTTTGAGTTGTAAGAAATTTATCTCAATACCAGAGGTACTTTTAAGAAAGCTGGGCTACCTTTTGATTCAAGCTTAATAGAAATAGACTCATCTATGGATAAGTCTCCTTATGTTTTATCTTTTGAGTTGTTGTTGTTCAGTTTCCAAGTCACATCCAACTCTTCATCACCCCATGGACTGCAGCACACCAGGCCTCCCTGTTCAGTTATGCTTAGTTAAAAAGGGGTGAAAAAAAGTGGTAAGCAATACCTATTTTGAAATTGACACCTATGTATTTGTCCCAAAGCATATGGAATCCTGGGGCTTCCCAGGTGGTGCATTTGGTAAAGAACCCGCTGGCTCAATGCAGGAGACACAACAGACACCAGCTCCATCCCTGGGTGGGGAAGATCCCCTGGAGGAGGAAATGGCAACCCACTCTAGTATTCTTGCCTAGAAAATCCCATGGACAGAGGAACCTGGTAAGTTACAGTCCATGAGGTTGCAAAGAGTCAGACATGACTGAGCATGCACGCATGCTCTATATGGAATATTACTGACAGCGTACAATGACCAAAGACAGTAGACATTAATTCTGAAACAGGCTGCTCCATAAATGTATAAACATGTTCCCTTCCCTGTCCTTCATGGTCACTCCTACCACTGCAAGCAAATGGACATACTCATTTTGACTATAAGAGAGTAGAATTTTATAGGATTAAAATATTATGCATTGAGCATATGATACAATTTCCTTTAGATTTTATTCTATTAAAGAAACAGCCAAGAGTAATTTTTCTCCAAATTGCTCACTTATAGATATTATTAGCTATTTTCAAGTATATGACTTTTACCATTATTCCTCCTATCTGTTTAACAAAATGTTTACAGGTATTTTTCTTAGTGCTCTGGATTTAAGTTCACAGAGTTAACAGTAACTGGTTTCCGCCATCTCTCCACAGATCTAGAGAACCTCAGTTAAAAGCAGTCTTTCCTCTCCCCTCCTGCACCATCAAACACAGTGAACAGAAGATGACTAAGAAGGCAGAGAGCACTTAGACAGTGGAAAGCAAAGTTTGTGGGAGGAAGTTATTCCCAAGTGGGAAGAATGCCAAGTGATTAACTCCTAATTGGGAAAATACCTGAAAAACAGGGAATGCATGTAGTGATTCTACCTGGAGGACCACCTAGTGACGTGCTCAACAGCTTTAGTCAGTGCTCTTGTTGCTGTTCAGTTGCTAAGTCATGTCTGATTCTTTGCAACCCTGTGGACTATAGCATGCCAGGCTCCTCCATCTTCCACTATCTCCTGGAGTTTGCACAAATTCATGTCCATTAAGTTAGTGATGCTATCTAAGCAAGGTTACAAACAGCCATCTAAATGAGGTTGCATGCTAAGTTGCTTCAGTCATGTACAACTGTTTGCAACGCTATACACTATAACCCTCCAGGCTCCTCTGTCTGTGGGATTCTCCAGGCAAGCATACTGGAATGGGTTGCCATGCCCTCCTCTAAGCAAGGGTTAAAAAGGTAATGGAAGGGAAATCTCTTTTCAAAAGGTCATGACAACACTTCATCAAACTCTGAGCTCCTGAGAATAAAGAGGATAGAGTCACATGTACCCCAGTCTCACTGCAGCACTGTTTACAATTGCCAGGATGTGGAAGCAACCTAAATGTCCACTGACAGATGAATGGATAAAGAAGATATGGTAAACATATATAATGCAATATTCCTCAGGCATAAAAGTGAATGAAGTTGGAACATTTGTAGAGATGTGGATGGATCCAGAGTTTGTCATACAGAGTCAAGTAAGTCAGAAAGATAGAAATATTATATATTAATGCATATACATGAAATCTAGGAAAATGGTACAGCAGAATGATTTGCAGGGCAGGGATAGAGATGCATATGTAGAGAACAGACGTGGACGCAGTGGGGTAAGGGGAGAGTGGCATGAATTGGGAGAACAGCATAGATACATTTATACTACCAGGTGTAAAGAGCTAGTGGGAAGCTGCTGTATAGCACAGGGACCTCAGCTTGGTGCTCTGGCATGCCCAAGAGGGGTGCATTGGGGGTGGAGGAGGGAGGCTCAAGCAGGAGGGGATATATGTATACATATGGCTGATTCACTTTAGTGTACCACAGAAACTAACAGACCATTGTAAAGTAATTATACTCCAATAATATTAAAACAAAACAACAAAAGAAAAACAAGCCTGCCAGTGTAAGCACTAGTGCAGGAGGGTAGGTGAGATTAGGATTTAGTGTTCTCTGGTGCCCCTATGGCTTGGGAGACTAGCAGAGATACAGTATGAATGCCACTGACTGGTAGTCTACCTGAAGATGTGGCTAAATTGTTCAAGAACTATGCTATGCTATGCTATGCTAAGTCACTTCAGTCGTGTCCGACTCTGTGTGACCCCTAGACGGCAGCCCACCAGGCTCCCCCGTCCCTGGCATTCTCCAGGCAAGAACACTGGAGTGGGTTGCCATTTCCTTCTCCAATGCATGAAAGTGAAGAGAGAAAGTGAAGTCGCTCAGTTGTGTCCGACTCTAGCGACCCCATGGACTGCAGCCCACCAGGCTCCTCCGTCCATGGGATTTTCCAGGCAAGAGTACTGAAGTGGGGTGCCATTGCCTTCTCTGGTTCAAGGACTACACACGTCTATAGATGTTGTCCAGGATAGAGTGCTTCATCAATGGAAGCTGGTGCCAGCCCCTTTCCCTCACCATCCTTATGATACTCATAGAGCAAGATGAGACAGAACAGTCATTAGGGCTGACCAAGAAGAAGACTGGATCCTTGTCCACTTTATTCTTTTTATGTATCCTCATCCTTACCTGAGCACTTAAGAGAATTGACTGGGAAGAGCAAGATAGAAAGTGATTAAAAACGGAACACACTAGTTACTCCATGTCACCATGGCTACAGACATGTTCAGTCTGCAAAAAAATCTGGAAGTGTATCATTATAGTTTTAAAATTAATAAGATCGAGTAATAAATTAAAAGAAAGCATACAAACAAACCCATATAGTTTCTGGTCAAGATCTAATTTGCAGACCTGCTACAGAGAGAAAAAGGGAAGTTCAGTATAGCACAGTGGTTAGGGTGGCATGATAGTTATTTGAAGAAAAAAGTTTAGTGCTTTTTATTCCAATGAACTGAGACACTTCAATAAACATGTTTTATTAACACAAATAGAAAGCATTAAAAATGAAGGATTACTAAAAAATACTATAATTAACTAATTGGCTGAGCACCTACTTTCCAGCTAAGTATTATACAATGTTAGCTTATTTAATTCTCACAACAGCATTCCAGGGTATTTATTTTATTATTGTTTTAACAGATGAGGATATTGAAATTCAGAGGAATTAAAGACCTTGCCAAAGGTTCCCATGACTAGTATGTATACAATTTAGAATTTAATCTCACATTCCATTTCCAAGGCGATGGCCTTTCCTCTAGGTACGGTGTTATTATACATAAATATTCACCTATACAGGCTTCCCAGGTGGTGTGAGTGGTAAAGAACCCACCCACCTGCCAATGCAGGAGATGTAAGAGATGTGGGTTCGATCTCTGGGTCAGGAAGATCCCCTGGAGGAGGGCACTACAACCCACTCCAGTATTCTTGCCTGGAGAGTCCCACGCATAGGAGGGTTACAATGAGTTGGACACGACTGACGTGATGTAGTACACATACACGCATGCACATATACACAGATGTATGTACATATGTAACATATTGATATATACATATACACAGTTGTTTAGTAAAATGTGTTATTTTTCGTCATTTCTGGGTGGTTTCTAATGCATCTATGGGTGGTACTAGAAGAAATATGAACAATGTACCAAAGCTGAAGTTATTTAAGAGATTAAAATGGATAATTGCTTCAATATGGAGTATGTTATACACACAGGGGGAAAACCTTTGTTTAATTTGGATTGCAATAAAATACCATACTTAAAAGTCAATTTACAGCCTTTGTCAGCAGGCACATCCAAAATACCACAAGAAACCTTTTTTTAAATACATGTAAGACTTTTTAGCACAAAAGGAGCTATTTTGACCATCAGTGAAGGGATATAGGACAGCCAACTTCACAATGAAAAGATGTCAGCATTGTTGTATGTGGATAAGTCACATTATGTGAAGCCAAAACATCTTCATGTTAAATGAGGACTGGCTTTTAACTACCAACACCCTGGGCAAATGCTGGGGAAAGACAGAAAATTTTATTCAAACCATCTGTAAATAAGGCAAGCCCAGGGAACGTGTGATAAACATGTACAGTTTGAAATATGTAATATATTCTATTTGAAAACAAAAAGCTATTTCAAGATGCTGTACTCAAGTGGGACTTGCCACAAATAAGCCTCAACTCCCTTCAATTTTTCCCTCTGTGGGGTTTCAATGTCTTCTGAAATAATGTACAAGTATATGGCTGCGAATCACAATACTCTAGGCTCCTGCAAAAATGATGCCTTCATAAACATGTTCAAGAGAAGAAGAGAATAATTCCATTAATTTATGAAAGCAGGTATCTATATAGTTTACCATAAAACATTTGCCAGGCAAAAGATGAAAGGGAGAAAATACGTACCTCCGATTTTTTGCTAAAACTGGTATAGCTTTAATATTTTGTATGATTAACTATTCCCCAGTTTTTAACAGACAAGATATTTAATTTTCTTTGACTTGTTTTCCTTCCAACTATATCATACTCAGTTCATCTATACTAATAAGATAACAGTGAATTTCCTATTCCATAACTACAGTAAACACAACAGTATCAGAAACTTTTTAAAACAATATATGCAAATACATTTAATTATATTATTTTCATAGGCTGAAAAGAGAGATGAAAGATTACTATTATGTTAGTTAATCTAGTTTTAGACAAAAATGGAATACCTTAGAAGCTCATTAGAATGTCAAAATTGTATTATCCACAATAATGCTAGTATGAAATACTTATCTAATTAAATATTACAGTTATAATGGTTTTAGCTCAGTAATTTCTTATTCATGTACATTACACTATTTATAATGTCCATAATAAATAAACATAAAAGTAAAATATGCATTCATTCTTTAAACATTTACTCTGTATCAACTATGGTGAAGAAACTTCTAGGTTCAAGACCAAAGGAATCACAAGAAACAAGACCTTAGGTAATGGCTTACAGTTTGCACTTTAAGACAGAAATATTCAATTTTAAGGCACTCACATTTAATAAACTAACTATGCCACCAGGCCATGGCAGACTGTATTTTACAAAGATGTTCCTAACAGTATCTTCTATCCACAGTGGTCTTCTGGGACGAGAATTAGCCATCCCTTTGTCAACAGTGGGAGTTTAGTTCTATGTCCTGAATCTGGATGGATCCCACAACTGCTCTGACCATAGAATATGGCAGAAGTCAGACTGTGCCAGTTCTGAATGTAGCTCTTAACTGGCCTGGCAACTTCTTTTCCCTGACTTATAAGTAGGCTGCTGCCATGAAAGAAGTGCCACTCCCCTGAGACCCCTGTGTTATGAGAAGCCTGGGCTATGGTGGGGAGACCCTGGAAGATGAGACTACATGTGGAGAGAGAGGCTATGGAACCCTGAGATGGCAGACATATGAGTGAAGAATCTAACTTGGAAGTAGATCTCGCAGCCCCAAAGACCAGAAGAGGCCATGTGGGTTGGTGATGAATTACCCAGTTGAATCCTTTCAGAATTTCTGACTTGTGGAATTGCAAGTAAAAGAAAATGGTTTTAGGTGATGACATTTTAGTGTTGTTCATAGGCAGCACTAGAAACAGGACTCAGGCACTATGCTAGAAATTCAGTTAAATAAAACAGACATAATCCTTGACTAAAGGGACTTATAGTCTAGTGGAGGCGACAAACAGCTAATTAAACATGCCATGATAATGCAGTTTTCTCCAAGCCCCAGGAGAGAAGACATCTAGGACACTGTGGGAACATGTAGAATTGGCTCCAACTTAGAGCTGGGGCATCAGGGAAAGACTGTATGGAGAGTAGTTTCCATTTAATCTTGGATGGAAAGGATACACGAGTATTAGCTCCATAAAGAGAGGGGATAATGACGGCCTCTGGAAGACGAGACGGCCAGTGGAAAAACCTCAACATGGCTGAGAGTGCTGGGTGTTCCAGCACTTGACTCTTTAGAAACCTGGAGTAAAGGCAACAGCCACACTGAGGAGGGGAGTGAAAATGGCTAAGCATGGGGAGGCACGCAGGGGTCAGATCACAAAGAGCCTTGATTGCTCCATTAAGGAATTTTGCCTTTATTCTAAGGGAAATGAGAGGTCACTGAGAGATTTTAAGCAGTGGAGCGACTTGATCAGTGTTGCATTTTAGGAAAATACCTCGGCACCGTCTGCAGCAAGATGATTAGGATGAAGAAAGGGCAGGGCTAAAGGCAACAAGACCACTTATGGACCATTACCGGAATACAGACAAGAGAAAATGGCTGGAGGAAGTAGCAAAGTGCCTTTATGGCTGGAGATACGTGCATTGCTCTGTGTGATCATCAAGCAGTAAAAATCTGCAGGAACAGGTACTTGGCTATAAAGGTCTGATTCTTTGGAATGAAATTTATAAAGAAATAACTATCTGTCTTTAATGAATGTATCATTAGTGGAGTGACAAGAAACAGAAGTCATCTACTAAATGGGTAGGTTTCTGAATAGGCTAAGGATTTGAAAAGAGGCTTGACTCAAAGACTTCACTAGAGATGGGAATTACAGCATCGTGTATACTATCAAAAAACTAGACATGACTCATATGTCTAATATTAAGGAATTTTTAAAATAAATAACAGTACATATTTGTTTAAGGTGAATATCTAAATAGTCATTGGCATGGAAAAATTCACTCTTCAGTGAAAACAGTACTTAATAAGATTATATTGGCAAATATATCATCACATCACAAATTCAAAGCAATATGAGATTATATAGAGATGAAGGTCAGAAAAGATCTTTACTGAGGACTTAGCAGTGACAATTTCTGACTACAGAGATCATTGGTACTTTTATATTTTCACTTTATCTATATTTTCAAAAATTTCTAGAGTAAACATGTAGGATACACCTTCAGCATAGAAGAGTAGTAATAGGTTTTTGTTTAATGGGCTTTCATCTACTTCTTTTTCAAAAATATTTTCAGGCAAATTAAACATTTTATTATTTATTTTATTTTTTTCCCCATGCTGCACAGCATGTGGGATTTTAGTTCCCCAACCA
Source organism: Bubalus bubalis (assembly GCF_019923935.1). Lineage (NCBI taxonomy): Eukaryota > Metazoa > Chordata > Mammalia > Artiodactyla > Bovidae > Bubalus > Bubalus bubalis. Next base: position 71,327,989 of record NC_059157.1, read on the forward strand.
GGGATTGAACCTGTGCCCCCTGCCTTGGAAGCACGGAGTCTTACCACTGGACCACCAGGGAAGTCCCATGGGCTTTCATCTACTTCTTATTAGTGCCCAGGTTTATTTCCAGCAGCAATCCTGGAGATACGATTCTTAATACCCTCATAGACTGAAAGTCATACCTTTTAAAACAGGCTGAATGTAGTCATAAGAGGATTTTAGGTACAGATACCCAGTGCATTTCCCAAGTATACATGTTGACCTTGAATTCACTCCCCTAAAACAGTAGCAAGTAAGTCAACTTCACATTCTCCTCTAGTAAAAGATTCCGCTTATCAGATTTTTACTGAAGAAAGCTTTGTGGAACTTGATGACGGGAGCAGGACATAAGCACTGCTCTCAAAGAGCTTTTGGTTTAAACAGGGAAAGAGACACAAATCGCCAGTGCTAATGCAACATGAAAACCTGATTACTGTGTTAGCAGAGTGGTGAGCAGACCATTATGAAGAGTAAAGAACAAGATGAGTCGATTTTTGCCAGGCAACAAGAAAGTTGCACAGGTGGTACATCTGAACAGAGCTTGGAAAGATGAGAAATGCTGGCCAGGCCATCAAGAGAAATAGCATGTACCGAGACACCTGTGCTCAGTGAAGACACTAAGGATTTTGGTGACAGTCATGGAAGCAAGAGCAGCCTGACCCCCACCACTAGCTCCAGTACTGCCTTCCGTGGGCTGGTTCCTGGCATTGCTGACAAGGTGTTGGTGAGTTCAAGGTAAATTCAGGGAATTTCAAACAGACTAATTCAGGATGGGGAACACATGTATACCTGTGGCGGATTCATTTTGATATATGGCAAAACCAATACAATATTGTAAAGTTAAAAAATAAAATAAAATTAAAAAAAAAGAAAAGTGGATGTGTGGGAAGTGTTGGGAGGGAAGAGGTAAGTAAAGGAAAAAGGACTGTAAAAGGTATTAAAACAGGGCTAAATAGACTGACTCTGAATGTGGAGTAACATTATTAGACTGGTGGGTAAAGAAAAACAATGTGGAGAGTGGACAGAGAAGGTGAGGTAAGTGGTGATCAATGCAGGGATACAACCGTATTTAAAGGGACCAGGACTGAGGGCCTGTCTTAGGGGCTCTAGGAGAGGAAACATAGGAACAAAATAGAGAGTATTTTGGAGTTAGAAATGAAGGGACTTGGTGAATCATTTAATTGGGGGAATGGTAGTAAGATAATGGAAAAAATTAAGAGAAGGCTTTATACTGATGATTCAGTGGTTACTTTCTGAAGCCTGATACAAGTAAATGGTATAAGCCAGCATTCAGAGGACTGAGGTGTGAATAAGAATTAGGAAAGTAAAGTGACCAAAGAATCCTATGGAGTAGAAGAGACCAAGAGCAGCATAAAAAAGGGGAGGCTAAGGGAAGTTTAAAAAGTAATAGGGTTAACTGTAAGGAGAAAGGATTGAATCAAGAGGAAAAGGCTGAAAAGGTAAGATAGATAAGCTCGATTTTTGATTGTGATCAAGAAAGGTGAAGACATTGACCTAAGGAAAACAAAAGAAGCGCTTTCCAGGAAGAAGATACTGGGTACCATTTGTAACACAGAGGAGGATGCTGAGGAAATAGGTAATTTGAAAGAATGAGAAAAGAATGTTGAGATATTTCAGAGCTAACAGCGTCTATTAGCATCTCATTTTCTCTGAATAAGAGTGGCAGCAGAGATGGTTGTGACCTTAATAGGGAAAAGAGATGTCTTATTTGTTCTCAGTCTTCCTGAAGTTCCATGGGTTAATAACATTAAATTTAAATGTCTGGCAATCCGACTTCCCCCTTGTCACGCAGGAGAAAATTTAACTACTTCCTTCATTTTACAGAGTATATGAGTTAAATTTGGTAATAACCTCTTACTGATAGAATAGTTCAAAGCACTGCAAATTCTGTTTTGATCTACAAAATTCAAGCAGCATAAACCAGAATTTGTTATTCATTCAAGAATATTGAGGTGAGATCTTCTGGGGCAAATAATATACTCAGTTTCAAATGAAATTAGGGATACAGAAAATAATATATATATATATATATAAAATGTGTCAAGGACAATAAAATACTACAAACAAAATCATCAACAATGAGAGAAGTGCTGACATGATGCAATAATAGCTTTTACGTGGTAGAAATGACAAGTGAAGGATTTGTGCATAACAAACGTGCTGGTTGGCAATGCTGAATACATAGGTTAAAAAGTCTAAGACACACACACACAAAGCTGATTTTTGATCATGATCAAGAAAGGTAAAGAGGTTGACCATTTCAAAAGAACAAAAGAAGAGTTTGCCAGGAGGAAGATACTGGGTACTGTTTGTAACACAGAGGAGGATGGTGAGGAAATAGGTAATTTGAAAAGTAATTTGAAACATACTATTAGTAGCTTAGACAAAAGGACTGTAAGCTAACATCTCAACCAAAGTAAAGATACCTGAAGTCAACACAAAATGAATATACCAAATTCATCCTGTAACGTTACAGCTTTTAAAAGCTGAATTTGAATCACTCTGCAGTCTGAATTTGAAAAGATAGGAGGAAAATCTCTCCTTCACAGACTAAAGACATGGCATGGCCACGCATAAAGAAAACTAAAATACAAACCACCCATCATCAATAAGATGTTATAAGATAAAAAAAAATGATTAGCAACCCATATATTTACTACATGGTCTCCATGTGTTTATGAATGCAATTATCCTAAGTGGGTGAGAATTAAGGCACATTATTTTATGGTTGCAAGTTCACTGGGATCAATTAATCTAATGTTATGATCAACAATATTGCTTGATATGCTAATTACCAGGGAGGGCTTCCTCTGTGATGATACTGGAAAAAAAGCCCCACGTGACCTGAAAAGTACTTCGGGTAAGAGCATTCTGTAAATGCCACTTATTAGTGGAAATGAGCCAATCTGTTAGTGAAGAAGCCGAATGACCCCCGTACCTCCTGTCAGGCTGGTGCTGCCCATGGCCCACCTCCTCGGGACAATCCTGTAACATGGGCTGGAGTTCTTCCTGCGGAGAGGGCGTGAGAGTGGCAGTGGACTGATGGCTGTAAGACACGGCAGCCGGAGAAGAGGCGGCTCCCCGCACAGGGGGAGTGGGACCTCGTTCATCTTCCTCCTCTTCTAGTTCACCTTGTTGCAGATACATCCGTGCTGGGGGCACGGGGCATGGCATTTCTTGGTCATAGCTAGAACAAATCATAAGGACACTTAGACTCACTTCAGGTTATTCCAATGAACTATCTGTAGAGTTAGTGAAATAGTATTGAATTGCTTTTGAAATCTGAATGTTCAGGCCACCTTCAGAAGGTATTGTTGGGACTCCCCTGGTGGTCCAGTGGCTAAGAACTCACCTGCCAATGTAGGGGACACGGGTTCAATCCCTGGTCTGGGACGATCCCACATGCTGCTGGGCAATTGAGCTCGTGTGCCACAGCTACTGAGCCTGTGTGCTGGGGCTACTGAAGCCCCTGCACCTAGAGTCTATGCTGCTCAACAAGAGCAGTCACCGCAGTGAGAAGCCCACGTACCACGACTAGAGGGCAGGCCCTGCCCCCCGCAACGGGAGAAAGCCCACACACAGCAACAAAGACCCAGTGCAGCCATGAATGAATAAATAAATAAGAATTTCCAAAAAAAGAGGTTTTGTTTTTTGTGTGTTTTTTTTTTTTTTTTAAATAGCTCACTGTCATAAAGATGTGTGCATTGCTATAGATAACGAAGTTTTCTCCATGGGATTACAATTCAGTTGGCTCATCATAGGCTCTGAGAAGTCAGGCAATAAAGAAATCTAACAAAGTTTAATTTAGTAAGCCCCAAATGTGTTTGATCTCTTCAATCCCTCCAACTCAACATGATCTCTAAAGGACTATTCAGGATGGTCTTGAACATAATCCAAAGACAATATGCTAAATTCTGAGAAAAATTACTCTTGAAAATCCCTCTGGGGGGAGATACATTGGAGATCAACTTATTAGCCCAATACAATCCACTTTACCTCTAAAGTCATAATAGATCACTATTTCTTTGGTTGAGCACAAAATATAGCACAGTTGGCTTGCATTTAGGATGGTGAATGAAAAACACAATAAATAAAATAATCAACAAACTATAAAACATCCCCTCTCCTCCACAGCTAAAGCTATGTGGAGGCTCTAAATGAGTCTGGTGAACATTTGTTCCTTTCTCTTTTATCTCAGGGTATAGAATTACTAGTTAGAATGGCAGTAACTTGATGCATTATATAAATTGTGTTCATGTTACCCTTCTATCTTATTTATTCTCTACCTTGTTTACCAGAACTCAGGAAAGTTGATGCTCATATAACATGATTTCTTTGTACCTTTATATCTTCTTTTTTTTTAAATTTAATTTTATTTTTAAACTTTACATAATTGTATTAGTTTTGCCAAATATCAAAATGAATCTGCCACAGACATACATGTGTTCCCCATCCTGAACCCTCCTCCCTCCTCCCTCCCCATTCCATCCCTCTGGGTCGTCCCAGTGCACCAGCCCCAAGCATCCAGTATCGTGCATCGAACCTGGACTGGCAACTCGTTTCATACATGATATTTTACATGTTTCAATGCCATTCTCCCAAATCTTCCCACCCTCTCCCTCTCTCTCAGAGTCCATAAGACTGTTCTATACATCAGTGTCTCTTTTGCTGTCTCGTACACAGGGTTATTGTTACCATCTTTCTAAATTCCATATATATGCGTTAGTATACTGTATTGCTGTTTTTCTTTCTGGCTTACTTCACTCTGTATAATAGGCTCCAGTTTCATCCACCTCATTAGAACTGATTCAAATGTATATCTTCTTTTAATGAACAAATCCCACTATCTGTGACACTTCCTCCTGAGTTTCCTATATCTCTTGTACTCCTTTTGACATTCCTCTCTTCTACCTTAAACTGTTCCCCAGTTCATTCATACTCTACTTCTAAAAATCTCTAGAATCTATTCCTTTTTCTCCACCCTCACATTGCTTTTTATTATAATGAGCACCACTCTCCGGCTAGTCACCTGTTTCAGGGTAATAAGTGGCTCTTTAGTTGCCTACAGAATAAAATATGAGGACCTAAACAACACAGTCAAGTATCTGTATAATCTGGCAAGAACACTGGAGTTGCTTGCCATTTTCTGCTCCTGGGGATTGTTCTGACCCAGGGATCAAATCCAGGTCTCCCGCACTAGTAGGCAGATTGTCTACTGACTGAGCCACCAGGGAGCCCTTATGATGGTGGGTTCCCTGGTGAAAATGACCCCCAGCTGTACTTCTTTAGGGCTGTCTGGGGTTCCCAGGGGCAAGAAGGCTATAATGTGCCTCAGTGGAGAAAATATGTGTATTAGATAAGCTTTGCTCAGGATGACTTACAGTGCTGTTGGCTGTGAATTCAACGTTAATGAATCAACAACATATATTAAATAAGGTGTCTTTAAACAAAAAACGTATAAAAGAAGGTATGTATGGATCTCCATTTCCATCTCCAGGGATCTTTCTTATCCAGGGATTGAACCCAGGTCTCCTGCACTGCAGGCAGATTTACCATCTGAGCCACCAGGGAAGCTCTATGTATGGATAGACTGACAAAAATGTAACCAGAGCTTAAAGGAACCTAACCTTGCATTTTTCTGAAGATCAATGGTTCAGTATTTGCGAATTCAGTGATTAGAAAATAAAAGTAAAGAGACTTTGTTTCCTGTCATAGTTGGAACTCTAAAACTGTTTTTTGTTTTGTTTTTGTGGAGAATGAAAGAACAATGTCTTCATTTCAATAGCAGTCTTTAGAAAGACTATTTCTGGGCTGATTTTGCATTTTCTTTTTTTTTTTTTTAACTTACATTAACTTTTGTTTTTTTTTTTTAATTTTATTTTATTTTTAAACTTTACATAATTGTATTAGTTTTGCCAAATATCAAAATGAATCCGCCACAGGTATACATGTGTTCCCCTTCCTGAACCCTCCTCCCTCCTCCCTCCCCATTCCATCCCTCTGGGTCGTCCCAGTGCACCAGCCCCAAGCATCCAGTATCGTGCATCGAACCTGGACTGGCAACTCGTTTCATACATGATATTTTACATGTTTCAATGCCATTCTCCCAAATCTTCCCACCCTCTCCCTCTCTCTCAGAGTCCATAAGACTGTTCTATACATCAGTGTCTCTTTTGCTGTCTCGTACACAGGGTTATTGTTACCATCTTTCTAAATTCCATATATATGCGTTAGTATACTGTATTGGTGTTTTTCTTTCTGGCTTACTTCCTGATTTTGCATTTTCTGAGTTAATTCTCCATATCAAAGGAGCTCTCTTCCCCTGATCAGCCGAGTGAAGCTGCTGTTTTTGTTTTGTTGGGTGGTACCACATCTAGTTCTACAGATCCTGGAGCGAGGAAGCAGCATGCTAACTCTCTAATTGCTGTCCTGTGGGTTCTTTACACTCATTAAATCCGTGTGAGAAACAATTCAGCCAAGTTTAAACTTCTACAGTTTTCAGCAGAATGTGATAATATCTGAGAGCAAACAGTTTTCAGGATGCTGGAGCTGTGTTATAAACCCATACACTTAATTTATGAAAATTTAGAGATGTACAACAGAAGTTTTGATATTTGAAAAATACAAATATAGTGATATATAAGTGATCTCATATATAGTCATGATCATGTATGTTAATTATATGTATATAATTTAAAATACTTATAAATATGTAAACTGTGTGTGTGTGTATCTGAATGGGGGTGTGTGTGTGTGTGTATGTGTATGTATTCATGACTCATGATTCTGAGTTCCAAAAGAAGCTTCTAAGATATGAATTCCTTTTGTTGTTGCAAAGCTGAGGAGGGTTTCTAAGTCGTCCTGACCCATCAATATTGTTTTAATCAGAGACAAATGTCCATGGACCTTAAGAATCAGTCTCCCTGGTTGATTTAGTTTAGTAATTAATATTGGTTTAGGGAATCCTATTGCTCCAGTTACATCTGCCCTAAAATCCCTCTTACCTTTCTTCTACAGAGATGCTGTACTCTTCACTGTTGCTATGAGGAGGAGGATGTGCTGGGGGAGGGGGCAGTAGGTCTGCCCAGTTCATGCCACCTTGCTTTGGTACTTTGGGTGTCCGTGCCCCTTTCTTGTGCCCTTGACTCCCTGAAAAGAAACAAAAGGCAACTTTTATTTCTGAATTTTAAGACTTTTCTATTATCCACAGATTAATAATCCACATATTATTAATAATCCAAAGATTATGTTCTGTAAATATGATCTTATAATTCACATACAGAGGTAAACACACTTTTTTTCTTAAATTTTAAACAGAACTTTGTACAAAAGAAAATGCAGAATACTGACAAGTTTAACTGCAAAATAAATAGTGAACGAGCAATAAAACCATAAATGAATTTTTATAAGTCATATCATTAATAGTGATATTCTTACAGCAATTAATTGCATTATGGATTATCATCTAAAACAAATGAGCTGTAGACATACTTTCTGAAGTGCCTTTCTATTATTTAATTGCTGGAACCTAAAATACAATATGATACAGATACGATCTATTACATTTCCACTGTTGCATTAAATTACCGAGTATATATAATTTGTACTTGTCCACTGAAACGTTTTAGGCACAATGAAATTACTAGTTTTTGTCAGAAAGACAGGTGCAGATGAAAATAATTGCTGGAAGAACTAATATATCTAACAACAAAAGAAGCAGAAAAATGGTTTTTAAAAAGGAGCCGAAGTGTTTTTAGCCACTGTTTCTATAAAATTATGGCTTAGAGTGAAATAATGTTGCTTGAAAATTGTTAGAAGTTTAAAATAGCTCAATTATTCAAGTTGCCCAACATTCTGGTATTAGATTTGGTATATTCTTTAAACATAGGTAGCTGTACATTTTGGTATATTCATTTTAAAATAATGTTAGGTCAAAGATATTTGGAGATAAAATGGTTTTTGTCCTCCTCCTCCAATAGGATATATTCTACATTATTACATAAATTACAGACAATGAGTCTGTAATTATTTTTCTTATATGATCCCTTAAATTCAGTAAATTGTCTTTTTTAAAAAAAAAAAAACAAACAACCTTTCTGAAACAGCTCCAACTCACACAGTACATGAAACAGGTCTGAATATATTCAATGAGACTTATTTTTTTTAGGTCCCTTGGGAATTTTGAAATGACAGTGTTTGTGAGGCCAGACGTCTTGCACTGGTCTGTTACTGCACCAAGTGTGGGCTGAGGGACAGGCTGTTATTTATAAATTATGATGGCCTGGCTTCTGCCTGTGTTCTCTCTTCCTCCACTCACTTGTCTTGTCTTGGAATGGCTATGCGTGTACTGAGGAGTTGCCTGTACCCACAGCCTTTGTCTTGATTTCCTGGCACTCATCCACTGTAACAACTCTACCTGTCCTGAAAGGCCTTACATCACAAATCTCACCTTTACTTCATTTAATTGCCTCATTCTCTACCCTAATTACCACCAGATTTCACATCATGGGACCTTTTTACCGCATATTCACAGACTACTAAACACCAAGTAGCAGCAGAACATCAGGATCTATGTATCTAAACTGAGGGATGGAGAAAGGCAATCGAATAACAACCAAGAATCTTTTTTTTTTTTTTTTCATTAAGACGTTTTTCTCTTTAAGTGCCTAAGAATTCAAAGAAGAAATGGCATGGGATATCAAATATAAAAACACTTTATATCATTGTCCAAGAGGACATCTTTGAAAATTTTCTCTTAATTTAGAAATGCTTAATGCTTCTGTCTACTTAGGCAGAGGTGAGAATCCAAATAGCAAACTCACCCCTAGAATGTACTGAGTAATAATCTGTCAGTCTAGCTCTTTTCCAGTGTCTTTTTTTATAGTTTAGAGTTTACTTTAAAAAATATAAAAAGTCATTTGATAAGATTTGTTAAAAACAATCAAACAATACACAGTAAAACAAGAGCAGATCTAAAAAGGTATAGAGCTATTCCTAACCTCCTTAATTCAACTAGGAACAATTTCAATCAGTGACAAAACACAGGCTACAAAACGCCAAATCAGCATGCCTTCATCAAGGCAAGATGGTAAAATGCAAATACTATATTCATTACGGAAGAGGGGTAGAGACATTTGGCTAAAAGCACCTACTGGCAACTTTAATCCAGTTGCTAGGAAGTAATATATCTACCCTCTCCTGGAGAAACAAACTAGAGTCAAGATCAATTGGTTTTGTCCTCATTGTGGTGTGACTTGCCACATGTTCGTTCTAATAATGAACCGCCTTTAATTAGAAAAACAGGGCTTAAGTGCCAGCAAGCTCCCATCTGCAGCCGCTATCAGGAAAACAGCTGGCAAACAGCTGCAACAGCATGGAAACCACAGGGGAGAGGCCGCGGTGTGGCTTCTGAGGCTCGCACACGCTGACGCTGGGAGGTTGCTTCACGAGATTTTAGAGCAAGAACTAAGTAAGGGATAGAGAGATCATTAACTGAGGCAGGTTCCAATTGTACCTAAATCTCATGATACTATCTCTTGGGCTTTTGATTCTACTCAAGTGTGCCGAAGTTTCATATGCTTTAACAGACTACCTTCAAATGGTAACATAGTTAGCAGATTAACTGTATGTGCAATATTTTTAGTTATATTTTTGCTGAGATGGAAAAAGTGTTTCAACTGCCTTTAAAGATTCAGTCATGCTTCTGGCTTTAATAGAGCTCCTTAAAAAGGAAGAACATAGGAGCCTCAATCTTCATTACCAAATAGAACATAAAATGGTTCAATGAGTGGACAGTAGTTCACATTGCAGACAAGACCTATGCCTGGAAGATTCAAATCATATAAAGTGATTAGACACGTCATATTTCAGATCATTAGCATTCAAGCTAAAGGAATGTACCATCTCTTTAAAGGAAAGACTGGCCTTCTCCTTGGTTTCCCTCACTTACCTGATGTACTACTTCCCCGGTCTGAACTGTTGTAGGATCCTCCAGTATTCTGGTCATATGACTGGTTGTATGGGATAGTTGGAGCAATTGTGTCATTTGCACGATAATCTGGACATTTCAGATGGAAAAAAATGTTATACATTTATTTTGGTGCCTCAATCACTTACCAAGGATTAAGCTTTTAAATTATCATATTGATCACTTGCTAAGATGGACATGTGTTTAGGATGAAAGGTCAAGGAAAAAATAAAGATCTTTAAACATGTCTACCTCAAGATATGTAAAATATAAACTCTTTGTGTCTTCTTTACATGAATCAGAGTAAACATAAGTGTGAATGAATCCCACCAGGGACTATTTCTTCTCTTTAAAACACTTATAAATCAGCTAAGGCATAAGTCAGCTTTGCTTGACTTCTTATCTTTAAAAATATGGTAACAAAATAATTTTAATAACAATAAATCGGGAAAATGTCATGTCTGTGAATCATTAAAAAATAATAAAACATAAACCTGAAACTTGCCAGGAAGATTACGTCTAATTAAAAATACAGATAAGAAGACGAAGTATCTCCGTCTTCCACAAATACTTCTGCTTGCTGAGGGAGAGGTGAAAATCTGAGCGAAAAACTCACCCCTGGAATGTACTGAGTAATAATCTATCAGTCGAGCTGCATTCCAGTGTCTTTATTATAGTTTGACATACCAAGTCTGTTTATAAGCAGTATAAACAATTTATCACAGCTCTGAAATATTTGTACAGAGGACTGTCAGACCTTTCCAAAGTCGACAATAAAGCTATATACTCTGCAGGAATAATATGACAATAGTTTGAATCCCCACTGTAAACTCTCTGATTACAGAACCTCTCCTATTCATCTTTGCCATGAACTCACGTATTATGCTAAGTGAAAAAAGTCACATGGAGAAAGACAAATATTGCGTGATATCACTTATAGTTGGAATCTAAAAAATTCAACAAGCTAGTGAATATAACAAAAAGAAGAAGATTCACAGATACAGAGAAGAAACTAGTGGTTATCAGCAGGGAGAAGAAAAGGGGAGGGGCATACAGGTAAGGGACTAACGGCTATATTATATATAAAATAAGCTACAAGGATATACTGCTCAACACAAGGAATGTAGCCAGTATTTTATAACTATAAATGGAGGGAACCTTTAAAAATTGTGAATGACTACATTGTACACCTGTAACTGCTGCAAGAGTGTACCTCAACTATATTTCAAGAAAAAAATGGTTAGAAAATATCTATTGAATTGGGTTATTATACCAATCAAATGTTTTCTTAAACTGGGAATAAAGCAAGATGAGTGACTTATTAAAGTAAAACATATAATACTATCTCTTGGTAATTTCCAACTGTAATACATTTAGCTTTGAACTCAAGCTTAAAAAAAAGAAAATCTGTGTTTCTAATTATCTGCAATTAAATGTATCCTTTACCTGGACACTCATACAAACTGTCCTGACTTATTCAAATTAGAGCATTCCCTTTATTTCTAAAGGTATAATTTTGTAAATCATGTTATTAAAGCAGTAACCTAAAGGAACTACAAAGAAATCAAATACCTATCCCTTCCAACTCACCCATTTACAATAGAGAAACATTCCCCTCAGGCCATAAAATACTATTCTGCAGTTATAAGTTAACGCTGAACTCAATTTACTTAAGGTTCTACCCTGACAGACTTCAATCAGGTCAAAGAAATTTAGGGTCTAAAATCATACATTGCAGCAGTCATAGTAACCACAAGAGGTAGGAGAAATATAAAAAATTGAACCACTTCTCCAGTTCAAGCCTAATTATTTTTTTTCAGTTTGATATAAAAATGCCACTCATTTATATGACCATGTAGAAGCAATTATCTTCCATTCTCAAGTGGAAAGAATGGGAGAGTCTATTTATTTAAAAGGTGAGGTATTGTGACGGCTGTCCATCTGCCTTATGAATAAAAGATTCTGTCCGGAGCAATCCCTCACCTATGATTAAATTTAAATTAATCTCAAAACCATTTGGAAATACTTATATATTATTATAAAATCAATTTTCCAAGGTTATTGTTGTGCTAATTAACTTTTTGACACTGGAAATTTTGAAACCAAAGAAATCAGAAAACCTTAGTGACAAAAGACAGATTTCACTCGCGAGTTCCTGACAAGCTTTGGCATTAGCGCTGAAAGGTTAAGGAAGCCAATACAGAAAATGGTGGGAATAAAGGCAAGTCTCTTCACCTTTGTTCAGTTTGTTTTGCTCCATGATGTTATACTGAATTGGTGCCACTTCCTGTTTCTGCTGTCCGGGTGGCTTCCAGTGCTTCTCGCCAGAGTCTCCACTGCCATTGTTCATGTTGTTGCTGAGGTTTGACTGGATGAGCTGGGTGGTGGCATAAGGGGTGGGCTGCCCTGATGGATTGACAAAACGCCCATCCTTCAGATTTGGGCTATTGAAGGTTTTCATCTCATTGATTTTGTTACTAAGGTCCACATCACCATAAACAGTTGACTCAGGGAGCATCAGATTTGTTTGTTTGTTATCCAGTTGGTTGTTATAATTTGCTATACAATCAGCTATGTGCAATGGAGAGGAAAAGGAAAAAGTCATTCTGCATGGTTATTCGTTTTAAATTTCCTTGTAAGAAGCTTTGTGAGTCACAGTATAATTGTTATATAAAGTATAAATGGGCTTAAATATGATGAATAAAAAGGACCAAGTATTCTTATGTCCTTTCTAAAGAACAGAATCAAGTGTTTTTAAAAAAAAAAAAATTAAGGGAGTAAGAGAGGATATATAATGTATATGGAGACTAAATAATTCTGAACTTAAGTTAGTGTTATGTAGTTTATAAATAATGAACTCAATTTAAGTAATTTTCCTTTAACAATCACATTAATGGGAAATGCACTAAGAGAATAGAATATATACATGAATATCTTTATGTGCCAAGTTTAAATTTTCTAATCTGGAGTTACTGAACTATTTGAAGTTACTAGCTAGCTGTTGAAGCAACAGAACAAGGCTAATATGTTAAGAGTGCAGACCTTTCCCCTCCCCCAAAAAACCTCTGCCTTCAGATCAAATAACTTGAGATTTCAATATTGTACAAAATACCTCTATTCAAAAAAATGAGGAACAGAGGTAAAGTGATAGTAAACTATACTGAGGAGAATTAGTTTTTTCCTTTGGTCACGTAAGATAATCATTATCAAGAAAAGCTATTATATAGTCATTGTGCATGGTTTCATAATGATACCTCAAGATATATAAAATGACAATAATGATGGCCAAATGAATCACAGTAGCCAGGGCAATTTAATCAAATAACACCTGTAATAATCTAATGTTTCAATTTCACTCTAATCTTTCCTTCATTTAAATATTTAAGAGTGAAATAAGTTTTATATATATATATATATATAAATACTTAAGGTCTGCATTTGAAAATATTAAAATAGCAGAAAGAACTAAAATCATGTAAAACTAAAATATTATTTAAATAAAAATTTAGTTAAGTTATAATAGTAAAAATACCACTATTTTATTCATAATGGCTGCAGCATTAACAAGTTCACCTTGACGATGAGTTTTCAACTAAATATCGAAAGAATTGATGAATTAACATGGCTACTATTTAAGATGCACAAATGAATATAGTTTTAAGAAAAATTTGCAACTTCTCTATCCTACTGAATTCAATTACCTTGTATTTTAACTACAAATGATCAGGGATCAGAGGTATTTAATTAATCTGGGTTTTAGTAATTTTATCTCTAATTTTTAGGTATTAAGCTTCATGTAAGAGTTATTAAAATATTTTTAATGGCAATATAGTTTTGACAATCTCATTTTTCTTTGCCAATATTTCCATGACTGCTATCATATGGAAATGAACATGTTCCATTTTGCACTGTCTAATACAGTAGCCACATGTGGCTACTGAGCACTCAAAATGTGGCTAGTGCATATGAGGAACTGGATTTTAAATGGTATTTTATTTAATTTAAATAGCCACCTGAAGCCAGAGGCTACCATGCTGGATAACTCAGCTCTTCATATTAATTTACAAAATGTTGTCACTTTGTTCTCTTATTGGCCTCAGCATAATCTTTCTTTTATTTATAATTATGTGAGCACTTCTCTGCCTAGATAACTAGAATACCGACCTCTGAAGAATAGGGACTGGGTCACATGGTTGCATCATTTTCATATCCAAATTCAATGGAGACTATGATTTGTTCTTTATGGTACATCATAATTTTTACTTAAATGCCATATTTTATTTTCCTTTTTCTTAATTCCATGGGTTATTTTTATAGTTATATATTTGGATTCTTCATGACTCTTCCAATATTTCCTATATTTGAACGCATGCTGAAAGGTTTTTTTTTTTTTTTTTAAGAATTACTTATAGTTTTGTTTATTCTTTTAAATATTGTATACTCTACATCCAAAGTTTACTGTCATGTTTTAGGATGAAATTTTATCAGGTAATTCACACACATATTTCTGAACCCCAAAGACACAATTAGTATTAGTATACACAGCTGCAAAAGGTATATATTTTTTGTATTCTACAAAAATTTACTATTATACAATAACATTTTTGAATTTCAGTTAGCTTTCATTTAAAATTATTTTTTTGCCATCATCTAATTTTTCTTATTGTTGTTGTTACTGCCATTATAAATTTGGATCCCTCAGACTATATATTTATTGGTTGGTCTTTTGATTGGCTTTGCCCTCAAAATCTTTAAAATAAATACTCTAAATAACTACAATCTACTAAAATTATAACTACATACATTTTTATGAGGATAACTATTTCATTTTTCCTTATTTGCTATTTATTCTAGAATTTATATCCTCCATTCTCCCTTCACATACTGGGAAACATTTTTGGCTGTAGGGTGAGGTGTGGAGATAGAAGGATGGAAAACATAACTTGAATCAGGCTAATTTGCTAAACAGTGGTTAAGATTTCATGCACATATTGATTAAATTTCCTTTCCAATTTAGGGAGAAGAAAAGGGAAGTTATCTCCTCATGGCCTGCTCCTAACGATGCCACGCTTGTGTCTGAAGCTATCTCTGTGCCTCTAACCTGGGCGACTATACGTGGTCAAGTTGCTGTCACTGTTGCCACCGCCTGCCGTGCAGCAATTGATGGAGCAGTCATTGTGATTGTTGCCAGTGTTAGGCCATGTGTCTGCCAGCCATGGCTGTGTGGCAGGTTCACTGATGTTGAGAAGTCCTGGCCTAAAGAAAAAAGACATGCATAAAAGCAAGTGTTATATAAGTAGCAAATAACATTGCCTATTCAGAATTCCAACCCATTCTCCATCTTATTATCCTCACAAATAATTTGGTCAATTATGCCGAAAGATATTATCAATCTTTTTATTTTATAGACAAGGCAACTAAAATGTAATGTTCTGAGACACACCTCGGTTGATACAGCCATTACACCGTAAACAGGCAGAGACTTAAAATCCTGTAGTTTCTAATGCTTTACTCCTTCTTCAGTCACAGACTAAAAACCAAACATGGAATCTAAAAAGGTGGATACTTGAATTTTTCAGTGTTTTAATAGCTTACAGAATACTCGAGTTAAGAGAGTTTGCATTTCTTAATTTTTGACCCATTAAAAAACATGATTCTTCTCACAATTTCATTAAAAAATGGAACAAGCTCTTTACTCAAATAAAGGAGCCTTCACAGTAAGCACATTTGCATACTTTTCTCCAAAACCATGTCTCAGAGAGAGTGCGTCTTGGGCTTTGTGACATTTTGTGGAGAGCCTCATCAGTGTTTCAGTCCACAGCTCTGTAAGCTTGTCAACAATTTCTCATGGTGGCAATGTAAAATGCCATAAATCCCTATATAAACAAAAGAAAGCTACTGAATTAAATCTGGTAAAACAGTGATGTCCACTGTAAGAAATATGAGTGTCAATTTTTTTTTTTTTGGAACAGCAGATGTTAATCCTCTCTCACTGTGCACTGGGAATGCAAAGTACATCAGCAGTTACTAACGGGAATCCTGGACCACCAGCGCCAGAGACACAGACAGAAGCTCAGCAATGGCAGTCCTGAGGGCCTCTTCCAACCTTGACTCCAACTGATAATTCAGCAAAAGAGGTGATGATGCAGGATATAATGTCAGATCCACAATAAACAGACCGGCACTGAAGATTCGGAAAAGAGTTCCTTCATGGTTTCATTTTCTTTGTTAAAATGTAAAAACCATGCTTCTCATTTAACTGGGAAGAACCTGACGTTTAACTTGTGTTTGTGGGGAGTGTGTGTGTGTGTGTGTGTGCACGCACATGCTCAGTCATGTCTGACTCTTTGAAACCCCGTGTACTGGAGCCCAGGCTCCTCTGTCCATGGGATTCTCCAGGCAAGAATACTGGAGTGGGTTGCCATGGCCTCCTTCAGGGGATCTTCGCGACCAAGGGATGGAACCCTCATCTCTCATGTCTTCTGCACAAGCAAGCAGATTCTTTACCACTAGTGCCACTTGGGAAGCCCATCAGAGTCGCTGTCGTGCTTTCTATTCTGACATACAGAGTCAACCAATGAAACTTATGATGCAAATGATGATTATCTGAGGAATAATTCACTTCAAATGAAAATATGGGTTTATAATTTATGTATCTGTATACATATATGTATTCATATGTAGACACATATCTGTAATAAAAATGAATACTTACCTTTTGTTTATAATGTGTGAGGCACTGACTTATTTATATATATTATTAACTCCTAATAATCTACAGAGTAGTTACTATTATTATCCAGATTTTATAGATTAGGAAGTGGAATTGCCTGAGAGAGGTTAAGAAATGTGTTCATGGGTATAGAAAGTGAGTGAGTGAGGGGCAGATTTGGGATTCAAATACTGGTAGGTTGTCTGTAGAATCCACACTGCAAACTAGGAAGCTATAAACACATATGTTGAAGAGTGATTAAATTTCTAAAAACCCTCAAACATTCCTAATCAAAGGAAGAGTGAGGAAATGTCTGAAGTCTTCAGAATAATGTTGTAAAAACTGGACAAATTCACTGTTAAAACTGTTGATAAAAACATGCTTTGAAGAGCGACGTGGCTGACCTGTTAAAATTTAAAATATTTAAATGCAAGCTGTATCAGATATCTGGAGCCTTTGAAATTGATGTTGGTTACAGAAAGTCTGCATCTAGTCGTCTTTAGCTTTTCTTATTTTCTCTTAAACCTAAACCAATTGTGTTATCACTTTTGAAGTTATTAAAAATAAATCTCCATATTTGACACTGTAGAAATATTAGAGTATGTTTGAAGTATGGGTCAAGTGGAAATTTTCCACAGCCTGACTTACATGGTTCAAAAGGAATAGACGGTATTTTTATGCTACTATGATTCCCTCAGAAAAGCACTTTTAAAAGTAAATGTTTTGATATCATCAGAGGCTGAAAGAACTTTTCATATGTATGGGAGTTTTCCAACAGGAAGTGGGATTACAATTCACATCCTGGCATTCGGTTCAGATTTGTGTTTGGAATGCTAATTATTTAGTGAAGAAGGTTGAGTCATGATTACTGGCCCATAATGAATCTTAAAATGACATATGTATATTTCAGAGACCTCTAAGGAAGTCAAAGTCATATGTAGTTATTTTTATAAGGATATTAGGGTCCTTAAAAACTAAAAATCTCGTAAGATATCTTTATGCATTGAAGATGATCTAGTCTGTATGGGACAGATTTAGCTATCCCACAGTAAGAAATGAAGCAGAAGCAAAACACGGTGCTGGTTACAATGATTAGTATGTGTTTAACACATTATATAATATAATGTTACCATATTGCTGCTACTAAGTTGCTTCAGTCGTGTCCGACTCTGTGGGACCCCATGGACGGAAGCCCACCAGGCTCCCCTGCCCCTGGGATTCTCCAGGCAAGAACACTGGAGTGGGTTGCCATTTCCTTCTCCAATGTTACCATATTATATATCTATAAATACAATCATATTATACATATGTATTCATATAATGTTAGT
The DNA here is from genome assembly GCF_019923935.1 of Bubalus bubalis. Classification (NCBI taxonomy): domain Eukaryota; kingdom Metazoa; phylum Chordata; class Mammalia; order Artiodactyla; family Bovidae; genus Bubalus; species Bubalus bubalis. The sequence goes on from NC_059157.1 coordinate 71,346,038, forward strand.
TATATTTTCATGTCAATACATCTGAACTTTGCCTATTTCTTCCTTGTCTTCAAAAAGGTATTATTAAAGAAAGGAAGATACTAGGGCTTGCAAAAACCATATTTAACTTCCATTTTATATTAAGGGGACAGTTCTGTGTCACAAAAGAAAAGAGGACAAATGAACTTAAATAATTACGTGGCAATTACTTTCGATTCCTCTGCTCCTCCTACTCCAGATATTCTACTCACTCACTCCAAACACACACACACACACACACACACAAACCTCTTTGAACTCCTAACTGCTGCTAAGTCACTTCAGTCATGTCAGACTCTATGCGACCCGATAGATGGCGGCCCACTAGGCTCCCCCGTCCCTGGGATTCTCCAGGCAAGAACACTGGGTTGCCATTTCCTTCTCCAATGCATGAAAGTGAAAAGTGAAAGTGAGGTCGCTCAGTCGTGTCCGACTCTTAGCGACCCCATGGACTGCGGCCTACCAGGCTTCTCCGTCTATGGGATTCTCCAGGCAAGAGTACTCCTAAACCACAAAATAAAATACTAGAGGGTTCAGGAGCTGAGGAAAATAGTGAAGGGGCCTACCAACAAGGGCTGCCTGGCTGTCTCCTCTTTCTTTTGACATCCTGAAGAGTTTTGAAGCTCAGTACAAGCGAGGGATAGATCTGAAAGTGGTCAGTCCTTTAGAGAGAAGCAAGGCCCGAGTTCTGTTTATTTCTCACCTTCTGTGGCCAGGAAATGTGCTATTGGCATTCTTGATCTGGTTAGCGTGACTTTCCTACTCTCTTCTTCAGGCTTTCTCTGCTTTTTCCTGGTCTGTGCTGTGGTTTGGATCTTAACTAGTTTTGCCACGGCCCCTCCATGACCCCAGAATTGGAGATTGGGATATTTGAAAAAAGGAAAACAAATGAACAGTCACTTAATATTTACATGATTCTCACTGGATTACACTGCAAGTCCTTTGTCCTTTTCAAAGAGAAGGACATTGAGAAGAGATTTCTTTGCTTAACCGTAATCCTCATTATCACTTTTCTGTGAATAGCTACATTCACACTTTTGAGAACCAAGACAGCCCTCTGGTTCTCCATCTTTCTCAATCTTCTCCTTTATCAGAGGAAAATGTGCAGGGCCAAAATTTTCTCTCAAGTCCTCAAGGACTGAACTGAAATCTTCTGACATTTATTTGTTTGGTAAGCCATCCCTCTCTTTTTTAGGCACTTTTTGGTGATATTTTTAAATATCAATATCTCATATATTGAATTTATGGATCTAATCTAATAAATTACATTTATTTCATTACAAAAATTCATGTATTCAATTATTAATTCATAAATCACATAGGCTCTAACCCTAGGATCTCACATTCTATTGTGGGAAACAATTATTAAAGCCAGGAGTTAGTAAACTATTTCTATAAAGGCTCAGAGGGTAAACATTTTGGCTTTTTGAAACATATACTTTTTGTTTCAACTACTCAGCTCTGTTATTGTAGTGGGAAAGCAGTCTTGGACAACATGTAAACAAGTGAGTCTGGCAGTATTTTAATAAATCTTTACTTACAAAAACAGGTGGCACACCAAATTCAGACCCAGAGCCATAATTTGCTGACCCCTGATATAAACAAAAGATAATTGTATTACCTCATATCAGGTGCTTGGAGAAGGGAATGGCAACCCACTCCAGTATTCTTGTCTGGAAAAATCCATGGACAGAGAAAGCCTGGTGGGATACAGCCCATGGGGTCGCAAAGAGTTGGACACGACTGAGCGACATACACACACACACGCACACACGCACACACATTAGGTGCTTACTTGTGGTATTTATATAGAACAAAGAGTTCATGGAGGACACAGCAGGCGAACCTCAGCAAACTGACAAGGGGAGGAGGGACATATTCCAGGCTAATGTAATAAGGACATATAGAGAATGCAATATTGGTGACTGTCAGATGAGTTGACAGAATGACTTATAGCATGTGGCACAAAGAAGTATAAAGGGGGGGCTTCAAGTCCCTGGAGGTTGTGGGCTTCATGTGCATTGCCCAGTTTGGACTCGCTATTTTAAATATGGTGGGTTCTATTGAAAAATGGGATCTTCAGAGGCTCAGAACCATGATCAATACGTATTTCAAAACTGCATTCCGGCTCCACTGGGCAAAGGGAATGAACAGGAAACAGTGCTAATGAAGGCAGATGAAGGCAAGATTGCTGGGAACGTTTGTAACAGATCAGGTTCAGAAGACTGAACCTGAAACTATACAGTGATAGTGAAAGGAGAAGAAGGTAGGGTTAAGGAAATACAGTAACAGAGGCAGGAGTGAGGAGGATGACATTGCGACTTAGGTGTCATAAACCAGATGTGGTGGGAGGTCCACAGAGGGCTCACAGAACCTGAGAGGTGAGGGAATCCAGTGTTTAGGGACAGCATTAGAGAAGTGAGTACAGGGGTCCAACTCACTGTTCATTGCCTTACTATACTGGATCATGGGACACACAAACACACACACACATTCCCAAATAGCTAGTGAGACCTCTTCCTCATGGCATTCCTGATCTCTTATCCTGTTCTATTTTTCCAGAGCATTCACCAACTGCTTCTACTATAGAGCTGACTTTAAAAAAAAATGTTTATTATCAATCTTCTATCTCCCCCACTAAATGTAAGGTTCAGAAGGACAGGAACTTGTGTTGACTTTGCTCACTGAAGCAGCCTCGGCAACCAGAACAGTGCCTGTCACATTGTAGGTATTCAATAAATAGAGTTCATGAATAAATACATTTAAAAGTGTGTATATAACTGCCATATTGAGCCCTGACTCTAATATCTTTATTCAATTGTTGCCTCTATAACATTTTAGCATCTTTTGTCACTTGGTAAAAAGATTATTTCTATTTGGTATTTAAAATAAATCCATTTCCCTGCTATACTATTTTTACATTCAAAAGGTTAATTCTATATGATGACGCTTTCCAAATGGAACTTTGTAATTTTTCAGTCTGGCTGAAGAAACCATCATTTGGTAATGAGAGATCCCTGGCCACCATGTCCTTCTTGATACTTTGGTCTACCTAGGTTCCTTAGAGCAGGAACCATATTTATATTTTATACATGTGTATGTGTGTGTATGTATGTGAGAGACACAACATATCTGTGCACATGCCCATGCACAGAGGCTGGTGCAGAACACACAGAAGATGCTCAATAAGCATTTTCCTATGCTCTGATTCATGAGAAAGCTGATGTTTATAGCCATGAATATATACATGCAGAGAGGTGGTGGTACCATCAGGCATTCCAGATTTATCCATGAGAGAATGCTCTTATGCCAAAGGTTGGTTCATGAATGTCTGGGCTATGATTTAGAGAGGATTTCCCTGGTTGCAAAAACTTGCCCTGGTTTAATTCCTTGGTTTAATTCCCTGGTTGAATCAAGTGGATTTATTCCTGTGAAGACCTCCCTTGCTGTGGTCTTTCAGTGGCTGGCTTTGTTTCACAGGTATGAAAACAGGAAACCATCAGCAATACCCAGAAAAGAAAAGATTAGTGCTGACTGTCAGACTTGTACAGTGTTTTACTAAAGATGGTTAGCAGTTTTGTTTCTCATTCTTCTTTCTTTTATCACATTTTGTCATACACTAAATTCAGTAATTTTATCATCAGACAGTATGTTCCTCAGATTCAGGAATAATGTTTTGTTTTTATCTTTCCCAGGAGCAACTACATTATCTAACTATACAAAGCAGGGCACTCAATAAGTTAACTGAATTTGAATTACAAAATGGTTTTAGTCGAAGAAAAATTTTTTTTCTTACCTCCTAAGCTAGAAGTTGCTGTTTTTGAAAAGAAAGAATTATCTTAGAAAATTCTGATGTTTGGCTCATGTAACTTATAGCTTCTTTCAGCCCCTTTCAGGCGACTGTCATATCAATTTGTGATTTCTCTGTGAATATATTAAAGTTCACTGAATAATAATTACCAAAAAATCATAAATGTAGGATTGAGGTTCATTTTAATTAGAAGGGAAAAAGAAATCTCCGTGTTAACAAGCTACCTAGATTCTCCTATTATTTCAACATATTTCCCCGTGAGTGGAGACTGAACTACGTTGAATTTATCACAAGAGCAAACAAACAGATATAACCGACAGCTTATGAGGCAGTGCTGTGTTCAGCAGGTTTCCAAATGAACACTTTTTCTTTGATAGTATCTGTTAACTAGCTATATTTCTTAATCTTCATAAATGCCATCACTTAATTACTTTAACTCCTTTTAATGATTTGCTAAATCAGCAAGTCTGTCTTTCCTGGTTCAAGTGCTCCCTCTGGTGTTCATTGCCCAAGATGCACCAGCTCCAGTTGTGTGTTAACAGGCTTGGTTCTAAAGCAGAGCAGCACGGAGTAGTTCTTGGAGTAGTTCTAAAAGATTTAAACACATTTCACCTTTAAGTTAAACCTTTTAAGCAGAGAAAGTGATGTCATCGAGGAAGACAAGAAGAAATATCTGGAAGTTCCCTTAGAATCTAAAAACCAGCAAGATAATTACCTCCCTCCACTGCTCACAGCTTCGCCTCCTCTCTGATAAGTTACTGAAATGTTACAAAAAAAAAAAAGGAACAATTAATAGACATGTTTGCATTTATATATCAAAAGCTGACATTCAAGAGCATCTTTCTAGAATGGAATACTTTCTCCCTTTCTACTTAGAAGCATTGCAAACATTCATCACAGGAAATAGATTTCCGATTCAACTAGTATTTTTTTAAAGATGGTATAGAATTAAATGTTATTCTTATTTTCTTAATGTGTTAACAAGTTTCAAAACTAAGGAGAAACAAACTTCAGTATACTCTTATTAAATATAATAACTATTACACATTTGTACATTCACATTCTCAGATTTCTATCTTGAATTTATTATTAGATCATGTAATTTCATGATTTTATATAAGTGGAATCTTACATTTTGGAAAATAAAAACCTACCAGACCATTGCCCCAGAAATATGAGTACCAGTAAGATGGACGTAAATGTGAAAATAAACCTTTCTTTCCACACACACAAAGATGTATGCCAAGTTGTGACTATTAATTAATGCAAATCATTTTTTATTGTGATTTGAGAAAATACTTCTCATTACATTTTCATCAGACATGTATACATAGTGAAAATATATTTTAATGCCCCTGAAAGCATTCTCAGCTTAATAAGTCATGGGTATAAAGTTTAGCCATGACAAAAAAAGATTTGCACATAGTTGTCAAGGGGTTAAGGATATTAGCTTTTCTGTAAATACAGACACATTTTCTAAGAACAAATATGTTTCTAAAAGCTGCCAAATTCTGCTACTTAGAAGAACTCCAAACTGGGAGTCTGTTAAGGAGAGATAACTGCATCCAGTGATTATAATAACCGGATTAAAATCGAGAAGGCAGGACCACAGGCACCTTTTTACTAAAGGTGATGTGAAAGAAGAGGACCCTCTTTGAAAGAAACAGAATAGAACAGAATATTAGGACTTGGACTTAGGGAAAATGAAAAGTTTTATCTTTCAAATGTGCTTTTTTTTTTTTTTCTTGGGTTTTAATTTTATTTTATTTTGTGCTGTATATTTTGGTTACCTTTAAGAATGTTGATTCTATGGATAGAGAATTGCTTGGGAGAGAAAATTTTGTTGGAAATCCAGAAAGCTTAAGTTAAGGGGGAAAAAATGCACTGCCAAGTCTAAAATCATCAATTGATCATTAGCATGTTAAATCATGCTGAGGCTAGAAACAGTGTGCCTATCTAATGAAACACATGCAAACAAGGCTTGGATGCACTGCCGAATCATGGATAAACAACTGCACTGAAGGGATGACAAGCAACACCAACCATTTCTACTTCAAGTGCATGCCTGGTAGGAGTAAATGAAGTACTGTTTCCATTGTAAGTCCTTTCCCCCCAGCTTACTGCAGAAAATGAAATAAAAACAGCAACACAATAGTACGACACATGCCGAACTAACAAAGGAAAGGAGGAGGGTAAGCGCAAATATATACCTGTTGGTGTGAAGGTAAAAGACGGGACTGAAAAATCAAAACAAAATATAAACCAGTTATTAAGCTGAAGAGAGAAAGGGAACACATCACATTAGTATAAATCAAGCAGACAGCTGAACATAAAACAAATGTAAATAACCAAGCCAGTCGTTCTGACACTCTGATATGTGGATAAAACCAAATCTGAGGGTCTCTGCAGGTACCATTTCGAAGCGTCTGACATTCTAGGACAGGAGGGGGTTGGGGACTGTGCTGGGTTAGCCTGCGGATGACCCCTGCTTTTAGTAATAGAGACTTAGCTCATGGCTTTAGTACAAACAGGAATCCTCTACTATTAATCATTTCCAAACACTGGATAATGGGTGCTTAAACAGGTATTATCAGGATCTTGCCTAACCTTATCTAGAAATCTGAAAGTAAATGCTTATTAAAGTGGACTAACTAATATAATAGGCGCACTTGAGCATTCATCACCTAGAGAGAGACAGTGATACAGACAGAGGGAAGGAGAGAGCAAATGCCATAAAGACAGAAAGAAAGGTAGAAAGAAGACCGAAAGAAGAAGAAAGGAAATATACCTGAAGAAAAGGAGGGAGGGAAGAAGATAGAAAGGAAGAAAGAAAAGGGAAGGAAGGAAGCAAGCAAGCAAAGAAAGAACTGGAACAAAGAAAACCATAAAACTGAACTGTTTCGCTGACAAGAAATGCCTGATGCCTTAATATAAAGAGTGTATTGCTACATTTTTATCATCATAGAAATTTGTGAATGGACAGAATATATAGGGGGCTTTAACTTTAATTCTGCTCTTATAGTTTATACCTAGAAGCTTTCTAGAAGTAGGCTGAGCATTTAAAAAAAAAATAGCACACCAAAAGCTAAACAATAGAACAATAATGCTCCTCTGAAAATCTTCACTCTCTGCAGTTATAAATCTTAATCTAATCAATAATGCCTGAAATTGAACTGCAGACCTCAAAAGTGGGATTCTTGCCTCCCCCACTTGTCCTATCTTCTCCCATTCTTGGCTGTTGGATAACACCAGAGTTATTTCCATGACATTTCATAAAGGGAGGAGGCTGACTTTTTTTTTTCCCCCAAGCTCTTCACATTAATTTAAAGTAAACACTGCCCTGGTAAAAAAAAAGCAAGAGATTCTACATTACTCCTTGAAGACTAAAATTTGCTTTTAAGAAATCCTTAATACACACAAACTAAAATACTGATTACTTAGCATGGATCAAAAAGCTGCCAAAAATGTATTTTCTACTTCATATTTGAACGTCTACAAGAAATTTACTTTAGGATTAGAGCACTGGGGCTGCAGACTTGAATGCCATAGCATCTTTTACAACCGTCACGTCTTACCAAACCATTTTATCTCTGAGCATACTAGGAAGAAAAAAAGACAAAACTCTCAATGCTGGGGATCCGGTTTATAGACCGTCTTCTTTCGCTGCATAGCAGTCTCTGTCTTAAGAATTCTATTGTGTTTTCTTTCAGTCAGGTCCTTTCAGAAAGTCAATGTAATTTAGCTACAATCAAAAATTCAGAGCAATGGTAACTCGTCCTCATAAAAAATATAAAAGACATACATTTGAAAGTAAAGGTACTCAAGCAAGAATGGAGTGCCTGAACATTAATTTGCAATCACAAGGACACAGGGAAATAAATGAAAGGTCCTTGTCAGTACTCCTAGCCAATTGCTAACCTCAGTTTAAGGAATGGAAGAAGAGATGAAAAGAGGTCCATCTAAATGAAATTTTTACAGCTGGTTCACCAAAGGACAACTTAATTCTCAAAGCTTCCACTAATAAAATAAATCATCTTATCCAGTGAGGCTGGTTCACTATGTGGACAAAGGGTACAAGCAGAGGGAATACCTACAGATAAATGTAGGGGGAAAATGTTAAAAATGCTCACTATTACCCAAAGTCATACTCTGGCTTGATGTTTCATAGGGCAGTAGGATCTTTCACATGGATTTCTTTTAAATATTTCACTTCCTTTGTTATTAGGATGACCAGCATTGTTTCGGGCACAGTCAATTTAAGATTTCAGAATTCACCTTTTAAAATTGCATAGAACCAGAAATATGAAAAAGTGCCAAAAAGGCAAAGTGACGAAAGCAGAATCAAATGCTCACCAATTACATTTGTGATTATGTTCTATGATTTCTGCTTAACATGAGCTAGTTAAAAGGACAATATTAGTGTAATAGGTTTTGCAGAAAGAGCACATAGGCATTTCCAAGCATGCTTACAGTGCATTAGTAAGAGAAAAGAAACATTTCAGAAGGGAAGAAGGTTTCATGTCACATATTTAGGTTTCAAGACTAGAGAGAGCATTCCATTGTTACAACTGCACAACTATCATACTCATGGCAAGAAAAATAATAAAATTCCTAGAAACTCAAACGATTCTACATCTAGATGTTAGTCACTTTTCCTCATTCATATGGGATTTCAGAACACAACTCCCAACAGTGCCCGCCTGTGCCCTGCTCCACAACACACAGACACCCACAAACCCCTTCTCTGCCTTATTTTTTGGGCAAAGGTTTTATATGGTAATGCGTGGCCCTGACACTGTTCTTTGAATGTGTGATGAGCACCTAGTCTCTTCGCAGTAACCCCTCAGCCCCCATTTGCCATTTCACAGGCAGGGACACTGACATTTTTGCTTTACTATTGACATAGGACACATATCTGAAAAAAACATATTTAAGGATGATAATGCTAAGGCAAATGTATGTACATAAGGAGATTGCTGTGGAGCCATGGGTCAGAGGCACATTCATCAATTTCCACAGTGTGGGTGATGAATTTGTGTTGACTCTTTCTTGCCAAGACCCCTTGTGACCGAGAGCACAAATGTTTTAGACTGTTGTCTCAGACTGTTTCACAAGCTCAGAGGGATAGTCAGTAGGACTTTTCATTGAGAAAAGGTCTAACTAGCAATAACAAATTCTGACTTTGCCATATCAATGCTCAGAGAAATGGCATGGCCAAGCCATGTGGGAAATGTTCACTCAGGAAACATGTAGACAATTTTTTTTTTTTAAAGAGGGTGATGGTGGGAGTGGGTGTTTACTAGTCATCCTCTTTAAATCTGCTTTGCAGCAAAAGTGTTGTCTTAGACTTATAGACCCTATAACTAGGGTGGATGTATACCCTGTCATCCAAAAACCAAGACAATTTTGAGACCCAAAGGAGCACTGTTGATAATTTAGTTGGACTAAAGACATAAAGTGGGTCTGCGGGCTGAAAACTTACAATCACTCTGTTGACAGCCCAGAGTTGATGAAGTTATTTGAGGAGTGAAGGGGAAAAGGATTATCTGAGAGTGATAACAAACTCATTAGGAAATGAAAAATATGAACCACCTATCTGCAGACTTTGAGAATATGTGGCAAAAGTGTCTGCAAATTCCTCAGCTTATTTGGCTCATCCATAGAATTGTAAATAATTTTAGCCCAATAAACTTTCTCTTCTAAATTGCAGATACATTTTTAACAAAATCATCATTGTTCATCAACAGTATATACATGGTCAGCTCTGCAACTTTAAACATAACAATAAAAAAGTACTAAGTGTTCTCTCTCTGCAAACTGAAGCACATTATTCACTCAAGCATTCCATATTCACTAAGAAACAATTATTTTATAAATAATCAGAAATACACTTATTTATAAACAATTTCTTTCGCTTCACAAAGGGGAATGACGCTCCCTTTAAAGTTGTATGACAGTCCAAAGCTTGGATTTATAATTCCTGAGACATGGAGATTAAAAATTTTCCTCCAGGATATAAAGCAATAAAGTAATTCCCTAAGAGAACAAGGGAATGGTATCACTACCAAGTGTAGACCTACCCTGGTGGAATATATTTTAAAGAAATTGAGCCTGAAACAGATAAGTTCTATTTCAGTACTGATATCCAAGTGGAGTTTATACCTAGATATTGCAATAACATAAAAGCAGTTTTGTAAATTTTTATATGTTAAAATAATTAATATAGGATACATATATATAAAATCAAGAATAACTTAGAGTCATATATTGAAATCAAGAGTTATGTAAAACATGAAAAATTTAGGAAAGGTAATACCTTTTCTGATACCCGCGTAAGTACTAGCCAGCCCATTTCTCTTCTTTCGGTGTCGATACAGCCAGATGCTAAAAACCATAAGGATGATCCAACAGGCAGCCCCGATTCCTGCGATGAATGCCGGCTGCTTCACTACGTCTGAGATCTGCTGAGCAAGGCTGACTTGGTCCTCAGGTGACACGGGGTTTCCATGAGAATCTGAAAAGGCCATCTTTGGGTTCATTCGGGTTTAAAACTCAGTGAGACAATAAGCACGTGCTTATATACATAAAGTGGTCGTCATTATGTTGTTAATTTTTGGACAATAATTTCTGCTTTTCATTGCAACATGCACCATTGTCAGTTAAAAGAGTTCATGACATTTGGGGCAAGATTATATTCACTTTATTTATTTGAATTCAAAACAAACACAATAATTTTATGGAATATATTTTAAAACAAAGGTAATAGCCCGCAATTCCTATATTTTGCTCCAGAAAACTGCAGTTCATCGATGGGATTTTCAGTGCAAACTGAGATAAAATACAAATTACACTTCTAAAAAGTGAAATACTTTACCCCAAGAATACAAATAAGGAGTACTGAATTGTTGTTGTTTAGTTGCTAAGTTATATCTGACTCTTTTGCTGCCCCATGGACTGTGTGTGTGTGTGTGTGTTGTGCATCCCCTCTCCCCCACTCTTGAATAGTCTAAGACTCTTAACTACCTCAGAAACACATTATTTGGAACTATGTTCAGAAGGGTCTATAAAATTCAGGATCATTAAAAACCAATGAAAAACTGAGATTATGTTATCAATGAAGGAACTATGAAAAAGTCTTTTTTTTTAAAAAAAAAGGAATTTTTATTTTTATGTTTCTGGCCACACCATGTGACTGTGGGATCTTAGTTCCCCAGCCAGGGCTTAGCCCCAGGCCCTCGGCAGTGATACTGCAGAGTCCTAACCACTGAACCGCTGTGGAACTCTTAAAGAAAACTTTCTTTTAAAATAATAACCATGGCCAGAGACAGCTATAAGAACATTAAATATGGACAAGATTATCAAGTGTTATGAATAGTTGAAAAGGCTCCTATTTTCTCTTAGCTATTTTGATTCAAGAATTGAAGATTGATGGAATTATGGCTATTAAAATTTACTTAGTTCACATTTATGTGTCAACCTACTAAGAGACTCATTGCTCAAACCCACCATTTTATCACAGCACACAAAGCAGAGTGCAAAGTCTATAGAAGTCTGGAAGCTGTTCCTCTATCATCAAGGAATAACCTACTTTGTGGGCACTAAGTGATGCCAACACTGAGGATGCCCAGTGGCAGAATTCTTACTATCTGTAAGAATTACTTACTATCTGTATCTGTACTCTTAATGTTCTTCCCCTACAACATCTGGTCAAATGGGAAGGCGTTTGCCTATTTCATGAGAATTGGTGCTTTCTTACAATTGTTAAATCATTTGACTCTAAAATTGTTCTGCTAAAACCACCCGCTTTAAAGTAGAAACATTTTTTCCAGTCCAAAACTCTTTTTTTTTCCAGAAAAATAATTGGAATAACTCATTATTTATGAATAATATTTCTCAAATACAAAAAATACAGATTTTTTTTCTTATTAAAAGATATTGCTTTCTGATAAGACACTGGCAGGTAAAATAAAAAGGCTAAAAATAAAATTCCAAGGCTGAGGAAACAACCGTAGGAAAATAGCCTTTTCTATATAGGGCTAAATTGCTACTGTACTGTATATGGGTGTGTTTTTTATTTACCTTTTTCTTAAACGGAATTCCAGATTTCATTCTATGGAGGGTCAAGGCTGAAAAATCTATTTTCACAAGCAGTTGCTGTCACCTGCCTTCAAATGTTTCTTGACTGAAAGTTTCATTTCATGTTCCAGACTCTTTTATCTATGGTTATCCTAAGAGCACTTCATCCTCTGAACGTTCACCAAGCTGATCTATTCTTTTTATTTCTAATACACCCTTTGTATCTGCTAGGTTTATAGATTTCATGGCTATTTGCGCAAAGTTAAGTTGGGTGGCTTCAGATTTTATGAAGACAGCTAAGAGGGGTTCCATGCAGGCGACCAGATGGGCTTAACAGAATAAAGTGTGGTGTGACTAATGAATTAAAATGGCCCTTCTATATCTCAGTCTTTGTCTCACTGCAGCTGAGGCTTTATTAAGATATGGAAAACTGGAACATATTTATAATTTCAAGAAAACCAATTTGATCCTTAAATCCTATGATTTAAATCTTAAATAAATAAAGTTACACATGGTCCTTTTTTCCAATTCAATTTTGAAAACCCAGAACTAGAAGTCATATATAATTTAAAAAGTAGGCAAATGACATGACATTGTACAGGGTCATTGCCATGTACTTTTAATTTTAGTTTTAGTAAGTTAATATTAACTTTTCACAAAACTAGGCACTATTTAAGTAAAAATACCTATGTTTAGACTGTTTTCTCCCATACCTTAGGTAACACTGCAATAGATCAAGCAATTAAAAAAAATATTTTCTATACTGCTTAAAAATTTGGAATAAATGAACCAGAAATAAAACCATGAAGCTACTTTTTTTTTTTGCTTAAAAGTTATGCATATTATAATCTGTTGAAAAAAAAAAAAGCGTTAAAGGCAAAAGATATTCTCAGAATTAAATTTTGGCCCATGTCTGCAGCAGAGGCGACAAGCTCTCCACTAAAGCTTGAATGGTTCTCTCATAGCATACAGCTGTCAGGGGGTAACTCCCTAGCCAGTGACTTGATTATGCAGTGTTTCCATTCATCTGCTCGGAATCACAAAACTGAGCTCTGTGCAGCAGCGGCATGCACAATTTCCAGACATGGTACCATTTAAACCTTGCTCCACACTGTGTGTTTCTTTTCTTCCTTTCTGCTGGCCCAGGGTCAACCCTGGAAGCCACATCAGCCAGAGACTCTCCACGTCTACAATCACTGGACTTCAGGTGGACTCTGTGTTACTACTGCACAGAAATTCTGCAAGTGTATCTGGTACAGCAGCTAGTATTATCTTGACAGTGGAACATCAACAACAGTTTCCAAATTGAATGTAAAGTTCCTTATGTATGGCAGCAAAGTTTATTAAAAGTAGAATGTTTCTTAATTTTGTTCTGAGATAATTTCTAAGATGTCATCAATATTACCAACATGAAACAATGTACTTATTTGTGATATACGAAGATTCATGTATCTGTTTCTTTTTCATAATTTAGCAACTGGCATAAAATACTACTAATGCTTAACTTCTGACTTGGAAGGAACAAAGTTGACTATATGCTTCTCAGTATCATGAAATTTCACTATCATCTCTTAACAGCTTTTCTCTCCCGCTTCCATTCACAATTTTGTTGCTGTTTTTCGTTGTTGTTTCTTTTAGATTTGACTGGTAACCATTTGATAATTTGAATTTTATGTGTATGTCTCCATAATGAAGTATGGCAACTAAGTGTTCTGCCAGTTTTTTATTCCTCAAACTAGTTTTGAAGCACATTGTATTTTTAACTTTCTAAGTAACTAGTATATACCATATTTCAATGCTCTTTAACATCTCAGTCTATCTTTTGTTATCACATGCAATATAATTTTAAATAGACAAAAATGGTAAATATAAATTGCATATTGCTCTAAACTTCAAATACATTTAAGTTTTGCATAGAAATATTTATTTTTTTACCCAAACCACATCTTTCCTGTTCCCTGAGGTATCCTTTGTTGTTGTTTAGTTACTAAATCCTGTCCTACTCTTTTGCAACCCATGGACTGTCAGGCTGCTCTGTGCAAGGGATTCTCCAGTCAAGAATACTGGAGTGGGTTGCCATTTTCTTCTCCAGGGGATCTTCCCCACCCAGGGACTGAACCTGGGTCTCCTGCATCGCAGACAGATTCTATACCATGGAGACAGCAGAAAAGTCGAGGAGATCTCATTGGTGCTCAGTTAACAGTATTTGTTGAACAGATGGGAAAAAATTCAATAGGACAGAAAAAGGATGACACTGAACATTTACAGCCTTTTGATCAAAATACCATTTAAGATGTTTGTTTGGCTAAGTTTAAATTTAGTTGTGATATTGTAGACAGATAAAACAAAGCTAAAAATATTATTTTTGAAATTCTACTGCCACATTCCATAGTCTGTGCAACTTGCATTGGTTGCCTCCACTACGTACAAAAAGAAAAGGAGGACAATGGGTACACTGCTAAGTCTTTCCAACCAGATCGCCACTGGCACTCACCTAACTGGATGAATTGTGGCTCACTCTTCACCCCCGACCCGGCCCCCGTGCTGGCTGCCACCTCTACACTATATCGGATCCCAGGAACCAGTGAGGGAATAACCACAGAAAAGGTGGACCCATCTACTGTCTTGTTTATATGGTATCGCGTTTCATTGCCCAGACACCAGACCTGGAAGAAGAGCACAACAGTTATGTAAGTTAATATAAAGATCAACATAGTATTGTGGTTTGAGACCTAGACAGAGTTCAGATCTATCATGAACCTACTATAGGAAGTTTCAAAAGTCATTTTCCCCTTGATCTAGTTCTGATAAAATGCTTCCTGTCAAACCTCATGTTAGTAGTACGTTAAAAACCTCTTTGAACTTTCTTATATACTCTTAAAGAATTATATCAAGTGATTCTACAAATGTTTCTACAGAGGATTATATCAGGCGATTCTAGAAAGACCCTGGTTCTTATCAACAGGATTTGCTTTTAAAAACAAAAACAACAACAACAACAAAAAAACACCTAGGTATTATATGCCAGAAAAAGATAAAAGGAACTTGCAAAAACCTGTATACATCCAGATAAAGAACAGTAACTTACCTATCATCATTCAGTATTTGCATTTCTACTATGGACCAGGCATAATACCAGATCACAAAACAAAAATGAGTAGGAAGCTGTGTGTCTAATACTTTATTTCAACAGTTCTCTGGGATAAAATTACCTGACGCTGTCACAGCGCCATCACTTTTTATGTCAAAACCAAGAAGCAGTTGATTTAAAAAGAGAGTTTCTGAACAATCTAAACTCTCTTGGCATAAACATGGTTTTTTAAAAAAAACAAGGACATGTTTAGCACATGGAACTCTGCTCAATGTTATGCGGCAGCTTGGATGGCGGGGGGTTTGGAGGAGAATGGATATATGTGTACATGGATACACGTGTATCCCTTGGCTGTTCACCTGAAACTTTTGTTTCATTGTTAACTGTCTACACCCCAATACAATATAAAAAGATCCTATTAAATAAACAGATGGAGCCAGGACCTATTACACAAGTCTTTTCCTGAAATATGTGTTCCAGACCACCAAGACCTAAAAAATAAATAAAACTGAACATAAAGAGTAAGGATCATCCTAAGATTTATTCCATCTATGGTATGCTGAACTATTATCCATGAAAGAAAAATAGTACTCTGATCTTGTATTTATGGTAATATTAATTAGTTTTTGATAACATACAAGATCCTAATAACAATACATATTTGATTTGAAAGGAAAATATTCTAATAAGAAAATTATTGTATCTCTCATTAACTTTGATGATATTTGGGGTAGGAAATTAGTTTTAGGAAATCAAGATTTCCGAGCTACGCTACAGTCCTTAACTTAAATTTCTCTAAAGGATTACTGGATTATTAGAGTGCTCTTTTGCCATGTTGTAGATCTTGGATATGATGCATGACAGTATCTGGACTCAATTTCTATAAGAAAATGATCCATGCAGTAGTAAAACATGCTCTGTGTTCTTTATGATGTCCTCCAGCAAGACGCGGGATTATTTTCAAGTAGCCTATTGTTTAAACTGTAATAGGAAATGGGATTTAAAATGAATCTGAGAATGTCAGTGTCCTCTTTCACATGGGCAAAAATCTTTTTTGCTTTGAAAGTTAATATTATTTTAATATAGTTTCAATGCATAATACCAACAAATGGTCAGACTCTATACCAGGGTCTGATCATTTGGAAATAAAGAGTCCTTTGTGATTTTTTTCCCCCCAATTACATTACACAGCTGAACCAAAGCCACAAACTGATTTTGTACCAGTCAATCAGGTTGTGAAAGGCATTTTATTATTTTAAATTGACCATGAAGTTAAGTGAAATCCACCCTTTCTCATTTCTTTAGGAGAGAAATGAGTTTTGACTCTTAGGGGAAAATGCCTACATTAACACAATTTTGCTTGAGAGCTGAGATATTGCCTTATTCTATATGCTTAAAAATCTCTATAACAGTTTATTTTTCCAGACTGAACCATAGCATCCCAGTATTGAAATAATCTTGAAACTCATGAGAAAGTTCAAAGTGTAGAGATTCTTACCTATTACTGACTCAATTACAGTAGAAAATCTAATTTCAAACACCCTAAAATACACACAGTGCATTTATAACAGTATTTTAAATACTTAAAAAAAATGTCACCCCTTTAAATTATACACAAATTCATAAAGAGGCTTTTAGTTTGTTTTTAAAAGTCATTTTAAAATAAAATGTTATACCTAAAATTAAGCTCAGTATATTTGGTCATGTACAAATTATTTTGGTACTCAAAAGTATATTTATGGTCTTTATTTGGGCCTTATCCAAAATGCATATCAACATCACCTGGAAAGATCTACCAAAGTATATAAACAAGGGCCTCATTACAGATGCTGAATCAGAATCTTTCAGAATGGTGGCCATGCACCTATATTTGGAAAATGATTCCATAAGTAATTCTGATGTTAGCATGCAATTACCTGTAGAAGGTAAACGTGTATTTACTTTCTTACCATCAATTTCATATCAATAGAAACAGGTAAGTTTTCACATTTATGAGACAATTCAGTAAATATAATTTAACTGGTAACTAGAAAAATACTGAGGTATCATGGACATATAAGGCACTGTCTATAGAAATATACGTCTTGCAGTTAAAAAGTCTTCTAGTATGTGATCTGTTTACATACATATTGAAAAAATACAAGAGCAATTTACTCTCTTGTGTGATTTCCATAATTCAATCTACCATTTACTCATTTACCATAGCTCATTAAGACTGTGCTATAATGCTTATTCATTAATAGGATAAATCTCATGTCCCTAACTTAATTTTATTCTACCCTGCTATGCTTAATATATTTGCTTGAAATTAATCTAGGTAAACCTTTCTAAATTCAATGATTAGAGATGATTTACTTCACAGGTAAAAGTAATTATTTAGAATCAGTGAATTAAATTACTTTCAATATATCGTATGTTTAAAAAATTTCATTCAAACATATATAGAAATTTAAAATTGAATTTCCTCACATAAAATTTTGTTTAGAGATGCTGAAAGATGAAAACATTTTTATTAAAAAATTTTCAGGCACACTAAAATAATTTTTCCAACTTAACTCCAATGTTACAAAATTCCAAATGTGTTGAAAGAACGAAAGAAACCATATCTGATACAATTCCATGGGGCAAACTAATTCTGCAAATGCATTTAAGCTGAATTTGGCGGGAAAAAAAGAAATTTTGATTAGCCTTTACATGTGTTGTTTGTGTGAGCACCTATATATACTGTGAACAGGTAAATACTCGCTTTTAAATTATATTTTTTTCAAATGGCTTAAGAAAAAAGTATTTCACAATTATTGACTAAACAGACAATTATTTAAAAAATAATTTATGTTGCTGTGCACACCAGCAGATGGCGCCAGATATCCATGAACAATATAACCAAGCTTGCTTTTTTACTATAGATGTATTTACCTTATACTCTTGGACCATTCCATTTTGAGTATCTTCAGGAGGTGGCTGCCAACTAACAAGAATTGCAGTTCCATTTCCATCATTCTTTGATACAGTTACACTTTGAGGTGGGGCACTGGGTGCTATTAAATTGTTTTAAAGAGCAGGTTTATAAATAAGCATATTAGAAAACATTGAAAGCAGGCATTTAAACCATTAAACAAAACATACAAAGTTTATGTCTATATATATATATATGTTTTAAAGATGTGTCTCATCCAAGTCTGATTAGTCTCAAATACTGCTAACCTATTGTTACTGTGAATTTTCTATAACCAAAGTTATATAGATTATCTCCACAAAACATTCCAGGAGAATTCCTCTCTTTCCGATCCAAGTGCCATGTTCTCCCTAAAATGTTCAAAAGTATAAAGGCTAACCATCCATGACATTAACTGTATTATAATTTACTGTAATCAAAGGAACAATTTAGGAACAATTCTTGTTATTTTTAAAGATTATACCTGTGACATGTAACTTATAACCTTTATGTAAATACTAATTTAATTTCCAGTTACACGGTGGCTAAACATACTGGTTTGTGTAGAGCTGAGGGGTTTCTAGGGACATGAGCCATAAAATGTTAATCCCAGAAGGTCCTGGGCCAACTAAGACATTACTCACTTTATTTACAAATCATCACTCAAAATAACATTTGATAAATGAATGAAAAAATTAATGGAAAGGCAAGCAAATTGAGGATAATTACATCTTTAAATGTGAATTTTAGTTCTGAATAACTAGATATATCCAAGATATGTCACTAAGTAATACAATGTTCACATTTGCACATTTTTATATAGGCCGCTATTAAAGCAAGTCAAGTATTACAGACTTTAGTTTTTAGTAGTTCTAATTAAATAACGTCTATTAACAAAATATAATGCTCACTACCAAGACAGTTAATAATGTCACTATTACCATTAAAAATTTTCAATTAAGTTAATAAAAGCCTAATGAAAGTATTGCAATGCACAGTCATCACGCATTCCATTATACTTGCCTTCTTCTAGGGTTTTGGCAAATTTAATTTCACTATCTGCTCCTTGAAATTCATTAAAAAAAGGACGAGCCTTAATTTCATAGTTGACTCCTTTCTTGAGATCAGGGATAACCACACTGTTTTTGGTTGGGGTCCTCACTTCAAAAACTAACCACTCGGATTCACCATGGTTGGCTCCAGACGGGCGGTAAAGAACTTTGTATCCTTGAATATACTGAGACTGTTGGTCCACCTATTACAATGACAAATAAAATGCAATCACTCATGCCTTCCACTGACTTTTTAGAAAATCATGAAAATTAATGTGACAAGAGGCAAAACAATTCTATCTGGCTTCATCTCACAGTTTTCTAGTCTATATGAAGTAGAATATGAGAAACAAATCACTATCTTTTGTAATCTGTCCACTTTTCCAGCTTAATGTATAATATTAGCTATGAATTTCTATGCTTCATGCAGAAATGTGGCCACCATGGCAGTTCTCTGGTGGACATCTAGAGACAAGTCAGAGTGTCAAGGGGATAAGGAAACAACACGTGTTTTCCATTTTCTAATTTTAAAAGACTACTTAATGCTATTTAGAAACAGTTCTCAGTTAAAAATTTTCATATGTTAATAATTCTATAAGTTATATACACTCTTTTGAAGAGTATTAGGAATATATAGCTTGTTTCCTTTGAGACGGGTAAAGTTCATTGTGTGTGTGCTTATTCAGCCATGTCTGACTCTTTTCTACCCCACAGACCATAGCCCACCAGGCCCTTTTGTCCATGGGATTCTCCAGGCAAGAATACTGGAGTGGGTTGCCATGCCCTCCTCCTGGGGATCTTCCCAACCCAGTTCATTACTGCATAATATAAAATACATGCAAGATGACATTTTTCTCTGTTTAAAACCATTTCATAGCTACCACAACAAACAATGTTTACATTATAAAATTATCATTGGTGGGGAAGTAAGGAACAGATATATACAATTTAACTATCTATTATATACATATGCACATTTTTCATACAATGATCTCCAAAAAGTCATCTGCTTATCAAGGCTGAGATCAAATATTACAAGAGCAACAACGACTCACAGTCCAGTGCACTTCGATTGAAGAGGAGGAAAGGATGGTGGGGTTGTGGAGATGCAGCACAACATTTCCCAGTTCTCGCTGGACCTGCTTGTGATCCACCCCCTGACTAGTTGGGGGAACATCTGCAACAATCCCAGAAGACTGTGTCAAAGCCTAGACAATGTTTCTGACTTGAATAAAAGCATGGGGAAACAATCCTTTCATTCATAGAAAATCTCAGAAAAGAAGAATCATTCCAACTGTGAAGAATAATTCCAGTCTGTGCTACAGAATAAAATAGGAACAACTTAACCTTTTTACTAGAATCAGGAGGACAGGACATACAGAGAGAGATAACAAGCAGAGGGCATATAGAAAGCAAAACAGAGCAGGTGGCAAAAATAACAATGGCAAACATCAGTGTTTGACAGCTCCTCCTATCATGTAATGACCGCTTTCTTGCCTAGGATGAATGGCTTAGTGCAGTTCCCTCTGAGTTTGTTACATAACCTTCTGTAGTGATCCTAACCATGCAAGAAAGTACATATCGAGGATCTGTGACCAGTAGATGAGTAACGAAGAGAATGGAAACACCTAAGTGAAAAGCAAGCACAAAAAGAAATTAGACACCCCTCATCTTATAAGATAAACCTGGATATCTTTCCAAATAAGATAGTTAGCAGTTATAAAAGGGGGTATGGAAACCACCAACAGGATAAAATAGAATAAATCTGATGAGAAAAAGAGTACTTAACATCTATTTAATTGATGGTTGCTTTACTGTAATTATCGTATCCCTGTCAAAAAGTTTCAATAAAGAGCTTTAAATCTCAAAAATATCAACATTTTTAGAAAGGAGACCAAGAATATAGTGATAATTAAAACTGCTACTAGTATTCATTTATGCTGGATTTTTTTTTCCCAACAAAGAAGTATTTTTGCTAAACTCACTAAAAAGTCTGTACTTGATAAAAGTTGCCTGTTTCTATAGAGATTTTCTAAATACAGATGCTTTGCTTTGTTTACAGTAGTATGAACAAGAGAAGAAAATTAATACTTTTATATCTAGAATTGTCCTTCTCAAATACCATATTTTGGCACATATACTCTAGACTGCTTTCCATCTCATAAGCAACAGAAATAAGAATATTAGTTTTATGAATAATTAAATAAAGAACTGAGTTTGGGTAGAAAACAAAAACATGGATATTAAAAGTGAGATCAGTTATCTGGGAAAATAATTTTAAAAAGAATGGATATGTGCATTTGTATAACTGATTCACTTGCTATACACTCGAAACTAACACAACACTGTAAATCAACTGTATTTCAATAAAAATTTTTACAAATGAGGTTGGTAAGTATCTTTGATAGAGTTCAGGGAAGGCGGGCAAATGAAAGAGATGACAGATCCAGAGTACTATTCAAGACTCATCGATGTAAAATCTTGATTATATATATATATATATATATATATATATATATATATATATACTGAGCCTCTGACATAAATTTATAAATAAGCAAACTGAGAAAAACTGAGTTTTGGCTTCTCATCCTTTATCATACATTAGGAATAGCTTTGGCTCATATTGGTCCTCAGGCCACAGACTATAGATAGAAAATACTTGATTTTAAGTTTTTCATCTCAGGAATATTTCCTTCCCCACTAGTCTCCATTGCTCGTAGAACTTAATTACCATCTATCTCTAGGGTAAGAGTGGCATTCACGGACAGAACTGGCAACTCCCCAACTCAGCAACTTGACAGCCATGTAACACTGGGAAGATTTTGTAACCGCACTATTTTTCAGTTACCTCATCTGTCAAATGGCAGTATCAGTGGAAGTCACTTTGGAGTGTTTTTGTGAGAACTGAATTTCTTAAGGCATAGAAAGTCCTTTTGTTGAAGATAGGGATTGGGTCCATTTTTATGAACCTAGAATACCTAACACAATGACATACATATAGAATGTGTTTATTAACACTAGGTGAGTTAAAGTGAATTACTGTATGGAACACATACACATATTATACACATTAGCTTCTAAATATGCTCTCTCATAGGTAAGATTCCATCCTCAGGGAAATCGTCTGCCTTCTAGGAAGTATCTTCAAACATGTCAGTAATCATTTTTAAAGGTAACTACTATTATTTGCATGGCAATCCCTAATTTCTCTGGTTGAGGTAACCTTTGCTAGTTAATCCTCTCATGAAAGTTTCTAGATTCTCTTGCCTACTGTCACCATCTTGGAAATAGAACATTATATCAGAAAATTCCTCACAAGAAAGAAAAATGGAAAGTAATGTTTAATACTTTAATGTGTAATATTGAGACATTTATTAATTGGTCTCCTTATTGTTCTTGTTTTCCTTCTCCTCCTGAAAGAAGTGTATTATCATGAAAAAGGTCTTCCCAACATTCAGAATCAAACTTGGAGGAAATCTTAGATACTATTATACCCCTGCCATTTCC
This sequence comes from Bubalus bubalis, assembly GCF_019923935.1. Lineage (NCBI taxonomy): Eukaryota > Metazoa > Chordata > Mammalia > Artiodactyla > Bovidae > Bubalus > Bubalus bubalis. The sequence continues at coordinate 71,368,531 of NC_059157.1, forward strand.
CCAGTATTGGAGTTTCCTATACACGATCTTTGAGGATGGGATTATTCAGGTCCCATATCATTATTTACAATAATTGGTCTCTTAATACCTAGAGCACACGTATATTCTGTGCATTCTGTGTCTGTGTACACATTCTATAAAAGATAGGGTTCAAGAATGCTGTGTGGACAGAATGTGGATAAAGAATAGTATTAATAGTGGCAACAACCACTTTCATTTGTCTCCAATCCCCCCACCCCACCTGCTAGCTGCTCATATCATCTCCCTTGCATTATCAAATCTTATATTTGAGAGAGCACATTTTGATTACCCTGGGACAGGGTTACTATGACATAGGTCTACCTGACTCCTGAACAGGAAACTATGCCCTATATCTGTGCAACTTTAACTTATGACCCAGTTTACTCATAGGAATCTCCACTCGGGGAAGACTTTCTTGAAGCCATGCTGCAGAAGCAGTTAAAGAAGTTATGCTGGGATTTCCTTGGTGGTCCAGTGGTTAAGAATCTGTGCTCCCAATGTGGTGGCCGGGTTCGAACCCTGGTCAGGGACCTAGATCTGATATGACACAACTGAGAGTTTGAATGCCACCACCAAAGATCCCATGTGGCACGCCTAAGACCTAATGCAGCCAAATCAATCAGTCCATCAATACTAAAAAGAAAAATTATGAAAACAAATAGCTTGCCTGCTTCCTGTGAATCAATTTCCAACAAGTCTTTCCTGAATTCCCTCCACCTCGGCTCTTCCCCTAACTGCTTACGCATTCTGTCAATTGGATTTTCCCAGGTTCTTCCCCAGGCTCCTGCTACGGTCTGACTCAGCTCAGTTTCACTGTGTCTCAAAAGCCATCTAAAACTAGACAGTGAAATTTGCCTCAATGTTAACTCCCATTCGCTGGTCTTATTTAGCGAATATTTTAAATAAGCATATCTTGCTCACACAAACGTCTCTTAAAATATTAAGGAAAAAAAAATATCAGGCCTAGTCTAACTTTATTATTTGGGGGGATAATTTTTTGTGCCAAGTTCTAGATTTTTTTTTTCCAGTGATATGAATTTTAGCTTTCAATGCAGCCTCCCAAACCATCCTCATCTTTTTCTTAAATATCTTAAAATTCTACCTGAAAATGTAGTGCTCAAAAAAGAACACATTACTCTATTCATGATCTGACCAGTTTAGATTTTGCTCTGCATATAATTCTGCTAAGACTACATTTGTTTTTCCAACAACTACTCACTCAGTTGGCTCTGGGAGGTGTTCTAATTGACTTCAAACACTGAAGTCAGCTCCCCCGCCGACCCTGCCCCCAACACACCCAATGCACACACTCCTTTTAAGCCCAGTATCCTCAGCCTATCCTTCTACAGCTAAATTTTAAAACCTAAGTTCAAAACCTAAGTTCAACCTACCAGTCTTTTAAATTTGCTCCATTAATTTTAATCTTGTTAGTGCTGGCCCATCATTCCAGTCTGTCGAGTTACTTAATTCTGGTTCTCTCACTCAGCATGTGAGCTGTGTTTCTCAAATTTTATGAACTTCCCTTATCTTTAGTCCAGTGAAAGAAATACAAATCCAATGACAAATGACAAAGTCTTATGGTATAACATAGAAAAGAAGTCTGAGTCTTGCATATTCATAAAATTGGCTAATTTAATCATTGTCCAATCCTGTGGAGTAGGGATTTTTAGCCCCATTATATAGTTAAGGGAATCAATGCTCAGGACTCAATAGCTTGCTAATAGATTGAGGAGCTGAGATAACAAATTTTTTGATTTCAAAACGGTATGCTTGTTTTACTGTTTCTAGTTTTCCAGCTGACATGGGTTCATTTCATTTAGGTTACTCTGCTAGCTATCATGTATAAAGGTAAGTAGATTAAAATTTTTAAAAACAAGTTAGCAGATAAAGCATTAACTACTCCTCATTTACAGTTGAGGATGTATTTTACAAAATCATTCATATGTGTATATGACAGATCACAGTTAATCAGAAACTTTCACGAAGGTCTACTGGGTAGAGACCACTGGACTGGGGACCAAAGTTTCAGTTCACTTTACAGCTGTCCTACTTTCTGCATTCTTTACAAATGCGTATATAACACTGAAAACCTCAAACTGCCTTAAGGCAGGCTCCGAGACTACTAAAGCTACTGGTGAAGTGACTCATAATAGCAAATATATGCATTTGGGTGTGTTGATTTCACACAGCAAAAAACAGACGTGGGCATGTTCCACAGCTCCGTTTGCTTTCTCTGGGAATTCTGAAACAAAAGGTCCTCCTCAAAAGGTTGTTTATACACTCTCTAGAGAAGACAAAATGCCCAACGTGGCAGCTAGACTCTCTCTCAAAACTGGAAAAAGTAATTTAAATCTTTCAGTACTTCTGTGTACAATTTTTTTCTATCACTGTAACTAAGTTTCAATTTTTGCTTTGGAAACACACAAAGATAGAGACATTATGATTCCTCTGTATATTCACAAAAGAATCTTATATTTCTAATTTCTACCATATAGAGGTAACCTTTCTTTACTAATCTTATATGAATAAAGTATATTTTAACTGTGATAACAATATATTAAAATAAAAGGTACAGGTTGATTCAAATTCACCTTTTTTTCAATATATAAGTTTTACCACTGCTCAAACATTAAAATAACAGGAGGAACAAGAGGGTGAATAGGAGGTAATAATCTGTTGAAAGCTAAAAATAATTCTTATTCATGAAAGACAATAAAAAGCAGTATATCCAGAACGTGGTTCAAGTGAAAAAATTTCCAAATTCAAATGTGTTTAGAAGCAGCTTCAAACATGTTCGTTTTTCCTTGTATCTGTTTCTTTAACCCAGCTTTGATGAACACATACATGATTTCCATTTGAAAGTTTAATACATTATGGTTCACATAATTGATAATGAAAGATAGACCAAAGAATATATAGACCTAGATTATTCTTTTCCATGCTTTGGAAAGATTGGACAGAGGGGTTAAGAACAATTATCTCTTACATTTGTGTGATTTCCAGAGAGTATTACTTCATTATGTTCGTAATGTTCAAGAATCATCCCAAAGGTCATGAATATTAGTCTCATAAACAAAATTTACTTAATTTTAAATACAATGAAAGATTTTGTGATTTGTGATTAAGATTAAATCACAAAAAAGATGTGTCATTAAGATTTTACATCCACATGTAGCCATATTTAAAAGTCAAGAAACTGAATATATTATAAAAATATTCTCATAATATTTTTGCTCATTGAATTTTTGACTTTATAAAATGAGAAACATTTCTTTGTTATTTGTCAAGTCATGGAGTGCTTAGTCAAGAAAATAAGAAAGTTTGCAGACACCATGATTAAAAAATTAATTGAGCAACTAAAACATATATATTTTAAATATATAATCTTAGCATGTAGTACAAATGATTTTACTTGTATAATTGTAACACCTATAGATAAGTAGGTGTCCCAAGGCTGAGTAAATCAATACTCACCTTGTGTTTTCACTGGGTCTGATATCTGGCTTGGATCACTAATTCCATATGCATTGGCTGCCCTCACAAGGAAAAGGTAAATTGCATTAGGTTTGAGTCCTTTAATGGCAAATGTTTCTGTTTTCACATTCTCCGCTACAGTCTGCCAGCTGCTACCAGATGCATGGCTATGGATAGATACATAAGTTAGAACATGCATATTTAATGGTAAATCAAAAAAGAGAACTAGGAAACACCATCTTCGCTCTACCTGAAGGCTTCTATAATGTAAGACGTCGGAGTTGCACCTGAATTCAAATTTGGTTGCCATGACAACGTTACTGTATTTCGGCTGACATCTGTAACTTCAGGTTTTGAGGGGGCACTAGGGATTAAATTTGGGTCGGTGGGTCTTGGAGGCTGAACTGGAACTCCAAATTCTAACAAAGAAGAAAGAAACGAAAGATGCTTACACAGAGAAGCACATAAATGTAGATAAAATATCCATCCCCTACTTAGACTTCCAAGACATCCACTTCATCTTTTTACCAGTAAGGAAACAACTACATTTCAAGCTTCGCTTTTAGGTAAAATACTATCAAATTTACCTTGGACTTCAATGTAAGCACTCCATGTTGCTTCACCACTAGGGGTTGATGCAATGCACGTGTATCGACCAGTATCACCCAGCTGAGAAGACATACGGAAAATAAATATTTGGAATACTCAAGAGCTCACTGGGCTGGAAAAACAATTAGTTTTGTGTATGGCCCATGAATATGGATAGCTGCCTTAAAATGCACTAACCAGAAGCTTCCTCTTAATTTAACATGTTTTCATTGAATGTGACTTAAAATGCTGCATGAAGACAAAAGACAAATTGTTATTCTAATTGTATGATAAAGATATAGTATTTAAGTGCATTAACATCATCAATTTCTGTGTCAGGCACAGTACACGAGGTATATAACCTTAAATTCAAAGGGTTAATCTTTAATACTAATTTATATTTCATATTTACTAAGTCACATAGTAAGGCTAATAAAGTATAGCCAATGACTCTTCTTGCTGTTTCATATTTTACCTGAGTTACAGCCACATGGATAAAGGAGATAAACAGATATTTAAAGAAAATGGATAGACACAAAATGATTTCTTCTTAAAGCATTCCCTCTTTTTCTTCATTTTATTTTTCTAACCTGTAACTTCAGGCAGTTTAGCAAGTATAAAGTTAAACCCCAGCTAGAATGATGCTCTCTCCCCCTTCAGACGTCTGACTGCCAGAAAACAAACACAGGTCACATGTTCAATGGTAAAATCCTCAGTAGCATAATGAACCCATATACCTCTGCTTAAGGCAATAACTCTATCATCAAATAATATAGGATAATGCAAGAATGCTGTCATTTTGTTCTGGCAAATGTAATAACAAAGTCACAATCATTGTCACAAAAAAGTACAACATATTAACTTTCATGGCACATGAAATGAACTGCTATGTTGATCCAAAACTCCAAAGAAGCCGCTCACAATAGGCAATAAAGCAATTGAAATTTATGTTTATTGCTGTCAAAGCTACTCTTTCATATGCCCCATGAGCTTGTCTCATCTTGACCTAAAATGAAAAAGAAAAACCAAAACAAAACAATATAGTCCTGAAAAGAACAGGTATGGGATGTGACGTCCTGGGAAGGTAAATCCCTAAATTGTTCCCACAAACCTGTGAGATTTCATCATTTCACAATCTGATTTGGAATGTACATTGAATCTATACAGTGCTTTATCATTTTTGTTTGCATGTAGAGTATTCTGTAATTGCGAAATGCTGAACCAAATATTCACAATAGAACTCTTGAAGTTTACAGCACATAATATAGTACTGGAAAAAAAGCTTTGAAAAATGGAAGGAATGCATTTTATCACTGCTTGGAAGGTATTTTTTTTCTCCCACAAATTCTCATCCTTTTCTCCTCCATGTAAAACCTTACACTACTTGCCATGGGGTAAATTATGAGTCATATCACCAGAAATATACACAGAGAAGTGTCTGAAAGACTAAAGCATCAAATTAAACATATATTAATACTGCTATTAGCATTTCATTATTTCTAAAAATTGAGGCTTCAACACTGGTTTGCTGGAGGCAAAACAAAGTGGAACAAAATGGGAAACCCAGGGTGTCATAAGTTACCTTAGCATATCGGATCTGTAGTACTCCAGTCTCCAGCTGTTTGATTCGAGAATCTTGGGTTGAAACAAGGACTCCATCCTTTCTCCACAGAATTGTGGGCACTGGACTGCCTGTGGCCACACAGCTGAGCACTAAAGTACCATCCACTGCTACAGTCTGATTCACAGGACCTTGTCGAATGACTGGGGGAGGTCGGTCTGCAATCACTGCCAGCAAAAACAACAGGAAATAGATTTCTGCAACTGGAAGCAATTTTCTAATCATCTGAGCAACAGCAGTTGCTCTAGGCTTTGAAACACACTAATTAAACAAGTAATTAAAGTAGGAGACATGCATTATTCAGAATGCATTTCTATGATGTACTGATTCAGAATATTAAAATGAGATACAATGTACTCCTTTCAAGTGACCAACCACTGAGTAGGCTTGCTGCAATTGTCCAGGGACCTTTTTAATTTAAGAGTTCAGAGACTACATAAGGGTTGTGGATGGTGAAGATGTATGGTGGTGAGAAGTGGAGTACTGTGCTTTTTAAATTTTAAAATATGTAAAACACAAAATGACTACAAAAAACTATTTACCCTAAGGAAATGTATGAGACAGATTTTCATAAATGAACCAAAGCCAATTTGACAATTGTTCTGTGTCCAACAGATAGAATGATGGTATCACACCAGCATGTCTGATAATTTTGTATCCGAAAACATGCTTTGGACTTTGATAACTGACAAATAAATATGATTGAGCTCTTTTGATATTGGATTTTTTTCTATTAAAATAGTACATGCTTTAAACATATCTCAATCCTAATAAATTCAGGGAAACTGGAAAACTGTCCAAAAATACTGTTGGTAGGTGGTAGCTCAGGTGATAAAGAATCTGCCTACAATGAGGAAGACCCAGGTTTGATCCCTGGGTCAGGAAGATCCCCTGGAGAAGGAAATGACAATGCATTCCAGTATCCTTGCCTAGGAAGTCTCATGGACAGAGGAACCTGGTGGGCTACATTCCTTGGGGTCTCAAGACTCGGACAAGATTAGCGACTAAACAATGACAAATCCAAAAATATAACTCAAGCTGATACCCTAACTCAGGAAATAACACACTTCCATATCAGAATTATAGGAATGGGAAGATGCTTCACTAATTTTATTAACAGTTTTAATGTCCTATGGAAGGAAACAATGGAAGGCAATTTTTATAAAATACAAATAAAATTATTTTTATTATATGAAAAAAATCTAAAAACTTTATCTGAGACAATAAAATCATAATTTTGGGAAAAATCCACAACAACTGTAGTGGAATGAGAATAAATCCTGCATTAGAGAGATTTTCTATCCCTTGACCTCGGGAATTTAGGTGAAATTTCATAGATAGTTTTGTAAATGATTAAACAAACAAAAAAAAGTTCATTTTTCATTATTAAACTTTAAAATTCTGAATATTAGTTTAAAAATTTTATGTCATGAGTATTCAAAAGACAACTCTAAGAAACTGCCTGCTTAAAGAAAACTGGTTGCCAGAGTAACTAAATTTTGGATGCAACATTTTCAAGCCTGGATGTGTCATGTTCAAAGTTTTATGCACCAAAGATTCTGCACAAGCTGGAGTCACACTTCAATTTGTTCCTCATTTATCATGCAATAATTATTAGTGTTGGGCATTCAATCTAAGAGAAACAAGAAAGCAAGAGAGTGAAATCAGCAACTGTGCATTTTTACTTCACCCTTCCAATTCTCTTCCATCTTTGGTTGCTAGTGTGAAATTTGTTAATACCGTAGGGGTGTATTAGAAGGCTGGAGGTTGAAACTTGGCAGGAATGTTTCAGATACTCCACGGGTGAAAAAATATAAGCCAATAATTCCTTTGCTTAGAGTTGTTTAATCTTTTCTACATTATCTGTTAAGTTTGGCTAAAATAAAATTAAATGCCCCTCCTGATATGTATGAAAAAATAATGATAGTGTTTTATTGCACTGTGGTTTTTATAAGACTCTACCACCTGTGTTCCCTTGATTCTAAGAATGAATGAATATTTATTTCTAGATATTAATTAAATTAGTAACAGAGTGGTTCTTTATAACTGATTATAATTAAGCCCAGTAGCACAGTGGTTTACTTTCATAGTCTTGTTATATTTAGAAATAATTCAGTATCTGGGGATTTATTCAACTTTCTGTATCTTCACAGTTCTTTGATATTTGCCTCATATTTAGCATCCTTTGCACTTCCTTATCCTATCCCAACCCAGAACAATGATGTTGTTTCCCAGTTACTGATTTCTTCCTAGTTTACCTTGGGTGGTTTACAAAAATAAGCAAGAAAAGAGGAGCAGGCTTGATTATCAGCCTATACCATCTATCATGTGTCTTTAGGCAAGTTCTTTATATTATCTAAGTCTCTGGTTTTTATCTGTAACATGAGGATAATAATACTTGTTCTAACCAGCTCCAGGGATTGCTATGAATATTTAAGGGGAATAATAAATATTCCATGTGCTTTGCTAATTGCAAAAAGCTAGACATTTATATGAATTGTGAAATCACCACTTACCCTTATGCAAATCAGAGGCAAAAAAGTTCATTAAAGCAATTTTACATTTTTAGGTAAGGCAACGGGATATGCTGGTGTCACAGATTAAAATAAAACACTGATAAAACATCTAAAGTTACACAAACTAAAGTGCATAGCACATTTACAAATCAACCCTGAATTTAGGATTTATGAGAAAAACTTCAAAAAGAGTCTAATAGCTCACATTTGGATTATTAGAATGAATTATCAGGTAGTAGAGCAGGATGTGTAAGAAACAGAAATATGATTTAAAGAAAGTAAGTGCATGGACTTTGGAATCAGAAGGATTCAGCACTGTAAAATGAAAATGTTCCATATTTGTGCTCTTTAATATACAAACCAAGGGCTTCCAGTGGCTACAGAGCACCTGAGTGTAGCTGGTGTGATTGAGGAACTGGATGTGTAAATTTAAGTAATTTTAATTGTTATTTAAATAGCCTCAGGTGGCAGGTGGCTACTGTATTGGATGGTGCAAACTTTTGTTTTAAACCTCAGTTCTGCTAGCTAGTATCTGAAGGCTCTGGGTATATCTTTTTTTAAATTAATCTATCTTTATTGGAGTATAGTTGCTTTCCAATATTGTGTTAGTTTCTACTGTACAGCAAAATGAATCATTCATACATATACATATACCCCCTTCTCCTCTGGACTTCTTTCCCATTCGGGTCACTACAGAGCATTAAGTAGAGTTCCCTGTGCTATATAGTAGGTTCTCATTAGTTACCTATTTTATACATAGAATCAATAGTGCATATGTATCAATCCCAATCTCCCAATTGCTCCTAGCCCCACTTCCTCCTTGGTATCTGAGTAAAAGAAATATCACATATTAATGCCTATATGTAGAATCTACAAAAATGGAGTAGATGGTCTTACTTGCAAGGCAGAAATAGAGACAGAGACATAGCAATCTGGGTATATCTTTTGACCATTCTCTGCTTCAGTTTCCTTATCTATAAAGTGCAGTGTCAGGTTTGAAATGATTGATCTGTTTAAAGTTACTAGCATAGTGCCTGGCACAAAGGAGACATTAAATAACTATAACTGCTTATTTTAATTATCATATAGTGGCGATGCTGCTCGTAGTGGCGCTGGTTCCATGCAACAGGTGACATATCCCTGGTAGAACACAGGTTATATAAGTTCACCTAGTTTTCCACATGTTCAGTGAAAGATTTAAAGACCCTAAATGTAAAGATATAACATCAGAGGTAATATTTTTGTCACCTCAAAAAATAATCATAAAGTCTATGTTAATACATATAAATATAGTCATAAGATAACTTTAAGTGAGAAACAGTATAGAATAATATACGTGCACTGACTAGTTTGAGTATGCAAAATTACATCTATACACCAGCAAACGGAGCATCCCAGGAGATGCTAGTGGTAAAGAACATGCCTGTCAATGCAGGAGACGAGACATAAGAGACTCGGGTTCAATCCCTGGGTCGGGAAGATCCCCTGGAGGAGGAAATGGCAACCCACTCCAGTATTCTTGCCTGGAGAATCCCCAGAGACTTAGCAGCCTGACGGGCTGCAATCCATAGGGTAGCAACGAGTCAGACATGACTGAGGTGACTTAGCATGCAGACCAACAAACGTTAGGAGTCATATATCACAATTGCCATCACTTTGCAAAACATATCTCAAATTCCTGTAGGCTGTAAACGATTATCTCTTTTCAGCAATTAGGAAGCTGAAACACTGGAAACTCAAGTGACTTATCGAAATCAAAAAGTTAGCAACTGGCAAATAGTTACTAATTGGAAAATTAACCCTCTTTCCACTGTATATCAATAACTTTTGAGAGAGTCATGCAAGCGATTTTAGATTTAATATATCATTCAGTCACCACTAACTACTTTTTCTTACTTTTTAGTAATAAAGAGAAGAAGCATTTTCAATTAAATAGGTGACATGAATTTCTATGTTCCTGAGTCGAATGTGACTAGGTGTAGGCCTCTGGTGCAAAGAAACAGCATTTCAAAGACAATTATGCTCTACCATATTCTCTGATTCATGCTTTGTTCTGCCTTTGCCTTTGTTCTGTTTGCAAACAATAAAGAGAAAAAGATGAGAAACTAAAGTTAAATAGTATCCAGAAAATACTCTGCCTTATATCTCTCTTATTGATTTGGTAATATGTAAATAAGGCTATGGTTTTTACAGTGGTCATGTATGGATGTGAGAGTTGGACTGTGAAGAAACTGAGTGCCAAAGAATTGATGCTTTTGAACTGTGGTGTTGGTGAAGACTCTTGAGAGTCCCTTGGACTGCAAGGAGGTCCAATCAGTCCGTTCTAAAGATCAGTCCTGGGTATTCTTTGGAAGGACTGATGCTGAAGCTGAAACTCCAATATTTTGGCCACCACACACGAAGAGCTGACTCAGTGGAAAAGACTCTGATGCTACGAGGGATTGGGATGAGATGGCTGGATGGCATCACTGACTTGATGCACATGAGTTTGAGTAAACTCCAGGATTGGTGATGGACAGGAAGGCCTAGTGTTGTGCGATTCATGGGGTCACAAAGAGTTGGACATGACTGAGCGACTGAAATGAACTGAACTGAAATACTGATAATGTCAGAACAAACAATAGGTACAGCTTACCTATAAAGAATGAGTCCATAGTTGTAAGTTGTCTGTACAATATTTATGGACTCCAAAACAAACGAAACTAAAAATTTAGTACCACCACAGGAATACAAAACCACCTTAAATCTCCCCAGAGATGGTAAGATGAAACAGGACCTTTAGTTTTAGAAGTGAACTGGCTACTAGGGATGAATTCCAAATCCACAAATTTAGGGGTTTTGTTTTGCTTTTAGTTTAGCATAAGTTGATATGCTTGATCTATTCTCACATATAACCCTTCATGACAAAGCCATGTCAAAGGCACTTAGAAAGTCTTGCTTTCAATTATGAGAATAGTAAGGGATATTTGAAAATACTTTATCATAGTTTCCTTTGGCCATTTTTCATGTACATCTTTACATACAAGTTGCTTTATAAAGTTGTAATCATAAACATATTTGCAAATCTATGTTTCACTTTCTAAATATTGATTATATCAATCCTTATCAAATTCATTATGTGTCTTCACAGTCATCAACCCCACGCCCAAGGAGTGGTGGCTGCGTGGGCGCAGGAGGGCAGAGAGGAGCTACACCTCGTTCAAGGTCAGGAAGGGCCGCGGTGAGGAGATAGCCCTCATCCAAGGTAAGGAGCAGCGGCTGAGCTTTGCTGGAGCAGCCGTGAAGATATACCCCACGTCCAAGGTAAGAGAAACCCAGGTAAGACGGCAGGTGTTGCAAGAGGGCATCAGAGGGCAGACACACTGAAACCATACTCACAGAAAACTAGTCAGTCTAATCACACGGACCACAGCCTGGTTTAACTCAATGAAACTAAGCCATGCCCTGTGGGGCCACCCAAGACAGGTGGAGAGGTCTGACAGATGTGGTCCACTGGAGAAGGGAATTGCAAACCACTTCAGTATTCTTGCCTTGAGAACCCCATGAATAGTATGAAAAGGCAAAATGATAGGATACTGAAAGAGGAACTCCCCAGATTGGTAGGTGCCCAATATGCTACTGGAGATCAGTGGAGAAACAACTCCAAAAAGAATGAAGGGATGGAGCCAAATCAAAAACAATACCCAGTTGTGGATGTGACTGGTGATAGAAGCAAGGCCTGATGCTGTAAAGAGCAATATTGCATAGGAAACAGGAATGTTAGGTCCATGAATCAAGGCAAATTGGAAGTGGTCAAACAGGAGATGGCAAGAGTGAATGTCGATATTCTAGGAATCAGTGAACTCAAATGGGCTGGAATGGGTGAATTTAACTCAGATGACCATTATATCTACTATTACGGGCAGGAATCCCTTAGAAGAAATGGAGTGGCCATCATGGTCAACGAAAGAGTCCGAAATGCAGTACTTCGATGCAATCTCAAAAACGACAGAATGATCTCTGTTTGGTTTCAAGGCAAACCATTCGATATCTCGCAGTAATCCAAGTCTATGCCCCAACCACTAATGCTGAAGAAGCTGAAGCTGAAAGGTTCTATGAAGACCTACAAGACCTTTTAGAACTAACACCCCAAAAAGATGTCCTTTTCATTATAGGGGACTGGAATGCAAAAGTAGGAAGTCAAGAAACACCTGGATAACAGGCAAATTTGGCCTTAGAATACGGAATGAAGCAGGGCAAAGGCTAATAGAGTTTTGCCAAGAAAATGCACTGGTCATAGCAAACACCTTCTTCCAACAACACAAGAGAAGACTCTACACATGTACATCACCAGATGGTCAACACCGAAATCAGACTGATTATATTCTTTGCAGCCAAAGATGGAGAAGCTATATACAGTCAACAAAAACAAGACCAGGAGCTGACTGTGGCTCAGATCATGAACTCCTTATTGCCAAATTCAGACTTAAATTGAAGAAAGTAGGGAAAACCACTAGACCATTCAGGTATGACCTAAATCAAATCCCTTATGATTATACAGTGGAAGTGAGAAATAGATTTAAGGGCCTAGATCTGATAGACAGAGTGCCTGATGAACTATGGACAGAGGTTTGTGACATTGTACAGGAGACAGGGATCAAGACCATCCCCATGGAAAAGAAATGCAAAAAAGCAAAATGGCTGTCTGGGGAGGCCTTACAAATAGCTGTGAGAAGAAGACAAGTGAAAAGCAAAGGACAAGAGGAAAGACATAAGCATCTGAATGCAGAGTTCCAAAGAATAGCAAGAAGAGATAAAAAAAAAAGCCTTCTTCAGTGATCAATGCAAAGAAATAGAGGAAAACAACAGAATGGGAAAGACTAGAGATCTCTTCAAGAAAATCAGAGACAGCAAGGGAACATTTCATGCAAAGATGGGCTTGATAAAGGACAGAAATGGTATGGACCTTACAGAAGCAGAAGATATTAAAAGAGGTGGCAAGAATACACAGAAGAACTGTACAAAAAAGATGTTCACGACCCAGATCATCATGATGGTGTGATCACTCACCTAGAGCCAGACATCCTGGAATGTGAAGTCAAGTCGGCTTTAGAAAGCATTACTATGAACAAAGCTAGTGGACGTGATGGAATTCCAGTTGAGCTATTCCAAATCCTGAAAGATGATGCTGTGAAAGTGCTGCACTCAATATGCCAGCAAATTTGGAAAACTCAGCAGTGGCCACAGGACTGGAAAAGGTCAGTTTTCATTCCAATCCCAAAGAAAGGCAATTTCAAAGAATGCTCAAGCTACTGCACAATTGCACTCATCTCACACGCTAGTAAAGTAATGCTTAAAATTCTCCAAGCCAGGCTTCAGCAATACGTGAACCATGAACTTCCAGTTGTTCAAGCTGGTTTTAGAAAAGGCAGAGGAACCAGAGATCAAATTGCCAACATCCATAGGATCATCAAAAAAGCAAGAGAGTTCCACAAAAACATCTATTTCTGCTTTATTGACTATGCCAAAGCCTTTGACTGTGTGGATCACAATAAACTGGAAAATTCTGAAAGAGATGGGAATACCAGGCCACATGACTGGCCTCTTGAGAAACCTATATGCAGGTCAGGAAGCAACAGTTAGAACTGGACATGGAACAACAGACTGGTTCCAAATAGGAAAAGGAGTATGTCAAGGCTGTATATTATCACCCTGTTTATTTAACTTATATGCAGAGTACATCATGAAAAACGCTGGACTGGAAGAAACACAAGCTGGAATCAAGATTGCCGGGAGAAATATCAATAACCTCAGGTATGCAGATGACACCACCCTTATGGCAGAAAGTGAAGAGGAACTAAAGAGTCTCTTGATGAAAATGAAAGAGTAGAGTGAAAAAGTTGGCTTAAATTCAAAATTCAGAAAACTAAGATCATGGCATCTGGTCCCATCACTTCATGGGAAATAGATGGAGAAACAGGGGAAACAGTGTCAGACTTTATTTTGGGGGGCTCCAAAATCACTGCAGATGGTGACTGCAGCCATGGAATTAAAAGACACTTACTCCTTGGAAGGAAAGTTATGACCAACTTAGATAGCATATTCAAAAGCAGAGACATTACTTTGCCAACAAAGGTCTGTCTAGTCAAGGCTATGGTTTTTCCAGTAGTCATGTATGGATGTGAGAGTTGGACTGTGAAGAAAACTGAGCACCGAAGAACTGATGCTTTTGAACTGTGGTGTTGGAGAAGACTCTTGAGAGTCCCTTGGACTGCAAGGAGATCCAACCAGTGCATTCAAAAGGAGATCAGTCCCGGATGTTCTTTGGAAGGACTGATGCTAAAGCTGAAACTCCAGTACTTTGGCCCCTCATGCAAAGTGTTGACTCACTGGAAAAGACTCTGATGCTGGGAGGGATTGGGGGCAGGAGGAGAAGGGGACGACAGAGGATGAGATGGCTGGATGGCATCACCGACTAGATGGACCTGAGTTTGAGTGAACTTCGGGAGTTGATGATGGACTGGGAGGCTTGGAGTGCTGCAATTCATGGGGTCGCAAAGAGTCGGACATGACTGAGTGACTGAACTGAACTGAACTGAATAAATTTAAGAAATTGTAAAAACATTTTGAAAGTGAAAGTGGGTCAGTCATAACCAACTCATTAAGACCCCATGGACTATACAGTCCATGGAATTCTCCAGGCCAGAATACTGGAGTGGGTAGCCTTTCCCTTCTCTAGGGGATCTTCCCAACCCAGGGATCCAACCCAGGTTTCCCGCATTGTAGGTGGATTCTTTACCAGCTGAGCCACAAGGAAGCCCCCAAAATATTTTAGGTCATCCTAATTTATTGGAGTCAGTAGATATATAATGTATGTCATACACAGTGTTAAGAATGTGAACTTTTGAGTGAGACAGCCTGAATTTTGAAGTATGTCTTAATCAACAGCTAGCTGTTCATACCTTCCTTCTTTGTTACACCTACTTATTAAAACAAAATATTTAGTGAGTGTCTACCATGTGTCAGACCTTGGTGGATACTGTGTATATATTTGATTTGATAGGACAGAATATTCCCTAAGTTGGGTACTGTGTATATATTTGATTTGATAGGACAGAATATTCCCTAAGTTGGAAGACTCGGATTGTTAAGATGTTAATTCTCCTTAAATTGTTCAATAATTAAAGTGGAATTAAAATTAAAATTCTGATTTTTTTTCTGCCTAGGATATTAGGATATGTATGTATATCTGTGTGTGTGTATGTGTGTATTATGTGTATGGAAATTGACCAGTTTTTAAAAATTTATTAAAAAATGAAGAAGGCCTGTAACAGCCAACCTAAAACAAGAAAAACAAAGTTGGAGACTTTACCAGTTTGTAAGGTTTACTATAAAGCTATAATAATTAAGATCACATATACTGGCATAAATAACTGGAATATAACAGAGAAAACAGAAGTAGGTTACTACATTTATGGGGGCTTCCCTCACAGCTCAGTTGGTCAAGAATCCACCTGCAATGGAGACTCCCTTTCATTTCCTGGGTTGGGAAGATCCGCTGGAGAAGGGATAGGCTACCCACTCCAGTA
The DNA here is from genome assembly GCF_019923935.1 of Bubalus bubalis. Lineage (NCBI taxonomy): Eukaryota > Metazoa > Chordata > Mammalia > Artiodactyla > Bovidae > Bubalus > Bubalus bubalis. The sequence goes on from NC_059157.1 coordinate 71,384,319, forward strand.
TTCTTGGGCTTCCATTGTGGCTCAGCTGGTAAAGAATCTGTCTGCAATGTGGGAGACCTGGGTTTGATCCTTGGGTTGGGGAGATCTGCTGGAAAAAGGAAAGGCTACCCACTCCAGTATTCTGGCCTGGAGAATTCCATGGACTATACAGTCCATGTGGTCACAAAGAGTCAGACACGACTGAGTGACTTTCACTTTCACTACATTTATGTTCATTTGAATTATGATTAACATGCCAGTGAAATTCACCAGGGAAAGGACTGCCTTTTCAGTAACTGATGCTGAAATATTTAGGATCCATCTAAGAGCAGAAAAGCAAATTTGACCCTTATTTTACACCATACACAAAGATTAATTAAAGATTAACAACTTAAATCTCAAACGTATGTACAGACAATAACGATTCCAGACAAAAGCAGGTGAATATCCTCATGATCTTAAGGTAGACTAGGGAACTAAAAGAACAAAGCACAGGAGAAAAAATAATACATTGGTTCTCATTAGAATTAATTTTTTAAGCCCTAAGATCATCATTAATCAAATGACTGGGAATAAATATTTATAATACATGTATCAGACAAAGATATATCCAGACTACATGGGAAAATGAAAAAAAAAAAAAGAGAGAGAGAGAGAGAGAGAAATGAGTAGAGTATATGTATCCACGAAAAGGCAAACCAGGATAACTGAGTGCATATGCCCACCCATAGTCGTCTACAGAAACATTTAGCTTTATCAATAAAAGTACTGAATTGAAAATAACCCATCAATAGAAGAGTACATACATAAACATAAATAAATTGTAAGCTACAATGGAATACTATACAGCAACAAAAAGAGTGCATATGTATTTCTTTTATGTATATATACATATGTATATACAAGTACTCTCCAGTTTTTGAAAGTTCATTATAAGCCAGTTTGCTTTTATGAGGGCTTCCCTGATGGTTCAGTTGGTAGAGAACCCGCCCCCAATGCAGGAGACTCCAGTTCGATTCCTGGGTTGGGAAGATCTGCTGGAGAAGGGATAGGCTACCCATCCCAGTATTCTTGGGCTTCCCTTGTGGCTCAGCTAGTAAGGAATCTGCCTGCAAGGCGGGAGACCTGGATTTCATCCCTGGGTTGGGATCAACCTCCTGGAGAAGGGAAAGGCTACCTACTCCAGTATTCTGGCCTATAGAATTCCATGGACTGTATAGTCCATGCGGTCACAGGGTCAGACATGACTGAGTAACTTTCACTTTTTTGCTTTTATGAAAGACCTATATTAATATAGGGCTTCCCAGGTGGCTCAGTGGTAAAGATTCCTCCTGCCAATGCAGGAGATGTGGGCTTGTTCCCTGGGTCGAGAAGATCCCCTAGAAAGGGAAATGGAAATGCACTTCCAGTACTCTTGCCTGGGAAATCCCATGGACAGAAGCCTGGCAGGCTATAGTCCATGGAGTCACGAAGAGTCTGACATGACTGAGCATGCAGGCATGCACATTAGTGTATTTGCTCACTAACTGAAATAAATCTGAAGTGGATTTTCAGTTTTATGAAAAGAAACAATTATTTCCTCACTTTATGCCACTTCTACTTATATTTCTGTTTCACAGGAATGCTCTATTTTCAAAGAGCAGAGGAAATCTGTTTGTATATACTTTTTATATATTTATATGCTTACTTATATTTCCTTTCCTTCTTACTGCTCTCCATCTTATGGTTTGGAGATTTTCTCTATTGTTATTCAGTCTCAAAGTCATGTCCAACTCTTCAACCCCATTGACCACAGCACATCAGGCTTCCCTGTCCTTCACTATCTCCGGGAGTTTGCTCAGATTCAGATTTCTCTACTACTGCATCTTTATATTTGGCATTAATTAATCATGCTTAGAAGAGTTGATAAACAGAACAAAAACTTGGTCATCTTGAGTTGTGAGAAGGATCTGTCAACAATTCATCTTATCTTCATGATTTGGAAGAAAGAAAAAGGATGATGTTTTATACCAAGAGATTTTAAAATAATTTTTTATTTTTCAAAACATGGACACAGTCCTGTGTATAACTATTCAGTGTAGACTTTCCTTGTATAATTGTCATGCTTTTATGAATCTAACTTGATGTAAGAAATCTCATATAGCCTAGTTAAAATAAAAATGATTTTACATCTAATCACTTTAATCTTTATCCTTTTAGCCTTATATCAAAATTACTGTAAGAGTATGAAACGAGTTGCCAGTCCAGGTTCGATGCACGATACTGGATGCTTGGGGCTAGTGCACTGGGACGACCCAGAGGGATGGTATGGGGAGGGAGGAGGGAGGAGGGTTCAGGATGGGGAACCCATGTATACCTGTGGCGGATTCATTTTGGTATTTGGCAAAACTAATACAATTTTGTAAAGTTTAAAAATAAAATAAAATTAAAAAAAAAAAAAAGAAAGGATACAAAGTTGAAAATAAGTGTGCTTACTGGCATTCTCTTTAGACATTAAGCCAAACTTTGCCATTTTGAAATAAAATGCTCTACTTTACCATCGGTAACTTCCAAATATGCTTTTGTGATGATACTTCCGGCAACATTCAAAGTCTGGCAGATATAATAACCAACATCAGATCTCTGGACATTAGTAATAGTGAGGTCACCAGTCTGGGAGACTGAAAAACGGCTGGATGACTGTGGTGGCTGATATGAGAAAAGCAGATTCTAGAACCCAGAATTTGGGAGGAAAGAATAATAGGTTAGTTGCTAGTTTCCAACATGTTTTTATGTTTTATATATTTATAAGCAGATACATAAACAGCAGCAACAGCACATAAATATTTATACATACACAAACATATGTATGAAATAAACTAAATATTCTCTATCACATACCCACATAGACAGAGGTACACACACATACAAATGCATGAAATTTAATCATCTAAACTTAAATGGGGTTATTTGAAAATTTAAATGAATTCTAAATATTGATATATGCCTTTATAATTTCAATGTCAAACAATACTATTTACAAAAGAATATAAGATACTATTAGAGTTAAATGTTTTACATATTTCAGCAAAACAGACTTAAAAGTTTTGTTGCACATAGATGTGACTATTAGAATTCTAAACATTAAATCTTTTAATATATAAACAACATTAAAATTTAAACACATTCCAACAAATTAAGTTTATCATTTTGGTACCATCACAAGAATCTCTGTTATGTGTCCATTATAAAAGTTCTGTAATCTCTATCAAATTGTCAAGTTTCTTATTTTTCTGGTTAAATGGTGAGCATATCTATCATAGATTTTAAATTCAAATATTGAATTTAAGAATTCATAATGGAATTTTATTTCTGCAGAAGGTTATCTTAAAAACAAACTCTAGACAATATGTGATGTTACTTGGTGGTACAAATTTCTCTCTTTGAATCTAAACATCTTGCTCAGTGGAAGGAGTGTATATTTCATGGAAAGTAACATACAGTATCATTCTTTTTCATGAAATAAATAATATCAACATTTCTTCTAATCAAACAAATTTGCTACTTTTTAAAAATTTTAGGTGCCTTTTAACATGTATCACTTAAAAGAGCTTAACAACTAGTGTATGATATGTATTCAATAACAAAATATTAAGAAATAGTGAGTTATTAAATCAAACCAAATCAAATAAAAAAATTATTTCCAATGTGATATAGACATTAGATGACAATGAATGATCTATTTAAATAACTAAATGGATCATCTAAATATTATTCTACTAAGATCTGCTAGTGGATTTACTCTTATTGATACACAGATATTCATGTATAATATACTTTCAATTCCTCCTGTTCTACTAAAATATTTTTTCTCGTCTTTAATTTTCTGTCAGCTAATTATGTCCTTTGAGGCCCAGTGGAATGTGTTAGAACCAACCAAGATATCAGACTCAAATAATAGCCCCCATACCATAATCAAGTTGATATTTGCTACCAAAATGAAAATAAAAGTTAACTTGATGGCACGGTATACAAATTATTAGTGAGTATAGTCGGTAAATTACCTCCATGTAATTTTTATGAACATAGTAGCAGATCAGAAGACAACAATCTCAAGATTGATTTAAACAAAAAATAAAAGAGGTTAGGAATAATTTTATTAAAAATGAATGAGAATAATTTTCACAAGTATCAGAAATATGTAAAGGAAGATGTGTCCATTTATTGAAGAACTTGTCACTAAGAGATAAGAAAACATATTTTTAAAACTATTTTTAAAGTTTCCTATTATTTTTAAAGTGAAAGTGTTTCAAAATAAGCTGAAGTCTCTTTAATAAGAGACTTTTAATAAGACTTTAATAAGCTCTTTAATAAGCTGAAGTCCAAAAGGAAACTTAATTTTTAAGAGCACAGATCTCTAAATTCTAGCTTCACTGTAAATAGAAAATTCTGGTTTATAAAAAGGTACAGAGAGTAGGACTTGACAGCAAAAGTGATCACATGTTACAGTTTTCAAAGAACTAAAATATACTGAATTATATCCAATATAACATCTATGCTAAAGAGCCTTTCACATAGTTTGATGAATATTTAATTGATAGATATATGATAGATAAAACATAAAGAAGCAAAGAATATACTCCAGATTCCTAGTGCTTTCAGAGAAATTGCACTGACATCATTATCTTTGTTTTAAATGTGTACAAATCTATTTTAAAATATAATTACAATTATCTGAATAAGAAAAGTTAAAACTAACTGAATAAACGAGAAAAAAGTAGTTTTTTTTAATGTGGCTGAATTGAAAATAAAGGAAATAAATTGGAAAATGGAAATAAATTGGGAAGAAATTTTCATGATTAAACAATTACTATTCTGTATACCACCTGGTGTACCAAAACTAGGCAGGAAAAATCTGAGAATTAAAATTCTGTTTTACTGTTGAAATATTCAGGTCACTCAGAGATGTCTCAGTTCTCTTAAAGCAACAGCTATGTGACTAAATCATTTGTCGCTTTTTCTTATCTACGTGGCATTTCACCTGTGCTGACTGAAATATTAGAACAAGGTCATACCTGACTCCCCTCTCTCCTCCAGAAGATAGCTGGTTGGGGATTTCCTGTTGCTTCACACTGGAAAGTGACCGTTCGTCCCAAGGCAACCACCTGGTCACGGGGTTTCACAACAAAATGTGGAGGTTCTGAAGGAGATGAAACAGATTACCCTGAATCAAAAGCATGCAGTCACTGTCCTAATTGAGACAATCTGCTGATATTCCAAGTGCTGCCATTAATTTATATCACTTGTTACGTACTATCTAGCTATACATAATGCATCAATTTTCACCCTTAATTCAATTGAAGCTAAATTGTTAACTGCATATTTATAGAGGAGAATCTGGGTAGGTTTGTAAAGACATTTTTTTTTTAATTACTTGATCTTCTAAGATGGACTTCAATGTTAAAAAGACTTCTTGAGCTACAATTTGACCCTTTACATTCAACATATACTCGAAATTTGAATGAACAAACATTTCTTCTCATTTAGAGCTGCTTAAAGGTGTATGGACATTAATCTTACACATAAGAACCTCCTGATGTAGGCAGGTCCTAAAATTACTTTGACTGAAAAGCTCCTGAAAGGCTACTATGGAAAGTATAACCATTTAAAATCTTCAGTCCAATTTCTTGAATGGAAATGAATTTAAAGCACTGGGGGAGTCAAATGCCTCTTTCATTTACATAGGCAAGGGCATGTTCAAACAGAATATATATGGAAATGAGAGCAAATTGGAAACATCTGCTCATCCTGACATTATAAATACTGCCAGCTTTGTCCAAACTGTTTGATTTATACAGACTTAAATGGCCACTTCATCCAGCAGTAAATAGAGTGTCAGAAAATTGTGTCAGTTACACTGAGAGCAGTGGCAGCTGAAAACATTAGGTGTGCTGACGGAGTCACTGGCTTAAAAAAAAAAAAAAAAAGCTTGTTTTGGGCTGTGCTTTATGCTTGGAAAAAATGTGCACTGAATCTAAGTCTTTCTACCTACTGTTTACACTTTTAAAATTCATTTCTTATCAGTTGTCTGAAATGCTTAATTATTCTCCTTTCTTCAGTTCAAATTGAAGTGAATGTTTCAAATCAGAAACATTTACAGTTTATACAGCATAATCCACTTTTTAAGACTGTTCCATTATTTCTAAACTTTTCTTTAAAAATACGCTTACTTATGTCAGTCACTTAGGATAAGCTCTTAAAGTGAATATGAACCAAAGGTATACCCAGATTATGTTCACATACCAGTCTGCTCACAAGAATATGACTTCTTTGTTAATGAAGGTGAGGATTTGAAATGGTACTGTTTTCTCTTGCTAAATATTTTTTGGTCAATTGCATCTGGGACATCTATACAAGTATTTATAATATCTAAAATGTAAAGTTTATAAAATTTACAAAATATAAACTTTCTACATTTGTGTGTATACAGGTGTGTAAAGTGAAATATAAAACCTCTTTTAAAAAGAAAATGGATATGTAAAACAGCTTGCATGGTCACCAAACTGAAGAAAGCAATTATATTTCCTAACTTTTAGATGAGTGTGCTTTCTCCTATATTCCCTTTTTATTTTTAATTGAGGTTTAGTAGAAATTATACCATTTGACTAGAAAATTACAGGAGACCTGAAAAATCAGGGCAAATGCCTTCAAATGTCCTATAACTTACATGGAAGAAAATACAACGTTAGGAGAATAAGTTTAGCTCCATTTGGTAATACTGAAGTTCTAGCTTATAATTTTTTTTAAAACTCTGATTGTAATTGAGTGGTTTACTCATGACTTTGGTAAACACCATCATTATCCAGGTATAATAACAGGCGTGTGCATCATGGCCTGGGGATTTTCCTCCACACACATCCATACAGGAGCATTTGATTCCTTAGTTAAGGGTTAGAATAATTGACATAGAAATTAGACCAGAAATTGAAAGGACTAAGACTGGATAATAAGCTAAATCCAGAAAAGAGTTTGGTTTGTTTCAATGAAAGAAAACCAAATGATTAATTAAATGAATGGGAGAATATGAATTTCCAATATATGCAGGGAATTTGAGTAGGAAAATATAAATGTTCAAATCACTCAGACAAGTAAAAACTTCGGGTGGTCTCTTTTCTAAATCCCAGCAGCATGTCTAATAACATGTGCCAGAATCCATGTTTCTTTTATAAAATGCCAGCTTGCCTGAAACCTCAAAGACGTGGGAACAAGGGATACAAACCCTTATGCTAACTGCATTTATCCTGCAGCAATCCTTCCACACAGGGTATTTGCCTGGAAATGAATTTTCTGTATCTTATAGGCATATTCTCCAGCCAACATCAACAATGACACCAGCCAGAAGGCGTGTCTCAGAAAAAATCCTTTTCTACATGTATGTTAGATATTAGATGTAGACATATCTCTAAGAAAAAATTAAAATGGATTAAATATGCCTCTATCAATCTTCTATAATCATTACCTATATTTAGATTGAGAAAGTGGATTACCATGTGCATCGAACTAATGTTTATGATAAAATGCTGGGATATTTTTCAAAGGCTACAAAATTTAAATTCACTATAATTAAAAATAGATAAACATGTTACTAATGTCATATATGTTCAGTGTTGGAAATAAAATTAGAAGAGCAAAGAAAAAAAGAAAATCTACTGATAATGCAGCCATACATATTGGACTGTATAGTTCTAAAATATTCTCCTACAGTATCACTTAAATGGCTATTTAATGGTATAAATATTAAGTTACCTTAATTACTTAACTAATCAATTGTCTTTAAATCTAGATTCTAATTCCCACTGTTAAACACACTGGTGAAATTAACATTCTTCTCAATTTTATTCAAGTTGATTTCAACTGAAACTCTCCTCCCAAACCTCACAAAGACTGAATATTAACAACCTTGCCAAACTTAGAACAGAATCTCCTAATTGGCACTTTTATATTAGCGAGATTAAACATTTATTTTCACATTACTCTGTCATTAATATCCTATTTATTGTGGATATTGTGTTCCTGTGCTTAGCTTTTTGATTTCTAGGGACTAAAGATAGACTAGTTTTATCCATTTCTCAGAAATGTTTTATATATATATATATTTCCATTTATTAAAGTTTTTTCTAATGTAGTTGGGCATGTTTGTTGTTCAGTCAATATAATTATATAATAGAGATCACATAATACCTAATAAATTATATTATATAAATGTTTACTTCACTTTCATCCTTCACTTTTTGCTTTCATTAAATTTGAATCCAACTATAGTTTTGCACATATGGAAAGCTTTTTTTCCCAAACAGTTCATTATTGCATTACCATTATTGAACAATCCATCTTCCTATCTGTGTTAGTATGAAATGACATCTTTAGAATATTTGTATAGCTTTTTAACTTAAAATTATTACATGGAACACCATACAGAAATATCCAAAAATGGTGCTCTAGCATCCTGAAAGTGTGTGAGTGGACACCTTCCCCAAAATATTGATTAGTGAAAGTATTCAAAAAATTTTATTTACATGACAACAGATCTTTATTATAGCAAATTTTGATACATTTTAAACACATCATGTGGTTATTTCTTACATATGAAACGAATCTGACACAAAGAAATAAAAATGAATGCAAATAGCCTTAAGTGCAAGGTTATTCACTTATAGGACTTTCAATGACTATTACTGAACAGCAGTTAAACTCAGACAGATATGGATGAATTCATAAACATATTTTAGATCTCCCAAACACAAATTGTCCCCTGGGCACCTATTTTGTTCATTGTTTACCTCATGAGATATAAACTGAAATGGTACTTAAGCAAGATAAAATCCTACTCCTTGTTTTATCACTCATTTAAAAAAGAGGAAAAAAATAAAAGGATGCAGATCACACATCATTTAATAAGATAAAATTAGCAACCCCATTACCTTTCACTCTTTGTCACAGTTACCCATACTTCCTGCAGACTTTATTCTGTGCAGTCTGTCTTTGTGGCCAATGACAAGTGAAACATGGAGGCTGATTGGTTGAAGGACATGGAAGGGTATGGATGGAAAAGGGCAAGAGAAGTTCCAGTCACAATGACACGATGATTAGAAGATGGCCAATAAAATGTCAACTTACCAGACCCAACTAAAACAAAACAAAAAAGAAAACATGGAATAAATAAAAATAAAGAAACTGAAAATGAAACAGAAAAAGTAGTAAGATTTGACTTAACCAATGATCTTTTCTTTTAAATAAAAAGAACGCATTAATATTTGGATATATGGCTCATACTATCCATGAATGAATTATATTTGCTAGCATTTCTATATCATCATAAATCATTTAAGAAAAATAGAAATGAATCTTAAAATATCTACTTTTATTAAATGGCAGAGCTACAATGAATAATAGCTATAAAAGTATAAAACACTTTTCAATGACTTTACATTGTGCTACCAGATGACAGGATCAGATAACTATAAATGTAATGGGTTTAAAAGAAAAAAATACTATAAATCTTTACTGCTAATGCCACATAGAGTAGAAATCAAACATCTTAATCAAAGATAAAGTGTTAAATCCTATAACTCCACCATCAAATTAATTTTTAAATGGTTCATGCTGCCAATGATATTCTATTAAACCCATTTTTCTCATACTTGAATAAGCATTAGAATCACCCTTAGATCTGGTTAATATACAGGTTATGATTATATAGGTCAGGACTATGACAAGGGATTCTGCAAAACCCAGGTGTTGCTGGTCATGACCATCAGCTGAGTAGTGTCATTAATAAAAAGTGTTACATTTGTATCCTTGCATATTTTTCAATGAGAAAACAGGAAAAAACATAAACACATTATGAAAACAGAAAACTTAATAACACTAATAAAGTTAGAGTCACATTACCTGTTTTCAGGGCTGAAATACTGAATATTTTAACATAAAAAGCTTGAGTAATACATATTTAAAATACTGGAAAGCAACTGTTTTGCTCATTTAGAAACAAAGGTAATTACTGTCAAATGCAGAGCCTTTTCATAATAGCCCAGTAGATACCCACAATACATTTTACTCAAATAAATAATGCCCATGTCTTCAGCAAGTCACAATTAATTAGACTTGATTGCATTTCTGTGCCTTTGATAAATGAACTATTCTAAGCACTGCTACTGTGAAATGGTAGTTTTAAAAAAGAAGTGTTCTCCTCTTCTCTCTATTGTTACCACATCTGCAAAGTTGAAAGGTAATTCAGAAATACACTTAACTCACACGTTCTCTTTAGTGTGAGTGAAATAGATTGTTTTTATTTTTCACTTTAAAGTAAAATGTCTAATTTTTCATTCATGCAGGCAAGAAAAGTTTAAAAAAAATTTCATTTACTCAGGCATAATGTTTATCATAGCATCAAACATGCCATCCAGATTTAAAAACACACACAGAGAAGATGGGGCTTGTTTACAATTCTCAAAAGCTTCAAGATGCTGTCTTTTAAATGACAGAAAGAAATATTCAGAAACTACAAGAAAGGAAACCTGATAACTACAGCAACATAACTTAGCTTTGAGAAAACACAAAGTCATAAAAGTATCTTTTGGGTAATCTCTGAAAATAAATTTGATTAGACTAATACAGTGAAAATCAAGCCTTATTGAAAGTCAGGAAATCAGAGAATGATTCATCAATAGTTTCTAGTCATGTATTTTCAGTAATTTAAAATCCCTTAAACAGTTTCAAAAATATTTAACATGTTAGAAACCAAAAAACCACTGGGAATTAGTTCATTTAAAATTTTAAAAGGCACTTTTCCCTTGCATGTAGGCTTTACCAGCTGAACTGCAGTTGAATCTTTTAATTAAAATCCAGTGTGCTTAAGAATGTCCAGCTAGTGTGCTTGCATATAACATCAATGGAAATTGATAACTGTAAAATATTTCAAAGTCTGTTGAGGACCTTAAAACTTATCTAAGACAACATCTAACACAGAAGTTCCTAAAACATCAGAGGTTTTTGAGAGGACTCTATCTTGAATGATCTTTTAAGCTTTTAACAACCATGACTATCAGGAAGTGAGTCTTCTTATCTAAATGAAAACCTGCCGGACACAATTTCATTTGTTCTAGTTTCAGCAAACAAATAAATGCCATTTAGATCCTCCACATAAAATCCTTTTACTCACTGAGAATAAATGACAGAAATGTCTTTAAATCTTTAAGTTTTCCCTGATTGCCCCTTTCTCCATATTTCTCGCAGTCAGGATGTAGGATTTTTTTTTTTCCCCCTATACAGAAAGCAGAGACCTTCTACACAACAGGCAGTGCCCATTATTGTTGAGTTAGATTATTTCAGAAAGAATCAGAAAAAAATGGGTCTTTTGGATCCTGTTCATTCATTATCCTCTAATGCCCCTGGTTTATGAGCAACTTGTTTCCCACCCTCTATAGAACTCTTCTCAACTTCTTTTTCTGCTTTAAAGGCTGGGAGCACCTCTATCCCAATCCCTTTCCTCTTAAGAAAGAGGAAAAGCCTGTCTCTCTATCTCTAATAAAATAATAAAAGGTTAGCTCTGGAAGTGACCTTAGAATTTATCAGTCTAAGAAATTAAATTGTTAAAAATAACTTCTTCAAGGTTACAGATGCCTAACCGAAGACAGTCTTCCAGGTTTCTTGACTAAATCCAAGTCTGTACAAATTTTCCTACTAGTTAATCAGTTTGGGGAGAATGATATGCAATAGGACAAATAATCTATTTCATTTTACATAAACTGTTTAACCTAAAATCCTTACTACCTATGCATGAAAGCAATTTTAAAGTATTCCTCATGATATTAAAATTCTTTAAAGAATATTCAGCTATAGTTTGAAAAAGACATGGGAAAGTAACAGGTGAGAAGAAAAGAGACTTAAAGCCTTTTAAAAAGTTCACCTTTGGGGGGAAAAAAGTAATCATTTTTTAAGGGTAAATCAACTTTAAATCAATTCTTATCTTGAAGTGACATTTTATGTCAATATGCATTGAAAAAATAATACACTTTTGAAGATGAGGACAAATAATATTTTGACAAAAATACTTCTTAGGGTAAATGTGCCAAATAGGAAGTTAAAATAACTACAAAATAAATACATATTTTTAAGAGGAAAAAACCTTACTAATTTTTGTCTTTTAACGTTTCAACATTGTGCAGATTATAATCCATCTTCAGGAACAGATTGAAATTTCTTTACATTGTAGGGAGTTTGGAAAGGGGTGAAGGATTGGAGAATTTGCCCTAAATCCGAGTTTGTATATGAAACATAGTGTTTTCACCTAGATTTTATTTTCTTGAGGTTGGGTGCAGAAGGAAAAGGAGTTAAGCAAAATCTAAAACACACACACACACACACACACATTTATATAATATAATTACAAAATTCTGGTACCCTTTTGATTCAAAAGGAGAAATGGGATGGTACTCTAAAATATTTGGAGATATACAAATTACATACTTGAGTAACAGTTTTTAGAAAATGAACTGTTAAAAATGGTATAGGGAATTTAGCCTTTCTCTCTCCCATTCTCCCACGCCCTTCTCCCCTACACACAAATACACATACACATGATAATAGAGTAAAAGATTTTCTTCCTCTTTTGAATGGGTCACCAAAAAACTCCAGATTATTTAATTAGTCTGAATTCTTCTGTATTCTAAGAATGTACACTATTCAGACAATAATCTTTTGGTATAAATAAGAGAAGAAGCTAAGAGCGAAGACACAAAAATGAAGGAAGCAAAGAATGAAACAAGGGAGGTGGGGAGGAAAGGAGAAATAAAAGACTCATTTCTTCTATCTGCTTGTCATATTCAGGAGACACGAGCCAGAAAGATGATAAATGTTTGAAAAAATTACACAGAAGCTGGAGGAAGAGGCCTTTTTTTGGTCTGAGAAAACAAGTCAGCTGGACAGATACTTAAGACATCTTCAGATTATGTCTAATAAATACAGGGACCAGCCAATCTTTATAACTACTTAGGCCAGAAGAGAAGAAGATAATGGGCCTAAATAATAGCATGGATACTTAGGAAAAGTAGAGAAAAGAAGCAGTTAACAGTAAAGGTCACTGAACCATGAACTGGTTGCCAACTGTGATGTCTCTAGAGGTCTTTAAATACGGGATTTATTTCCATTTGGCCACAACAGCTTAGCTATATAACCCTGTCTGGTAAAGAAATAGAGTAGTTGACTCTTAAAGTGCTTTCTACACTGTGATTTTAAGACTATGGAAATTCAGAGGTAAAGCAGGACAATAGATATACCCCTCTGCCTCCAATATTTTTCCTTTAATTATGTACATACAAATGGATACCCTACTAGAAAATGTCCTGGGAAATATTCTTTTCAGTTAACATTACCTAAAGTTGATGAGGTACTTTAAACACATATCTCATAATATAAATCCAGTTGATATCAGAAAATTGCAAGAAATTAAAATATTTGCAAGTTTAACACAAAGGTAAAGTTACAATTTGGATATTTTCATATTGAAATCTTTATTTTTGAAGCATAATGGCAAAAATTTTGAATTTGTACTCATGAATTAGATAAAGTATCCAGATTCTTCATTGTCAGCAATGGATCATACAATTATTTTCATTATTAGTAGCTAAACAGTAGTGAATCCCTAAAATGATGTGATTTTTCTCTTTCTCATACATTGTGCTTTTTGAACAGCAAGGTTCAATGAACAAATATTACAGACTGGAATTGTAAATATCACATTCCAGAAGAATATGAATAAAGTAGTGAGTTATAAGATTTTTTTGAGAAGAAATACATTTGAATAAAATAGAAGAACACTCAAATATTTAAGCACTGAAGCTATCTGCAGTTGAACTGACAAAACCCAGTCACTGTTACACCAGAGAAATTATATGCATAGATACTCATGAATGATATTATCTCTAACAATTAAAAACTCTCAAGATATGTTAATATGAGATATGATTTCTTTTTAGGGAAAAGACTGAGTTTAACATAAAAGCCTGTCATTATGTCTTTCAAGTCTTCAGGCATACAAAATAGAGTGACTAAGAAGGACATTTTTAGAATATATTTAATTGGTACATAAAATACCATGAACTTTTCCCCTCCACTTAACTATCTCACTTTATTCTTTAGATCAGTAGCTCCAGAAACAATTCTGATTGTCACAGCTGAAGTGGGGGTGCTTTGGGCATCTACAAGGCAGAGGTCAGAGATGCTGATAAATATTCTATAACACACAAGAAAGCTTCCCATAACAAAGCATGATCCAACCCAAAATGCCAATAGAACCATGACTGAAAACTTTGCTATCTGCACAAAATATCTTGCACTATGCCTGATACACAAAATACCTTGCACTATGCCAGAAAAAGTTAATAAACTCCTTATTCCCTTCTATTTCTAAAAATGTCCCCACTGTACCCCAAAACAGTTATTAAATGGTGAAACTTGTTATTTGCCTGCTAAAGAGTCTGAAACTGAAATGCAGGTATCCAGCAATCTATGACGATGTGTATGCCACCTGACATAGGATCTCAGGATCATTTTTTGGTGGTATCGGTATCAGTTCAGTCACTCAGTAGCTTCCGACTCTTGGCGACCTCTGGACCGCAGCACGCCAGGCCTCCCTGTCCATCACCAACTCCCAGAGTTTACCCAAGCTCATGTCCATTGAGTTGGTGATGCCATCCAGCCATTTCATCCTCTGTCATCCCCTTCTCCCCCTGCCTTCAATCTTTCCCAGCATCAGGGTCTTTTCAAATGAGGGAGTTCTTCGCATCAGGTGGCCAAAGTATTGGAGTTTCAGCTTCAACATCAGTCCTTCAAATGAACACTCAGGACTGGCTTCCTTTAGGATGGACTGGTTGGATCTCCTTGCAATTTTGGTGGTAACAGTCCCTAAATCAATTTAGAAAGCCAGAAACCTAGATCTTTCTTTTTTCTTCCTTGAGATGTACAATTCATTACCAAATTCCATAGCTTTTACTTCATAACTATTTCTCCACTCCATCCACCTCTTTCTAACTCTATTACTACCACCTTGGGCAAGTTATGCAACAGCAATCACCGGAAATAATGCCTTGCTTTTTTCCCATTCCAACCTTACAAAGCAACCAGAATGCTTAAAAACTAATCTGATTATAGCACATTTAGCGCAAAAGCCTTCAATAGGGTCTCATTGCTCTTAGAGCAAAATCCCTAACATAGCCTTGCTAAGTAATTCTTTGGTGTTTTCTCATATTCCTTACCCCCTCTCCCACCTTTCTAACTTAGCTATGTAGGTCTTCTTCTCATTCTTGAGTGACCTTTGCTCCTTATTACTTCTGGTCCTGTTTATGCTATACCCTGAGATACACCTATTTTAAATTCCTACTCATCTCAGCCCTTAGCTAAAACAAACAAACAAAAAAAATATTTCTTCAAGGAGCTACCTTAAATTTGATACTAAATCTTATCAGAATGCTACTATGTTCTCACAGAGACCTAAACTTTTCTTCTACAGCATTTAACTATAGTCTTAAACTATAAATTTGTGATTATTCTATAGATGTCTGTTTCTTAAAATAGCCTGTAAGTTCTATGAGGGCAAGTATTTAACTATTTTGTTTTCCATCATTTCTCTAGAACTTATCGAGTTGAGGACACTATTTACATTGCATTCAAATATCTGTTGAAAGAGTGAACAAATGACAATAATGTCCCCAGTTGAAGGCACTTTCTTCCACCCATACCTTTAAAAATCCACTTTTTAAATTCTGCTGATACTATAGATATTTGTGTATATCTCTCTTTATCAATAAGCTCCATAAAAGCAGGCTGACTATCTATGCACTCACTGTGTCTAGTGTATTGTTTTATACACAGAAGGTGCTCCAAAATTTGTTTAGTTGAAAATCTGGGACCCTTATCTTCAAACAGGATAAGTCATGGAGGGTCAGCATTAAAGTACTTGATGGCATAATAATAAAACTACTCAACTGACAGTTAAATAACTTTGGATCAGATTCTATGCAAAATTAATCAGATATATCCTGCATAAATCACATAACCTTTTACATCTCAATTTAATGAAGATCCATCAACGTTAGGCAACTATGTGTCAGATCATACTCTAGAAACCTTCCCAGCAACTCTGTACAAGAGTTCAATATGCCAATTTTGTAGAGGGAGAAATATGAAGGTTAAGTAATTTTCTTAAGATCATGTATCAGGTAAGACATGGAAGATTGGCACTCAGGTCTGTCCAGCTCTTTTAATTCTTGCTGTTTTTGGAATACTGCATGACTTGTTTGTTTAAATTTAAAAAAAAAAAAGTTAAACCTTCAGTTCAGTTGCTCAGTCGTGTCTGACTCTGCGACCCCACAGACTGCAGCACGCCAGGCTTCACTGTCCATCAACAAATCCCAGAGCTTGCTCAAACACATGTCCATCGAGTTGGATGGTGATGGTTGGTGCCATCCAACCATCTCATCCTCTGTCGTCCCCTTCTCCTCCTTATTAAACCTTATTCTAATGTAAATTTGGTTCTAAAATCTTTTGGCTCCATGACATAAACAAAATAACTTTCAATGAAAAATTATTTACAAGGCAGCCCACTGAATGAGAGAAAATATGTGCAAATTATATTTCTGATAAGGGGTTATTATCCAAGAAACTCATACAACTCGATAGCAAAAAAACCAAATAATCTGATTTGAAAAATGAGTAGAGAATCTGACTAGACATTTTTCCAAGAAGACATATAGATGGCCAACAGTGACATGAAAAGATGCTCAACATCACTAACCCTGAAGGAAATGCAAATCAAAAGCACAATAGGATATCACCTCACATATATTAGAATAGCTATAATTAAAAAGACAATAGGGACTTCTCTGTGGCTAAGAGTATACATTCCCAATGCAGGGGGCCTGGGTTCAATCCTTCGTTAGGAAACTAGATTCTACATGCTGCAACTAAGAGTTCACAGGCCACAACTAAAGATTCTGCATACTGCAACTAAGACTCCATGCAGCCATATAAATAAGTAAATATTAAATAAACAAACAAAAAACAAGAAATAGGAATGTTGGCAAGGATGTGGAGAAAATAGCATACTTTGTGTATTAGTGAGAATGTAAATGCGTGAGGCCACTATGGAAAACAATATGAGGTCCTCAAAAAATTAAAAATAAAACTTCCATATGATCCAGCAGTTCCACTCTTGGGTATTCACCCAAAGCAAACAAAAACACTAATTTATATATATATATATATATATATATATACACACACACCCTATGTTCATTGCAGAATTATTTACAATAATCAAGACTTAGAAAAAATCTAAATGTCCATTACTGGATGAATGGATAAAGAAATATAAAGTAATTAGCTAAATAAATACATATATACACAATGGAATACTATAAAGCCATAAAAAGAAGGATATCCCGTAATTTGAGATGACATGGATGGACCTTGAAGGTATTATGCTAACTGAAATAAGTCAGGCAGAGGAAGAAAAATACCATATGACCTCACTTATATGTGGAATTTAAAAAAAGAAATAAAAAACAGGTTTATAGATACAGAGAACAGATTGATGATTGCCTAAGCTGAGGGTGAGGTGGAGGTGGAATGGATGAAAGAGGTCAAAAGTTATAAATTCCAAGTTATAGTAAATACATAAATTTTATAATGGAAGATACAATGTACAATAGAGGGAATATATTTACTAATATACTACTGCATTATTGAAAGTTGCTAAGAGAGTAAATCTTAGTTCTCATCACCAGGAAAAAAAATTCTAACTATATATGGTGATGGATTACTAGACTTATTGTGCTGATCACTTTGCAATGTATATAAATATAGAATCATTATATTGCACACCTAACTAATTATACCTTAACTGAAAAGACATTATTTAAATGAATATTCTGTATATTAATATATGAAATTAACATGCATACATAATTATTCTGTGTCACATATGGGCATGTTTTACACACATAAAAAAGGTTTTGGGGGAGGGAATGACTCATGTTATATTTTATTTTCTCATTAAAAAAGAACAATGTCCAAAGAGCCAATTCCATCTCTGCAAAATGATGTGATGTAACCTTTTAAGATAACTACTATGAATGTCAAATGTATACAACCAAGTATCAAATGTATATGTTCAGTTTGCTACACATTATAAAAACAACTCTGACCTCAGTTCTTCCATAAGTAAAAAAGAGACATAATCCTTGACTAGTATTCAATATCTCAACAATCCAGTACAGAAATTATGTAACTTATCATTATTTCCAATAAGCCTATATCAGGTCAAATTTACTTATTATCAATTATATTTATTCATTTAGTATTTATTCAATGGGGGGGAATAAAAAGCCTAAGTAAAAACACAAGCTGCTGCTGCTGCTAAGTTGCTTCAGTCGTGTCCGACTCTGTGAGACACCACAGACGGCAGCCCACCAGGCTCCCCTGTCCGTGGGATTCTCCAGGCAAGAACACTGGAGTGGGTTGCCATTTCCTTCTCCAGTGCATGAAAGTGAAAAGTGAAAGTGAAGTCGCTCAGTTGTGTCCGACTCTTTGCGACCCCATGAACTGCAGCCCATCAGAATCCTCCATCCATGGGATTTTTCAGGCAAGAGTACTGGAGTGGGGTGCCATCGGAGCACCCCTCAATCTCTTTATGAATTATCTAAAAAGAACACTGTTTGAAATGGCTCTTCTGTCATCCACAACGTCAATTTCTTAAAAGTACCTTTTAAGATGCCATATCTATCAGTTTTAATTGTGCACTGCTCTAAATTTTCTCCTAATAACACTGACCCACAAAATAAATGTCCTATAGCTAAAGCTAACTTTAACAACCGTTTAAATATTTTCCTACTCTCATATTTTGTTATAAAGCAATTACTCAGCTACATTTTTTCTTATACTTATTTTAGTATTTTCTATAGGTGTGTTTATACTGGCATATTATTTATCAAGTCGAGAGTATAACAGTTTAAAAACAATTAAAATGCTCATGGTGTTTTAATCAGTTTTTCAAACTTTATGTAAGATATTAATAGGTAGTAATTTTTAATTAATACAAAATCTTTTAAAAAATGAAATAAAAAGAAGCATATTGGATTTTAAATTGTTGAAATAAGGTTCAGAGGACACCAGTTGCTGTATAATGTAACTATTCTAGTGATGACCCTAACGTTTGGAATATATAGAAATGATTTGTGAATCTGTAACAAAGGTCCGTCTAGTCAAGGCTATGGTTTTTCCTGTGGTCATGTATGGATGTGAGAGTTGGACTGTGAAGAAGGCTGAGCGCCGAAGAATTGATGCTTTTGAACTGTGGTGTTGGAGAAGACTCTTGAGAGTCCCTTGGACTGCTAGGAGATCCAACCAGTCTGTTCTGAAGGAGATCAGCCCTGGGATTTCTTTGGAGGGAATGATGCTGAAGGTGAAACTCCAGTACTTTGGCCACCTCATGCGAAGAGTTGACTCATTGGAAAAGACTCTGATGCTGGGAGGGATTGGGGGCAGGAGGAGAAGGGGAAGACAGAGGATGAGATGGCTGGATAGCATCACTGACTCGATGGACGTGAATCTGAGTGAACTCCGGGAGTTGGTGAGGGACAGGGAGGCCTGGCGTGCTGCGATTCATGGGATCGCGAAGAGTCGGACACGACTGAGCGACTGAACTGAACTGAACTGAACTGAAGGATGAATACTGTTCAGCATCATTATTCATTCTGTGTATACCTATGAAATATTTAAAATGATAGCAAGCAAATAATAAAACTTGATACATATGGATGCACTGAAAAGCCACTTTTCAATTATCTTGCGTATTTAATTTATCCAGGTTTATCACAAGAAATGGGTGTCCTTAATGTCAAACATGGAGAAGGAAATGGCAACCCACTCCAGTGTTCTTGCCTGGAGAATCTCAGGGACGGGGGAGCCTGGGGGGCTGCCGTCTATGGGGTCACACAGAGTCAGACACGACTGAAGCGACTTAGCAGCAGCAGCAGCAATGTCAAACAGTCTAAAATCATTCTCTTTATGATTATTCTCTCTTAAACAATGAGTTACCTCAATCATTTATGTCCTAGTAATTCTGGATAAAACAGAATAAATACATCAATGTAAATTAACTCAGGATTTTTTTACATTATTCACAATATCACAACATAATTTCACATCTTAAAGTTGTGTAAGATTGTTGGTAATGAATTTAATGTTTTAAAATGAGCTACCTATAAATGACTAGAGCAAAAGACTCATCTACTTTTTCAAATTTCATTCTCAGGCTGAGTAATGCAGATGCTGTAGATTCACACAACTCAGTTCCATCTTTCCAGGTTGCTGTCATTATTTCAGAATGTAGGTTTCTAAAGATGGTTACTAAGTCATCCATCTATATAATTGAGCAATGAGAAAAATGTATCCACTGTTATGTAGATGAATAAATTCCAGTAAAGCTCATAAACACAATGGAAGATCCATGATGTGCTGTTTACTAGTGTGGTGCTGTGTCATTATTTGTCACAGAATCATAGTATGTACCAATTATTTCTTGTACCTGACTGCTCTACTTATTTCTTCAAATGCTTGGCAAAAAAAAAAAAGTAAGAGAGTGTTTCAAGTTCTCTATAGGAAGGTTATGTGGAGAATTGCTTTTTCTTTTGAATAATTTTCAAGATTTATATCAATTTGTGTGAAATAACTGAAAGCAACCCAAAACCTTCATGAGTAAATGAAAGAAATCTAAGGGAATGTCACATCTTCAGCAGTCATTAGGGTTAAAATGGCTATCTCTGAAAGGCTATAAGAACACAAGAAGCTCTTTACTTTATCCTTTCTACCAAAAAAAAGGAAAAGAATCATAGGCCATAATGCTACTGAGTCTCAATCAAATCAAATACCATTAAAAAAAAAAAAAAAAACCCAGCAGGAGTGGAGCTCAGCATCCTATTTATGCCACTGGATCAGAACAGTTAGGAGAGGGGAAGCCATTCTCACAAATCATTCTCTTGTTAAATTCTGTAGTGGGACTTCATTAAACCTCTTGGCTCTTAGCACTCCACTTTCAGCCTGTTCACAAAGAGCTCAGCTGGCAATACTGACTCTTTAAAAGTCTTCAATCACACATTGTCTTTGGGGGTTTTCTTCTTATAACCACAAATCATTTCTTTCTCATTAGCTCCTCAAATCTTCAGATAAATTTTCTTAAAACATTATTTTTAACTACAAAGCAACCAACAGCAACAACACAAAAAGCCACAACAAATCCCATAAGGGGGGTATTCTGAATAAGTTTTGAGTTCAACATTAAGAGTAGCAATACATATAATAGGAGGTGGTAAATATATATATATATATATATATATATATATATATATATATAAAATGTGTGTGTGTGTGTGTGTGTGTATCCCATTCCCTGAAGCCCTGAAGTGCTGTTTACTCTAGTACCATTGACTTTACTGGGCCTTCTTTACTACTCCTTCAGGATGAGCCCCCGGAGAGACAGCTCAGAGGTGGCCTTAACCCGCAGTGCCGGTGTGAGGCTCCCGGCCAGCTCAGTCAAATTAGGCCCGAAGCTGGAGCGATACCACTCAGCCATACAGAGATCAGAGTCTGTCAAGTGTGCAAGCCCGTCCCGCACTGAGTTCCTCGTGGCTCCTGTGGATGTCGCCAGCAAGCGCCACCTCTTCGAGAAAGAGCTGGTGGGCCAGAGCCGAGAGGGCCCAGCTTCCAGCCGCAAGGAGAACTTGCAGCTCTCAGGGGTAGTGACGTCGCGGCTCAACCTATGGATCAGCAGGACCCAGGAGTCAGCACAGCAGGGCCTGCAGAACCAGGAGACGCAGAGAGAGTCAGCAGCTGGCAGGAGGCCCCAGTGGAAGAAGAAGCCAGAGCCCCCACTGGGTGCCGAGGTGTGAGGAGCCAGTCTCAGGCCAGCAGCTGTGCCAGTTGCCTCTCCTGCCCGCTTTCCGCCTTGGACCTGGGAGGACGCTGGCCGGCATCTTCCCCACACCCCTGTGGGGGCAGGCGTGCCCTGTGCCTTGTCTGGCTGCGGGCACTGCGTGTCTGCACACAGCCTCGCCACTCTGTCCACACCGACTCCTGCTCTTCCTCCTCCTCTGGGGCTGTCATCTCCGTGCACCTCTCTGCCACATGTCATGAAGAATCATTCCCAAAGGAACAGCCTGCCATCTCTTGTCAGAGTGTGGCACACATGTCTCATACATATCAAGCTTCTTAAATTCATCAGGTAAAACTTTGAGGGCCTCATAATATGTGTTTCCTCAAAATGTTGAACTCACAGTTATTTTTTTTAATCTGAAATACTTTATTTACCATTTCAAGTAGTGAACTCACAGTCCTTAACTACAGTCTTGGATTATAGCAAACCTGACCTGAACCTGCAGAAAAGGCCCTCTGACACTGTTAGTTTTGGATCTGACTCAAATAACCACCTTATTGGTTGGAAACAATGCACTATTATACTGCCAGCTTTTCCGAAATCAGCAATTTAAGCAAAGTGTTCCAACAAATGATTTAAATGAAGTCAACATCAAAGAAAGGGAATTCAGAACTGAAGGGTCCAGTTTTTTCTCTCTTACTTCTTTTCTCTTTAGATATTATACCAGCTCTAAAAAGCAATATGACTCTTAAACTCAATCAGATCTCATATGCTGATAAAAAGCTAAACATGGTGAAGCCTGTTTATGGGAACCACAAACTTACAAAAGGCCTTCTTTCCCCTAGAGTTTGTTTTTGAATGCAAGTTTATAGAAGTTTATCCCTCACTGCTGGCAATAAAATCCACAATCAACTACATTGTTTTATTTCTACTCAAATTTTAATTTTACATCCTGAAATAATTATATAGTGGTCCATAAAAAAAAAAAGGCCAGACATACAACATGTGATATTGTGTAAGATTCACATGCGGTTTGGTAATCTTCAAAGCTGTTATTTCACATCTTAGAAAAGGTTCAATGCACAAATGTGCATTTGTTTTAAATGTGTACGTCTGATCCATTTTTGAGACTGTTAAAGTTTTAAATTATATAGTAGTTATTACTGGAGACCATCTATCAAATGATTTTTAACTCTAATTAACTCAATTGTTCCAATATATGGATTATAACTATGGAAGAAGCAATGAATGAATTGAGTATTCTTTATTTCAGCAGGAAATTTAGCAGCATTGAACATATTAGGAGGGAAAATAATTATGTTTAAAGATCAAAGGGAGTCATGTTAATTATGGATCTGTTTAAAAAAAAACTGGGTCTCAAATGTACATCAAATACACACAATTAATAAAAACAAAAAACATTTTAATCTAAATGTAGAATTTTTTGTGTGTACCTAACTTATTTTCTGTTTCCTGAAGCAACTAGAATAAGAATTGACATTTTTTTTAAAACCACAGTTACAGAAGACTTGATGGTCATCGTTAACTTAAAAGTGTTTATCGTATATCTGTGTAAAGTGATGGAGGCGCACATATGACTCTGACCTTCATCTCTTCATACAGCCAGTGACAGGCACCTAAAGGGCACGAAAGCTACAGGTAGTCCTGATTCTGACACATATGAAGACACATCGCTGGAATGACCTCTTTCTCTTTCTACACATTCTTCATAGCATCTTTCTTGCTTCTGTTATTGAGCATTTCAGTGCTTCACAGTGTGCTACCATTTCATATTAGCTCATTAATTTCCACAAAGTCCTATGAGGAAGATATTCTCACTCCCATTTTACAGACGAGAAACCTAAGAATCAGAGATTTCACTTCTTCTATATTCAGCTTTTGAATCCATATGTGTGTCAGAAAAGAGTGTGTTGTTAGTTCTACCCCACAGAATTTTCCTAAAGCAGCAGCAAAAATATCTCCCTAAAACACAGTCCAACAAATATTGAGGACTGATTTTGACAGACCGGCCTCAGTATTAAAGAACCACAGAAAATTATAATTGCATAAAAGCAAAACAATGACCAAACTATGCATCAATCAGCTATAAAACACTTTCAAATTTCTATGGTCAAAATAAATATTACTGGGACTGTAATGGGTTTTAAGGTGTTTTGGAAGAAGATGAGAAAAATAATCATAACAACCACCACTTTTGCATAAGCACTTCATAACCCATAAACCACTTTTTTTAAATATAAATTTATTTATTTATTTGGAGGCTAATTACTTTACAATATTGTATTGGTTTTGGCATACATCAACATGAATCCACCATGGGTGTACACATGTTTCCCATCCTGCATGCCCCTCCCAACCTCCTTCCCCATACCATCCTTCAGGGTCATCCCAGGGCACCAGCCCCAAGCATCCTGTATTATGCATCGAACCTGTACTGGCGATTCCTTTCATATATGATATTATACATGTTTCAATGCCATTGTCCCTAATCATCCCCCCCCACCTCCCACAGAGTCCAAAAGACTGTTCTATACATCTGTGCCTCTTTTGCTGTCTCACATACAGGGTTACCATTACCATCTTTCTAAATTCCATATATATGCGTTAGTATACTGTATTGGTGTTTTCTTTCTGGCTTACTTCGTTCTGTATAATAGGCTCCAGTTTCATCCACCTGATTAGAACTGATTCAAATGTATTCTTTTTAATGGCTGAGTAATACTCCATTGTGTATATGGACCACAGCTTTCTTATCCATTCATCTGCTGATGGACATCTAGGTTGCTTCCATGTCCTGGCTATTATAAACAGTGCTGTGATGAACATTGGGGTACACGTGTCTCTTTCAATTCTGGTTTCCTTGGTGTGTATGCTCAGCAGTGGGATTGCTGGATCATAAGGCAGTTCTATTTCCAGTTGTTTAAGGAATCTCCACACTGTTCTCCATAGTGGCTGTACTAATTTGCATTCCCACCAACAGTGTAAGAGGGTTCCCTTTTCTCCACACCCTCTCCAGCATTTATTGCTTGTAGATTTTAGGATAGCAGCCATTCTGACTGGCATGAAATGGTACCTCATAGTGGTTTTGATTTGCATTTCTCTGATAATGAGTGATGTTGAGCATCTTTTCATGTGTTCGTTAGCCATCTGTATGTCTTCTTTGGAGAAATGTCTGTTTTGTTCTTTGGCCCACTTTTTGATTGGGTTGTTTATTTTTCTGGAATTGAGCTTCAGGAGTTGCTTGTATATTTTTGAGATTAGTTCTTTGTCAGTTGCTTCATTTGCTATTATTTTCTCCCATTCTGAAGGCTGTCTTTTCACCTTGCTTACAGTTTCCTTTGTTGTGCAAAAGCTTTTAACCATAAACCACTTTTATGAGACTGCTTTTATTTTCTTAATTGTTTTTTAAAACTTTCTATCATGTTTGATGTTTACAGTCTACGTACATTCACTTTCTTTTCAACAGATGAGAACACTGACTCAAAGAAGTTAACTGATTTGAGGGGCAGTCCTTGATTGGCTCAGACAGAAAATGGTACATGAACATCAATGATGTTCCTAAGAATGCAATAAGCAATGAGACTAAGAAGGCAAAGTAAACAAAGTGTACCTGCAAGGAAGATATTAAGCAGAAGATATTAAGAAGAGGTGGCAGGAATACATAGAAGACTACATAAAAAAGATCTTCATGACCAAGATAATCATGATGGTGTGATCACTCACCTAGAGCCAGACATACTGGAATGTGAAGTCAAGTGGACCTTAGAAAGCATCACTATGAACAAAACTAGTGGAGGTGATGGAATTCCAGTTGAGCTATTTCAAATCCTGAATGATGATGCTGTGAAAGTGCTGCACTCAATCTGCCAGCAAATTTGGAAAACTCAGCAGTGGCCACAGGACTGGAAAAGGTCAGTTATCATTCCAATCCCAAAGAAAGGCAATGCCAAAGAATGCTCAAACTACCGCACAATTGCACTCATCCCACACACTAGTAAAGTAATGCTCAAAATTATCCAAGCCAGGCTTCAGCAATACGTGAACCGTGAACTTTCAGGTGTTCAAGCTGGTTTTAGAAAAGGCAGAGGAACCATAGATCAAATTGCCAACATCTGCTGGATCATCGAAAAAGCAAGAGAGTTCCCAAAAAACATCTATTTCTGCTTTATTGACTATGCCAAAGCCTTTGACTGTGTGGATCACAATAAATTGTGGAAAATTCTGAAAGAGATGGGAATAACAGACCACCTGACCTGCCTCTTGAGAAACCTGTATGCAGTTCAGGAAGCAACAATTAGAACTGGACATGGAACAACAGCCTGGTTCCAAACAGGAAAAGGAGTATGTCAAGGCTGCATATTGTCACCCTGCTTATTTAACTTATATGCAGAGTACATCATGAGAAACACTGGGTTGGAAGAAGCACAAGCTGGAATCAAGATTGCCGGGAGAAATATCAATAACCTCAGATATGCAGATGACACCACCTTTATGGCAGAAAGTGAAAAGGAACTAAAAAGCCTCTTGATGAAAGTGAAAGGAGAGTGAAAAAGTTGTCTTAAAGCTCAACATTCAGAAAACAAAGATCATGGTATCTGGTCCCATCACTTCATGGGAAATGGATGGGGAAACGGTGGAAACAGTGTCAGACTTGACTTTTTTGGGCTCGAAAATCACTGCAGATGGTGACTGCAGCCATGAAATTAAAAGATGCTTACTCCTTGGAAGAAAAGTTATGACCAACCTAGATAGCATATTAAAAAGCAGAGACATTACTTTGCCAACAAAGGTCCATCTAGTCAAGGCTATGGTTTTTCCAGTGGTCATGTATGGATATGAGAGTTGGACTGTGAAGAAGGCTGAGAGCTGAAGAATTGATGCTTTTGAACTGTGGTGTTGGAGAAGACTCTTGAGAGTCCCTTGGACTACAAGGAGATCCAACCAGTCCATTCTGAAGGAGATCAGCCCTGGGATTTCTTTACAAGGACTGATGCTAAAGCTGAAACTCCAGTACTTTGGCCACCTCATGTGAAGAGCTGACTCATTGGAAAAGACTCTGATGCTGGGAGGGATTGGGGGTGGGAGGAGAAGGGGACGACAGAGGATGAGATGGTTCGATGGCATCACTGACTTGATGGACGTGAGTTTGAGTGAACTCCAGGAGCTGGTGATGGACAGGGAGGCCTGGAGTGCTGCGATTCTTGGGGTTGCAGAGTCGGACACGACCGAGCGACTGAACTGAACTGAACTGAACCTGCAAGGAACTCACAGTCAACTGAGCAGATATTGAAATGCAATAAGGGTGGCAACAGAATCCAATGCATCCATGGTCACATATCCCTAGCCTGATACTGGGGTGAGGATTGTCTACAGAGCTTTCTGGAACATGCCTATCTAAGCTGCCTTCAAGGACAGGAGTAGTTACAGAAGAATTACGGAAGTAATTACAGATAGAAGATGTAGAAGATAGGTCAATGGGGGCAGGGCATTTTAGACCAAGACTTAGGAAAAGAAAAGCCCAGACATAATGGACATGGTGACATTTACATGAAAAAAAATGTAAACAATATACTACTACTACCCTGAAGGCAGGAACCAGAGAGGACTAAGTAGCTAGGGGGAGCAGGATTGAAGTATTTTGAATCCTATCATTAGAGATGGGAAGCATGACTATGTTTTATGGATGGAACTAATATAACTCAATCTGTGTTTCACGTCAACATACCTGTTGTGTGGAAGATGGATTCTATGAGACAAGATGGAGGCACAGAAACTGGTTAGATGTTAATAGTTTCACTGGGCAAGAGATAATAAAGCAGTGATAAGAAGATACAAAAGGTGTTGAGAGATATTTAAAAAGCAAAATAAATAAGATTTTAAGGTGACTGACATTTGAGATATGGAAGAGTAAAGCATGACCCCACCAACACCTAAGCTGCCTACTACTGTGTATCTGCATGTTGCATTACCACCAGCTGAAATGAAGAATATGGAAAAATTCAGCTTCTTATGGCTCATCTGCACCTGTGTTCACTGCATAACTACTATTTCCTCTGAATTAATACTCCCACACTGGGTAAGGAGAATCTTAAAAGCTTAGACAAACCTGATAGTTCCTTCTTGTTTTACTGAAAATCATAACTATGGTTAAATTCCCAATTCATTGGGGTGTTAAATAGGAGTCAGTCATAGACTGTAGTGCCCAAGATATTTCAGCAAAGGTTTTCTGTTTTTGTTTTGAGGCACAGAGTTCACCAGCAGCAAAAAGAGGAGCTCTAGGAAACATTCCATCAGTAGCAATAAAGTCAGCAAAAAGACTGCACTGGTCTTTTTTTTTTTTTGCCATTGTGTCTCTCTGGTCCCAGTCAATCTTAGGCTTCAAGGCTCAGCGTTCCAGAGGCTGTCAGTGGATAATCAATTCTAACGAAGAAGCGCTCTGTTCCTTCATTGCATGGAAGGCAGAATACTTATGGGAAACATCAGACAAAATAATATTTCTTCAGGACAGAATAGAATGCACATCCTTGTGATGATTCATGTGAACTTTCCTATTGTATGCCAAGAATACATTTAAAAGAGATAGCAACATCATTCATGATACCATATTTTAGAACTAAAAAAAAAATAATAAAATAATAAAACAGGTGATGAAATGGACAGAATGGAGCAATTTCACATCAAGGGAAGAAAAATGGACAAGCACTTATAGGAAAAGAGCTGGAGTTTCACAGAAATCCCATTTGTCTGGTTACAGAGCATCACCTGGTTTAGAGATGTGTGGCATCTGCCTTTTCTTTTAACAGAGCTATTGCTGAAAGGGCAGAAAAAGCAACTGTTTCTTAAGGTTCAAAGACTAACTGGTCCCTGTGAGAGGCCTGTGGAGAGTGCAGTGGGGTGTGAACTGAACGTCCAGCTTCCTGTGTCTGACTGGCCCAGTACTCAGGGCTACAGGGAAATGAAGGACTATATGTCTTTTAGTGCCTATTGTAAGAAAGACATACAAAATGGGATTAGATTTTCTTAATGGTTCAAGTCAGCAGAGATAACATGTGATTGCTTGGGAAATGGCTGGTATATGGAAGTTCTTTTTCATTTTGGTTTCCTGTGACAGGCACAGCGATGGGAATACGATCACTCTGGTGATAGAGAGTCACAAATTTACTTTGTCAATGAAATTGTGACAGTAATAAGAGCTGCTTTATCTGTGAAGTAGCAAAGGGGGTGGAAAGATTAATAATGCCATCGACTTTACCCTGTTTAAGCAATGAATATCGCTGAACTAAAGAGCTGTAAAAAAATCTTAGGGCGGAGGACAAACTTGGAAATGGAAGAAATTTGGAGTTAAAACTCTTAAGGTTTTATCGACTATCTTTCTTTCAAGAGAGCATGCTTCAAAACGTGGAATTATTTAAAAAGCTATAGATATGATTGCCATCATAAATCCAAATTTTAAATATTTTGCCATTACTAGAAGTGCTAAATAAAGTTGTTTTTCTTCCCTTATTTTTCTGTAAGTGTTTTGAAGGGGCAACCATCATGATTTTCTAAAAGGCTACTTTCAACAAAGAAACAAATGTACCCATTTTTACATTAACTATGAATTTATTCAAAAATGAAAACAAGTAGGAAAACAGGTTGACCATCATGTGATTTCAAGAAGAATCTCAAGGCCCACCTGGCGCACATCTAATAAAGGCCTAATAGGTGTAGGTTAAGATAGTAAAATTATATAAAACAAACCCACAACCATTCTCAAAACACCAACCAGAGGCATATATTTCAGCAGTTTCAATGGCACACTGTTTAAAAACTTGGCTGGGTGCCTCTCTGCATCTATTCTGTTTCAGTTGGACTTTACATTTTATAGGTATGTCACAACCTATAAAATGGTTATATATACCACATTATATATCTATTTCCTTAAAAGATGGGGCCATTGTGCAATATGCAACACTAGTTTAGAAGATAATTCATTTCTACCATGACAGCAATCTTAACACTTGTTGACATTAAAATGCAAATATAATAATGATTCAGTGACTGAACAACAACGTAATCAATCAAAATTGACACAATATTTCTTTAAAAAGATGCTTCAATTTGTTTGTGTATTTTAGGTTTACAAATAGAATTCTTGAGGAGGTGTGTAAATGTTATTACCGGATGGAGGGAAAATGGTGCATACAAACACAAGGCATAAATATAACAATATTGATGATTTACATTTATAGATTTTGATTATTTCAGAAAATGACAGAATATCAAGTTTAGTTTGAATTTTCTGGTTAACTCAGAGTTAAATAGAAACACTTTTGTATTGCTATCATTCCAAACAGCATTACTTCATCATTTTTTATTGGTCATGTAATGGACATTAATAATTTTTCAATAGGTCAAATTACTACAGATCCTTTGAGTTGCTGAACATTTTTCCATGACAGTAACACCCCATTACACATGAAATGTAATCATTTTTGAAATCATTTCTATTCCCAAAGGGTCATAATTTTCATTAAATTATCTAGTTATTTTGCATAACCTCAACATTAAATCTAGCACTACCTTTGATGGCATTAACAAGATCCAGCACATTAAGTTTAAAAGTCAAAGTTTTTTTTTAATAAAAATATAATGATTTATATTTGAGAAGTTTTAATAATGTATTACATAATAAATTATTATGATTATATTACTTCAGATTTCTCATTTACAATTGCAAAGGGAGAACTGTCTAGAATTATCTGAACATTACTATTTTTCTTATGAAATAACTAATATTATTAAAATTAAACAATGAAGCTATCACTAACAATAACACTTGTATAGTACAATGCTCCTTACTTATAAAACACTTTGTAACACACAACATGTTAAGCTTTTTATATGTATAATCTAATTGAATACTTGAAAAATGCTGAAAGGTTGGTATTACTGTCCACTTTTTATACATGGAGCAACTAAGACTCAAGAAATGTAAATAACTTTTTCTAGGTCACACATTAGGTAAACGACAGAAATAAGATTCAACAACATTCTATCTGACTCCAATGTCTATAGTCTTCACTACACAATTCTTCGTAATGTACTTCTTCCAGCTCTGGTAATTCCCGAACTCTAGAGTAATTTTTAAAGCCCTTTATTCTTTCTGTAAGTTCATCCGATAACTTCTCATTACAAGGACTGATGAGCTTGCATGAAAACAAAAAATAAAAACAAGTTTCTGTGCCCCAACGAAGATCTATTAAATCAGGTTCTCCAAGGGACATGCCTAATAACCCAGATATTTAATAAGCTTCAGATAAGCTCAGATATATATGATGAGATATTTCAGATAAGCTCAGATAACAAACTTCATCTAAGTTTAGGAAACCCTGTCAAGCCCCAGGTTTTACTTTGCTCCTTTCAAACACAGACCACCAGGCAGTCGTCATAGATGACAAGCTCTTCAAATATGATTTAATGGAACCTACTGTTGGCACTCAGAATCAAAGTCACCAGAAGATGTTGAATTTCCCCTGGGACATCCCTGTGAAACTTCTACCACTCCAGTAGAATTCTCGTTGGAGTCCAAATGCCTATTTCAAATTGTAACAAGCATTATATAATGTATCTACTAGATGCCTAGTACCATGCTAAGCATTGAAGAGTGCATAATAGAAAAGTCAAAGAAATCACTAAGTTGAGAATGGAATATTTAAGGAAATACACAGATAAGATCTCTAAAAAGAGCAGAATTGAGATTTCAAAGAAAAAAATCAAAAAAGCAAGTAATTCTCCAATCAGGGTTAATTTTAAAATGTTAGAACCAATCATAAGTGTACTGGGGGTGGAAAATCAAATGCTCATCCTTACTTAAGAAACTTTTTTCCCCCAAAACTTCTGCCTGGAGCACAAGGATCTATTGCCCAACATCAATTCTAAAAATTAAATATTTATTGCATTTGGAATGAGGAAAGGAAAAGGTTATTTTTAAGCTCATACTGACTCCAATAGTGCCTTGATTTGGGAGAATGGCATTGAAACATGTATAATATCATGTATGAAACAAGTCACCAGTCCAGGTTCGATGCACGATACTGGATGCTTGGGGCTGGTGCACTCGGACGACCCAGAGGGAGGGTATGGGGAGGGAGGAGGGAGGAGGGTTCAGGATGGGGAACACAGGTATACCGGTGGTGGATTCATTTCGATATTTGGCAAAACTAATACGATTTTGTAAAGTTTAAAAAAAAAAAAAAGTGAACCACAAATAAAATACAGAAATCAAAAACAACTATGCTACAAAACTTCTTATAACTGTTTCCTGCTGTCAAATGAATTCATTTTTTCATTAGTTTCCTTTGCAGTAACTAGTGTTTTTCTTCATTTAATCTCAAGGAAAAAAAAATACATATACAGCTTTTCAAGTCACCCTTGAAAACTTTCCTTTGTTTCTATTCCTTAGTTATCTTTCGCTGTTGGTGATTATTTTACTTTCTTTCACATTTGTGCATATTATTCTAGCTTGTATTGTAATGCACATATTTTAATACTTGGATAAGATAATAACTTCTCAACAATATACCGATATTTCATAAATTTATTAAAAAAAAAACCCTATGCAGTTGAAATAAGAACTTCTAAATTCCTTAAGTAGTTTTGGATTTGATCATTTCTACTCCAGTTTTCACTGAAATCCAGGCTTGGGAACACAAATTCCATATGGAAAACTTTCCAAATTTCCATATGGAAAACTTAAGGCTGAATTAACTTTGGAATTGAGTATAAGATTGCAGGAAGAAACTCTATTTTGATTTCAATGTCTACTATAGACACAGAAGAACAGCCATTATTTATAAAAGCATCAAATTCCCAAGATAAAGGACTTTATAAAGTGAAACATTTCTCTGACTAATGTAACAGACAGTCAAACTCCCTGTCACCATTGCCTGGAGATAGACACACCTTTTCATGTCTTGTATTCATCCTGGGCTACTTTCACTCCCTCTGGAGGGCTTTTGAACTCGAACTTGACATCTCTTATATTTATGCTTTTTCTAAATGCAAAAGGCTTTTTTTTCCTTACAGTTTTAGTCTTATGTGGAGTTCAAATCTAACTTAGATTAAAGAGAAGGAGTCTAGGCCTTAGAAATTCAATGTTTGTTCTTGATCTTTTCTCTTTTTTTTCTTTTGTTTTTATGAGGTTGAGCTGAAAACCCCAAAGTGGGACATAATGGCTTTAGAGACAGGAAGGAAATATTCTTTATTCTTTTTTTTTTTTTTTCCTAGTGTAAAAAGCCCACAAGGCTCTTTTGTAGAAAGCCCACAGTAGAAGCAGTCCCTCAAAAGGCACTTTTTTCTTCATAATAGCCTTAGAGGAGACAGTGCTCAGAAATGATGACAGAGCAAGTGTTGCTAATGTCATACTCAGAAACAAGCTAAGTGGTTTACAGCCAAAATCCCTTTTCACTCTATATACTTGTCAAAATATGGATTTTTTTTTCATCAACACAAAGTTCTTTAAAGGTCACTGTCTCTCAAATTCCACAATAAATAATGTCCCTAAAAAAAAAAAAAAAAAAGAAAGTTCTCAGATAAGACATAGTAAGAAATAGTCAGCATGACATCATGGAAAAAGGAAAAAGATATTATGAGAGTGAAAAAAACATATGAAATTATGGACTCAAAGGAGTTGACAGAACCATTTCTACATAGCAGTTATAGACATGACTTTGATGTTCAAAAACTTGTAGAAAATGGCATCCATTATGGTTCACATCACACCAAATAATAAATCTTCATCAAAATTAACGAGGTACAAACGTGATTCATTCATTCAACATTTATTGAGTGTCTGTTAAGTCACAGGCACTGTGTGCACAGAAAAAGACTGCAAAAGACCCTACTCTGTGGATGCATCTTATATTCTAGAAGGAAACAATCCTTTCACCTTTTTGTTCTGAACAGACACTTGAAAGTGCATGACCTAAAGGAACAGTAGATTTATTTCCACTTAAATATCAAATTTTTTTGGCAATACCTGTCATTTAATTAAAGCTCTATGTTTGAAGACCCAGAGATTGAAGCACATTCTCTTCCTCTACCTGCCCAAGACGAAAAAGCTCTTGTACTTCCCCTGTAACAAACACTTAAAGGGTTCCCATAAGCAAAACAAAAATTTCCTTTAAATATGTTTGAAATAAAATATACATAGCACTATTTAAAGTCTATAATTTATACAAACTAATTTATCATATTCTAAAATATCAATGTTGTATCTCATATTATAAGTCAATCTCAAAAATGTTCGCTAGATCTTACCTTGGACCGTCAGAGTGGCTGATGCTTCAGCTTTTCCAACCATGTTTTCTGCAACACAAGTGTATGACCCCATGTCACCAGCTGTCACCTTCCGAATTTTCAAGGTATGATCATCTCTGATTTCATATCTAGTGACATAACAAAAGCAAGCACAAAAAGTTAAGTGAGCTTCTACTTGAAGAATCCCATCGTTACAATTGTGGCATATTTAGACATCAACTCACATGCAATATTTTCTTCAGAAAATTTAAAGCAAAAGGTAAATAATGTGGCAATCCTCTATGTAAGCATGCACATAGAAATGAGCATTTTTTTATATTCACAGGGGCAAAAATATTACACTACTTTTTAAAAATAAAGCTTATTTATTTTTAGTTAAGGATAATTATTTTACAATATTGTATTGGTTTCTGCCAAACATCAACATGAATCAACCACAGGTATACCTATGTCTCCTCCCTCTTCAACCTCCCTCCCACGTCCCTCCTCATCCCACCCATCTAGGTTGTTACAGAGCCCCCTTTTGAGTTCCCTGAGTCATATAGCAAATTCCCATTGGCTATCTATTTTACATATGGTAATGTATGTTTCCATGTTACTCTCTCCATGTATCCTACCCTCTCCCTCCTTCCCACTTATGCGTTCATAAGTCTGTTCTCTAGGTCTGTATCTCCATTGCTGCCCTGCAAATAGATTCATCAGTATCATCTTTCTAGATTCCATACATATGCATTAACATATGATATTCCATTAAGCTACTTTTTAACAGAATATTTTTGGGCAAAGTTGACACTTATTCAGTTCTTTCCCCAAGCTCCTGTACTCAGAGTAAAATTTAGGTGATCATTAAATAAATTCTTATTTATTTAAATAAATTATATGTCAGACTTTAAGTCTTCTGTAGGTTTGCTATTTTAAAATTCTTATAACAACTTATAAAGTATTACGCTCATCTCCATTTGGCAGATGAGAAAACTGAGACATAGGAAGGTAAGGTAAATTGGCTTTGTTCTTCAGCTATTTTAATGGCAGAGTTGGTATTTGTACCCAGACAGTCTCATGCTAGAATTCTCTTGCCTTGTCTCATTTTCCTTTTTCTTAAATTTTGAATGTCCCTTGAAATTTCACTTTAATCTTCTTTTTACTCTACATGAAATCCCTGAGTTAAACTATCCAGTAGGTTATATATTGATCGGCTACACAAATATTTCTAGCTCCTATTTTATGTAAGTTCAAATTCATTATATTGACTAGTAATTAGACATCATATCCCACAGACACCTACTATTTAATATGTTATATAAAATTTTCTTTTCTTACCCTAGCACATAAAACAACTCCCTCTCCTAACACAATCTACCTGTCTTCCTTCACCAGTTCCCTATATGTAACAAATCATTCAATTCATCAGTTTGGTCTTGATAATGGACCCCTATCCTATTTCCATCTTATCTCCCCATTCAGGCAATTCACATCTCTTATCTGGATAACAACCATGGTGACCCAGCCACTGGCCTCACCCCCACTGATGTGATAGCCCTAATGCTAAAAATTTTATTTTCTCTAACAAGCAATCAGGTTCATAGTAATGTCTCTCTTGGCTCATCAAGTACATGCCATATGATTAAAAATCCTTTAATCCATACAAAGTCTTGTGAATTCAGCCTCTCTGTCTCCAGCCTGATTTCCCATAACTTCTTGCCCCAGGCTCCACGTGCTGCCATGCTAACTTTCCACTACACAAAACTTTCTTAGATTTGTGTCTGTTTTATGATATCTCTTTTCCTAAATATTCTTCTCCTCTTTCTGTTTATCAAGTTGATATGTTTTTCAAGACATTGCTTCTCTGTCACTTCCCTTTGAGAACTCTCTCCTGATTTTCTGCTCCCACAGGTCTACCTTTATGCAATAAAAAGGTTTGCTATGTCACTCTGAATCTATCCATACATGTCTCCTTTGGTGAGTTCACTGACAACAGAAGCTTTATCGAAACCATTGCTGTAACCCGCAAACCTAATAGGGGCTCAAGGTATGTTTGGTGAATGAACGGCCACAGGAGAAATGACAGCCTCAAGACAGTGCCTGAAAGTTTCATTTCATTACCTCATTCCCTAAGGCTGGGAGTGTATCTCTGCTTCTAGGCAATTTAAGGATTTGACAGATACCAAGAAACTCTGACCTCTTCTACCATTCCCTGGTGATATTGTAGCTAAGGAAAAGGAAGTCTGCTTTTTAATTGGTTCATAGTTGTATCTATAATGCTGTACCTCCCTTCCCTACCTACTCCCATATAAGACATTGGTATTAACTGTAGTCTGTCTGGACAAAGAGAAAACTGTTTAAGGATTAGCACATCTTACAAGGGTTCCTGGGCATGTTGGGGTCATGAACGTACAGTTTTATCTGAAACTCTCAGAGAAAGCATGGCAACCTTCTGATTCTAATTATCTCTGTTACTGTGTCTGGCCCAAGGAGATCAAAGAGTCCAGAGAAAACCATTCTAGTGGCTTACATGTGAACAGTGGTCAGATGAGAACCACAGAAATTCCAGGTAGATGAATCCCATCATTAAATTCTCACTCATACCTGGACTTGGGCAGTTCCCCATCATCTTTCCTCCATCGTACGGTGGGCACGGGGTCACCTCGGGCCTCACATTTAAATTCCGCACTGTCATCCACAGTGACTGCCAAGTTACTAGGTCTCTTCACAAAGGACGGTCTCTCTAAAATTAGAAAAAGTCATCTCAAAAAAATACAGAAACTTAAAGCCATTTTGGATGTTATGGAAGAGCAGATTTAGAATTTAAACAAAGTATTCCACAGAGTTCCCCACTTCTCCTCTCTTGGTGTGGTGTTTCCTCCTATTTGTCTTTCTATGTCTTGGCTACTTTATTTAAGGCTGCTTTACTAATTTCATCTGTCTTTTTTCCATTCCCCAAATACTGGTTTACCTGCGAGAAGAAGCCATTTCTTTTTCCCTTGTTGTTGTTTAGTCGCTCAGTCATGTCTGACTCTTTGTGACCCTAAGGACACTAGCCCTTTGTCCATTCTCCAGGAAAGAATACTGGAGTGGGTTGCCATTTCCTTCTCTAGAGGATTTTCCTCACCCAAGAATCAAACCCACATCTCCTGCACTGGCAGGCAGATTGCTGCATAAACGTACTAAGTAATAATAAGAGATTCACTTTACAGTTAAGCCAGTCAAATAAAACTGTACTTACCTAACACAGTGAGCTCTGCTACTTCACTTTCACGCTCCCCAACCATGTTGGTACCAACACAAACATATTTGCCTGCATCACTTTTGCGGGTGTAAGTAATCATGAGCTTTCCTCCTCGTATCTTAAAAAAAAAATTTTCACATGAATATCATTAAAATTGCTTTAGTAATTTTTATATGATGGGGTCTTTGTAAGTGAAGTCAACTTTCTAAACATGCAAAGAAAGCCTAATTAAATAAAAAAGCTGATGTGTAGTATTTGCCATATTTATAGGTAATAACTTTAAACAGAATTTATTCCAAAGGTACCATATAAAAGAGGCAAAATATTTCCTTACCTACATTTCTTGTAACATTATTATATTCTGTATAACTAGAAATTTCTGTTTCCAGACGGGCTGGGTTCTTTCATATTATTTAATTAAAGGAAAACCAAAAAACTGCATGAGCAATTTGGTTAATAAGTGGAAAAAAGAAAAAGGAAAAATTTTTTTAATTCATGTGTATTTGATTTATAATACTGTGTTAATTTCTGCTGTATAGCAAAATGATTCAGCTATAAATATATGTACATTCTTTTTTATATTCTTTTTCATTATGGTTTATCACAGGATATTAAATACAGTTCCCTATGCTATATAGTAGGACTGCACTGTTTGGGAAATTCTTAATACTATGTGACTATAATTAATATGCAAATACATATTAGCTATAAGTAATTTCAAGAACCATATTCTAGTATTACAAGATGTGGAAACAAAACTATTTCTCAGTACTTAACTTGCCAGAGTTGCTTTAAAGGAATATATCTTAATTTCCAAAACATTGCAGAAACTGACATGTCCTAAAAAACATAGATTTTATTTCTGCCCAACAGTTTCTTAGGGACTTAGGAGGCAGAGACAGAACAGATCCCAATAAATAAATCATCTGGGAATTCATTTGGGTACACTCTTGAACACTTAATTACTTGAAGAAGAATTAATTACAAATATAAGCAGACTCACAGTACAATAAGTAGGCTGAAGCTAATCATGAATTAAGATTGGGATGAGGAAATTGAACTATCTTTACTTAATTTAATACGCTTTTGGTGGGGAGTGGAGTTCAGTTAACCAAGAATATCTATAAAGCTCTGAACCTTAGAAAAGTTTTGTCAGGAGAACTTTTAGAATGTTTATTTATGGAGGTTTTGATCTCAAAGTTATTCTGTACGGTCTACAGATTAAACAAAGGAGGAAACAAAAAAATAAAGAAAGAAAGCAAGGAGGGAAGGAAGGGAGGAAGGAAGGAACCATTCAAATAGAATTTTGTTTTTCATCCTACACCAGGAGTTTACTACTTTATAACAGCAGACTTTATAACAGTTATGCTGTTTTGAAATGCCTAAATTGCTTCATTTCAATTCAGATACCCCAAACTAGAGATTGTAACCAAATCTTTATGTATTAGGAAAAATCAAATATTAACAAAGTGATTTTAATTTGGGGGGCTTTAGAACTTGATTTTTTTGAGCCCTTTTATTTAAAAAAAGATCATGATTCTCCAGGTATCATTTTAAGAACCTTCCTGTAACTTTTCTCTACATCACTCACGATTCTGTCCTTTATGCTTAGAAAAACATCTGCATAGCATAGTCACCTCAAAGATTTTTGATGAATGCAAATGGCTTTTGTAGATAAAATTAGTGTATTATTTAATGAAGCATTTTTATAAACGTTTATAGCAGTTACAAGATATGTTAATGATAGAATTATTATTTTCATATATACTTAGCTAAATTCTCAAACAGAATAAGACTAACAAATAAATGTCACATGAAAAAAAAAACCTTCCAAAAGTTAACTACTGCCAATACCTCGTGAACATTTTTCTTTTGTCCCTCCTTCTCTCTCAGTATAGATGAGTAGATACGGATATAGATATATAAAAGATACATCACACACACACACTTTTACTAAAGAAAAATCATGTGATATATGCTTTTCTATAAGCTGCATTTTCAATTCAATGATATACTATAATACACAGGAGTCCATCACATAAAGAATATTATCACACACCCAGAATGTCAATAGTGCTGAGGCTCACAAGCCTTGTTCTGAAGACCTGGCTCTGACCTAAAGATAAATGCTGAATTAAAATGACAAAAGGAGGGAGGGGTTAAAATTAAATAATATCATAAATGCTTATTCTATCTGAAAAAAGCAGTGAGAAGACTCCCCAGATTAGTATAAATGCCCCCACATAACTTCTATCCCATCAACAAGACATTTTCATTATAAAACCCTACATTCCACCCTATACTCACAGGCAATAAGGGTTAAATAGCCCAAAATGAACATTACAAATTAAATGAAAAATCAAACAAACCTCACTAAACCTGGGAGAAACTTTTTTTCCTTGAGATGACAGAGACAGAAATTGACAAAAGTGAAGGAAGAAACAAAAAAGGTACTGAAAACAGAAACAAAAAATAATGGATGAAAATGACAGTCTTCAATTTCCATAAGTTCAAATTGATTTTGGCATTATGTCAATGGCTGAATTGAAACAGATCAAACCAAAAGCCATAATTCTATTCTCTATGGTCACAAATGTGGACTGCATGGTGGCCTCTTCTTTTCAATAAGCAAAAGAATAGAAAAAAAAAAAAAACCTAGTGCTGTAACCCCCTCAAATATAACATATCGCTTTTAAACAGTAACCTACTGTTAACCATCACCATTTTATGTTGAGTCATATAAAAATATTGATTGTAAAAGGTGACTTTGTATATTCTAAATCTTAGTGGCCCTTTGTAAAACCAAAAATTGACATTTCCTCTTTTCTTCAAAGAAAGGAAAAATATGTCTTCTAACACATACAAAATACTATAACTGTGAAAATAGCACTATTTAAAACAAGCTAAGAAATATTTCTTGGCAGATTTCTTCCTGCAGCTGGATCTGACAGCCGAACTGTAAACCTATTAAAAACGAGTTTGTATAATGAACAGACACAATGTTAAACACTACACTGCAGCAGGCCTACTTCAATTAACATAATCCGGGTAGTGGAGATGCAGAATGTGTTAAGCTTTCAGACAATATGCTGGCATCTAGCCTGTGTCAAAAATCCAAGCAGAGGTCCCTCTTCCTCATTACCATCTACCTAACCAGCCCTCAGTAGTAACCACATTAGAAGCCCACATTTCCATAAGCTCTAGACAGTGCTTAAAGGGGGGGCCTCAGCTATCTACATACTAGATGAAAACAAAAGCTTCCCAGTGGTGTTGCTCCTTTTGGGGAAGGAACCAGAGGAGGAGAAAGGAGGAGATGGCGAAAAATTTTTTTAAGTTTCAAATAACTTTACACTTTATATTTTTCTTCAGAACCAGTCTCAGGTTAAAAAAAAAAAAATAGTGACATTAAGGTAAGGAATACCTCAACGTATTTGATATGTGAGATTCTTATATACTAGCATTTTGCCTTTAAGAAGCTATAAATGATTTTTTCCTTAGGGGTAAAAGCCTTCTCTCCTAGTACTTAAAGACTTCTCTGAAGTCATTGAAAATCCCTTATAGAATGCTTTCATCTCCTTTATTGTGCTATTTACTAACAAGATTATATAGAAAACTCAGGAATAAGATGTAGCTTGTCAAACAAAAGTGGAGAGAACCATTTCATATTTTTTTTTCTGGTGAGCACAAAAAAAAAACTACAATCAGAATTCTTATTTCCAGAATACAAGAATGAACATTATCTCTGCACACAGAGAAGCAAGCTTTCTTTTAGAAAGTAAATTAAGGTTTTTGTCTGGTTATTCTACAGCATATACAGCTTACCCTGCAATCAGTGCTTAAAATCAGAAATAAAGATGAACTTAAAATGAACTTCTTGGTATGTCTTCATTTTCTACCCTAAAGCAAGTCAGATGATTTGCAGTATCTGTTACACAGGAATTTTTTTTCAGGCATCACCCCCACAATGTTATCCATACACCTCTAGGTTAACATACTAAACCAACTGGGGCTAATTAACTAGTTCAGCTACACAAAATCTTTTCTGCTTTTAATTACATTAACCTAATGTGACTTGAATTCAGCAGACCAAAAACGAAACCACTAATTATATTAAGGGCTTCAAAGACGATTTCAAATTGCTAACCACCAAACTGTCATATAATTTATCTCATTTCCTTAAGTAGATGTTGCATTCAAAATCTGTGTTTCTCACTATAAATACTATTTTTAAAATAGATCCTAACAATGGATTAAAAGAACACTGATTTAGAATGCTAGAAGAGAAATATGTTTAAATAATACACAAAAGACATAAATAGGTGTCATTATACCTATGGGAAATTGGGCAGTACTTAATTTTTACAATTTTCTGAAAGATTAAAGGCTCAGAAATATTCATTTACAGTAGTAAAGACAACAGCAGGGTTAATATGAGTGGCAGTTTTAAAGCACCCAGGTTTAGAAATTATTTTTTCTGAAAAATTATTCTTTATCATGTTTTCACACTGCTTTGCAAAGTAAATGAGCAGAGAGGCTGTGAAGTATAGCACAAGGTATCATCCTTAAACAATTCACTACTAAGTGTCTTTGGGCAGAATATCTCTTGATAGCAATGCTGTCAGTTCTGCCTGGATCTTTGACCTGAGCAACAGATACCAAGCTGTTGTCAACTAAAGGAAGAGTACTTCGCATGGGTTTAAGACTTAATGACCACAAGACACCAGTACCCCAGATGCCAGTCATAGCCTGCAGACATTCACCGTGGTGAACTAAACCTCAGGGCAGTTTTGGATAGTCCTTAAGGACTCCTTTCAACAGAGACATGTTAAGAAGAGTCAGAGTAACAGTTTTTATTTCTTTAACCTTTAGCATTAATTCAATAACAGTAACAACAAAAACCACCCCCCACCAAAGATATCTTGTTTGATCAGGGAGCAGAGAGTGATAGGAAGTGAAAAAATACCCATCACTTTCCAGTCTGGTTGCAAGTGTATCAACCATTAATGTGAACAATTCCAATTGAAGCATCCATGCCTTCTAACATATACCATATCAACTTTCAAAAACAAAGGTTGCATTCTAAATAAAGGAAAAACACTGGTGGTAGTGCCATTATACTGTACATATGATAGGCAATGAGTTTGATAAAATACATGTCCCACAGCAATCTAAAAAGTTATAACCAAATAAAAGATAATTCACATAATTTGGATCTTATATACTATCAAAGAACACAGTCTTTCTTATTTGGCAATATTTCTTATTCACACTCTCAGGTAAGCAGTTCAATAAGAACAGTTAATAAAAAGCCATGCTGAGAATTAAATAATTTTATGTTTTTACTAATCATGGTTTAATATCAAATATAGGTAATTTATATTTTTTAATATACATATTCATAGTTTTGCTGTTTTACTTTTTGGAACATAAATTTTAATGGAGTTAGCAAGTAGATCAAAATTTAAATTTTAGAAAAACTTTAGTTATCAAAAAAATTGATATAAAATAATTTATATCTACCACTCGAATCATCAATACTTAAGTATAGACAGAAATGTCAAGAACTTTATCTTTATTCTAATCTGTACTAACCTTGTCACACTAATGTTTTTAAAAGTGATTTTGATGTATCCATAACAACACGATTTCATATAAAATCTCCAACATAAGTTTTCTTTTAGATGAATAAACAAAATAATAAACCATGGTTAGGCAAATCACAGTTCTTCTTCCTGGCTAACAAAGTTTATTTCTGCTCTACTTTTCATAAAGGCTATTGCCTCTTAATATATTTTCCAAAAAAAATTCAACTCTTTCTATTTCTGCTTCATTCTGGTTCACAGGGACCTTTAATAAAAGGAGAGAGAAGAGAGAGACAGAGGAAAAGAAGGAGGAGAAGAAGGAAGAAGAAATGCATTGTCTTAAATACTTCCCACTCAAGCTTCTTGATGAGATGTAACCTGATTTCATGCTGGTTATCCAAAGGCTGTTATACATAGCTGCCATGTACTCATGACCAGTTCAATATGGGCTCCTCATACAAAATGAGAGACTGTACAATACAGGTGGATTAAACTAAGAAAAATAAATTATATGCTATTATTTACAATATTTTCTCAGTATAGACTATAAAAAAAAACAGTAAGATTTCCATCACACTGAAAATTTTTCATCTGAACCTTACTTATCCATTTACTTGTCCATTCTTATGCCAATCATCCTTGGTCTTTATAGCCTACTTAATGGTAGGACTGAAGTTCACGAGATTTTCACACACAAAACATCTTGTACGACAAAAGGATGCCTAGGTAAATACATACACACTGCAAAGAAATTATGAAAATGACAAATTGAAAACAAATGACTATTCTACATTTTACCTGGTGACATCAAAAGGGAAAGTGTTACAAGGGGAAAAAAACAAAAAACAAAAAACAAACATAAGTTATTGTAGGTCTTTCAACTGTTCTCCTAGGCGTGGAATTGAGAGGAAAAACAGGCAATTAGGATCTCTCCATTGGCATTCCATATTTGCTTGGGCTACATGCATACAAGAGAACATGATCCAATTTCATTTGTTTGCTGGGCCACTTTACAATACCATTTAAAAACCAACATGATTTCTGCCAAGAGTTTAAACACACTCGATCATCAGAGAGAAGCAACAAGAGACTCATGCAGAAAAAAGCAATTATCCCAGTGGGGACACGTGGCTCTCTCCACAGCTTGGGGAGCTGCCAGCTGAGAACACAGGCCTGGGAGAATTGCTGCCTAGGACTATGGCAGCTGCGTTTCTCTGTGATTTTCATTTCTCCAACTAAACTTCTCATTTCTTCCTCATAGCAGTTTATAAATTGGTAGTTGGCTGTTTGATGCTGCAGAAGCACACCTAGGATAATTTGATTATAGACTAACAAGGGCTGTACTGCTAATTGCAGGCAAGTGGGAGCCACCCTGCAGAGAGACATAGTTAAGTTAAAGGGAGAGGATGATTTTCTGTGTGAAAGTGTAAATTATTACCTTTCTGTATATCTAGTTTATATCACCAGATGATCTTGCCATGAATCCTAATTTTAACAAGGAATAATAAAAAAAAAAAAAAAAAAAGGAAGTCCTGTCTTCTTAAAAGACACCTATTTTGCTTGCTTAAGTGTGGTTCAAAGTCAATATGTAGACCTGGGTTTGGCATTTTCTTCTGGACACCATTTTATTGAACCAGTCAACCGGGAAAGCCATCTCTAATTTATTGTATTCCAAA
This sequence comes from Bubalus bubalis, assembly GCF_019923935.1. NCBI lineage: Eukaryota > Metazoa > Chordata > Mammalia > Artiodactyla > Bovidae > Bubalus > Bubalus bubalis. The sequence goes on from NC_059157.1 coordinate 71,429,070, forward strand.
CTAGGGACAGACAACTGCTGACTGCCGGTGAAACAGAGAGCAGATGAAACAGTGAGGGCTTTTAGCTGATTCCCCAGGTGTCTGGTTCCCAAGTCATTAAGATCAGAACCCCAAAGTGAATCCTATAAAAAGGAGACAATATAAAAGAGTGGTTTGAGAAGAAAACAGCCTCTGCCAGCCATCCCGGTAAAGTAAGTTAAGTTGATTGATTTTTACCTCTGAAAATTCTACATATTACATGGTAGTATTCTACATGCATATGAGAAATTAATTTAGTTCCCAGCCATTAAAGTTAATGTATTAGTTCCTTCACAGGTCTCATGAAACAATGTCCTGCTGTTTTAAAGGTAAAAACAAAGTCTTATGGGCAATTTTCACTTTCCTACGAAAACAGGATTGCTTTTTATCACCTCTTCCAACCATCTGGCTATAATTCTGAATTTACATACAGTCACTGTTAGGATAGCCTGAAATAAAAATCTATGGAGGAATTATGACTATACTCTAGAAATAAAGATGACAAATGCTCATCATATTTGAGGGGAGAAAATCTCATTTTAAGCACTTGGCTCTTTTGAGTTACATGTCCACCAGCTGAAAATACTTTTCAAACAGTAAGTCCTTTTTTTTTCTCACCACGGGTTCTTACGCTTAGCTCTTTTCTATAGTTTTGGTCCAGTGTGAGAATTTCCCTTACCACCAAATGCCTTGCTAAGATAATGCCTTTTCCAGAGACACTATTTTGTTATTTGTGAAATTTAAATTCACTTATATTATGAAGAAAACATATAATCATGGCAGACAAAGTCCAAACCAAGGCTGAGTATGCAATGGATTTTTGGATTCAGAAATGCAGAATGACTTTATAGAAATGAAGTATAGAAATTAAGTAAGCAGACTTGTTTATGTAAATAAATTTGTAACCTGCAAAAATAAATAAGCAATAAAAGCATTTAATACTTTTTATTTAACATTTAATACTGTTTATTAAGATTCTATACAAGTAGGAAGATCCCTAAAATAAGCCATAAATTGAAATAAACCTGCATCCCTGTTCTGTGGTATTTTAATCTAAAAGAGTCAAGAGAACAAGAAGCGACTTGCATGTGACAAGCTTAATTGATTAATCAGAGTCAGGGCTCATCAGACAGGGTCAGAGATTCAATATCCATATGGTCAGTTGCTTCACTCTCTTTTATTGATCACAAGACTATGCCGGAACGTAGCTCACTTATTTGGCAAATTTGTGCCTCATTTCGTAAGAGACACATGATAAGATAAAGGATGATAGATAAACCCCTCTTCTCCACCACAACACATGGTAAAACAAATGAAAATATATCTACATACTACCTAAGAGAAAGCCAGCGGGATCATTTACACATGTGAGGGACAGAATAGAATCTTGGGGAGAAAGGTCTGAGCTAGGGCTTAAAGGAACTCTTTTTCATGGCTTACATTAATCTTCATAATTATGCACATGTTCTTCTCACTATTTCTAGAGAATTAATGGTCATCTTGTGGATAAATAAATCAAAATAAATGTATCCTGTCCCTTATATTTCTATAGCTATCTGCAAAAACAAAAGTGAAAATGTCTACCTGAAGAGTATTTCAAACACCATTTGGAATGATACATTTGCACCAGTCTTTCTCCAACTATAAACAGTAAAGTTCCCCAGCGAAGACAAAAACATTCTGAACAGAATATACGTGCAAAGTATTAATAGTGTTAAGGACGTCAGTGTTCTGGATGCTCCCAAACCTAAGGCTATAAATTATGTTTGAACTTTGATTTGAAATTCAGAATTTCGTGAATCCTAGGTTTCTTCCATACAAACCGAAATAGGAGGTTTCAGCATTCAGAACTTTTCAGGTAAGGTTCTGATGTTTGTGATATCAGTGAGTGGGAAAATGAAAGAGTAAGATTAAAACCAATAAGAAACAAAAAAACAAAAAATTCTATCTTATGCTTACTGTTTCTCTTCTATATAAAATAGAAATTCTACAGTGGCAAGGAGTTTCTGTATCTCTAGAATCTTGCTCCACTCCCACGGAGAAAGCACACTATCATATCTTTCAAGATTTGAGATGTAGGATACATAGAATTCTTTGATTTTGGTCATCATTTCTTCATTGAAAGGCTTGATATTTGAGAATTTGTTAGAAAGACGCTATTTTCTGTTGCTGTACAGAGAAAAACTCAAAATCTGTTGACCTCATACCAAAGTAATAATACATACATTTAAAGATGCTAACGTTTCAATAGGAGTTTTTAAATGACTTAACAACTGGAAAAACCTGAAAAAAGTTATGTCCTAAGTGTAAAATGCTTTTGGCAGTCTTCTCCTCAAACACATGAAAAATACATCAGTGAATCTGTGGTAAATTTCATAAATGTACTACTGTATTTAAACAACAACCTGGAATATCATTACTGTCATGATTAACGAGAACCATGAGGTAGCAACATGTGCTGTATATATGGCATTGTTGCATGCATCATCATTCATTTTTATAACAGTCTCACAGGTGAGATATATTTTTCTATTAAAGGATGAGAAAACTAATGCTCGGAGCATATCAGAAACTCGCTCCAGATCATTTAGCAAATGACTGGAGTTCATTCTACATAAATCCAAAGTAAAGTTTACCTAGTGCACTTACTTTTGGACAGAAAACAAGAGCTCCTATTTTCTGTGCTTCTTATGCCACAAACTACAAATCAGCAATGTCTCATATAGATTGAGAGACTCAATGGCTTGGGAAAGAAATAGGTACTATTGGTGGATCTCCCTGAGAGCATTAGATTGATGGCCCTCCTTCCATTACAGTCCATATTTAAGCCTGAGTGATCTGAATAGCCAAACTAATTGCCATTAATCCACCTAACTGCCAGTGGAAAAGATGGACCTGTTTACATTTCACATATGCATTTGTTCTTTGTAGGAGAAATCTAGTTAGGTAAGTATCTTACATTAGTTCCTCTATGGAGGGATGGCTCCTTTTTCCATGTAAATATATACTTATTACTGTGACATATTTAAAATTTGAACAGGATATGTATAAGTTTTCCTAAGATGAGAAAATCGGACATGATCTTTTATAAGCATGAAGCATAACACAATATGGTGATACGATGTATTTAGGTGATAGAAGAGTGACACCATGAATGCTAAAAGGCAAAGAAATAAGAAATAATGGATTCCTTAGCAAATGACACTTTATCCACTCAAGGAGACAGAGTTCCATTATTTTCAACTAGTATTATACAGATTGAGTTCAACTGCTTTTGAAATTTTCCTTATACATGATGATGCTCTTAAAGGTGACTTAAACATGAGCCTTTTTCTAGTGTGATCCGCCTTTAAAGCTTCGTGATCACCTAGATTTGTAAGATTTAGGAAGAGAAAACCTGTGCCATCTGTTAGTAATTTTCTTAATGCACACTGGATTATTTTACAAGTGCATGATTTATCATATTATCAAATTCTTCAGGCTTAAGGAGATAAAACTTGAAGTGGTCAGATGTTACTAATAGAGTATTAGTACTTTTAAAGCAACTCGCCTTTAAACAAAAGAAAGGCAGAATCAGCACTAAATTAGACATCAGCCTCAGCATAAGACTTGGGATTATTTTTTGAGAGAGCATCTTTAAAAGTGACAATATGAACAAGATGGAGAAATAGATAAAACCAATTTTAGCCAATTACAGGTAATGAAAAGAAAATTCCAATCCCTTTGCTCAGATTAAAAATAATTTTAAATATAAAGGCTAAAAATAATTTATGTGATTTCTGCAGTTTGAACCATGTTTTAAGGGGAGAATGCTGTATACTCAAATGCATTTTTCAATTTACTACTTTGTTTTTTAAAGATTACAATTCATTCTTCCTGTGGTAAACAGAAAATTATGTCTGGGCCATCATGAGCAAACACTGAAATTACAAGCATTTAGAAAAGTCAACTTTTTAAAAATAGAGAATTTACAAAAAGTATTCTTATATTATTTACATTTTTTCCAAATTATAGGCAAGATTTGTAAGCAAGGTTTTAAGATAAATTTTAAAATGGTATTTCTAGAGAAACATTTCATCCATGATTAATAGAACATCGAAAATAAAACAAACTGGTTGGAACACCATCCTTGAAACCACAAAAAGGCTGTACCTTTAATTTGGCAAACTACTTTAACCTATAATTAAACAAAGTGCTCCCAGACAGTAGTAAAATATCCTTGGCTATTAGGAGGACTGTAATGACCTGATCAAATGTATCAAAGTGATTGGAATGTGAAGAAACCTAGTTGCTTGAATGAGCATGCGTTATGAAGAAGAAACAAAGGGACAACATTTGTAAATCAACTCTCTCAGGGTATCACGCTAATGGGAAATTACTATTACGAGCTCCGTCTCTCACCACGTGTGTTTATTTTGCAGTTACAATACTTATGGTAGTGTACTCCATTGATAATTACTTTGAATTATGAGCTATAACTTTTTCTTAGCTAACCACTCAAATTTCTGAGATGTTTTCTGCTTTCTGGAATATCTTCTCTGATTGAAGGATCCTGGATGCTGAGTGGCTGTGTACATCCACATCAGGTTTTGGTCCAGTGAATTTTAGGACTTGGCTGAATTCCATATCAAAGGTGCCAGGCACTCCTGAAACTAATATTTGGCCGAGACTAGCTTTTGGGAAAATATTCAAAACTATTTCAGAGAAAACATTTTTGGAAAAACAATTCAGAAGGCCAGAAACATTTTGAGAGATTTGAAAGAGTAGTGACAGTCAACATGAACACAAAGCTGGGTTAAAAAATTAACGTTGTACAGTACCAAAACTGTTCAAGAATATTCTGATTTTTCACGTTAGGACTTTCACTCACGTGAAAGTTCATTATATTTTTTAAAAGAAACTTAAAAGTGCTATAGTATATTGTTTCCTGACGTCACCAAAGATTATTTACTAAACTAGAAAACATTCCATCTGGCACTCTTTAGCCTCTGCTACTTTATCTCTGCATCCAAACATACTTGCACCCCCTCTCTGACACTTGAGTCATTTTATATGGACTTACAAGGATTTTATTAGGAATTACAACTAGGTGTCCTAAGGGACCCAGACAAAAATGGGCATGTAGACTATAAATTACAGAGGCCCCAAGAGTATATGTCAGATAGAAGGAGACACATTTTATGTACACTTAAAAAAACTGATCGAAAACAGGATATGCCAGTTTTATCAGTGTTGGTTTTTTAGGGATTGTTTGTTTTATTTTGTCCTCTAAATAATGCAAAAGGGCTCTTTTTCATTCTGAACTTAAACGTCTCTGGTCTCTCCCGTCTCCAAGTTATTAATATTAAAGAGGAGAGAACATTAACTGGAAATGAAGAGAGGACTATTGAAAATAACTACTTTACAATGAGGCTGTTATTGTGATTCTTCAAAATACTCTCACCACTCTGGTTTGGTTCTCATTATATACTTACTAAATAGCGAAGTTATTATTAGCTTAATATTTGCACCAATTAAAGGATGTGATCAAGGTTTACTAATTAATGCAGTTTCAAAAAGGAGCTTCGGACTTCCCCAAAATGGCCATAAGTTAAAATTAGCTTAGTATTTAAATTGCTGTAGTTTATTTTTATTGTTTTGGATGAAATTCTGAGGCAACTTAAGATAGTTACTTAAGATTAATTTAGATATGTTCTTAAAAGCATACTTGATAAAGCAAAAATGTGTAGAGAATTATTCATCAAAGTGACACAAGGTCATGTTTGTACCCAATGGATAAATAATTGAAAATAATATGGGAAAATATTGAAAATAATACTATGATTGGAAATATTGAATTTAGGACACAAAACAAGTAGCAAAATTATATGAAATGAGTCCAGTAAACCACTTTATCTGTGGATTTCTTTTGTTAGGAAACATCTTAAATGTAAGTGTTTCTTTGAGAAGGGGTGATCAGATGTAGTGTGTCATGGCAAAAACAAAACAGGCATCGAGATGTCTGGCTATTACAGCTGACTCATGATATAGATCCATTAATGACTCAGGGCATATCAACTCCCTGGCTTCCTTTTCTTGCTTAAAAATGAAGGGATTTGCCCATTTACAATCTCTTGTCAGCTCCATCTCTAAGATTCTGTGCATATTTGTATGCCACACAGAAATATATTTACTCATATAATTAACCTGTGTAATATCTCTTCCTTATCTTACTAATAAGCCAAAGAAGAAAAGATGCTTTAGAAAAAGAAATGACGTGGATGATACTTCCTTTCCAGTTTATAAGAGAGTAAGAAAATAAATATATAAGTGCATATGAAAATCAAATCAAGTATGTTCAAACTAGCCATTTTTCAGTTCTGTGTATGCTAGAAGACATTGTTCTGATTTATATTTCATTCATTTAATGTCTGAAGAAATATGTATTGGGCTCCAACTATAAGAGAGGAAATATAGGTGGCCCTTAGGTGTCTTATGTATACTAGATAAGTAATATGTAAGTAATGATTTGCAACAGACTAAAAGCAAAATGGTTATCTAAAGGAAAGGGAACTGATAATAGGAAGATAAATTCAGTGTAGAAGTGCAGGGTAGGGTTTTGCAGTAGGCTCCTCTTTAGAACTCAACTTTAAGTTCAAACTTGAAACAAGTGAGTTAGATAAAGAAGGTGTAGGCCTCAAAACATCCCAGACAGAGGGAATAGGATAGGCAAAGACTTTCATAATTTCGTACTGCTAGCTCTTATGATCTAAACTGTTAAATGCACAAGTGAAGTGAAGTTGCTCAGTCGTGTCCGACTCTTTGAGACTACATGGACTATAGCCCACCAGGCTCCTGCGTCAGTCCATGGGATTTTCCAGGCAAGAGTACTGGAGTGGGTTGCCATTTCCTTCTCCAGGGGGATCTTCCCGACCCAGGGATTGAACCCAGGTCTCCCGCATTGTAGGCAGACGCTTTTTACTGTCTGAGCCACCAAGGAAGTCAATACACATCTAACACACAAATAATGAAAATCTAGAGCAATGATCAAATAAATAGACATTGGGATTACATTTATAATTATATTGTGTCTAAACTGATTTGTGTGCTGGAACTGAGAAAGCCTTCTGTTTATTAAAATGTTTTCAAAAGAGTACTTGAGCTTCACAGGTAGTTCTAAGATTTTAGCTTTAGTTTTCTAGTTTCAGCATCCAAACATGAGGAGTGTATGTGTAAATATTTAAATAGAATTACAAGTTTCTGGCAAGTCTCAAGATGTTTCTTGGGATGATAAACCAGCAGTTCTCAACCAGCACACTTCATCTGAATCACAGCATTTCTCAATTCCCCTGAGAAGTGTCCATAACTAGTACTGTTCTTGATGCACAAGAGAAAAATCTATTTATTACACTGAGTGGATGCCTGAGGGCATTAGGGCTTAATTCTCTTGTGGAGTCCCCCATTGGTTATTGCATTTCACAATAAGGATGAACAAAGATTCAAATTAGTTTCTTAATACCAGTAGTAGCCTGAAAAATTACTTACTCATAATATTCACCTGTACTAAGTACTCATGCTGATTCTGTAGAAATTTGTTTTCTCACAGTTGTAAATCAATATAAACAGAAAATTCGATGAGACAAATGCCAAATCTGTTTCATATATACATATATACAAGGTCTTCTTGTTTATTTGGAAAAGTTGAAATTGCTATGGCATAAACAGTTCCTGGTTTTTTCCACCCAGTTTTTGATTGCTGAATATATCCAGAGGTCAGGCAGATATACCAACAATAATGAAAACCAGAATACTGATTACTAATCCATAAAGAGTGTGTCACCATTTAAAATAACATATGTATTTTTTCACTGATTTCCCACAAGGATACTGTAAACTAATACAGGTATTATTAGACAATTCATGTGACAGATGGAAACAATGAAATTTACAGAGATCAAATGTCTATAAAGTCATGCATATAAGTTTTAAAACCTGAATTTATTACATGTCTTATATAAAACTATATTGACTTTTACTAATACACTGGATTTCAGTGATTAAATTTGAAAATTAAGTAGGATAGGACATAAGTTTACTTTTTAACTCATTTCTTTGGTCCCATGATTCATATAATAGATTCATACTGATTAACTTATATTTAAATCATGAATAAAAATTTATTCTTAAAAAAAGATGAAATATATAATGTGCATAACTATGTATGACAGGAAAAAAAATCCTGGTTCAATACACCAGTTTCCTTTGACCTTCACACAACAGAATGACCTATTTACTTTGCAGGAACACAAATTTTAACTTCTCAGGGAAAAGGGGCTCTACGACATCAACTGCATAAAGCATGTTGATTTCCTGTCGGGGAACAGAGGGGAAAAGGAAGCAACAGACACTGAACAATGAAAGAAGTTGGAAGACCAGAGGAAAGCACTGATCGAAGGAAGGGAGGAGGAGCAGATGGCTTAGGAGGGAGACATGTGGGAATTGGGGGGAAAGGAAGCAATTGGCAAGGAGAGGGCTGAATGCCAAATTTATGAAGGATCTGGAGGACCCTGGGGATCTGGATGGGATGTGAGTCAGCTGCTTTTTACCAAAATATCACACCAACAAGGGAAATCAAAGAAGCCTACAAAGACACACAGGAAGCAGAGAAGGACTGGAAAAAGAACTGATGACATATTGCATTCTAACAATTGTACCTCTTAGCATGGGGAATGGGAGGTGTTAAATCATCTTTTATGTATAACTGAATTTTTCTCCGAACTTCACTAATGATTTTCAAACCTTTAACTTGCTTATGAAAGAAATGATACAGATACAACTCTTCTATTTAAACCACATTTTACTGATACCCTGTATTGGTGTGTTTTCTCATTCATATATAAATCAATTACTTTCAACCATCTATAGGGTGACCAGCTGTCTCAGTTTTCTGTTAACTAAAGGTTATTTTCCTGGGCCTGGGATTTTCGGTGCTCACACTAGGACAGTTCCCTGCAAACCAGGATGGTCAATCATCTTATCTAAGTTAAAACCTTAAGAAAAGACCACTAAATGCCCTTGCTCTTCATGCTAAGACATACAGACACTGAAATTTTCCCCACATTTTTCAAAGAAGAATGAATACGATCTTAATACAGGGATATGATAAGTAGATGAAATTGACAATACAATGGTTTCTGGACTATGGCTTTGATAAGAATAAGTAACATAATGAAAGCATTTCTTTATAATTTATTTTTTTCAACTAAGTAACAAAAAGTCTGTAAGACATATAACGTATTTGTAGCAGGCTGCTTTGAGGACAGGTAAGAAAAAAATTAAAATTAAAGCACAGCTTATCTCAAAAAATAAGACAAGTCATTTAAAAATGCTATGTCATAAAGCCACAAAGAAGATGGAAACAATATGTATTATTCATCTCTAAATTTTAACTTAAAAGTTAAGAGTTTAAAACATGAAAGTCTTTTAAACTCTTCTTTTAAATGCTAAAATGACATAATTCTGGGTAATGACAGTAAAAGGTTATTTGGAAGAAAATTATCTGGAATTTCAGAAATGAGTCCAGAATGTTTACCATCTACACTGTATTGTTACTATTTAGCTTTTACAACATTTTATTGTATTTATATTAAATTGCAAAGCTACTACATCAATATTTTTATTTAATTTCCCATTCATTTAATTTCTCATAATTGCTTTATTTTTCTGCAATAACTTTTGATGTGTGTACAGCTGATGAAATTATAATCTAGCTAATCCACAAATTGCACAATGAACTATATAGTCATTTAAATCATTCTCTGACTCATTCCCTTTTAATATAAATCCTTCTTTCCTTAAATGCCAAATGGTGAAGAGTCATTTACTATCCTCTTTAGAAAATCTCCTAATATCTTTTGAGGAAAGACCTCTACTGTCCAGAATAAATGGTTTTAGTTTATTTGAACCTTTAGTTAAATTATAACTGGTTTAGTTGAACTTATTTGATTGAACTTGGCCATTTATAGGTCATCTTTTGTGAACATACCAAACTTCAAATTTTATAGATCTTTGTTATATTACAGTTGTTATTACTGGACATAATATGGACTAATTCTCAAATGTATCTAGTTTCAAAACCACTATAACCTCCACTGTGTGAACTAATCTCTCCAGACCCTTACAAACTCAAAGACAATATTTCACAGTGGAGAATAAGAGTTGCTGCGATTCTGAGTTGAAATCTGCACTAATAGCAAATTCTCAGAGTCTTTATATATGTGGAAAAATCTATAGAACTTTTAGAAAATGCTGTCAGTAAACAAAAGGCAGGTGTCTCCACAGCCAGTTCAGAGTTAACCACTGCATTAGGAAATTTTAGTATTTATGTGACAGGCTTGCTGTGAGGATAAAATGGACAATATATATATATATATATATATATATATATATAGTGCTTAGAATGGGGCCTGGCACATACTAAGTGTGGCATTAAGTGTTTAATGTCAATATCCCCTTCATCATAATCATTATCACTAGCACTAGCCTCCTCCTTGTCTCCCTTAAGACACAATTGACAGGTGTGAGTGTAACATAATGGAAAGAACATAGCTTATTCACTGAGTTTCAAAGGGGATTAAATGAGATAATATAAAATCTGTACATGGCAGTGCTCAACATACAATAGCTACTGTTATTATTATAGTAAGGTAGTAAATTGTTGGTGTCCTTACAATAACCAATAATCAGGGACTTCCCTACAGCTCAGATGGTAAAGAATCTGCCTGCAATACAGGAGACCTGGGTTCAATCCCTGAGTCAGGAAGATCCCCTGGAGAAGGAAATGGCAACCCACTCCAGTATTCTTGCCTGGAGAATTCCATGGACAGAGGAGCCTGGTGGGCTACAGTCCATGGGATCGCAAAGAGTCGGACACAACTGAGCAACTAACACACACACACACACACAAGTATTATTGCATCACTGATGCAATGGACATGAACTTGGGCAAGCTTCAGGTGATGGTGAGGGACAGAGAGGCTTGGTATGCTGCAGTCCATGGGCTGACAAAGAGTTGGACACGACTGCGATATTTAACAATAACTATTGTGGGGCTTTCCTGGTGGCTCAGCAGTAAAGAATTCACCTGCAATTCAGGCAACTCAGGTTGAATCTGTGGGTCAGGAAGATCCCCTGGAGGAGGAAATGGCAGCTCACACCAGTATTCTTGCCTGAGAAATCCCATGGACAGAGGAGCCTGGCAGGCTACAGTCCATGGGGTCACAAAAGACTGGCACATGACTTAACAACTAAACAACACAAGTACTACTGAATACCTTAAATCATTTAACTTATGAATAATTTGTTTTTATGCTTATAAATGAATTAAATAAATTTTATTTATATCTTCTATGAGAGATGGGCTATTTCCTTCTGATATTATGCCTGCCATACCTGTAGCTACCATCAAGAGAATGTTTATTTGTAGAGAAACAACAAAAAGATATGGGAAACATGCCGCAGACATTGAACAATTGTGTGACTCTCCCAAAACTAGCATGATTTTAACATACTTATCTTTTTACTAAGGTAACAATATTAAAATTACCCCAGGTCTACAAATTTAAAATAAATGGCACATTTTTAAAGAAGCTTAATACCATTTCACAATATTTTGGCACTAGTAAGTTTCTATTCTCTTTTTACCAATGATGATTCACTCCGTTCAGAAGCTCAAAATCATGCTAACAACTTTTTCTTGACCTTTTTGGGTCTACTTGTCACCAACATAATTCTGTACTTGACAATCTTTACACACACTTATGCCCTTTTGTAGTCTTGGAATTTATCTGTGGTATATAGTTTCAACTGTATGTATCTTTTTCTTTAATTCAAGGGCAATTTTAGTTTTTTTGCTTGAACACAGATGTCTTCCCTCAATATATGGTATTGTTTCCCCCAATCTTATTAATAACATTCTCAGTTTTCCACTCATACAAAATAATCTTGAGGGGATTCCCTGCTGGATCAGTGATTAAGAATCCTCCTGCTAATGCAGGAGACACAAGTTTGATTCCTGATCCGGGAGGATCCCACATGCTGAGGAGCAACTAAGCCTGCGCACCACAACTATTTAGCTTGTGCTCCACTCACTGCAACTACTGAAGTCTGTGCACCCTAGAGCCCACGCTTGGAAACAAGAGAAGCCACCGGAATGAGAGGTCTGCACACCACAACAATGAGCAGCCACCACTCACTGCAACTAGAGAAAAGCCCATGCAGCAATAAAGAACCAGCACAGCCAAAAAAAAATGAATACTTTTTAAAAAATCTTGAATTTAACTACAATATTTCTAAAACATAGTGAAATAAAAGCAATATATCACTTTTTATAAAGTATATTTAAATGTTCTACAGCAAAAAAAAAAAAGTCTTAGGTACTCTAATTCATTTCTATGGGAAAAATTCATTTATTAATAATAATGGTTATGTCTAAGTTTCAGATATATGGAGTAAATCTATTTAATCCAGCCTTCCCTTCTGTTTCTCATTCTCAATATAAATACTCAGGTTTGGGTGGGGGAAGACAAGAAAGAAAGAACACTAGAGACAAAAACCATCTAATGCCTCTTTCAAATTATTCTAAGAAATACATGCCAAAAAAGTTCTAAAAGATTCTCCTCTCAGGTAGGAAAATAAGAAAATGCTTTTTATATATTCCTGGTTTATAATCATCATAGATCCAAAATCTGGCTTGGAATACTGGTCAGGGTAAAAAGAAATGACTTAGAACATCAAAAAATGCAGGTGCAGTTACAATTCAATTACATATTTTCCTTTTTTGTAGGGTGTGGCTTTGTTCCTACAGCTGGGAGCGTTGTACTTTAAATTTTCAACAAAGAAAGCCACCACATTAAAGAACTCTAGAAATTCCTATAACCAAAACTGTAGCAATAATCATGCAATCTTCATATGTCTTTCATAAAGATAATATGTGCTTTAATCTCCTGTTTGTCTGTACTCAACACATTTGGCAAAGTACTTGGACAATAGAAATGAAAACAATCATTCAAGAACAAAGCTGAGGAAAGAAGAACCACAAAAAATATCTAATAACCAACATCTCTTAAGAATTTACTTTGCATTTTTGAAAAAAAAGAATTAGAATTAACATCAGGCATTATGTTTCTGTTTTAAGTTTTTGTTTTAATTACTCAATTTTAGTTTGCCTAAGGGAAGAAAATCCAACAAAAACAATTATGATCTAAATAAGAGCAGTAATTTTGTATACAAACTGCTGGTTTTTCATCATGTCCCTGCATGTATAAATGTGCTTTTTTACCTCCAGTGTTTTATCAGTTTAACAGTCATAATTTACACAAAACACACAGATGGTTTTAGAAACAGTAAAAGTTTCAAAATGTTACAACTTGCTGGCATATGGAATACTATCATGGATCATCATGTTGGCAGCATTTAAATGATTTTAAAATTATTTATACATTAACATCTTGGCATTGTTTCATAGTCATAGGTTATTTCAACATTAAAGTGTTTGATTCTTGATAGGAGATGCTTTTTATTCTGATTTTAAGCTACTAATGTGTGGATGCATTGGTGCCCTTTATTTACAGGATAGCATCTTCTAGACAGTAAAATGTACATGAAAATTCTATAATAAAGCACTCTGGCATAAACCACAACATTTCTTCTAGTTTAATATATAAAAGGAAGTTCCAAGAATTTTTTAAAAAATAAAATTTACCGTAGCAGTTTTATACTTTTGCCACAAAAAAATGCATAGATACATATATATGCATACACACAAAACAAAACCTTTAAGATTAACTTAGACTTTCAAAATGGGATGCTACAACACCTTTATGTTTTAACTATTTTATTAGATGCAATACAGAAAGAATTGGCTATACAATTTTAATGTGCCTGATTTCAATCTTTCCAATTTCCTTTGAACCAGTTCAGTGAGTTTTAATCCCACTATTAAACTGAAACTGCTATTGTTAAGATCATTAATGACCACCAAGTTGTCGATTCCAATGGTCAATCTCCATCCTTCCATTACCTGATCTACAGGCTGCAACAGACTCAGTCACTGCAACCTCCTTAAAGCACTATCTTCAGTTGGCCACCCTTGTGGTTTTCTTCTTTTCTTACTGACTGACTGCTTCCTTTCAGTCTCCATTGCTCTTTCTGCCTCTTTTCCCTGTATAATCACTATGTATAATCACTCCCTTGGTGATTTCAGTCTCCTGTTATTTAAGTAATATGTACATGCTGATGATGCCCATATTCATTAAGATAGGCTAATGAGTCTCTGCTAAGAAATTCACTGTGATTTACTACAACAAAAACTTATTTCTCCTTCTTTCTACATGACCACAGGGGAAGACAGGAGTGTGAGGTGGAAAGTTCTGCTACACCTAACTCAGGCACCCAGGCTCTTTGGGTGTCCTGGAACATGTGTCTTCCTTGGTTCAGTTCAGCTCAGTCACTCAGTTGTGACCGACTCTTTGCGACCCCATGAACCGCAGCACGCCAGGGCTCTCTGTCCATCACCAACTCCCGTAGTCAACCCAAACCTATGTCCTTGGTTGCCACATGGTAAAGAGAAAGAGTGCTGGAGGCTCACTCACTAGTATTTAACATCTTTAATTTTCACTCTTAGCTCATGAAGCTGAACCAGCCAAATGGGTTTGCCCCAGAGCAAGGAAACTGAGAAGCAGAACCTTTCTTCTGCCCAGAAGGAGGGGAGGACTCCCTGGTAATGAGTACTAGTTTTGTCTACCACAACTCAAATTTTTCTCCAACCTCAACCTCAACTCTGATGTTCTGACTCATGTTTCCAACTGCCCATCTGACGTTTATACTTGGATATCCAATAAGAATTTCAAAATCACAATGTCTAAAACTGAGCTCCTGATACTTCCCATTTCAAATCTTCTCTTTCTACCATTAATGGCATCTTTGTCAATGGCATCTTGACCTTTTCAGTTACTCAGACCAATGGACTAAGATAACCCTTTTCTTTTTCTCACAAGCCACATCCAATCTTTTAGCAAATTCTGTTGGCAATTGCTTCACAGCAGATCCAGAACATAACCTTTCCTCTTCAACTACCTCCTAAGAGAGATTACTGAAAAAGCTCCTACTGTTCTCAGCCATTACCATTCTTTACTGTGTACTCCAGAGAGTGGAGGACTCTTCTGAGAAATCTCTGATACTTCACACCTTGTTCTGAGGGGAAGTGAAACTATTTACAAGGACTACAAGGTCCTAGATAGTCTGGTTAGATTTTTTTTTTCTTAATTTTTATTGGAGTACAATTGCTTCACAATGTTATGTTAGTTTCTGCATACAGCACAGTGCACCAGTTACACATACACACACAGTCACTCTTTAAGACTCTTTTCCCATATAGGCCATTGCAGAGCACAGAGTAGAGTTCCCAGTGCTATACAATGGGTCCATATTAGTTATCTATTTTATATACAGTAGGTGTATATGTCAACCCCAATCTCCCAGTTTCTCCCTCCCTGCCTTCTCTTACTCATAACCATAAGTTTTGTTTCTACATACATTTGTAACTCTATCTCTGTTTTGTAAATAAGTTCATTTGTACCTTTTTTTTAGACCCCACATGTAAAGTGATATTATATGATATTTGTCCATCTCTGTCTGACTTAATTTCACTCAGTATGACAATCTCCAGGTCCCTTACCTGCCTCCTGAGAAACCTGGATGCAGGACAAGAAGCAATAGTTAGAACTAGACATGGAACAATGGACTGGCTCCAAATTAGCGAAAGGAGCATGTC
This sequence comes from Bubalus bubalis, assembly GCF_019923935.1. Classification (NCBI taxonomy): domain Eukaryota; kingdom Metazoa; phylum Chordata; class Mammalia; order Artiodactyla; family Bovidae; genus Bubalus; species Bubalus bubalis. The sequence goes on from NC_059157.1 coordinate 71,444,899, forward strand.
AAGGATGTATATTGTCACCTGGGTTATTTAACTTCTATGCAAAGTACATCATACAAAATGCCAGGCTGGATGAATCATAAGCTGGAATCAAGATTGCAGGGAGAAATATCAACAACTTCAGATATGAAGATGATATAACTTTAATGGCAGGAAGAAGTTCTTGTGGAAGGTGAAAAGATAAGAGTCAAAAAGCTGGCTTAAAACTCAACATTAAAAAACTAAGATCATGGCATCTGGTCCTATCACTTCATGGCAAATAGATGGGGAAAATGTGGAAATAGTGTTAGATTTCATTTTCTTGGGCTCCAAAATCAATGTGGAATGGTGACTGCAACTGAAAAATTAAAAGATACTTGTTACGTGGAAGGATAGCTATGACAAAGCTAGACAGTATATTAAAAAGCAGAGATATTACTTTGTTGACAAAGGTTCATATAGTTAAAGGTATGGTTTTTCCAGTAGCCACATATGGATATGAGAGTTGGACCATAAAGAAGGCTGAGTGCCGAAGAATTGATGCTTTTAAACTATAATGCTGGAGAAGACTCTTGAGAATCCCTTGGACAGCAAGGAGATCAAATCAGTCAGTTCTGAAGGAAATCAATCCTGAATATTCATTGGAAGGACTGATGCTGAAGCTGAAGCTCCAATACTTTGGCCACCTGATGTGAAGATCTGACTCAATGAAAAAACCCTGATGCTGGGAAAAACTGAGGGCAAGAGGAGAAGTGGGGGACAGAAGATGAGACGGTTGGATGGCACCACTGACTCAATGGACATGAGTTTGAACAAACATAGGGAGACAGTGATGGACAGAGAAGCCTGGCGTCCCGCAGTTCATGGGTCTCAAAGAGTCGGACACAACTGAGCTACTGAACGACAACAGCAACCATTTTGCTATTTTGTTCTTTTTTATGACTAGTTGCCATCCTTGATGCCATCTCCTACAAATCTCCCTTTGCTCATTCTGCTCCATCCACAATGACTATTCTGCATTTTGTTTTGAATGTTAGAGTTACATCCTGACTTAGGGTCTTTGAACTTAACTATTTTGTCTGAGCACTCTCTCTTTATCCCTCCTTTAGTTTTTTTCACATCTTCATATAAAATATTACTTGTCCTCTCTTAATATTTAAAATTGAAATTCTCCCCAATCCTAATTAATCTGTCTACCACATCATTATTTGTATAGGACTTATTATAGTCTAATACACTACATGTTATGCTATCTATTATGGTTTTACCTGTATAATTAATCACAGAATATAGCTTCAGAAGGGTATTGCCAGATTTCTGTTAATGCTGCATCTCCAATGCTGAGAAATTTAGCATTAATTTGTATTAAACACAGACAGGAGACAGCTGAGGAGGAGATGGATAATAATGATGTTAATGAGTTTGAATTATTAGGGAGGGAAATAGAAATTACAGGTAAGAGTCATCAAATGACTTAAAATATATTTTTAAAGGAAAAAATTATCTTAATTTTCCGTAAGTCTAAAAGGAATCTGTTATCAATAACAAAAGGAGCATTTGGCCCTGAACTCTATTCCCCTGTGTTCTTGATTCTTTTCCCCCAAATCAGTGTTTCCGCATATGAGACATCAGAAGCCACTTTGCTATGTGGCTTTTCAGCATCTCATAAAAGTAGAGCTATGTCCTTCTCACACTAATTCCTAAAATTAAATCATTTGAGAAGCTCATGCTAATTAAGATCAGTGCAGGAAAAAAAAAAATATTTGTTTTACTTTAAGGTCTCTAAATCCCTGTCCACCACAACTCTCTCTCTCTTTTTTTTTTTTCCGCCACTTAATTTTCATACTGATCTGCTAACTAGTGGTTCAGACACAGTACAAGCATTTATTAGGATTACGTGGTCCTATACGATTATTATAACTTTTTTCTTCAACATTAGCGAAGACCTTTGCTTTACACACACATTCTCCTGGGAAACTTTAAATCTTGGTCCATAAATTCACAAGGAGATCAAACCAGTCAATCCAAAATGAAATCAATCCTGAGCATTCATTAAATAGCTGATGATGAAGCTGAAGCTCCAATGCTTTGGCCACCTGATGCGAAGAGCTGACTCATTAGAAAAGACCCTGATGCTGGGAAAGATTGAAGGCAGAAGGAGAAGTGGACAACAGAGGACAGAAGATGATATGGTTGGATGGTATCACTGACTCAATGGACATGAGTTTGAACAAGCTCCCAGAGATGGTGAAGAACAGTGAAGCCTTGCATGCTGCAGTCAATGGGGTCACAAAGAATCAGCCATGACTGAGCAACTGAACAACAGCAACATCAACAACAACAACAAAAAACAGTAAAGGCGAATATTGTGCAGTCATAGAATCAACGAGAGTTCAGTTACTTAGGTACTTTGGTCAATTCCTTGTAAGGCAGAAAAAGCAAAGAAGTCTCATAGAATTGCTGTTAACAAGAAAAAAAAATGCATCATTACTTATTACAGATGGCTTACTTCTCTACTCGCATCACAGCAGAAATTCAAAATCCAATAATCAGGTCACATTATTTTATTTTGCAATGAGGCCAATCCATCATAACCATCATTCAGAATAAGATTTTACTTTTCAGAAATGACATCAAACTCTATAGAACACAAAAGCAATTTAAAAAGGCGAAAGATAAAAATTCTGAAGTGACTTAAGCTTCTTTCTGGAAATTATACTGTATTTCTGAATTCTATTTATAATTTTTTGCTATAACATCTAGAAATGGGATATGACCAGAGTTACTAAAATAATTATGTGATACATAGAAGTGTTAACTCTCAGACAGTAAAATCAAAGTTTTCTTTTACTGAGTAGCAAACTAAACAACATGCATATTCCTTTTATTTTTATGTCAATACAGGGAGAATGAAAACATTTCTTTTAAAGAAGAATTGAAAATGAGAGCTGTTGCAGTCCTGTGTTTAAAAGAATCCACGTTTTTCTCTTTTTCTTTGTTGGAGATCCATACAGTTAGATTTATAAATGTTCCCCACTGCTGAATTAAATACTCACAGTTATTCTTTCATCTTTATCATCCAGTGGAGAGCCATCTTTCTTCCATGAAATGGTGGGCTCGGGATGGCCTCGTGGGGGCTGGCATTCCATCACTGCAGGCTCTCCCACGGCCACCATGACATCGGAAGGGTTCTGTCTGAAGTCATCCCGTAGTACTGTAGAAACAAGATTAAATCATTACACTCAATGCTGATATATACAGCCCTTATCTCTGAACTTCACAAAGGAGATATTTATTATAGTAAACAACTACTAACAGCTATCTCAATACATCCTGGAAAATCTATATCTACTTACAGACGTATGCAGTTTAATAATGATATCTGGCCTTACACACACAATGGGGATAATTTGATATTCTTCATAGGCCAGTGGGCAAGTGTTTTCTGCTGCCTAGTACCCTGACAGCATCTGGCTTATCTCTTCCTTGCATTTTTTCTCTGACTACTGCCCACATTGTCTCATCCATATACTAATGAATATAATTGAATCCTCCTTTTACTTACATGACACATTGGGGCAATGCTTTCTATTATTAAATAAATACACATGCAAGCAAAACTATTAAAGCAAAATATACTTCCAACATGGATTTGATTGAGGTATTTTAAAGATATTTCAAACTAGTGTATTAGAGTATCTAATCACTACAATTTAAATATGCCCATTATAAAAACTTTAGACATATTTGCAAAATTACTAAATTCAAAATACTGTGTGTTTTCCATTATCACTGAGTGAGGGGCAATGTTAAAAGGCAGCAATGATGACACTGGCATTGCTACCAACAATGTCATCTTGTATATTCTGTATTTGTCAGTTTTTGTGGATTTGGTAGGGGGTACATATTAATAATAGAAGAAAACAACAAAAGCGGAAAGACTACAGATCTCTTAAGGAAAATCTGAACCATCAAGGGAGCATTCCACCCAAAGGCACAATAAATGATAAAAATGGCAGAGACCTAGTAGATGCTGAAGGAGTCAAGAAGAGATGGAAAGAATACATGGAAGAAGTATATAAAAAATATCTTAATGAACCAGATTACTATGGTGGTGTGGTTAGTCACCCAGAGCCAGACATTCTGGAGTGAGAAGTCAAGTGAGCCTTAAGAAGCACTGCTGTTAATAAAGCTACTGAATGTGATCAAATTCCAGCAGAGCTATTCAAATCCCAAAAGGATGATGCCATCAAGGTTTTGCATTCATTATGTCAGCAAATCTGGAAGAAACAGCAGTGGCCACAGGACTGGTAAAGGTCAGTCCTCATCCCAGTTCCCAAGAAGGGTAGTACTGAAGAATGTGCTAACCATTGGACAATCACACTCATCTACCATGCTAGTAAGGTCAGTTTCCAAGAAGGGTAGTACCGAAGAATGTGCTAACCATTGGACAATCACACTCATCTACCATGCTAGTAAGGTCATACTTAAAATCTTGCATGTTAGGCTTCAGCATTATGTGAACCAAGAACTTCCAGATGTCCAACCTGGGTGTAAAAAAGGAAGAGGAACTAGAGATCAAATTGCCAACATTCACTGGATTATAGAGAAAGCAAGGGAAATTCAGAAAAACATCTATCTCTGTTTTATTGACTACGCTAAAGCCTTTGACTGTGTGGATCATGACAACTAGAGAGATGGGAATACCTGTCTCCTGAGAAACCTGTATGCGGGGCAAGAAGCAACAGTTAGAACCCTGTATGGAACAATTGATTGGTTCAAGATCGAGAAAGGAGTACAGGGCTGTCTGTTGTCACCAAGTCTGTTTAACCTATATGCTGAGCCCATCATGAGAAATGCTGGGCTGGATGAGTTACAAGTTGGAATCAAGATAGGCAGGAGAAACATCAACAACCTCAGATATGCGGATTATACCACCCTAATGGCAGAAAGCAAAAAGGAACTAAAGAGTCTAAACAAAAGGAATTAAAGATGAGGGTGAAGGAAGAGAGTGAAAGAGCAGGCTTAAGACTAAATATTAAAAAACTAAGATCATGGCATCCGGCCTCATTGCTACTGCTAAGTCACTTCAGTCATGTTCGACTCTGTGCGACCCCATAGACAGCAGCCTACCAGGCTCCTCCATCCCTGGGATTCTCCAGGCAAGAACAGTGGAGCGGGTTGCCATTTCCTTCTCCAAGGCATGAAAGTAAAAAGTGAAAGTGAAGTCGCTCAGTTGTGTCCAACTCTTCGCGACCCCATGGACTGCAGCCTACCAGGCTCCTCCATCCATGGGATTTTCCAGGCAAGAGTACTGGAGTGGGGTGCCATTGCCTTCTGGCCCCATTACTGCATGGCAAATAGAAGGGGAAAAGGTGGAAGTAGTGACAAATTTCCTCTTCTTGGGCTCCAAGATCACTGTGGACGGTGACTGCAGAAGACAATTGCTTCTTGGCAGGAAAGCAATGACAAACCTAGACTGTGTTGAAAAGCAGACACATTACTCTGCCGACAAAGGTCTGTATTGTCAAGGCTATGGTCTTCCCACTGGTCATGAATGGTTGTGAGAGTTGGACTGTAAAGAAGCCAGAACACCAAAGAATCGATGCTTTCGAATTGTGGAGCTGGAGAAGACTCCTGAAAGTCCTTTGGACAGCAAGGAGATCAAACCAATCAATCTTAAGGAAGATCAACCCTGAATATTCACTGGAAGGACTGATACTGAAGCTGAAGTTCCAGTATTTTGGTCATCTGATGTGAACAGATGACTCATTGGAAAAAGTCCCTGATGCTGGGAAAGATTGAGGGCAGAAGGAGAGAAGAGAGCATCAGAAGATGAGATGGCTGGAAGGCATCTCTGATGCAATGAACATGAACTTGGACAAACTCTAGGAGATGATGAGGGACAGGGAGGCCTGGCATGCTGCAGTCCACGGGGCCACAAAGAGTCGGACATGACTGGATGACTAAACAACAACAGCAACATATTATTTTATTTAATTCTCAAACCTGCACAGGATGGAGATATTATTAACATCATTTATATTACTAAAGATAGTTTTTAGAAGAGGAAACTGTTCATACTATAAGCTCATATGGATATTAATATAATACTAACAAACTCTGAAACAGCATTATTCAGTTTGCAATTATTGGAATAAAATGTGGAAATTAAACATGTATTTGAAAAAGAGTTAATATAGTATAACTGTCCTCATTATCTTGCTAACATCAAGAAATCCTAATTTTTTGGCATTAGTCTGAAATCACAGCTCTGCTTCTTACAGGGTAGGAAATCTCAAACACATTACTTAACACTTCCGTTTCCATATTTACAAAGCAGGCATGTAGATGCCCTCTTCAATGATAAGTCCAAAAATGTTAGCTACCTTTCTCCCATTTTTCCCCCAGTGTGTAATAAAGTGACTAATTTTAGTAGTTTAACCTGACTAATTTTAGTAGTTTAACCTGATACTCAAAATGTTCATTAGTATGTTAACTGTATAGGTTTGAAGTGATAAATATTATTTATCTTTAAAAATCTATTGAATTAAATATCTGATACTACAATTCTGTACTGGAATGAATGTCTTTCCATTTCAGTGGCATTTTAAAATATTTTCATGGATGAAGTACTACAATGAAAAAAAACCTATGATTTCAAAAGTCACCCTTAAATTTTGGTTTCAAGCCTCAAATAAGCTTAGAGGCTTACAAAATCCTAATACTTGACTCTTGCAGTTCTCTACTTTTCCTTCCTTGATGCCAGCTAACTGTGTGCATACAGCTGAGTAAGCCATAATATTCACTCAAACAAAACCATTATTTTCATCTATATATTAAGAAAACCTGGGCACAGTAGAACAATATTAACACTTGGAAAATAACACTTTAAGAAGGAGACCTGTGTCTCCATCTTTGGAAAGACAAGTAAAAGGAAAAAGGAAATATGATCACACCACATTGTTGTAAGTCTAACTTCAGTAGACACAATACTTATTAATTGTAATAAAATATCTATTACATAGACACAAAGAGAAACCATGTTGAACTGAAACTTGCAGGTACTGTTAGCACATTATAAATGAACAGAGTACAAAGACTTCCACCATTCATGAACTTATATTACTATTATGTGTTAAGATGTGCCACAAATAAAATGTAAGGTTTATTAAAAAAGCAAATGAATTGACCTTAACAAACAGTATGTGCTTTTGCTGGATCACATTATTAAATCGAAGATAACACTTCTGAAAATATTTAAAACTCTTGATACATGCAAAAGTAACATAATTTTCAAATAAAAATAGTTTGTACAACTTTTCTGCTTGGTAAGCTAAAAACCAATTTAGTAACACTATATCTTATTTACAAATTGAGATCATATCTCAAATAAACCAATGAATAACAAAATGTCTTTCAAAAATATCAAAGATCTAAGTCAGATAAATCAAGTTTTTTTTTCCATTTACTATGTTATTTGGGTTTTTATAGTATATAATGAAAAGCTAACAAAATATAATCCATTAAAGATCGTTGCTTAGATAATGCTCATGTAATTATTTTTGCAGCTGTAAAACATAAAACTCCAGCATTGCCTATGGCTACAGCCAACACTGCATAAAGTTATGAAATTAAGTTTTTTTCTCTCTTCTATAAAAGCAACTTTTCTTCTTACTTGCCATGAACATTTCCTTTTGGGGGGAAAAAAGTACATGTCACATTATAAAATTATATGAACTTTTAGTTAAATTATCCAATTTTCTTAATTAATATGTGTATTTAAGTGATTAAAATAAAAACTGAATTCAAATGGCAATATCTTGGCAGAAAAACCAATCATATCCGTGAGTAAAATCAAAACTAGATATTTTTAAAAAATCACCTTTTCTTCTCTAACTTCTCTAGTGATTGAAGTGTATATTTTCAAATGTTTTTTGACTTGAATAGTACGAAATTTTAAAATATGGAACTAACTTTTGAAAACAAGATTTAATATCAATTTAAATATTAAAAGAGAGCAAATAGCATATATAATAGATTCAAGTAGATATCACTTAAAAACTGTTATATCCCAGTTTCATCTAATATTATATTTCTTCCATATTTATCTAATTGTTTTATGTTTACAGGTTGGTACATGCCATTTGGCTCAACTCCTTTTCATTTTCCTTCATTCAATTAAATTGGAAAACAAACAAACAAACAAACATATGCTTCACTGAATCTTTGACTCTCGGGAAACTTTTTGGTCTAAAAAGAATGACCAGTTAAAGTTTACTCTTTAAACCAAAATAAAACAAAACATATAATCATTTTGTTTTTGAAAAGCCATACATCACATATCAATAACCCCAGATATGCAGATGACACCACCCTTATGGCAGAAAGTGAAGAACTAAAGAGCCTCTTGATGAAAGTGAAAGAGGAGAGTGAAAAAGCTGGCTTAAAACTCAACATTCAGAAAACTAAGATCATGGCATCTGGTCCCATCACGTCATGGGAAATAGATGGGGAAACAGTGGAAACAGTGTCAGACTTTACTTTGGGGGGCCCCAAAATCACTGCAGATGGCAACTGCAGCCATGAAATTAAAAGACGCTTACTCCTTGGAAGGAATGTTATGACCAACCTAGACAGCACATTAAAAAGCAGAGACATTACTTTGCCAACAAAGGTCTGTCTAGTCAAGGCTATGGTTTTTCCAGTAGTCATGTATGGATGTGAGAGTTGGACTATAAAGAAAGCTGAGTGCCAAAGAATTGATGCTTTTGAACTGTGGTGTTGGAGAAGACTCCTGAGAGTCCCTTGGACTGCAAGGAGATCCAACCAGTCCATCCTAAAGGAGATCAGCCCTGGGTGTTCATTGGAAGGACTGATGTTGAGGCTGAAACTCCAATACTTTGGGCTACCTGATGTGAAGAGCTGACTCACTGGAAAAGACCCTGATGCTGGGAAAAGATTGAAGGCAAGAGGAGAAGGGAACGACAGAGGATGAGATGGTTGAATGGCATCATCGACTCGATGGACATGGGTTTGGGTGGACTCCGGGAGTTGGTGATGGGCAGGGAGGCCTGGCATGCTGTGGTTCATGGGGTTGCAAAGAGTCGGACACGACTGAGCGACTGAACTGAACTGAACTGAACTGCACATCAATTGTAATGCAGTTCTCAGATTAACTGAATATGTTTTCAGAAAAGGATTCTAAAACTCAGTGGTGATTTGGCAACCTATTTGGCTAATACTGAAAAGACATGTGGCAAAGTGAAAAAATAAAGTCAAATAGAAACTTTAAGTATCATGGAGATTTTAATATTTGCAATACACACATTGTGGGAAATCTTAGAACTGAATGAAGCATAAAATAACAGAAAGGGCAGTGGTCTTTGATACACATGTAATTCATATCGCAATTAGAGGCAACTGAGTCCCAACTTTGTCACTAGCCTGTGTTATTTGTCAGGAAGAGACCAAAACAGAACATTTGCAACCTGATTTTCAAGGCAGTTCTCTTTTTAAAATGTTTTACTTGTCACCATTTTACTGTAAAATGAAATTTTCCTGTCTAATCTATTTGCAGCAAATCCACTTCATTATTACAGAAGGTTTGATTTACCAGTGATTGTATACCAGTGCACTGCAGTCTCATGACTACCCGATTTTGTTGAGGTTCAAATGCTCCTAAAATTAATTTTGTTTCTTAATCATGTGGTGAGCAGCTGTGAACTATAATACTCTGGTTACATGAATCTCAGAATCTTGGTGTAGTTAGGGGACTAAGAGATGTGGAATCCAAACTTCTTCTTTTAGAAATTAATCATCTAAGCCTCCTCAGGAGGAGAGAAGCTCATCACATAAATAATAATAATAATGATAATGTTAGCAGTATAATAATAATGTTAGCAATGAGTGACATTTATTGGACACTTACTATATAAGGAACCATGCCAGGTATCTACTCATTTAATCCTCATACCAAAGCTATCAAAAAGTGACCTTATTGGTTTTGTTTTACAAATAAAGAATTTGTAAAGAGAGGAGCAGAGTCTATCAAGGACACTTTTCGATCAGCTTGATTATATCTAGTCTTAATAGCATGTGCACAATTCCAAATACATAGCTATAATGAATACTTCAGGCTTTTCCCTTTAGAACCGAAGTTGCATGAGAAATATCCTGCTTGACACTTAAACAAAAGGCTACCTCTGAACATATTCTGCATTTTTGTATTTTCTCAGACTTCTCCACGCTTGGAAGAGGCCACTGCATATTTTCAGTAGCATACTGAGAATTAGAAATCATTCAGAAGACATGTGTCACACTTTTACTACATATGTCATGCTTTTATTCTTTTATTTCAACAACAAAATGATTGCAAAAGCTGCACAATAATACGCATTTTAATTAAATACGGACATTTTAATTACAAGTGAGTGTCTTGGGAAAAGCAGAGGAAGATAATATGCAGTCCTGGGAATTTGTCTTTCTATTTAAAAAGACTACTTTGCCAGTGAAATGAAGCCTCACAGCAAATAGGAGTAAGCTGTTGACAGGGAAAGAAAAAAAAAAAAAAAAAACAACGAATGAAACCCTTAAAAATAGGGCATAGTTGAGGAGAAAATAAATGAGGAAGTATATTCCCAAAGAGGACAACTTCAAGGATGCTCAGAGACAGCCTGCCTGGGTTACAATATACCACTTCAATTGCTTTCAAAATCACTAATTGCTTATCTTGTCTTTAACTGGCAGAGATTATATTATAGATTATAGATACTTTTTATAGTATATTATAGATACTTTTATTTATCTATCTAAATGCCTAGTTAATACAAGTAAACGGTACTTAATTTTAAAATAACTATCATTCCCTTTTTAACACATTTGTACTGAGCACATACTTTGTGCTTGGCATCTGTGCTAAGCTTTTATGAAAATTGGCATAGGTTTTGTATTTTTCTTGCAGTGCAGTTTACATAAATGGTGAAGTAGGTCAAGAAACAACATTAATCTTAACCTTGTCAGGAAATGGTAATACAATAAGATTTACTGCAGGTTACTTTGTACTCAGATATATCCTTTAGGATCCAGCTATGGAAGTGTATCAACAATGCCTTTATAACTATTTGCATTCTTATTTTTTAAGCTCACAACATTACCCAGAAGAGCAAAGTGTTATCTGGGGTACAAAAGTTTTCAAAACTCCTTAACATTTCTCAAAATAAAATCGTAATTCCAAACTTATAAAAGCATTTCAAGAAAAGCATGACTGTACAGAAAGATATATTAACCAATTGAAAAAACTAAAATGATAACATATAGAATAATCTTTCATGAAGTATTATCTTTATAGCATCATATTCTAAAGCTAAGGCATTTTATTTTTAAAATCATGCATGTACACATCAATTCTGTATAAAGTTATGATTTAGTCATGATTGTTTCCTAAAGGGTGCACATTTACTTTTTAAATCTGAATATATATCTATGAATGCTCTTCAATAATTACATCATCTCCCACTTGTGATTTGTATAGCATGCAACTTTATTTTGAAACCTTAAATTATGCTTTGCTTAAGATCCTGGAAGAAAATATGCTGTTTAAAGCACTTATTTTCTCAACTACTGAAGCTTTTATAGCAGTACTTAAATAAAAAAGTGTACATTCTGAAAAAGTAACATAGTAAGGATGGATGTCAAGTATCACTCAGTCTTAACTAGCAATGAATACAGAGCCCTGCAAATAGAGAAGTTAGTACCAAAATGAAAGTAATTAATAGTAGTGTATTATTTTTTGCTTGGTTCTTTAAAAAGAATTATTGGAGTATAGTTCTTTTACAATATTGTGTTAATTTCTACTCTACAGCAAAGTGAATCACCTATATGTATGTATGTATATATATATATATAGCCCCTCTTTTTTGGACTTCCTTCCCATTTAGGTCACCACAGAACACTGAGTAGGGTTCCCTGAGCTATACAGCAGGTTCTCATTAGTTATCTATTTTATACACAGTATCAATAGTGTTTATATGTCCAAACCAATGGTTTTTGTTTTAAACAACATGTAATGGAGCAACAGGCTTAAACACAGCTGTATGCGTCTGTGCTCTGCTGGGTAGCAGCAATGGGGACAGGCCATCCTTGCTCTTTTAAAAATCACAGCTAGAATTCCGGGTTGGGTCCAAGCTTAAACTACATTCCCATTCTGCAGAAACATGGGCAGCAAAATGATGACACTTCCTAGGAAAAGTCCTCATGGCTCATTGCAGTCATTGCTTTCTGGTTTCATTATTCTACTTCGGGACTCATGTGTGCTTCAAGAGGCACCCTAGAGTTTATTACACTGGCACCAAGTCATCAGGACAGAGAGGAGGGAAGTTTGGCATACTCAACTTACATTACATACTCGACTTACATTACATACTCGACTTACATTACATACTCGACTTACATTACATACTCAACTTACATTACATACTCGACTTACATTAAACCCATGATGCATTCCACGGAAAGGTGTATGTACCTCAATAAGTATCAACGTTTAAACAGTTAATATTCAATAGACTTGCTATCTGGGAGATTTATTAAAAAATGAACTGCCAGAGTTAGGTTGCTAAAATCGTATGTTCTCATTTAAAGATGTCAGTAGCTTACTAGATGTTTGAATTTTACACACTTTCAACTATAATCTAAATGGATTTATTAATGAAAAGTGCAGCATTTGGAAAACACCATTTGTAGATAGCGCTTATTTGGGAGTCAAAAAAACAGAAGTCAGGAATTTCAGAGTAACCACATGTATCCCGCTACTAGCCCACAAATTTAATTCACAATGGCTCAGTATTTCTATACAAAACAGAGAATTTTACACCCTATCTTGTTAGGGTTATTACAAAGACTAATTATTTAGTGTTTATACAGGACTTGCCATTTATATAGTGCATTACATCTGCAAAGAAGTATTACTATTACTCACTATGTAAGGAATTGCCAAATTTCTCAGCTGCCAGTACAAATGGAAAGGAGGACAAAGAATGCCATTGATGAGGGTTTCTAAGTGCCAGAGCAAAAGTCACATTCAGGAGTGTTAAAAAAACACAGACAGAATGAGGCTATCTGAGGTATGGGACCCTGATTGGGGCAAGAGAGACATGTGTTCTTTCTTTCATAACATCCAATCTGTTTAGCATCCTGCACTGAGAGTCCTTGATCAAAGGAATATACTTATCTTTTTATTGTATCGCTTTTTGTATTTAACTGTCAACTCCATGAGAACAAGAAGTTTGTTTTTATCAATCTACGTAGCCAGTGCCTAAAACAATGCCTAAGATGTAGCAGCATTCAGAACGTAAATGTTTACAATACACCTTCTGAAGCTAAGTATTCTGAAGCTAAGTATCTGAAATAGCGCTAACATTAGGAGGAGTCCTACATTCATAGTGACCAAGGTATGGGGAGGAGACAGACAATAGTCAGCTAAACACACGCATAGATATACAACTATAAACGTGATACATGCCATGAAGGAAAAGAATAGTACTGCTGTGTGAGGAACTAATGAGGGACATCATTTAAATAACAGTTAAAGTGAAAAAACAGTTTAAAGCCTGTTTAATAAACAGTTAAAGCCTGAAAACTGAGTAGAACTTATCCTAGAGAAGTGAATTGCAGGCAGGGGAAATAATCTAGGTTGAAGAAAGAATCTTTAAAAAATTCACACTCTGCCAGGGGGACAGGTTGGCAGTGCCGCACCACGACACTGGTAAGAGAAGGGGTACTGGATTTGCTACCCACAGCATTCCTGATAGAGGCTCAGCTTTTATTTCCATTCCCATGGAAAGCCACTTCAGTGGTTTTTAAGCAGAGCTGGAATTATCACACTTAAATATTCATTTTAGTGGCTCTGACAATGAAATGAAGAGGGAAATAAGAACTGAAGTGGAGAGACCAATTGTAGTAATTAAGGGAAAAAATGAGGATGGTTTTATACAACTATAATGACACAGAATAAGTGCTAAAGGAAAAGGAGAGGTATGTGCTGGAAGAAAAACACAAAATAGCTTCCTGAGTGACTGAAGTTGGAAGAAAGATGCCAAAAATGATACCCAGGTTTCTGTTTTGAGGAACTGAACATGGCATTTTAAAGTATATATGACATAAAACCATATACCATTTAAGGTATACATTACATTATATGTGTGTGCTTAGATGCTCAGTCGTGTCTGACTCTTTGTGACCCCAGGGATTGCAGTCTGCCAAGCTCCTCTGTCCATGGAATTCTCTAGGTAAGGATACTGGAGTGGGTTTCCATTTCCTACCCTGGGGCATCTTCCCAACCCAGGGATTGAACCAGCGTTTCCTGCACGGGCAGGTGGATTCTTTCCACTGTGCACCTAGGAAATCCATATATATATATACACACACACACACACACACACACACATGTGCATATGTATATAATATATATATACATGTACTATATATCTTAAAATATATATATAAAACTAGATAATTTCAGAGATTAATATAAATATTTCTCTATAGATTAAAAAACACTATAGTTTCAAATTCTGCCCCTTAGTATTTAAGGCAGGACTCATCTTTTACCTGTTTAAACCTTTATGCCACCATATGCCAAATCTCAATTGGTAACTCATATCTCTCTATCAATAATCAGGACTCATTTTTTACCTGTTTAAACCTTAATGCCACCATATGCCAAATCTCAATTGGTAACTCACATCTCTCTATCAATTAATCTATATTATAATTATTAGGATGACAAATTTCAATTTAGTTTGATGCATATAATTTTAAGCTGAAAATATGAGAAAAACTATTCTACTTTGATTTCATACATGTATATACATATATGTGACCATATATGAGTGAGGTATATGATATATATTACCTATATATAGGTCATTATATATAGATCATATATATAGATCATTAACTATTGTTTTGACCTCCATACGTTGCAGCAAATTAGTAAAAACTCACTTAGTCATTTTGTTCAGAAAAGAAAACAACTCAAAACATTACGGCATTTCTCAGGACTGCCATCAAGTAAGCTTAATTTACTATTTAAATATATGATAGTCAACAACATAATAAATATTATTACATAATTAGAATAATCAGAATATTCCCATTTGTCAGAAGTTTACAAAATCTTTAAAGCAGGGTAATATACCCTGGAAAAATTCTGAATCATGAAATTATTAAGGGTAGGTGATTCACTCATTTAGTCATTCATTTAATAAAAATATTAGGCATTGCACTGAGAGGTGGTGGCTAATAAGATAAACAAGACATGGTTGATCTCTGCTTTCAAGGCACTTATTTGGGTTTTTTCTCTTCTTTTTTTTTGGTCACAACATGCCTTGTCCAATCAAAACTTTACAGAAAAGTTTCATGTACAAAACAGATAAAGGGGATACTGTTGCATTCCTCCAACTGGGGCTGCCCTACCAAGAAATTCAGTTCTAGTGGTAAACTGGCATATGAGAGGGTAAGTACATCTCCCCTGCTCCTATAACTATATTGTCTGTAGCTAGTTAAGTGATAACCCTGGATTCATGTTTTTAGACTTGGATTCTGTGGGATACAAGAGACTGCACATGCAGTAGACCCAGTCTCAGTCCCTGGCTTGGGAAGATCCCCTGGAAAAGGAAATGGCATCTCACTCCAGTATTCTTTCCAGCCTGGGAAATCCCATGGACAGAGGAGCCTGGCCAGCTACAGTCCATGAAGTTGCAATGGAGTCAGATAAAACTTAGTGACTAAACAATAACTATTAGCCTTCTAGGAGATGGATACTCAGATCTGAGTTTGTCTCCTCAGCAGTTCATAAAAGAACTCCACATTTGTGCCATTTCAAACACTGTCATTTAGAACTGGAATGTGGAGGAGTTTTCATTCCTTGCACTTAAGATAATACCTAAAACAGGCCTATGAGCTTTTAAAGCCCTAAGTTTATAAACTCTAAGTACAAACTCCCCCACTTCCACAGTTACCCTCAATTGCAAACAAGGACCCAAAGTCAGTCACGAACAGGACTCAAGGTTGTACAAATGAAAGACTGGACATAGTAGGACTAGATCTTGAAACAATTATTTTCATAGCTTGTTTTCATAAAATCATTTTAAGTGCCTGAGAAAGACCAGAATGTTTTCTAATTGAAATATTTGCTGGGGAAAAAAGAAAAAAGGTGGTTGTAAAAAAAAATCCAGGTGTTTCTTTACCCTCTCAAACTCAAGATGCCAGCAGCTAAACAGGAGAAGAACTAAGTTTTCAGATTTTATGGGGAGTCTAATGGTAACAGTCTCAAGGGAGCAAAATCCTCACAGTTTAAAATGATCTCATTAAAACCTCTCCAGTAATCAGAAAGAGCCAGAGTAAACAGCTATTGGATTTAAAAACAAAAACAAAATGGAAAAAAAAAAAAAAAGCAACCAAACTATTCTCACTAATGTATCTTAGAGCAGCATAATTAAATTGCCTATTATAACATCCTCCCCCCCAACTCCAAATGAAGGGAATATTTAAGTGACAGGAAAAAATTAAGTCTAAATAGCACACACAGAGACGTATTAACTAAACAAAAGAAGTCTTTAATTGGTGACAATCTGCCCTAAATCACTGTTACCATTTCCCAACATAATCAGTTTCAGATCTGTTAATTCCTCATATCTTCCCCTATCTCAGGCTGTCTGGGGCTTCAGAATAATAATGCCAAGTACCTAACAGAGCTTTCAATCTCCAAGGAATATAACAAACACGCAATTGTGTAGCTGTGTGAGCTGCCTTTTCCTAACAAACTACACAGCCCCTGGGAGAATTCACTCAGCCTTCAGCTCTTTGGCAAAGTTTAAGACCTCTTTTAGCATGATAGTTAGAGTCATGCTAACAAGCCCTGCCTTAAGGTACCAGAGATTAAATTAGTAGAAAAGCAAATCATTTTATAATTCTTATTAACCATTGTTATCTTTATCCATAACTTTCAGCGTTTTACAGAATATAAAATGTACGCCTCCTCAAGAAGTATCAGATGCCAAAGAAACAACTATTGAACATGATAAAACAATGCAATAAAAATAAAAGTCACTCTATAAAAAAATCTTCCAGTAGTCATATATGGATGTGAGAGTTGGACTATAAAGAAAGCTGAGTGCCGAAGAATTGAGCTTTTGAACTGTGGTGTTAGAGAAGACTCTTGAGAGTCCCTTGGACTGCAAGGAGATCCAACCAGTCCATCCTAAAGGAAATCAGTCCTGAATATTCATTAGAAGGACTGATGTTGAAGCTGAAACTCCAATACTTTGGCCACCTGATGCAAAGACCTGACTTATTTGAAAAGACCCTGATGTTGGGAAAGATTGAAGGCAGGAAGAGAAGGGGATGACGACAGAGGATGAGATGGTTGGATGGCATCACCGACTTAATGGACATGAGTTTGGGTAAACTCCTGGAGTTGGTGATAAACAGGGAAGACTGGCGTGCTGCAGTCCATGGGTTTGCGAAGAGTCAGACAAGACTGAGCAACTGAACTGAACTGAAAAAAATCTTGAATCGTGAATTACTGCTATTGTGTTTATGTTTCTCTTTACATCAGACAAAGGAAATGAAAACTGTTTACAATGGAGGTTCATCCCCTCTTATAGACAGCACATTTCCACAGCTCTTCATCTGAACCTCAGTGAAAATCTTTGGTGAGTTTTTGTAAAACACTAGCAATCCACAGTGCAGGAGGCCAGTTTAAAATCCTGGGGAGCTATAACCAGCCAGTGAGGCAATGACAAGAAACTCTGGCCAAAGTTGCATCTCAAGTCAGTTCACAGCAGTTAAAAGCAAGTTTTAGATGTTCAGTTGTGTTTGACTCTTTGTGACTCCATGGCGTAGCCCACCAGGCTCCTCTGTCCATGGGATTCTCCAGGCAAAAATACTGGAGTGGGTTGCCATTGCCTTCTCCAGGGGGATCTTCCCAACCCAGAGATGCAACCCAGGTCTCCCGCACTGCAGGCAGATTCTTTACCATTTGAGCTACCCTGGAAGCCCACAGCAGTTAAAAGCTGCTGTGTAATTCTTTATTTTAAAGTCCTAACTCTATGATTTCAATTGTATGAAGGCACATTTTACGTGTTGTTCTACTCTACCTAACAAGGCCCAATTTCTTGGTCCTCACAAATCCATTTACTGGGGTCCCTTCCAATAATTTGGAAGACCATGTATTCTTACGATATCTCAAAACTGATACTTGAAAGTTTAAGTGATGGTAAAAATTTAAATTTCTGGTACATTGTGAACAGTAAATTCAAAATAAAAATTCTGTGTCTCTTTTAAGTGCATTTAACAAACCATATGGGGGCTTCCCTGGTGGTTCAGCAGTTAAGAATCCACCTGCAAAGCAGGAGACATGAGTTTGATCCCTAGGTTGGGAAGATCCCCTGGAGTAGGGCATGGCAACCCATTCAAGTATGCTTATCTGGAAAATCCCATGGATAGAGGAAGCTGGTGGGCTATAGTCCTTGGGGTTGTAAAAGAGTTGGACACAACTCAGCTCCTTACCACACATGCACACGTGACGAACCATAAAGACCACCCTGAATTAATGCCCACCATGATCTATTTAAATAGATATATAAATAAGCTCTTTTTTAAGCTGCAAATTTGATATTAATATTATTCATTTTGACTCATTTAACTTGTATTTCCATTCCAATTCACACCCAACTTTCTCCTCATGCCATATGCTTGAGGATAAAGCTTGAAAGATTTGTTGTTGGCTATTGATCAGCCAATCACAGTTCTCTGCTTTGAAATTAGGAAATCTGGAACTAGTCTTGTGTTCACCACCCTGGAGGTTTTTACAGCTCTGTAGGTGCACCATAGACAGGTTCAGGATGTTCAGATATGTATTGTGTTGGCTGAAAACTTCACTTGGAATTTCCTGTCGTAGCATATTTGGAAAAATCTGAACAAACTTATTGCCCAACCCAGTATTTCCCTTACAGAAGTGAAAGAAGGGCAAATATGGAAACCAAGCAGGGGAGAGAGGGGAATCCACAAGCAAGGCTTCAGGTACCTCAGTTTTAGAAATGACATAAAAGGAGAATGAGAATCTGGAAAATGGAAAACAACCATACCCATACACCTTTAAAATGCATAGGTATTCTGATTTGAAGACCACTTGCTCCAAGATGGCTAAGCCTACACACCCACAAGTCTAGTTGCCAGCCTTAGAGAACTCATTTCTATCACAATGGGAGCCACTACTGAAAGGCCCAGAAGGAACAGAACCTCATGAATACACATGAATCATCTTCCTTGGACAAAACTTGCTTAAATGTCATTAATTTAAGCTGATGCTAAAATGGCTTATATGCTTATTTGTAACATTTGAAGATAAAACAATCCAAACCAAATGTCATTATTATTTTCATGAGTTGAATAAATTATCTATGATCTAACAGATCAAAGTACAATTTTAAATGATCAGTACTCAAAATGGGAACTAAATAAGCAAAAACCCAGTGTAATGCTAAAGAGAGACAAATGTTTTCTCTGGAGATTACAAGACTTCTGCTTATAATGAGGAACAAATGGTTCTAGGGACCAGGGTAGCTGACCCATTCTTTAAAATACCCTACAACTAACTTAAATAACTATAAAACTATTAGCAACTTCAAGGACCTCAAATAATTACAAAGGAACCTCTCAGTTTCTCTGTAATGCTGGCAAGCTTTGGATTAGTTTTATTCTTTAATAGTCCCCAGTTGGAACAGCAATATTTCTTGTAAATTAAATGTATATAAGGTTTTGTTTTTCTACAAGGAGCAGCCGTAACTTCTGCTTTTCTGACTATTTTAAAATCTTTTTATTTTCTATGTGCTGAAAGTTGTTACTATTTTTTTTTAACCAAGTAGTTTACAACTACTCAATAAAATCTCTGAGGATCATAAAACTCTTGTTTCTATTTTAATTATGTTGATAAACCTGTTTTCTAAATATGTGCTGCTGCTGCTGCTGCTAAGTCACATCAGTCGTGTCCGACTCTGTGCGACCCCACAGACGGCAGCCCACCAGGCTCCTCTGTCCCTGGGGTTCTCCAGGCAAGAATACTGGAGTGGGTTGCCATTTCCTTCTCCAATGCATGAAAGTGAAAAGCAAAAGTGAAGTCGCTCAGTCCAGTCCGACTCTCTGCAACCCCATGGACTGTAGCCTACCAGGCTTCTCCGTCCATGGGGTTTTCCAGGCAACAATACTGGAGTGGGGTGCCATTTCCTTCTCCTAGGTTCCTTGAAATATAGGTAGTACAAGTTCTCTCTCAATCAACACTTCTTTAACTAAAAGTTACAATAAAAACTAGAAAAAGAATGACAACTTTAGCTATCAATTTTAATCACATATCCTTTATCAATTACTAAAAGATATATAAAAATGGACTATTAATAGTGTATAATCTTCTAAATTGAAATTAAAGATAATTCATTTTGACAAAAGAAGGCAAAATCGGTGACATTATAATTTTAAATATTCATAAAAGCTTGATGCCTAAAATCAATATTATAAATTTTTATAGGTAAAAATAAATATTTTTTCGCATTGCAAAATTCAGGATTTTTAAAGTAAACTTGATGCTAAGTTAATTTGGTGTTTCTATACCTAAGTATATGTGTTCAGTCTCAAAGAGTTCAACTTCATTAAAAATCTATGCAGCTTAAATTTATATTTATTTTCAAAATAAGAATATTTTCTTTATTAATAACAATGCAAGATTACATTTTCCTCATAAATTATAAAATAAGTTTTTCTACTTCTAAATATGCTTTCTTGACTCTTTTAACAGGTGTCTTAGGCCAGTATACAAAGAGTCCATTTTAAATCCATTGTTATTTTTAATTGACAATGACATGATTTAATAGAGATGAAGTTCTGAACTTGCAGACATCATAGAGGAATCATGAGGTCTTAATGAGCAAAAAGTTGACTCTCATAAAGGATTATTTAGTAGTTTAAAAAAAATGGCAAAACATCAAATACTCCTTTGACCTAAATACTAAAAGGCAAGCAAATAATAAAATTTGAAACACATTTTTGTTCCTACTCTCAATCATATTTCTACTTGCTATTTTATTTGCTTTTGTTTGTTAAACCATTTTCAAATTCACTATTTAAAAAGTGAAGTTTACATGAACAAATAATAATCTGGGATATACATCAGCTAATGTTCAATGTCACTAAACAAATGATGTGGCAGCTTTTCTTATCACACATTTCTTTAACTAATTTTTTCTTTTGTGTTCTCAAGGGAAGAACTAGAGAGAAAAGTGTTTACTTGAATTATGCATGCCAATTTCTTCTTTAATTTCTATAAAATAAAATGTCATGTCCAACATTTCATATATGGAAAAATCAACTAGGTTTTAACTTTTCTGATTGAAAATATAGAGTTTTTAGAATTACTAACTTTATTGTCTTTACTAACCAAAGTATTATCTTTAAACATTTAAATAATAAAAATAACACTATTCTTATTTGCTTAGAAATAAAAGAATCAAAGAAAGGCATTTCAAAACATCATAACCAGTAAAAAAAGAAATACAACCAGTAATTATATGATGTTCCAGGATTTGAGGTAATCCTTACATGTTGAAAAAGGTAATTAAATGTAGAAGAAGATGAAATAAGCACCATATATTATGATAAGTGACACAAGAAACATGATTTTACTCCCAAACATGTAAATAATTGACAGCTTCTACAACCATTATTAATTGATCTAACACTTGAAAGAAATATATTACCACATTTCTAACAAGGCTAAGAGCTGTCTGAGAGTCAAGATTGGCAATTAAAATAGCCTATCTGTATTGTCAATTGTCAAAGTTGCTCAGTCGTGTCCGACTCTTTACAACCCCATGGACTATACAGTCCATGGAATTCTCTAGGCCAGTACTGGAGTGGGTAGCCTTTCCCTTCTCCAGGGGAATCTTCCCAACCCAGGGATCGAACCCAGGTCTCTTGCATTGCAGGCAGATTCTTAACCAGCTGAGCTACAAGGGAAGCCCCTATCTGTATTACATGGTCACATAAATTCAGTGTTGGTAGCAAAATAATAAGTAAAAGTAAAAACATAAGAAGAACCAAATTAGTAAAGAAATTTCTTGTATGTTTTAGTATTTGTATAAATGGCTAGAAAATTTATAGCAAGTACATAAGACTTCTCATGCTTTGAAGCTGTTTTCATATTTTAATCCATGAAGACTGCCTGCAATTTAAATAGTCTAAGATATGTGATAGTTTATCATCTTTATCATAAAAAACAAATGTATAACCTATCAATCCGGATCATCATCAAAACTGAAATATTTTTGAAACAGCAGTAAGTTTTAGCTAACCATGGTTCCCATATATTCATCATGAAGTGTGATAGTACAAGCCTCCATGCTTTACAAAAGAATGCTACTCTTTCTTCATCTCCTAATCCCACCTAGTTAATTGCCTTCCTTTTTATTTATTGACCTTTTATTCTATATCAGTGAATAAGCATATGAGTTCCTACTATTGGGAAGCATTAAGAAACCATCTCCATCTGTGATGCTGCCAATGTTGAAAGCACTTGTTGAAATTTACTCCAGGGGAACTCCTCAGCCAACTCTCCCTCCCACTTCCTTCAGCTCCTACTGCATTTCATACCTGCAACCCCATTTCCTACTTTTCAACTTACACCTCAAAGACTGGAAGTCTGCCCATTAGGGAATTTGAAGCCCACATAGATAGTGTGAGTAGTTTAATCAAGTTTGATAGGGTGGAGGTGTAAGAGATAATCTGCACTGAAAGACTTAATTTTAGAAGCTGCAAAAAAATAGAAGCTAACTATATTTCGAGTGTGGATTTTCTTTTTTTCCCTCTGGAATTCTTTCTTGTTTAATTGAATATATTGACATATAACATGTAAATTTAAGTGTACAACACATTACTTTGATACATTTAATTTATTTTATTATGAATACCAGGGTAGCCATATTTCACATTACATAGTTATAGTACAATATTGTTGACAGGGAGGCCTGGTGTGCTGTGATTCATGGGGTCGCAAAGAGGTGGACACGACTGAGCGACTGAACTGAACTGAACTGATTGTTGCATATATTCATTATACTGTGCATTAGATCAATATAGCTTATTTACTTAAACAGCATCAATTTTATCCCCCACCTTCATCCTCAGGTAACCAAAACTTTGCTCTGATTTTTACAAACTTGAATTGTCTAGAATTTACATATATATGATATCACACAGTACGTGTTTTCCTCTTTCTGGCTTGTTTCATTAGCATAATGTGCTCGAGATCTATCCATTTTGCTGGAAATGGATGTGGATTTTCAATAGATAGTTGTGCTTTATCTTAAAAGCAGAGGAAACATTCTAATAGATTTTCAACTAACTTCAAAAGAGAAGGATTTAGTGAAGTGTTTATCCACTCTAGTATTCTTGCCTGGAGAATTCCATGGACAGAGAAGCCTGATGGGCTACAGTCCCTGGGATTGCAGAGTTGGACACTACTACTATTTTGATAATCAATCTGCTCTATGATCTTATTTTATATGTTTATTTTGAATTATAGAATGTTTTAATTAAAAGGAACTTAGTGATCTTTCTAGTCCATGTCTGCTTCATTTTATAGATGTGAAACTGATTTGAGCAAGTTTAAGTAATTTGTTTCATGCTATTATAACCCAACTTCTCTGGTGGCTCAGAGGGTAAAGCATCTGCCTGCAATGCAGGAGACTTGGGTTTGATCCCTGGGTGGGGAAGATCCCCTGGAGAAGGAAATGGCAACCCACTCCAGTATTCTTGCCTGGAAAACCCCATGGATGGAGAAGCCTGGTAGGCTACAGTCCATGGGGCCGTAAAGAGTCGGACATGACTGAGCGACTTCACTTTCATTATAACCCAAATGGATTAAGGTAGCCCATCGATTTCCAATTAGACTATCATTTTCTACTGAAAACTAGAACAGAATCTAAAGAAAACAAAACCTTTTAATTTCAAAAAAGTTTTTTTTTTTTTTTTTTTAATTTGAGATG
Source organism: Bubalus bubalis (assembly GCF_019923935.1). Lineage (NCBI taxonomy): Eukaryota > Metazoa > Chordata > Mammalia > Artiodactyla > Bovidae > Bubalus > Bubalus bubalis. Next base: position 71,468,973 of record NC_059157.1, read on the forward strand.
GGATTTCTAGTATTTCTGAAGTAAGTTTTTTAACTAGGGCTTTAATTGAAGGTCCTTGGAAGCCGTAAGATTTGCTCAAAGTGTTTCACTTGGGAGGGGTTGCTTAATTCGTAGTTCTCTAGCAAGTTCGGCCCCAGAAACTCATCACTTAGAAGGGAATTATATTAATATATTAAGCAATATCATTGTATTAAGCATTAACTACATGAGAATATTAACTAAACCCACACCTGTAACAACCATCTAAAATATTGTTACTATATCTGAAAGTTTATGTTCAGTTTTGAAAACCTTTAAGCTTAGGAATTTCATTCTTAGGCTCATGAATTTAGGTTGAAGACAATACCATCATAATCTCTACCTGTCACAGAGATACAAGGCCTGTACTGATACAATAAATGGTTGATTCTGTCATCATGACAGCTATAAAAAGTGACAGCTCTCTTAAGACTGCATACTTTGGTTTAATAGGAACATGTACAAAGAATAATTTGATGGTTTGAGTGACTTTTTTTTAGTAAAAGAATATATCAGGAAAGTATGGTTGTAATCTGATTTCAATCTTAACACCTCATTAATAATGAATCAATGTATATTTTGTATCTATTTCAAATACATATTTTGGACCAGTCTCTTTATTGTTATTATATATATATATACATACATATAAATATTTAAAATTAAGGTATTCCATGATTAAAGAAGAAAACTTCCCCATTCATTTTTAAAATAATTTCAGACCTTCCTCATGTTCTGTACACTTAGATATAATGGGATATTGCTGTTACCCACCCAAGTCTTTCAAAGAAGGCAAATGAATCTTTCATTTGGAACTGGGTCCCATCTAGCAGTTTGATTATATTTGAAAGAGAGGACTAATCTTAAAATGTTAGTTCATTTGTAAGTCAAGCTTTGTGTGTGTGTGTGTGCTCAGTCATGTCCGACTCTTTGAGATGCCATGAACCATAGCCCACTAAGGCTCCTCTGTGCATGGGATTTCCCAGGCAAGAATACTGGAGTGGGTTGTCATTTCCTCCTCCAGGGGATCTTCCCAACTGGGGGATAAAGGTGATTATCTTAAAAATTCCTTTAAATTTAGAAACATTAAAGTTATTATGAAAAGAGTGAAGTCAGAAAGAGAAAAACCAATATCTAACCTATTTGCAGGGCAGCAATAGAGACAGAGATGTAGAGAAGACTTGTGGACACAGCAAGGGGGAAAGAGACCGTGGGGCGTGGGGAGAGTAGCACTGACATATACTATCACATATAAAATAGCTAGTGGGAATCTGCTGTAAAGCACAGGGAACTCAGGTGTGATGGGTGGTGGGGTGGGGTGAGGGGGTGGGAGGGAGGCTCTAGAGGGAGGGGATGTGTATATACTTAATGCTGCTGAACAGCAGAAACTAACACAACATTGTAAGACAATTATCCTCCAATTAAAACACAAACTATAATTTTTAAAAGCTTGATTTAAAATGTACTTATAATTCCACATATACAACAATCAATTGTTTTACTAAGAAAGTTACCTTAACTTAAAAAAAAAGAAATATATATATATATATATATATATATATATATAAACATAACAAAGCTATTTCTTAAAGATAATCTTTTACCTAAGGAAAAGAGCAGAAGAAAAGCTGTTTTAAAGAGCCCTCATAAAGGGAAAGAGAAAATAAAGTATATTTTTAGGTCATTCTAGTAAGCATTAATAACTAACAGAGTATCACACTAATAAGGTGGTCTTTGGAAATATTGTATAGTGTAAGATAAATACATGAGCAAGCCAAAGATTTCCAGTCTCATTTTTATCATGTTCTTTAATAGAGGGCAAAGCTAGTTAAACAGATGGCACTCAGGATTTCTCAATGAATTCAGCATCTGTGTGTACATGTTGCATAAATGCCAATTAAAATGTGTCCGAGTAAATTTACATCCCTTGCTGATAGAAAGTAAGCCAATCCTGCTGGCTCAGGATCAAGGTTAAACTTAATCATCTGCTGAACTTGCAGCAAGTTGCTTTCAAATTGTACAGAAATTCCCAGTGAAATAATAAAAACAGAACTCCTGTTGATTTGTATTTATTTACATTCATAACTCATTTCTAAAGCCTTGGGCTAGAGCTCGAAGAGGAAAAAAAAAGTTACTATTTGTATGACTTGGCCAAGTACACTTTTAACCATATTTGCAACAAATACCTCTTTGATTAAGATGCCTGCCTGAATAAATTTTCCTAACCTCCTTCTTGCAACTTCCTACTTCAGATAATTTTGTTTAAAAATTATCCTTTCAACATGATCTTGAACAAAGGAAAAAGCATGCAGCAGTTGGAATATCATTTATATAAGAAAGAACACAATCTGCTTCAGGGTGACAGGGAGCCATCAAATTATTTGCAACAGTTCCTCCTAGAGGAACATAAAAATGGCTTCACCTGACATCTTTTTGACTCAATATTTTCTGCAGAACCCAGTTCATACATACCTCCCTAAAGCTTTGCTAGGCTACAATAAACTTGCTCTTTTTGGAATTTCAAACTTTCAGTACCCACATTACTCATTCTAAAGAGAAATTTGGGACTTGTTATTTAAAACATTCATCTCATTGCAAGGGGATATTACACAGACATTAAATATAATGTTTTTTAAAAGAACTAATAAAATGCTTAAGATAAAATGTTAATTGAAAAAAGAAAGCATATAAAACTTGGTATAACCAAGTTTCCAAAAGTACGCTCTATAAAATACTAGTTCAAAGTGCTCTTAATATGTATTTGCTTTACAAAAGTAAGACATTTATATTTGGAAAATGTTATATTATAGTCCACCTTTGGAAAATTACAATATCCTTTAGCATATTAAAAGTATTGTGAAGTCCTGTAGTGAAGAAACCCATTTAATTTTGTTACCCTACTATTTTATTTAACCATGCCAATTTTACTTCGTTAAATCTTTTAAATTATTTGAGAAATGGAATATCAGTGCCCTATTTCTTTTTTTAAATTGAAATATAGTTGATTTCTCACAAAGAGTCAGACACTACTGAGTGACTAAGCACAGCACAGCACATAGTTGATTTACAATGCTGTGTTAATTTCTGCTGTATAGCAGAATGATTCAGTTATACATGTACATACATTCGCCTGAACGTGGAAGAACTAATGCTTTCAAATTGTGGTGCTGGAGAAGACTCTTGTGGTGTTGAGAAGACCCTCAACAAGGAGATCAAACCAGTCAATCCTAAAATCAACCCTGAATATTCATTGGAAGGACTGATGCTGAAGCTCCAAAATTTTGGCCACCTGATGTGAAGAGCCAACTCATTGGACAAGACCCTGATTCTGGGAAAGATTGAGGGCAGGAAGAGAAAGGGGTGACAGAGGATGAGATGGCTGGATGGCATCACTGACTCAATGGACATGAGTTTGAGCAAACTCCGGGAGATAAGGAAGGACAGGGAAGCCTGGCATGCTACAGTTCATGGCATCGCAGAGTCAGACATGACTGAAGTAACTGAGCACGTGCATGCACACGCACGCACACACACACACACACACACACACACACACACAAACACATCTTTTTTATCTTATTTTCCATTATGATTTACCTCTGAGTACTGAATATAGTTCCCTGTGCTATACAGTAGGATCTTGTTGTTTATCCATTCTTTCCACAATAATTTACAAATTATTTACAAATTATATCTGCTACCTGTAAACCAGTGCTCCCTCTAAAGTAAAATCCTTAGTAATATACTTTGGGAAAGGCTATGTTTCCAACTTTGCAAAATAAATAAATAAATAAATACGTATATAGGTAGAAAGCAGAGGCAAAAAGAGAAGAAAAACTATTAAGAATAGTCATTTTTGAGTCATGACATTGTAAATGATTTTTAAATCTTTGTCTTTGCACATTTCTAAATGATTTTCTACTATAATGAACCTACCTTGGTTTTATAAGAGAAAAGGGTCCATTGTACTAAATACCATGTTATTTCTTATACTGCAGAAGTGTACATGGTATCATTTCTAATCCCTCATCGCTGCTGCTGCAGCTAAGTCGCTTCAGTCATGTCCGACTCCGTGAGACCCCACAGACGGCAGCCCACTAGGTTTCCCCATCCCTGGGATTCTCCAGGCAAGAACACTGGAGTGGGTTGCCATTTCCTTCTCCAATGCATGAAAGTGAAAAGTGAAAGTGAAGTCGCTCAGTTGTTTCCGACTCTTAGCGACCCCACGGACTGCAGCCTACCAGGCTCCTCCGCCCATGGGATTTTCCAGGCAAGAGTACTGGAGTGGGGTGCCATTGCCTTCTCCGATCCCTCACTACAAATGGCTACAAATCTGTCATTTTGTATGTGGAAGACTGTGAATTAAGAACTGAATCTCAGGTAATCATCACAAAGGCTGACAAAAAGTTTTCACTATTTTACAGATGAAGAAACTGATACTTTGCTTAGTATATGGGCAAATAAGGATTCTATCCTGGGTCATTCTGATGTCAAATCCAAGACTTTTAAACACTAAATTCTGTTAATCTTTAAGGACAAGAATTAAGGTTCATATTAGATATCCCCAGAATATATCAAAATAGTACCTAAAATAATAATCAAATAAAACTAACACTTAACACTCACTGGCTATTAGATGCAAGGTATGTTTGTGTGTGTAAAATAATAACACTAACATTTAATGAGTGTATTATGCTATGCGAGGAACTGGGCTAAATGTTTGTTACAGATTAATTTCATAAATTCCCACCAGAACCATATGAATTTAATATTATTATCACCAATTTATTGGTAAAAACAAAACTAAGAGATACAGGAGTACAAAATCCAGGATACAAACCATGTCAGTTTAATTTTAAATCAGTGCTCACTGGATCAGTGTGACACCACAGAAGGAATGATTTTTATCCCAATATGCACTTTCTAAATTGAGTTCTTCTTTTAGGAAAGGTTAAAGTTTAGAAGACAAATTCAGTTCAAATTTCTTACATCAGTATATAGATGCTTATTCATTCTACTCATGTTTGTTACTTAAAATGATGAAATTAAACTATTATCCAAGAAAGATGAAAAAAATCCATATCATAAATATACCTGCTGCTGCTGCTGTTAAGTCACTTCAGTCATGTCCGACTCTGTGCGACCCCATAGACGGCAGCCCACCAGGCTCCCCATCCCTGGGATTCTCCAGGCAAGAACACTGGAGTGGGTTGCCATTTCCTTCTCCAATGCATGTACATTTTGATAAATATCTAAGCATCTCTTTTAAAAAATCCTTTTCAGAATAAAATGGTAAAAAATATTTTATAGAACTAATCTTCTTTGATTTTCTAACTTACAGATTTGGACAGGAAAGAAAAAAAATTCATGATGAGTGGTTTTATACCTCATTCAATATGGTGTACTAGATAGACCATATACCATATTGTCCCTCAAACAATCTTTCCCACTGGCTATATCTTCTTCCTCTACTCACCCTTAGTGAACTGTATCTAACACAACGGGTATGCAAAAATGTTGGTTGTTATCTTTAACACAATAGAGTTTAGAACACACTATCCCAAAATAAGGCACACTAAATATTTTCAGATGAAGGAATTTGAGAAATGGCAGATAGATTAAGGATCCTCTGATCTCCGCCTTCTTCCCTGAAGCACAAGACCCTCAGGTAAAAGATGCCCCACTATACCTGGAGAAGAGGCCAATCCTTATCGCTGAAGATGGAGGACCACTGAGAGGAACCTGAACAAACAACAGTCCTTGCTTATTTCTATCCACTTTACTATTCTTAGCTCACACCCTTTTATCCTACCACATTCTCCATGACTTTCTGCAGCTAAGTCACTTCAGTCATGTCCAACTCTGTGCGACCCCATAGACGGGCAGCCCACCAGGCTCCCCCGTCCCTGGGATTCTCCAGGCAATCAAACTTAGTATAAAAACCCTTCCAGGTTTAACTGCTTCTTTAGGTTTTCATTTCCTATGAAGACTTCTGTGACATGTAACTGCTGCTGCTGCTAAGTCACTTCAGTCGTGTCCGACTCTGTGCGACCCCATAGACGGTAGCCCACCAGGCTTCCCCGTCCCTGGGATTCTCCAGGCAAGAACACTGGAGTGGGTTGCCATTTCCTTCTCCAAGGCATGAAAGTGAAAAGTGAAAGTGAAGTCGCTCAGTCGTGTCCGACTCTAGCGACCCCATGGACTGCAGCCTACCAGGCTCCTCCGTCCATGGGATTATCTAGGCAAAAGTAATAGAGTGGGGTGCCATTGCCTTCTCCGGTGACATGTAAAGCTTATATTAAATAAATGTGTGTGCTCTTCTCCTATTAATCTGTCTTTTGTCCATCCAATTTACAGGGCACCAGCCAGCAAACATAGAAGGGTAGCAGGAAAAACAAATTTTCCTCCCCTACACACATCAACCCTGATCACTGGAAGAGGACTGACCTTGAAGCCGAAGCTCCAAAACTTTGGCCACCTGATGTGAAGACACTGGAAAAGACCCTGATGCTGGGAAAGACAGGGGGCAGGAGGAGAAGGGGGAGACAGAGCATGAGATGGTTAGATAGCATCACTGACTCAATGGGCATGGTTTGAGCAAACTCCAGGACACTGGGAAGGGCAGCGAAGCCTGGTGTGCTGCAGTCCATGGGGTCACACAGTCAGACACGACTCAGCAACTGAACAACAAACACACATCTTATTAGTTTCATGACTGAATTGCTTTACTATTAAGCTCAATGTCCATCTTTTTATCTCCACTAAGCTTCAATACCCTGTTTATCTCAGGATAGCTGGAATCTGGTAGTTACTAAGAAGGACCTAACTGCATACTTTTCTGCATGAACAAAATAATCCCATTCAACCCCTAAAACAATCCAAGAGGTGTGCTCATTTTTTCTGTGCTCATTTTCTAAGTTAAGAATTTTGCCCAAGGAATTGTAGCTATTGTGTGGCAGATGGGGCGTAAACCTAAGTGTGTCAAATTCCACAGCCAAGTCATTTCCATTTATCTGTTTATTATCATTTAGTTCAGCCTTGATATTACAAGTGATCATAAACTGGAACAATCAAAAGCAATTACATAATTTAAATATTCCCACCATCTTTAGTGTTTTCATGAGTCACAATGATCTTTTAAACTAAGCTTACATTAAAAAAAAAAAACTTCCTTTAAGTATTTTATACTTTATTGTAACAAAAATTGCTAAAACAAACTTTAATAATAATGATAATAAACAATAAGCATTTACCATATAGCACAGGAAACTATATTCCATATCTTGTTATATACTACAGTGGAAAACAAAAGAAGTACAGATATATAGTGATACATACACCTATTAATAACTGAATCATTTAATTGTACATCTGAAGCTAACAATATTGTAAATCAATTATACTTCAATAAAAAAATGATATTCTATCACTCGGATGTACCACAGGAAGCACACTTTAACTTCTATAACCTGATGAACATTAGGTTTTAGAAAACAAATAGGAAAAGGCATATGCAGTTCAAATTTTGCTCCTTGCTCAATAAAAGTTTAGAAACAAGAACCACCAACACCAACAGTCTCCAAAGTGTTTCTATTTACCATGTGTACAGAAAAACATTCAGAAATGACCTTCTGTGTGCCTTACAAAGTATTAATGACTTGAAAATGTATTCAGTATTTACCATTTAACAAACTTCTACCAAATATATATTCAGTCACTATCCACTGGTAATATGAAAACACTCTTCAAAGCAAATCATGAAAGCTAAAGGTTACTTATAATTTTAATATATTTGAGTGGATGTTTTCCAAGTTTCCTACATTTAGTATTTAACATTTCTGTTTTTATATGTCATAGGCTTTGAAGAAATCCATTACATATATGTACCCCTTTGTGCAGGATCCCAATTGGTAGCCATCATAAAACAAATCTGATTAAAAGGTAAACCATCCAATAAAATTCTATCTTTTGGCCAACTTAACCTAAAAATGTTTTTCCACTAAATTACCCAAATGAACACAAATCTTGGACAATTATATCCCACTAGCTCATGTGAGTAATTATTAGGGTGGAAAATTGCAGCAAGGTACAGATGTTCATTTTCAGATGCCCAAAATAAGGGGAAAATATTCTTTTCCATGCTGAATTCTATGTATGTAATGCATTTTGCTCTAGTTACACTTTTCTGTGAAAGACACCTCTTCGTGGTTCTAAATTATAAGTAAAATAATTAAAATGAGACAGGTGAGACTATTAAATCATATACTAGAGGGCTGCAAGTATTTTCTTTGAATTAGCACTTCGGTCAACATGCAATAATGTAGTCACAACTCTGTACAACTGGGGGGAGGCCAAGTTATAGGGAAAGTAACAATGGTGCCTTCCTTTAAATATCTGTGAAGACTGTCCTGCATCTTGCTGAGAACAAAATACAAGCTATTTTAGCTTTAATGCTTCCAGAATTTTTCTAACAAGCTCACCTTGCTTTCACTGGGGTGCTTTGTGCTACTTGACTGTAGTTTAGTCCTCTGGCTCCAGTTTTGTCCTGCTGTTTGCTATAGAATTATTGTCTGGGAACCATTTTTGACCTTCTACTGAAGAGTGATTCTTTTTAGTGGCCTTAGCTATTGTTTTAGCTAGTTTCTGCTGAGTTATGTGCACAGACCAATTCAACCATTCACTGCATGGTTGAGAACTCAGCATCTAATTTCACAGGAAATGAGTGAGGAGCCAAGTAAGGGGCATAGCACTTTCCATTCAAGTGTACTCTACCCTTCTGAATGCAGGACACACTTATGGAATCAGTATGTTATCCTATGGTTATATGTATATCACATATACTACATGATAACATGCTATATCTCTTTTCTTAATTGTCTCTTTGTCCCATCCATCTAAAGTCCCAAGAAAGTTTTCGTCCACAGAATATAGAGTAGCATCAAGGAGCAGCAGACACTTAATAACGACTCAGTTCAATGACTCAATGAATTAACTCAAGGGACGACTCAATGAATGAACCTCACATCCCCCAAAGGTACTTCTTTGTATGAAGAAATCCTTTAACACTGTTTCCACAAGGAATTAGCCCTTCATGGCCTTTAATATGATTCTATAAACAACAAATAAACCTTTGGTTACTACTGGCAAAAAACACACTCACCTGCTGACACTGGTTTTATCCTCTGCAGATTTATTTATATTAAACTAGACTGTATAAACCTGGATAGAACAGTGTTTAAGAGCAGAGACCCTGGAGCCAGACTGCCTGGGTGAGAAACTTGGCTCAGCTGCTTACTTAGTATATGACTTTGGACAAGCTGCTTAACTGTTTTGTGCTTGAATTTCTTCACATATAAAAGAAGAATGAAACAGGGATTGATAATAGAAACTCTATCAGAGAATTGTGAGGATTAAATAACTTACTACATGTGATACACTAAATAGTGCCCAATGCACTGAATAATGATACTACTAATCAATCTTAGCTAGTTAATATTAATGTAATTCATATTAATGGTTAATATTAATGTGATTCATATTAATATTATTGTAAGAGTGAGTGAAATCTATTACTATTATTAATTCTATAATTATTCTCATTGAGAATTTGGTAAATTGAACTGGACTTTAAGAGGGTGACTGTATTTCAGTAGATAGCAAAATGTGTTTATTATGGAAAGCTGAGGACGAAATTCGTGGTATATGATAACTTGATTGGAATAAAATATGTAGTCACCATTGGCTAGTAATAAAAACAGCATCAGTAGAATCTTTATATAAATAAGGTCTCCTATGAAAGGATGAAAAATTCAAAAAAAAGGACACAGCAATGTCAATTTGAAAAGGATTATAAAATGTGGGTCAAAGGGCACACCGAAACAGAAGGAATGGAAGGCTCATGAAGACATACTTAAGACTGTGTCACAATTTTCTCCAGTGTGTATACACAATGACATCTGGTGCCACATCATTTTTATTACTATTATTATTTGAATGAACAGATACAACTTTCAGTTCAGGTGAGTTGCTCAGTTGTGTCTGACTCTTTGCAACCCCAAGGACTGCAGCATGCCAGGCCTCCCTGTCCATCACCAACTCCTGGAGTTTACTCATACTCATGTCCATTGGTGATGCCATCCAACCATCTCATCCTCTGTCATCCCATTCTCCTCCTGCCCCCCATCCCTCCCAGCATCAGGGTCTTTTCAAATGAGTCAGTTCTTCGCATCAGGTGGCCAAACTACTGGAGCTTCAGCTTCAGCATCAATCCTTCCAAAGAATATTCAGGACTGATTTCCTTTAGGAAGGACTGGTTGGATCTCCTTACAGGCCAAGGGACTCTCAAGAGTCTTCTCCAACACCACAGTTCAAAAGCATCAATTCTTTGGCGCTCAGCTTTCTTTATAGTCCAACTCTCACATCCATACATGACTACCGGAAAAACCATAGCCTTGACTAGAGAGACCTTTGTTGGCAAAGAAATGTCTCTGCTTTTTAATATGCTGTCTAGGTTGGTCATAACTTTCTTTCCAAGGAGTAAGCGTCTTTTAATTTCATGGCTATAGACACCATCTGCAATGATTTTGGAGCCCCCCCAAAATAAAGTCTGCACTGTCCACTGTTTCCCCATCTATTTCCCATGAAGTGATGGGACCGGATGCCATGATCTTAGTTTTCTGAATGTTAAGCTTTAAAACAACTTTTCACTCACTTTTTTCACTTTCATCAAGAGGCTCTTTAATTTTTCTTTGCTTTCTGCCATAAGGGTGGTGTCATCTGCCTATCTGAGGTTATTGATATTTCTCCCAGCAATCTTGATTTCAGCTTGTGCTTCATCCAGCCTAGCATTTCTCATGATGTACTCTGCATATAAGTTAAATAAGCAGGGTGACAATGTACAGCCTTTATGTACTCCTTTCCCGATTTGAAACCAGTCTGTTTTTCCATGTCCAGTTCTAACTGTTGCTTCCTGACCTACATACAGGTTTCTCAAGAGGCAGGTCAGGTGGACTGGTATTCCCATCTCTTTCAGAATTTTCCAGTTTATTGTGATCCACACAGTCAAAGGCTTTGACATAGTCAGTAAAGCAGGAATAGATGTTTTTCTGGAACTCTCTTGCCTTTTTGATGATCCAGCGGATGTTGGCAATTTGATCTCTGATTCCTCTGCCTTTTCTAAAACCAGCTTGAACATCTGGAAGTTCACGGTTCATGTATTGGTGAGGCCTGGCTTCGATTATTTTGAGCATTACTTGACCAGCATGTGAGATGAATGAAATTGTGAAGTAGTTTGAGCAGTCTTTGGCATTGCCTTTCTTTGGGACTGGAATGAAAACTGACCTTTTCCAGTCCTGTGGCCACTGCTGAGCTTTCCAAATTTGCTGACATATTGAGTGCAGCACTTTCACAGCATCGTCTTTCAGGATTTGAAATAGCTCAACTGGAGTTCCATCACCTCCACTAGCTTTGTTGGTAGTGATGCTTCCTAAGGCCCACTTGACTTTGCATTCCGGGATGTCTGGCTCTAGGTGAGTGATCACACCATCGTGATTATCTGGGTCATGAAGATTTTTTTGTACAGTTCTTCCATGTATTCTTGCCACCTTTTCTTAATATCTTCTGCTTCTATTAGGTCCATACCATTTCTGTCCTTTATTGAGCTTATCTTTGCATAAAAAGTTCCCTTGGTATCTCTAATTTTCTTGAAGAGATCTCTAGTCTTTCCCATTTTATTGTTTTCCTCTATTTCTTTGCACTGATTACTGAGGAAAGCTTACTTATCTCTTCTTGCTATTCTTTGCAACTCTGCATTCAAATGGGTATACCTTTCCTTTTTCCTTTGCTTTTCACTTCTCTTCTTTTCACAGCTATTTGTAAGGCCTCCTCAGACAGCCATTTTGCCTTTTTGCATTTCTTTTTCTTGGGGATGGTCTTGATCCCTGTCTTCTGTACAATGTCTCGAATCTCCATCCATAGTTCATCAGGTTGGAATGCATCATTATTCCAACCTTCATAATGCATCATTATAATCCATCATGATGCATCATTGCATCATGGTTGGATTGCAGCATCGACTCAATGGACATGAGTTTGAGCAAACTCCAAAACATGGTAAAGGACAGGGAAGCCTGGCATTCTGCAGTCCATGGGGTTGCAAAGAGCTGGACACAACTGAGCAACTGAATAACAACAAATCAAAAAAATAAATAAATAACTGTGCAAAATAACATGTGCCTAATTTGTCCATTATGTCATTTTTATTTTTCTACCTTAACGATTTTTCTATTCCGTATGGATGTATGACTATGTCTCTCCATTAACCAAAGCCATCTCCTCAAAACTTTCCTCAAAAGTACTTTCATATTCCTTCCTCCACAGCCAAACATTCTTCAAGTTGGGACACACTAAGTTTTTCTTTCTTCATCCTACTGAAAACACTTCACAATTTAGATTTTTAATAATCTCTTACTTGTCACGATTAGAAAGCCTTATTTCAAGTTCGTTCTACTTGATTGTTCTGCAGAATTGTTTTTGTGGACCACTGTGCCTTGCTGGCAGGCTTCCCATGTGATTGGGCAGTAAAGAATCTGCCTGCCAATGCAGGACACACAGAAGTAGTGGGTTCAATCCCTGGGTCAGGAAGATCCTCTGAAGGAGGAAATGGCAATCCACTTCAGTATTCCTGCCTGGGAAATCCCATGGACAGGAGAGTCTGGTCAGTCCATGGGGTCACAAAGAGCTGGACATGACTGAGTGACTGAGCACACAGGCATGCCTGCGTGCAAGCTCCTTCTTGGCAGCCTAATCTGTCTTCGGCCTACCATATTCATTTCTGCTGCCATTCTTTCCTTGTTTCCAGCTGTTTTCCTTCTTGATCTTTATGAATTTTTCTCCATATGTTGTCCTTTTAAAGGTTTTATCTGTGTTTTTTTTTTTTCATTTTGCTAAATATACTTCCTGACTCAATATTATTCAACCATATGATGTTCTCTACTTTTTTTATGTGGGAAGCTTCAGTATTTACAACCCTAGCCCAAATTTTTTTACCCAAGTGCTAAACCAATGATTCCACTTTCATCACATATAACTACTTGGATCCCTCATCCTTCACAGGACTGAATTCTAAACCACATGGTCTTCACCAATACCCACTTCTCTTAAAAAATAAATAATAATAACCACTCTTATTCCTTGAGTATTTCCTCTCTTAATATATAAGAACACTGAGAGATCCTAGAGTCAATGTGAAATGCTTACTCTGCAACAACTACATATATTCATATTCAAATTTACCATATTTTCCCCCCAAATCAGCAGCTTCTCTCCAACCCCAAATTCCCATATGAAACCAAATCCTAAGGAATTCCCTGGTGATCTGCTTATTAGGACTCCACGCTTTCAGTGACAAGAGTGCAAGTTCAAACCCTGGTCAGGTAACTAAGATCTCAAATTATTTTGATGTAGCCAAAAATAAATTTAATACATAAACCAGATTGTAGCCAGCTTGTTTGCCTAGATTAACTCTATGAGTTTAATTCAATCTTGATGAATTCAAAGCATATAACCCAGATGAACATATAAAATCTCTAGAAAGGTATAGCGGAGAAGGCAGTGGTACCCCACTCCAGTACTCTTGCCTGGAAAATCCCATGGATGGGGGAGCCTGATGGGCTGCAGTCCATGGGCTGGCAAAGAGTCGGACATGACTGAGCGACTTCACTTTCACTTTTCACTTTTATGCCTTGGAGAAGGAAATTGCAACCCACTCCAGAGTTCTTGCCTGGAGAATCCCAGGGACAGGGAAGCCTGGTGGGCTGCCGTCTGTGGGGTCGCACAGAGTGGGACACGACTGAACTGACTTAGCAGCAGCAGAAAGGTATAGCGATGGATATAGTTTGTCTTTTTTTTTTTTTTTAAACTTTACAATATTGTATTAGTTTTGCCAAATATCAAAATGAATCCGCCACAGGTATACATGTGTTCCCCATCCTAAACCCTCCTCTCCCTCCTCCCTCCCCATACCATCCCTCTGGGTCGTCCCAGTGCACCAGCCCCAAGCATCCAGTATCGTGCATCGAACCTGGACTGGTGACTCGTTTCATACATGATATTATACATGTTTCAATGCCATTCTCCCAAATCTTCCCACCCTCTCCCTCTCCCATAGAGTCTATAAGACTGTTCTATAATTTCCTATGTGATTCTAATATAAAATAATACTCGTCTCTCCTGTTTTCTCTGTGCTCAGGGTTGAATCACTCTTCTAATCTCTTTACATAGTTCGCACCCATGAGTTCACACTAGTATTCCCTGAGATAGAAAAATTCAAATGTATGCATCCCACATCCAGAGATTCAGAAGCAATTGTTTTAGGATGCAATCTGTTCTTTCCAGTACACAGGCAAAGTTGAGACCTCTTCTAAACAAAGAATATCTGAAGTTAGTGAGCAATATTCCAAGTCTACATAAAATAATTCTTGGTACAGAATATTAATAGAAATTGTATTGATATGCATTTTAAATCTAATCTTTAAATTTTTAATAAAATTTCACATGATGTTTAAAAACATATTTCATAGGTCAGCATCAGTATATAATGGCACATACACAGTAAATGCTTTTACAACACCTGTAGTGTCAGTTCAGTTTAGTCACTCAGTCGTGTCCAACTCATTGTGACCCCATGAACCGCCAGGCTTCCCTGTCCATCACCAATTCCCGGAGTCCACCCAAACCCATGTCCATTGAGTCGGTGATGCCATCCAACCATCTCATCCTCTGTCGTTCCCTTCTCCTCCTGCCCAGCATCTTTCCCAGCATCAGGGTCTTTTCAAATGAGTCAACTCTTCACATCAGGTGGCCAAAGGATTGGAGTTTCAGCTTCACCATCAGTCCTTCCAATGAACACCCAGAACTGATCTCCTTTAGGATGGACCGGTTGGATCTCCTTGCAGTCCAAGGGACTCTCAAGAGTATTCTCCAACATCACAGTTCAAAAGCATCAATTCTTCTGTGCTCAGCTTTCTTTATAGTCCAACTCTCACATCCATACATGACCACTGGAAAAACCATACCCTTGACTTAACGGACCTTTGTTGAAAAAATAATGTCTTCGCTTTTGAATATGCTGTCTAGGTTGGTCATAATTTTCCTTCCAAGGAGTAAGCGTCTTTTAATTTCATGGCTTCAATCACCATCTGCAGTGATTTTGGAGCTTAACCTGTAGTTGTAACTGCAAATATTTGTTATTAAACAGGCATATAAAACTTAAAAGTCTAAAACTCTTCCTTGAAAATTCTGTAGCTTGCCATCTCTTGATGCGCTGTGCAAACAGGTCTCCTTTCATATAGCCTCCAATCTTGTCAGGCAAAGTAATTATTCCATTGTGAAAAAAGTGTTAGTGTTAGTCACTCAGTTGTGTCGTATTCTTTGTGGTCCTGTGAATTGTAGCCCACCAGGCTCCTCTGTCGATAGAATTCTCCAGCAAGAATACTGGAGTGGAATACATTACCTTCTTCAAGAGATCATCCCAACCCAGGGATGAACCTGGGTCTCCTGCATTGCAGGTGGATTCTTTACCATCTGAGCCACTAGGGAATTCCACTGTAAATAACATCTAGTGTCCAACAGATGGTGTCCTTGTCACTCCCTTGCTTTAAAATCTCTATTGGACTTCCCTGGTGGTCCACTGGTTAAGACTCCATGCTTCCAATGCAGAAAGTGAGGGTTCAATCCCTGGTCAAGGATCTAGGATCCCACAGGCCACATGGTCAAAAAAAAAGAAAAAAAAAATCTCTATTGATTCCAAGTTGCCTTGTTTAACTTCAAGTTGAAATTTTAACTAGGTGACCTATAAACACTTCCATCCCCATATCCTATGCTTCAATATTTGCTCCACTATCCAAACATACCTCCTCTATGTTCACATTTGCAATACTCTGTCTACAAGGGTCATTCATTTCCTCCCTTGCTACCTAGTACACCTCCATTAAATTTGCAAAAGACAATTAAAACAGAGCTCTTTTCTCAAACATTCCAGGATTCCTCTAGATAGCATTAATTAAATGACTACCAGAGTATTTATTACTGTATATTACAAGTATTATCATACATATTTCTTTGTTCCCATTAAACACTGCCATCCTTAAGTACTAAAATTGACTTTATTATTTGTATATTTTTCCAAAATTTAGCATTTAGCTAAGGATACAATAGTGGCTTAATATATGTCTGTGACTTCATTCAGGTTTTCAATAAATATTGATTGATTGCCTACTATGTGTCAGACATTCATGTAGACACTCTGAAAATAGTAAAAAATAATCCCTGAATAAACAAATGTATAAATAATAAATTTTAAAAGTGATTGTTTCTACCAATTTACATTCCTGCCAACAGTGCAAAAGGGTTCTCTTTTCTCCACACCCTCTCCAGCATTTACCGGTTGTAGGTTTTTTTTTTTTTTTTTTTTCAGTTCTACCAGTTTATTGCTACCAACCCATCTCCCTCCACCCTCATGCACACATGCTCAGTCATATAACCCCATGGACTGCAGCCCACCAGGCTCCTCTGTCCATGGACTTTTCCAGGAAAGAATACTGGAGTGGGTTGCCATTTCCTTCTCCATGTTTGTAGGTTTTTTGATGGTAGCCATTCTGATTGGTGTGGGGTGATCTCTCATTGTAGTATTGACTTGCATTTCTCTAATAATGAGTGATGTTGAGCATCTTTTCATGTGTTTATTGGCCATCTGCACCCCAGTCCATGGGGTTACAGAGTCAGACAAGAGTTTAGTGACACACTCAGAGCATGACTCCTTTGGAGAAATGTCTGTTTAGGTCTTTTGCCCAGTTTTTGGTTGGGTTGTTTGTTTTTCCTTCAATTAAAAATAAGTAATTTTTTTAAATGAATGTTATTTGTTATAAGGAAAATCTGAAGAAAAATAGCCATTACTAACACAAACAAAAGTAACTCAACATTTACTACACACCCAGGATTCCATCTACACATACAATTAATTCTGTTTTCTTTCTCTTACTGGTACTTCACTATTAATGGCAGCTCTAAACACATACCACACAATTAGTTCCACAATACTGCATACTTGCTAAGTCACTTCAGTAATGTCCAACTCTTTGTAACCCCATGGACTATAGCTTGACAGGCTCCTCTGTACATGGGATTCTCCAGGGAAGAATACTAGAATGGATTGCCATGCCCTCCTCCAGGGGATCTTCCTGACTCAGGGATTGAACCTGCATCTCTTAAGTCTCCTGCATTGGCAGGAGGGTTCTTTACCACTACCACCACCTGGGTAGCCCCTCCATAATAGCAATTCCAGGAAATTTAAGATTCTAAAATGTTACCTTATTCCAAGATTCTTGTTGGTTTTCAGTTGCTAAATCATGTCTGACTCTTTCATAACACCATTGACTGTAGCCTGTCAGGCTCCTCTGTCCACAGGTTTCCAAGGAAAGAATACTGGAGTGGGTTGCCATTTCTTTCTCCAGGTGATCTTCCTGACCCAGGGGTCAAACCACTGTCTCCTGCATTGGCAGGTGGATTCTTTACCACTGAGACACTTAGGAAGCTATTCCAAGATTAAATTATGTCTATTTTACTCTTACGTTCTACTGCCTTTATGATATTCTAACTGCAGGAAAAATTCAGACTTAATACAATAATAGTAGTAGAAGACATAAATTCATTATTTTACAGAGAAAGAAGCAGATTTATAGAAATAAAATGCCTCGCCTTAGGTCATGCAACTAGTTAATAACTGAAACACCAGTATAAATCACACCTCCAAAGACTGCACTCCTTAGACCATACTAAATTAATTCTCTTTTGGTGAACCAGGATATCTGGGCCTAGATTAAATCATGCTAAATTATACTTCACTGTACAAGGAACAGAGAGTTGTTATGAATGAAACATTGTCCCTCATTGTTTAAATACAGTGCAATTTGAGAAATCTAAAACATTATTATGGCTTTATGAAAATGGCAGCTCACTCCAGCATTCCTGCCTGGAAAATCTCATGGACAGAAGAGCCTGGAGGGCTACAGTCCTTGGGGTTGCTGAGTCAGACAGGACTGAGCAACTTCCACCTGAACTAAGGCTTTTGAGCATCTAAAGCAAGAGTGATTGCTAGGGAATGGTGCCTAGTTAATCAGAAGATAAGACATTTTAAATAATAGTTTTATACTTTCTTAAATATGCTAACATATGTAAGCATTATCAGTACATAACAATTGTAACCAAAACATTTATAATTAGTCATACAAAGGTAAGAGTGTGTGACTTAGGTTAGCTGAGGTTGAGAGTGAATTCAGGGTCAAACTACACATTTATTTTCTCATCTGTAGAATGGGGATAATGATAGTGATTATTCATTGTTATAACTAAATGAGATTACTCATGTAAAGTCTAAATGTCATTGCTGTTACACTCTAAAATACTTAATAAAGGTGAGTCGCAATTAGTTTTAGGATCAAACACATAAGGAGCCAGTATAGACACAGGTACAAGTTAAGAGCACTGGCACTGAGTTCAGTCAGGCATCAATGCAAAATTCCAATTTAGAATGTTGAGCTGTGTGGAAACATACATCATTTCTAAGGAAACATTAGTTGCTCAATCATGTCCAACTCTTTGTGACTCCATGGACTGCAGTCCACCAGGCTCCTCTGTCCATGGGGATTCTCCAGGCAAGAGTACTGGAGTGGGTTTGTCATGCCCTCCTCCAGGGGATCTTCCCAAACCAGGTATTGAACCCAGGTCCCCCACATTGCAGGTAGGTTCTCTACTGACTGAGCTACCAGGGAAGCCCAATAACTGGTAGCTCAGCTGGTAAAGAATCTGCCAGAAATGCAGGAGACCATGATTCAATTCCTGAGTCGGGACGATCCCCTGAAGAAGGGAGTGGCTACCCACTCCAGTATTCTTGCCTGGAAAATTCCATGGAAAGAGGAGCCTGGAAGGCTACAGTCCAAGGAATTGCAAAGAGTCAGACACGACTGAGTGACTAACACGACTATAAAAACATCACACTTAGTCACCTTTATATTTCTCATTCTTTTAATCTATTAATTAACAAACTCTTTTAAGTTCTCTTCTTTAATTTCTGTATTTATTTCCTTTCAATCTGAGAACAGTACAACTTGGAGACCTCAACCATTTTCAAAGTGGACATGCTCTCCTGGTGAGACTCCAAGCTCTCATTGACTTATCATCTTTCCCAATCTATTATCATTTATGCTTTTACTATTTCATTCCCCTCAATACACAGAACTGTGCGTTGCTAACAACATCTTCTTAACTGTCTTCACCTTCTTTTACTTCTCAGACAGACCTGTCTTATGTGCTCGTCAATTAAACAAATCTTACAAATTCTGCTTATGATGCAATGACTTCTTATTTGAAGATAAATAAGGAAATTCTTTCTAATGAGTAACTTCCCTTTTACAATATTGCTTGAAGTTAACTGATCCCAACTATTCCAATAGTTTCTTACACCCAGTGACTTCCACATCTGTCCACCTTACATTTTCACTGTAGCGATGTACAATGACTGTTCTCTGCGTACTTGCATCCATTTAGCTTCGTTGTGCAAATCCTAATAAGTACATAAATGCCCTCTTCAAATAATGCATATATTATTTCTCTTTTTTCTTAGTTCATCAGAGTTCACAAAGAAGGCTGTTTGGTTTTCAACAGTAAATCAGAATCAGTACTTTTTAAAATTGCCAATGAAAACTGCTAGTTCTCAACTGTCAAACTCTTAATTCAACAAAAGCTAGTGGTAAAGAAACCACCTGTCAAAATGCAGGAGACATAAGAGACGCAGGTTTGATCCCTGGATGGGGAAGATCTCCTGGAGGAGGGCATGGCAACCCACACCACTATTCTTGCCTGG
Organism: Bubalus bubalis; assembly: GCF_019923935.1. NCBI lineage: Eukaryota > Metazoa > Chordata > Mammalia > Artiodactyla > Bovidae > Bubalus > Bubalus bubalis. The sequence goes on from NC_059157.1 coordinate 71,488,909, forward strand.
AAAATCCCATAGACAGAGCAGCCTGGTGAGCTGCAGTCCATAGGGTCATAAAGAGTTGGACACGACTGAAGCGACTTAGCACATATGCACATGAATTAAATGAATGTGAGCTGTGTTTATTTTGAAAAACACAAAATCAGTAAAGAGAAATAGGTAAGAACTCAAGTACTAAGGTCAGACTTCCAGATTTGAAACTGGCTCTATGACCTACTACTCATTGCTTTTCTCTGCTTTCCTTTTCCTTTTTTGAAAAGTAAAGTTAATAGGAGTTTCTGTCACATAAGTTTGATATGCAAGTAACTTAGAAAAGTGAAATTATTCTGGTCACATATTATGTAGCTAGCTTTAGTATAAGCAATGGTAGTGGTGGTAGAAAAACACATTATTGACATGGTGTTTTATAAAACAAGTTTCAGTGAATTTCAAGAATTGTTTCTTGGTGCTATTCTTAAAACCATCATAAACTGAATACTCAGTATGTTTCATGATGATGCTACATATTTAATATGAGCATTTGGTTTAATTCTCCTGGCATCTCCATGATGCAGGTATTATCATTTTGCCATTTTACAAATGTGAGATCTGAGTTCTCAGATAAGTTAAGCTACTCACCCAATGTTACACAGTTATTGAGTGAAAAAGGTAGAATCTGGGCTTTGGTTTGTATAACTCCAGAGCTGAAACTCCTAAACTAGTGGCCCTCAAACTAGCTCATCAGAATCACCTAAGCATCTATTAAACACAGATTATTGATACTCATGCTCAGGGCGTTCAATCCAGTTACTTCACTACAGGGCATGAGAATTTGATTTCTAACAAACTCCCAGGTGATACAGAAATCTGCTGGCTAAAAAACCAGACTTTGAGAATCACTGGCCTACATTATTAAACATGCTGATTTAATTGTTTCCTTAAGCAACTTATTAAAATACTAATTAGTAATCCTGTATGCACAGGCTGATATTCCAAGCTTGCTGTAATATGACAATTCATAATGTTATTATCTTTATATGATTTAGTACTTAATATTAACTATATTAATTGAAATGAATACAGCAAGTACTTCAATGATTCTTTGAGATGGATTATGGAAAGAGTAATATTTAAAATAGTTAAATCCAACCATCTATTTAATTGAAGTAAGTCAGAAATTTTTTAACAATCTCACACTGATTTTTGGAAACAAGATGTTACTGATTAATTAAAGAAAATGAGTTCATCTGAAGTACATAATAACCATAACTGCTTTCACTTTGATGGGGTTTCCTTTGCCTGCTGCTTCACATTATTTTAAGTAAAAGTCTGATTTAATACAAACTATCACTTCTGTGTGATTTTCATGTACTAATATTCATGTACAATAATTTCAGAACAAGTTGAAAAGACAGAATTCAAAAGGTTACCCATAGGACCTAGAACATCCAGTGTTGCAAATAAAATAATTAGATCTCTGATATTCAAATTCAACTCCCCACTCTGAGTTCAATTATATTGCTTACTTCTTCTGAACACAGCCCTATTACTGTTATAATTTGAAATAACTTCACATTATCTAATTGTTTACCATTTCTTGATGTATTATTGTTTTGTTAAAAAAAAAAGTAATTGAAGTTTTAGTGTATTTGATTCTATGATTACAAAATGTGAGGGCTTCTTATTCAGTTTGGCAAAACCAACACATAAATAAAACCCTAAATTTATAAGACATTAAAAATTAATTGAGGAACTAGAAAAAGATATATCTAAATTACTCTATAATTTCACCATTTTATAAATGTATTACAGAAAGAATTAGACAAGATTTCCCATTATGAAATTTTAATAATGCCACAACTAGCTATAATATTCAGGAGACCAGGTAAATGTTTCTACCACTTATGGGAAAAGAATTATGAATGGACTCATTTCACTAACCCAATATGGGCTGAGACAAATACTAAGATATGAAAAGACAAGTATTGTCATCCAAAATAGTAAACCTAGTAATAAAACAGTAAGTCTGAATAAAGTGCTGAAATTTATTTCTAATAAGTGTTGACAGATCTTGGCAAATCTAGAGAACTAGACCACACATAACTAAAATTCAACAAGTCAACACTGGTTTTGTATCCCAGGGGGGCTAGGAGGAATCAGAGCAAGGTTATCACTTAATGGTGAAAAGACAGAGAAAAATTAAACCTAAAAGATTGTTAACAGTATTCTCCTTTCAAAAACATTAATTTAGGCTTCAACTTTTGGTTCAAATTGGCAAATGGAGTTGGGGTTCAAGTATGAACTAATCTCTTAATGAATGAGAATAACTACCTTTCCATAATCTCTCAGCACCTTGGAATAAAGAAGTAGATTCACTGTGGGTAATGATTTGTGGCCAAGATTTTGAGCAGCACATATCATATTTCACATGCAAATAAAAATCACCTCTAAAATATAAATGATACACATCATCGTATGGAATCGAAAATTCCTTATATTTTGTTTTTAATACATTCATCCACCTTCTATCTTTAGTCTCTTTCACATTCTTCATATTCTTTTGTCTTCAATAAAATCTGGTTAACCTGAGAGAATACTGGGAAGCCTGTACTCCCTCAATTTTTCAGTGCTAGGAAGGAGTGTGAATATTTCCTTTTCAAGCGCCCTGAGACTTTTAGTTCAGTGTTCTCACACTCTCAAGAACATCCCCCTCCAATCTTATTCCTCAAACCATTCAAACATACAACTAGCTATCACTATCACTTTCAGCTACCACCTCTGTTGAATCAGAATTTGGACACTTCAACCCCATGTATTTGTCCCCACACCTTCCCCAATTCTACCAATGTCTTGTTGTAGCTCATCATCTATAGATAGCTCACATAAAATTCTAGATTTTTTTTTCTTTAACTTTTATAATGAAATTCCCTGGTGGCTCAGCAGTACAGAATCCACCCAACAATGTAAGAGACATGGGTTCAATCCTTGGGTCGGGAAGACCCCCTCCCCCGGAGAAGGAAATGGTAACCCAGTCCAGTATTCTTACTTGGAAAATTCCATGGATGGAGGAGCCTGGCGGGCTACAGTCCATGGGGTGGCAAAGAGTCAGACAGAACTCAGCAACTAAACAACAAACAACAACAACAACAACTAATCTCCACTTGCAGTCTTGTCCTCCAGTCTCAAGAAACCACGGACCCTTGGTATAAACAGGAGGCTGTTTGAATTCTGAAAGATAAGTTCTCAAATCTCTCACAGCCTACTTTTCCAGTTGTCTTGCTCTTATGATACTTTGTGGCAAGAAATGAATACTTATCTAAACATCAGGTCTTGGATACCACTCCAATCTCCTCCTTTCTTTTCATATCTTCCTCTTCTAGATTTATAATTTCTCCTATGCAGCTTAAAATTCATGTCTATGGCTTTAAATATGTGTATCAGCAAGGACACTCAGCTCAAAACTGCCAATGCTTCTGACTCTATTGGATTCATCAACAAGGACAGAATATTATCTAACCAAACAAAGTGTCCTGAGGTAGTAAGTCCATTCTCCAGTCATCAGTGTCCTTACAGATCCAGGCTTCACTTTTCCATTTTCCAGCACTCACCTTATGTGTTTGCTTCCGTGTTATGGTTGACACATGGCAACTAGAATTTTAGTTCTCATAAGGAGAAGCGATAGGAAAAGATAGCAGGAGACGGGAAATGCCATCTCAGTCTTTTGAAGGAGTCTCATCAGACTTCCTTCCCTTCCTATTTAATTGTCAAGGAAGGGGTCAACCATCACTTTTGAAACCACTTATTGCTAAGGAAGTAGGATAGTACAAAAAAAAAGGATTTGCCCTAGACCTAGTAAGAGGACTGTGCTTCCTTAATTAATTCTTAGGACAGAGGGATAAACAGAGCAAAACTGAAGCTCCAGCATCAAAAAGGAAGGAGGAGGGAAGCTGCCTGATACATAACCTGCAGGGTCTGTTTCTCTATTTTCTTGCCAATATCCATTTTCCTGTTGCCACTTTTTCTTCCTATAGTCTCTCATTATAGGCACACTGTTAAGTGAGGCACACACACACACAAAAAAACATTAGAATCTTTACAGTATTAACAGTTGTCTGTGATCCTACCCTGTAGGTTATTATTAGAATACACACCGACTTGCTAAATTATCTAATAAAAAGAACAGCATGGCAAGCCAGAGAGCATCTTTGCTTCAATAAAATGAAACAACAAAATCTCCATGATCACAGTTCAAACCCTGACTCTGATATTTCTGCCTTGGGAAAGCCAGCAACTCTAAAAACCAATCTGCATGAGCGGATTTATCCTGAATCGAATAAAGTTTAAGCTTTAAGGTCTTTCCCTGACACAGGTTCCTATAACACTCCTGATTATGCATTCTTGTACTGTAAAAAGCCTGAAATTTTCATGAGCTTGAGACTCTTCAAAATCTGTGTCTGCCTGTGCTGATATGTCAACCTTTTCTACCTGCATGCTATTGAGCATGTCACTTACCCCTTTATCCATCCATTATCTTATCCTCAAAATTGGCTTCAAAATAGAAGGAGGCCTACCTTGCTTGCATAACCATGATGAGAATGAGAGATACATATCTGGAAGTGCTATGTAGCAATGCTCAGTGTAATTATTATCAGCATCAATATACAGAGTTCTCTTGTAGCTGCTTTTTTCCACCAAGAGGCTGCTGTTGCATCTGCTCCTGCAGTTTGTCTCCAGGATATAACAGGAGCTCAGCTTTAAATGACTGAAGCCATCCCTGACTGCTGTCTAGAATACCCATTCAGCTGCAGGTGTTATCCAGCTATCTACTGTGATGTTACATCGCTTCAGGCTGTGCTACAGGGGACCCTCCTAGGGCTTCATCTGCCTACCATGTGCTCAATTCCCCCTGGGCCCTGGGGAGCTGACTTTCATGTAGAATGGTTTCAACTTCTCCGGATTGCATGAGTCCTGGGACCTCATTGTGAGAAACTATGCCCTACCATCTGGCGTGAAGCATGGTACTAAGAGATGCTGATAGAATTTGTCTCGTAATTGAATGTGGTGATGGTCGGTGTCATTTCCATCAACAAGACTAGACAGCACAATAGCTTTGGAGGCTTTAATTTTGGTCTGGAATGTGTTTCTTTGTTTTCATCATCCTGTCAATCTTGCAAATATTATGAGTTTTAAAATATGATTTATTACTTTACCCACTAATGTGCCATTATTAGAGAGCTGCTGAAGTAGCAGAATTCAGTAACAAGCAATTTCACAAGTAATTATGCAGTCATGGGTTGAGTGCATCCAAGTGCTCCAAGTGTTGAATGGACAATAGCAAGTAGAAATCTAGCAAGAGGTGCAAGGATGAGCAGCCTGTGTATCAAAGAGAAAGGACTATTCCTGTCCTGGCCCTCACTATAGCACTGATGAGAACAATCATGTAAAATGGGGACTATATCCAAGACAAATTCTATAATGGTTTCATTTCCTACCTCAATATTTTATATCAATGAAAACAAACTGAAACCAGCATTAATAGTCTCTAACATTTGTTAAGTTGACAACATTTGCTATCACATTTAACCCTTCTGATAATCTTAGGAAATAACTAACAGTATCAATGTTTATGCATGAAGAAAGAGAGGCTTATAGATGGAAGTTAACTTACAAATTACAGTTATTAACTCATGGACATGAAATACAAAGATTAATCCATCAGACTCCAAAGACTTCATTTTAAGTCACTGCTTTTTTAGCCATGAATGCATAATGTAATCTCCCATAGAGGTTTTTTTTTTTTTATAAGATACTCATAATTATCAATTTGACTAGCTTGAGCTTGAAATCTGGTTGTTGCATTTAAAAAATATTCTATAGTAACTCCAATGCATACTTTATTTGGAATCCTCATATTATTTTAGCCTTACAAATAATAATCATCAAATGTCACCTCAAGTTTGCTGGTGAGACAGAGGAAAACCTTGCTAATAATGGGGTCTAAATGCAGGCCAATGTTTTTTTGTTTTTTGTTTTCCTTTTGAAATATAGCAGATTAAGCTTCAATAAAATAAATTTTCTTTAAAAGCAAAATACTAAAACATTTGTTTATTCAAGAAAATATTGAATTATTTTAAAATTTTAAGTTTAAAGGAAACTATAGAGTTATCTTTAATTAATCCCTCATCTTAAAAAAGAAAATCATATGAATTATCATTGTGACTTTTTAAACATTAATATTTAGTCAAAGTTTCTACATGTAATTAAAGACATGCACACCACTCAATTTAGAATTAAGAAGCTTTAGAAGCTACAAAACTATAGCAAATAAAAATACAGTAGGAGGTGTTATAGTGTACTGGTTAAAAATATAAATTATGAAACTCAGTTGTCTAGATGGGAATTCTGGCTCTAGCCTCGGCTAGGTGTGTTACCCTGGGCAGATTATTTACCTCTCTATACTTCAATTTTCCTAATTAGTAAAATGGAAATAATAATCATTATGCTTACTTCATTGGATTATACGAAATTACATAAAATTAAAATATGTAGAACAGATCTTCCCAAAACACAGTAAGTGCTATTTAGGTGTTTAGTATCATTGTGTTTGGGTGTTAGTCACTCTGTCATGTCCAACTCTTTGCAACCCCATGGACTATAGCCCAGCAGGTTCCTCTGTCCATGGAATTCTCCAGTCAAGAACACTGGAGTGGGTTGCCTTTCCCTTCTCCAGGAGATCTTCCCAACCCAGGGGCTGAACCCCAGTTTCCTGCATGGCAGGCAATTTCTTTACTGACTAAGCCCCCAGGGAAGCCCCATTTAGTATCGTTACATTATTTTAAATGGAAAAAAAAATCCAATTTCTAATAAAGAGGATGAAACATGTGAGTTGGGAGGAGCCTCTTTATTTTACAAGAAGGAAATGAAAACCTGAGTCATTTGCAAAAGCCAGTTGTAAGATACAGTTAAAACTAGAACATAGAGTCCTGAACAGAGCAAAAGAGTAGTTCTATGGCAATGACATCCTTAACCAGTGACCAGATTCTCAGAATTTTAAAAAGAAATAGCTTCATATGACTCATTTTAAATACTTCTCAAAAAATGAACTTATAAATAGTCCAGTATTGTAATCAGATTTAACAGAAAACAAATCACACTAAAAATTATGTCATGTTTTCAAACTATTGACACATCATCTGTAGTTTCTTTACAAAAAAAAAAAAAAATTGGGTCTATAAAAGATGACATTTTTTTCCCAATACCTACCCTAGATAACACAGTACAAAGCTAAACTTTTTTCTTCAACAATTAAGTTGATAAATTACACAAGAAAAATAATGAAGCACGATATCAATAAAAGTCAGGGCATCAGCTCATACTCCAGGCATCCTTTTAATTATCCCCATTAGTAACTAGGAAGCTATTTCTCAATGGAAAGGATAAAGTCCTTCTTAACATATTCTCAAGGAACAAAATCATAGCCTCCCCTTCCCATAACAGAAAATGTGTAACATCCTGGTTTATAAGACATATATTTTGATAGAAAACTCTTGAAAAGTTCATAGCCTTCATGAACAGCTTGGCATATATAAATAACATTAAGACAGGGCCCAGAAACCATCTTTATCAAGATCTCAAGGAACAAGATATTATGGGAAGATAGAAAAGAAAATACTGAAGTCTCTTCCTTCAAGTAGCATAAGCTTTCTGGTGAAGGCATTAGTGTAAATATGAAGATGATTTATAATTTCTCATAAAACTTATAAAAGGGAGTTAGCACACAGTATTATAATTTTGAACCAAAAGGAGGAAAAATCAGTCTACAGCTGTTACGGTTGAGTTTATAAGAATACTTTACACAGAAAAAAATTTAGAGTCCATGTTTTTGTAGGAAAGGATTTTAAACTCACGCTCATATGGAAGGTACAACTCATCACCAAAGGGAACAGTAGCAGAAGCATGAAGGCATAACTCAAAAAAATGGAAATATATCTGAACACAGAGCAGATTTTGGCCCTTCCCAAATGGAAGGAAAAACTTTTCTTGAGGAGTCACTTCTTTAAATGCATTGAGGGAGTTCAAGTCCTTGAGAGATGACTCTGACACAAAAAGACAATCTAAGTTTGAATCTCACTTCTACCACATTGTAGAAATGTGATTTTGTGCAAGTTACTCTATCTCTTTCTGCTCTTTAATTGCTGCAAAATGTAGATAATAACAGTAGCTGCCTTGTGGGAAAGGGATAAGGATTAAATGAAATAATTTAGGTAATATATTTGAGACAAAGTATTCCATCTTGCATATACCCAACATCTGTTGCCCGTTAAAGTTATTTTTCTATTAGAGTAAACCAAAATAATAAGGAACATCTTCCTACAGATGAAGAGAGGAGACATATCCCTTAAACACATTCCACTAAAAGATATGACTACTGAGAGAATGAAACTCAATACCAGAATAGTATGAGTAAAGACACACAGTCTTCCTTTGGTATTCATGGGGGGTTGATTCCACGACCCCCCCTCCCCCACCGCCAAGGATACCAAAATATGCAGATGATCAAGTCCCTTATATAAATAAAATGGCATATTTTGTATTTAACCTACACACATCCTCCCAGCTTTTCTGGTGGCTCAGAGGGTAAAGCAACTGCCTGCAATGCAGGAGACCTGGGTTTGATCCCTGGGTGGGGAAGATCCCCTGGAGAAGGATATGGCAACCCACTCCAGTATTCTTGCCTGGAAAACCCCACGGATGGAGAAGCCTGGTAGGCTACAGTCCATGGGGTTGCAAAGAGTCAGAGGCGACTGAGTGACTTCACTTTCATAACTTTCATTTCATCTTCCTGTAAACTTTAAATCATCTCTAGATTAACTATATAACACAGTGTAAATGCTATGCAAATAGAATGTAAATAGTTGCCAGAGCATGGCAAATTCAAGTTTTGCTTTCTGGAACTTTCTGGAATTTCTTCTCATCCATATGAAGCACCAACCTTACTGTGTGTGCTTGCACATGCACTCTCTTTCCCTGCTTAGGTTTTCTGTGTAATAAACTAAGTGCCTAAATGCCTAAGTAACATATGTTCAGTGGTGTCTGACTCTTTGCAACCCTTTGGACTGTAGCCCACCAGGCTTCTCTGTCCATGGAATTTTCCAGGCAAGAATACTGGAGTGGGTTGCCATTCCTCACTCCAGGATATCTTTCCTGACCCAGGAATCAAACCCACATATCCTGTGCCTCCTGCATTGCAGGCAGATTCTTCACCCTCTGAGCCATTGGGAAAGCCTATCAAAGAAAGAACATAGCTATCCCAAGCCGATGTATCTAACAGATACATAAACTTCCTTATTTCGATGTTCCTCTCACATTCCAAATTGACTATATCCAAAACTGAAATTCTGATCTCACCCTTCTCTGCTACTACTCCTACTCCCCCTACCTTCCACTAACTCTGTTCTAACAAATCCTGCTCCTCTTCTAATCTACAGTTAAGTCAAGAGAAAGGACGGAAGTAGGTAAGAATGGCAGTGGAGTTTTAGCAAAATGGACGGAATTGAGAGGTGGATCAAAACTAAAATTGATAGAACTTGATGGTTTTGATCCAGCTCTCAATCCTGTCCATTTTGCTAAACTCCACGCCATTCTTACTTACTTCCGTCCTTTTTCTTGACTAACAGAAGCTCATTTCCTGATGTCTCCAACCACGTTTCCCCTCTGTAATTTCTCCTCTCCACTATAGGAGTATACTCTAAATGCATATTTGAAACATGTCACCACCTGGGTTAAAATCCCAATGACTTTTCTTTTCCTTTAGAAGAAAGTCCAAAGTCTTTAGCATAGTGTATAATCCATATATTGATCCTTTTCATTCCATCCTAATCTCTCATCATTCCATCCCTAGTACTCTAATCCACAATAGGCTGAACTACTTTTCATTTCATGTAGGTTTTTTTTTTTTTTTTTTTGGGCTTAGCTACTTCCTATTTAATCTGGTCACATCTTTGATAATTCTTCCTTCTGAAGCTTTTCCTCACTCTCTAAAAGTCTGGCCCAGGTTATCCTTCTGTTCTGGCATCAGATTATATCCTCTTTCTAAGTTTACACCTCATCATTATACCCACATGTTGAAATAAGTTGTCCAGAACACCAAAAGTTCTCAGAAGTTGGGGACATTGTCATTGTTCATTGATACATCCCTAACTCCTAGCCCGGTGTCAGTTATACATCAATGCAAAAGAAATTGTGATGGTATTGAATTTTACAGTGTTTTCCTCCCACAGTTGGAGGACAGCATGGTTCAGTTATTTCCAAATAATCTCTTGCCTTCATTTTAAAACTCCATATTGCTGTCAATCAATCAATTTATCTATCTAGCTATAGAATGAGAGGGGCATCCCTGATAGCTCAGTTGGTAAAGAATCCGCCTGCTATTCAGAAGACACTGGTTTGATTCCTGGGTGGGGAAGATCTGCTGGAGAAGGGAAAAGCTACCACTGCCTACTGCAGTCAGGGTTCTAACATCCATTATGGCCATAATGGAGCATCACCACTCCCTACAAACCTAGTTAGCCATACTTCTGTGTGCTTCTGAGCCGTGGTTACCAAAATACAAATCTGAGTATGTTCTAAGAGGCTATGAATCAGTGATAACCAGATATCACTCTTTAGTCACTTCATAAAGTAGAGAAATTTTAGTGGCAGTAGTAATAACAGTTAATTATGTAACTCTGGCTATAATGAAATATTTGACTCTACACCAAAATGAAAGAAGTTTCTTAAGCAGTTTTTCCTGAAAACCACCACTATGAAAAACTATAATCATATATCATTAAAATATATATGGAATGAATGAAAATACATGTAATTTTAAAAACCCTAAAAATCAGATATTTAGGTGTGAATAAAATCTCTTGAAATTAAAAATACTTGGTATGAGATAATAAAACAAAATGTGATCTCTGTTTGCATATATAATGACTGTTTTCCATGATATGTGGAAACAAAGAACAGCAATGTAGTATGCTATCTGTTATTGCACGTTTTTGCTTTTCCTTTCCCTAAAAAAACATTAAATAATCCATATCAAATACAACTGTTGATATATGTATTATTTTCCTCATATTGCACATATGGAATTCAGTTTAAAGAAGATAAATGCTATTTAGAAAACATTCTATAAAATCCGTCTCTTCACTGTTTCTGGAGTTATTTCTCCACTTATCTCCAGTAGTATATTGGGCACCTACCAACCTGGGGAGTTCATCTTTCAGTGTCCTATCTTTTTGCCTCTTCATGCTGTTCATTCTCAAGGCAAGAATACTGAAGTAGTTTGCCATTCCCTTCTCCAGTGGACCATGTTTTGTCAGACCTCTCCACCATGATCCATCCATCTTCGGTGACCCTACACAGCATGGCTTATAGTTTCATTGAGATAGTCAATGTGATCAGTTTAAGCTAGTTTTCTGTGACTGTGGTTTTCACTCTGTCTGCCCTCTGATGGAGAAGGATAAGAGGTTTATGGAAGCTTCCTGATGGGAGAGACTGACTGAGGAGGAAACTGGGTCTTGTTCTGATGGGTGGGGCCATGCTCAGTAAACCTTTAATCCAATTTTCTCTTGATGGGCAGGGCTGTGTTCCCTCCCTGTTGTTTGACCTGAGGCCAAACTATGGTGGAGATAATGAAGATAATGACCTCCTTTAGAAGGTCCCATGCATGCACTGCTGCACTCAGTGCCCCTTGACCCTGCAGCAGGCCACACAGTCTACCCATGCCTCAGCTGGAGACTCCTAGACACTCAGGGGCAAGTCTGGGTCAGTCTCTTGTGGGGTCACTGCTCCTTTCTCCTGGGTTCTGGTGTATACAAGGTTCTGTTTGTGCCCTCCAAGAGTCTATTTCCCAGTCCTGTGTAAGTTCTGGTGGTTCTATGGCGGAGTTAAAAGCAAAAGAGTTGCAGAAAAACATCTACTTCTGCTTTATTGACTATGCCAAAGTCTTTGACTGTGTGAATCACAATAAACTGTAAAATTCTACAAGAGATAGGAATACCAGACCACCTGACCTGCCTCCTGAGACATCTGTATGCAGGTCAAGAAGCAATAGGTAGAACTGGACATGGAACAACAGACTGGTTCCAAATCAGGAAAGGAGTACATCAGGGCTGTATATTATCACCCTACTTATTTAACTTATATGCAGAGTACATCATGAGAAATGCTGGACTGGATGAAGCACAAGCTGGAATCAAGATTGCTGAACGAAATACCAATAACCTCAGATATGTAGATGACATCCCCCTTATGGCAGAAAGTAAAGAAGAACTAAAGAGCCTCTCGATTAAAGTGAAAGAAAAGAGTGAAAAAGTTGGCTTAAAACTCAACATTCAGAAAACTAAGATCATGCATCCCAGTCCCATCACTTCATGGCAAATAGACGGGGAAACAATGGCAACAGTGAGAGGCTTTATTTTCTTGGACTGCAAAACCACTGCAGATGGTGACTGCAGCCATGAAATAAAAACATATTTGCTCCCTGGAAGAAAAGCTATGACCAACCTAGACAGCATATTAAAAAGCAGAGACATTACTTTGCCAACAAAGGTCCGTCTAGTCAAGGCTATGGTTTTTCCAGTAGTCATATCTGGATGTGAGAGTTGGACTATAAAGAAATCTGAGCACCGAAGAATTGATGCTTTTGAACTGTGGTGTTGGAGAAGACTCTTGAGAGTCCCTTGGAACGCAAGGAGATCCAACCAGTCCATCCTAAAGGAAACCAGTCCTAAATATTCATTGGAAGGACTGATGCTGAAGCTGAAACTCCAATATTTTGGCCACCTGATGTGAAGACCTGACTCATTTGAAAAGACCCTGATGCTGGGCAAGATTGAAGGCAGAAGGAGAAGGGGAACAACAGAGGCTTAGATGGTTGGATGGCATCACCGACTCAATGGACATGAGTCTGAGTAAGCTCTGGGAGTTGGTGATGGACAGAGAAGTCTGGCGTGCTACAGTCCATGGGGTTGCAAAGAGTTGGACATGACTGAGCAACTGAACCGAACTGATATAGTATGTCATCATTCCAGGATCTGTGACATCTAAATAAAATTCTTTTTTCTTTGGAAAAACATAAAAAAGTTATTTTTATGTTTTGGAAAAATATAAAAGTTATTTCTTGAATGACTAATTATAGGTGCTGCACATGATATTTTCAGTAAAGTGTCGTAAACATGTTAGAACAGACACATCAAATACACAAAATTACTAGGTAGTATGTATAGATACTATCAACCTTTTTGATTGACTCATATTTTATTTACTCTGCATTTAGTTACCAAAGCCGCAAGCTTAATAGTTCTGTTTATAAAAACAAAGCTAGGCAAGCTGAATGCTAAGAACAAATATATGTGAACTCATTTTTTAACTTGTGGATGCATGCACACACATCTTTTTATTATCAGCATGCTCCCAAATTAAAATTGTTACCACATGCTAAGTAAACTTTTTCAGATGTTCAACAAAGGAGATCAAAAGAGATTTCATCATATATTTTTAGATCTTTGACCAGTCAAACATATAGGAACACAGACATGTCAAAACATCAAGTAATCCAAAGGTCCAACAACTTGGAAATTTTCAGTTCAGTGAAACTCATGAAGAGTAGATTAGTATACTTTCATACTTTCCTTACTGACTCCTTACAGGTGAAGCTTTTCATGGAAACTTATTTAGTATTATAGTTATTTGAAGGTAAGACTTGAGTAGAGACTAAAAGGAAGATAAGAATATGGATAAGCTGGGAAAAGAGGTTTAGCTTTACAGGCGGATAGAAAATCACAAAACCAAGTGTGCAGGTGGAAAGTAACATGTATGGGGCCATGAGAAAACTGGCCTGGATGATTTTCTATTGGAGGTATGAGACTGATAAAGCGACCATTTTTAGAATTCTCTTCGCCTGTTCCAAATTCTCTGTTAAACCCCTTTTGTAGTTAGAGGAAGTCTAAGGGATGTGTAGGATCTATTCTCTAGAGATAAAAAACATCAATTTTATTGTATGTTCCATTCTTTCCTTAAACATCCCATGCAGTCACTGAGTTTTGACCTGTTTCTATATCAAAACCTATTTCCTACTCTAGTTTCAGAAACTGAGCCATTTTATTCTACCAGTTTTGAATCTTTGTTTCTCTGACTAGTTACTGGGTTCTGGTCTTTTCTCTAATCTTCTGGATTTCCTTCACCCTCAGCACTGATGATCATATTACCATTTCTCCAATTTAAGCTTCTCTTGGGCTAACCCTTTCCTTGCTGGCACCTCCACCTACCACCCTATGACAGGCTCTCCTAATATCACATATTGTCTGCTATTTCTCACTATTTTGAAACACTCATTCAAAATCACACTTATGTTCTGTTCAAGGATACACCCTTGTCATATTTTTTCCTTGTTAAGCTTATCTTTTTAGTAATAATTTTATTCACTTATTTATTTTTTGGCTGTGCTGGGTCTCATTGCTGTGTGGACTTTTCTCTAGTTGTGGAAAGGAGAGGGGGCTCCTCTCTAGTTACTTTTGCAGGTTTCTCATTGTGTTGGCTTCTCTTGTTGCTGAGCCCAGACCCCAGGTTGCACGGGCTTCAGTAGTTGTGGCATGAGAGTTCAGGAGCTGTGGTTCCAGGGCTGTAATGCACAGACTCAATAGTTGTGGCCCATGAGCTTAGTAGCTCCGCAGCATGTGGGATCTTCCCGGATTGGGGATTGAACCTGTGTCTCCTGCAATGGCAGGCAGACTCTTTACCACTGAGCTGCCAAGGAAGTCTGATAAGCCGATCTTGATCCTGAGTCATAGTCATCCTAATATGTCAAGTAGTGGTGCCAACTCATCCTCATACTTTCCTAGAGCGCCTCATCAAACACAGTCTCCTGTTTGGTAATTGGTTCTAAAGTTGGAAATCTGGACAGATGCTTTGCAAACAGTGTAAAAGTGCCATTGACATTCCAAAAGGATTTTATGAAGACATTTCTAACAGCTGACATTAACAGTTCTCATTATCCTCAGAGTTGATTATATTTTGTTTATATTTTTTAATACAGTTTTTAATTCTGCAGTATTTCTGAGACAAAAGTAGATTTAGGAAGCAATGCAGAAACAAATAACAGAAGCAAAAAGATAGCTAAGTCCTTTGATCAGTGGATATTATGTATTATTTGGATGGTTTTTTAAACTTTTAAAAGATATTTGCCAAAATATGAAAGAGAAAAAAGGTAATGAACCAATTTAATGGGTGTGCTCAGGAAAGTATGCTTAAAATGAGGCTGCATCAAAAGGGATCCTCAAAAAGCCACCTGCCCTGAACCTTGGAATACGATAACTTAACCTTATTTGTAATATATAAAAATATATATATATATATATTAGAGTCATGTAATGATGATATAATAAAGGTTTTAAAAAGTGATTTTGACCTAGAAATCAAAAGTTGAGAAAATTCTAATCAAGGAAATATTACATAGTTTCTGAATAGAATTAATACTGATTATCTTAATCCCCTATGCTTCATCACAGACCAAATGCCCCACCATTTCGGGTATGCAAACACAGAGTACATTAATTTACTCAGTTGAAAACAAACTTAAGAGTACTTACTACTGTGAAACATGGAATGGCTAAAAACTCCCCAATTCACATGAGGTTTTGGGCTCATAAATTATATATCCAGAAGATATTATTAAAGAAAGTGAAGGACTTTTCCAATGTATTCATCCCAAAAGTTCATTGCTATAATTAGCACGGAAAAACTTCTGGATAGCATAAAGTAATGCTTAACATTTTTTTTAATCATTGCTGAAAATTTATTCAGGATATCGCCAATTATGAAATAGTTTTACAATTCTCTAAATATAAGATTAAAATAGAGGATATTCTGTTCATCTTTTTAATCTTAAAACTACAATAATATCAGATACATTCAATGTTTCATTATATAAAAGTATGTATCAAAAACATTCAGGTGTAAAAAATCTAAAATTTCAGTGCTATTTTTTTTAATATTTTCTTTAAAATTTATCCTGATTCTGCCACTAACAAAATGCATACAGACAAAATGACAGTGCTGTATTTAGTTACAATTGTTTGAATTGAAGAAAAATCCCTGTAACTACACTATATAAAATATAAACGCTAAACAACTGGCCAATTGTAGATAATCAGGAAACAAATCTGGAAGGATTTTAAGTGTTGTAAACATAATATGGTATTACATTCCACAAGCTACCTGCTTAACAAATGACTTTTAACTAATTAGTATGTCTCCAGACAAATATAACAACTAGGAATGAAATAAGTTTGAAAATGAAATTCCAGTAAGCAACTTACTAACAGACATTCTGGAAAGATTTGGTAGTACATTTGCAACATATATATAGGAAAAGGAAATGCTTCCTGTAGGTTTGTGATGAATATTTTAGGGTTTGAGATGACTATGGTAATCAATGTAGTCACTCTTTGGTGTGATAATACTGGATCACTTTTATAAGATATTTTCCCATGCTGATTTTTTTCCCTAAAGAGCCTTCATAAATGTCAAGTTTTTCCAAACAGAAGGCAATTTTTCTGGCCATTATTTCTGTTTCTTTGCAATTAAAATCAGATGATTTAACAGGCCAAAGTTATACCAGAAAGAGATTTTCCTAAGAGGCACAGCAGTTTTATAGGCAATGAGGGGTGTGTCTGCTGGATTCAAAAGAATTTATTGCATAATTTCTCTAGGTAATTTCCTAACCCTCTTACACTGTTGGTGGGAATGCAAACTAGTACAGCCACTATGGAGAACAGTTTGGAGATTCCTTAAAAAACTGGAAATAGAACTGCCTTATGATCCAGCAATCCCACTGCTGGGCATACACACTGAGGAAACCAGAAGGGAAAGAGACACGTGTACTCCAATGTTCATCGCAGCACTGTTTATAATAGCCAGGACATGGAAGCAACCTAGATGTCCATCAGCAGATGAATGGATAAGAAAGCTATGGTACATATACACAATGGAGTATTACTCAGCCATTAAAAAGAATACATTTGAATCAGCTCTAATGAGGTGGATGAAACTGGAGCCTATTATACAGAGTGAAGTAAGCCAGAAAGAAAAACACCAATACAGTATACTAACGCATATATATGGAATTTAGAAAGATGGTAACGATAACCCTGTGTACGAGACAGCAAAAGAGACACTGATGTATAGAACAGTCTTATGGACTCTGTGGGAGAGGGAGAGGGTGGGAAGATTTGGGAGAATGGCATTGAAACATGTAAAATATCACGTATGAAACAAGTTGTCAGTCCAGGTTCGATGCACGATACTGGATGCTTGGGGCTGGTGCACTGGGACGACCCAGAGGGATGGTATGGAGAGGGAGGAGGGAGGAGGGTTCAGGATGGGGAACACATGTATACCTGTGGCGGATTCATTTTGATATTTGGCAAAACTAATACAATTATGTAACGTTTAAAAATAAAATAAAATTTTAAAAAAAGTATATTTTCCATATCTAACCAATTCTACCATCTCTTCCTGAAGACTTCATGTTTTATAGGAGAATATTCTTGCAGTGATACTCTATTTGTGATACTAGATGAAAGAACATTAAAAATAAAGAGCTTTTAAAGCTATAACAATCCAAGTTTAAAAATAAGTGCAAACTACACGTTAAGATCTTTAGTACAGGAAGAAGCATGTTGTTGAGTACTTCCTAATCCTTGGAAGGCAACACAGAACCTAAAGATCTCTTTACTAAGTTATAGAAAGAATACTCCAAATATATAAATAAGATATGTCAAAAGAACTGGACAGGCTCATCAAATGATCTGGTACAAAAACAAAACAAAAAAAACACTAGACCACGATTCAGAGGTATGTCTTCCTTTTCTTTATTAAACTTACTTAATTTTAATTTATCAAATAAGTGATTTCAACACCAGAGAAGACTTTAGGGAAAAAATGTTATAGAAGGAAACCATGAACTTCACCATCCTCATCGTCATCATTGGAGTATACTCTTAAAAACATTCAGGATGGGGAACACATGTATACCTGTGGTGGATTCATTTTGATATTTGGCAAAACTAATACAATTATGTAAAGTTTAAAAATAAAATAAAAATTTTAAAAAAATAAATAAATAAATAAACATTAAAAAAAAAAACATTCTGCAAACTGCTTTCAAGTTTATTCGTTTCTTTTTAAGGTACAAAGTCTTTATAAATAGGAAGATCACATGTTTTTATCTTGTAGATATGAAAGCTGAAGTATAGAATAGGTATATACCTAGTATACTACTACTACTACTAAGTCGATTCAGTCGTGTCCGACTCTGTGCGACCCCACAGACGGCAGCCCACCAGGATGCCCCATCCCTGGGATTCTCCAGGCAAGAACACTGGAGTGGGTTGCCATTTCCTTCTCCATTGCGTGAAAGTGAAAAGTGAAAGTGAAGTCGCTCAGTTGCGTCCGACTCGTAGTCACCCCATGGACTGCAGTCTACCAGGCTCCTCCATCCATGGGATTTTCCAGGCAAGAGTACTGGAGTGGGGTGCCATTGCCTTCTCCATACCTAGTATAGAATAGGTATATAATCTTTTTATGATGACTTGACCAAGGACACATAGCTAGTAAATATTCTGAATACAAACTAACTGAAATAAGATTGCTTTCACTTCATATTGGGGCTTCCCTCATAGTTCAGTCGGGAAAGAAACCACCTGCAATGCCGGAGACCTGGGTTCGATTACTGGGTGGGGAAGATCCCTTGGAGAAAGAAATGGCAACCCATTCCAGTATTCTTCTCTGGAGAATCCTATGGACAGAGGAGCCTGGCAGGCTACAGTCCATGGGGTCACCAGAGTTGGACACAGCTTAGCGACTAAACCACCACCACCATCAGTCCATATTAGAAGTATTTATATTGTACCTATATTGAAAAGTAGTAATCTCTGATCTTTGCATTACCCGGTTCCATTAGGAGAAATTATGCCCTTGTAAACAGAGCAGGGGCATGCGCAAGAGATGCATGTGACTTTAAATTCCCATCTTTCCACTTCGTATCTATGTATCTCTTCAAAGCTAATCAAGGTACTTGACCCTAAACTTCTTCACCTGCATGCTGGAAATAATACCTCTCTTTCCCTCCCCCACAGGGCTACTGGAAAATTAAATGAGATACATATGACAAGGGCTCAGGGCAATGTCTAGAACTAACAATGTGCACACAAAAAACATCTGTTCCTTTCCCGTCAAATGTTACACTATTCTATCAGTTCAGTTCAGTTCAGTCGCTCAGCAATGTCCGACTCCTTGGGACCCCATGAACTGCAGCACGCCAGGCCTCCCTGTCCATCACAGGGTGTTTACTGGTATACTAGTCCATACCAGTTACCTAATGTTACACCTATAAAAAATTTTATACAGCTGGTATTCTTGAGGAAATTTTCATCATTAAGAAGTAAACTTTTCAAACAGAAAATAATATACTAAAATTATAAAAATGAGGCACCAATCACTTCTATTATAGAATGTCAGACTCGAGAGGATATAAAGTGTTTTAGATGATTCACTTTCTTCTAGCTACTTTCTGCTAATAATTCTAGTTTCAAATAGCAAGTGATTTTTAAATCTTTTTCTACACATCATTATCTGAAGACCATGTGCTAGTCTTATTTTTGAGGTATTTCCATGAAGCACATTGAATTCACTTCTTCCTCATGTTTCCCCTCTAAGCTAGACAACAGTTGCTGTTGAAGCATGATGAGTGACAATATAGGAACAGGTCAGCCAGTGGACTCAACGATGTCTCAGGAAACTAGCAACACATATGGTTTATTTTGCAGAAAACTAAAAGACCATAATAAGAAAGAAGGCTAAGTCTATACAATCAAGCAAAGTCTCAATGCTGTATCTCGAGAGTGATGACCTCTTAAATGTGCATGTAGATTTCAAAAGATATAAAATTGTACAGTAACATTATGTGTTGCAAAGTGTACTTAGATGATTTTCCTTCTATGTAAGAACCATATGTACCCAAACCCCTACACTGTAAAGTTTGGTGTCTCGAAGAGCACACTAAACCATTCTCCTTCAAAGCCCATGTTGTTCAGATTTCCTTGAAGTCAACCCCCACCCACAGCACTTTGAAAAATACTCTTTCAAACTAATACATATTTCCATGTTTATTATGACAGTTAGATTTGGTAAATATGCTGAACTGTTACTTGGAGATTTTTGCTTATTTTTCAGACTTTCTACTATTGATTCTGTTCTAATCCTGAGAATTAATAGAAATGGTATATTAAGCATAGCTCTGATCTTCTCCCTCAAACACATAATAGATTTATTAATAGATTTATTGTTATATTACAAAAGAGGCTAAGCTAGTCTTACTTCTGAAGCATTTTAGCTTAGGTTTCTTCTTTCTTCCACTGAAACATCTTCTGTGTATACAACATAATTAAGGAAAACCACAACAGTTGTTTTCTGCCAGTGGGAATGTTTCAAAAACTATTACTTCAGAGTGGTTTCCTTTCTTCCACCCTCCTTTTTTTGGCAAATGAGTCTTTATTAAACCCACTGTACCTCTCAATCATCCCTCCTGCCCTCCATTTTTTAACTCTGAAAAATAGTGCTGAGGGGAAAAAAGTTCTGGGAAAGATTTTTTTTTTCCATTGACGAATAGTCTGGAATCTAGCAATTGGATGAGAAATTGAGTATCTGTTCCTTGACTCAACTCATGAGTGCAAAAGCAAAAAGAGAAAACTCGCAGGATTTGGCAACAAACTTTTCCTCTGGACTTATTCCATTGGCTTGCGGTACAACTGCTGTACATCTATTAAGAGTTCCAGTGCCTATTGGTTGGGTTCATCTGCTTCAGGCATTTCCCTTTTAAGCTCAGCACTTGGGCTTATAAGTGCTCCTTGAAGGTTCAGTTTCAAAAACCTCTTTTGGTTACAAGAGGTCCTTCTGCTTGTTCCTTTATACAGCTTCCTGTTTGTGCCTGTTTATTAAATGTCCTTTTCCAAGTAACCATTGACTGTTGGAACTTTTACAGGACTCATAATGATTCATTTGATCTTCAGATGCTTGGAAAGAATCACTATTGGTCCTATCCTTATTCTACCACTTGAAAGTCTGGCAGCCCAAGTAACACATTCCCAGTCATCCTGCACTACTAGGGTTTTCCTAGGAAAGTTCATACCAAATCAAGAGAAAGTTAGAATTGATGTACATATTTGTCTTTCTTGATATTCACCATGTTGAGAAATATATCTGCCAGATTTCTTGTGACTAATTTCGTCTCCCTGCCCGCTTCTGTGTCTTAATGACACAGACCACATCAGAAAGTCACTAAGAAACGTGGAACTGGAAATCTCTCCTTAAAAATGTATATTTAAATTACTTCTACATAGATAATTGTCAGTTAACCATATTTAAAACTATTACGTACATAATTTTTATCAAGAATCTATTCTTCATAAATAAATGTATCTCTTCCAATTCTAAATCTAGCTATAAAATCAACATTACACAGTTCTTTTCATAATCACTATTCAAATATGAACATACTTTAGGGTTTGAGAAAAAAATTAATTTTGATAACATTCATTACAGTACCTTTCTTTAGAGCAAATAACTAGGTCTATTGGGAAAAAATACACCAAATTAGATAATAATAAGCAAACTCTCAATGATACTATTTAATATTATGATATTTCATTCATATTATTTTTTATGAACAACAAACATTTATTTCCCACAATTTTAGGTGCTAGGTAGTCAAAGGTCATCAGATCAGATAGGATCAGTCGCTCAGTCATGTCTGACTCCTTGTGACCCCATGAATCGCAACACGCCAGGCCTCCCTGCCCATTACCAACTCCCGGAGTTCACTCAGACTCACGTCCATCGAGTCAGTGATGCCATCCAGCCATCTCATCCTCTGTCGTCCCCTTCTCCTCCTGCCCCCAATCCCTCCCAGCATCTGGGTCTTTTCCAATAAATCAACTCCTCGCATGAGGTGGCCAAAGTACTGGAGTTTCAGCTTCAGCATCATTCCCTCAAAAGAAATCCCAGGGCTGATCTCCTTCAGAATGGCCTGGTTGGATCTCCTTGCAGTCCAAGGGACTCTCAAGAGTCTTCTCCAACACCACAGTTCAAAAGCATCAACTCTTCGGCGCTCAGCCTTCTTCACAGTCCAACTCTCACATCCATACATGACCACAGGAAAAACCATAGCCTTGACTAGACGAACCTTTGTTGGCAAAGTATTGCCAAGAAAATGCACTGGTCATAACAAATAGAGTCAAAGGTCATGGTGCTGGCAAATTTTTTGTTTACTAAGGGCCTACTTCCTTGCTGATCACATATACTATTTTAAACCTAAAGTTTGTGCTTTCTGTATTTTGAAGTGTACCCAAAAGATATAACACAGTTTGATCTATCAATCAGTATATAAATTAAATAATAAAGTACATAACATATATACATGTTTATTTATCTTATAACCGGAGTTATCAGATAAATGAACGTTACCCTTGCATTACTCAATGCTTTGAAAGGTGATTTTATGTGAAGGTAAGACCTGACCCAGACTGTTTGTGACTTGAAGCTCTGGGGCAAGCTTTTTGTAAAACTTCTCTTCAAAAGGAAAGGGATCCAAATTTCATCAGAACTCTTCAGATACCAGCATCAGGAAGGCTGATTATGCCTTCCAACACACCGTGAATATCTGGGAGGACTAAGGTAACACTGCAAACACTTTAACAGTGTATATGTCAAATCCCGTTAAAACAGATTTCTATAAGACACATTTTAAAGCCCCAAGTAATGGTCCAAATATTTCAAAAATATTCAACCCAACAGAAAATTTGGACAGACTCCAAATTTGCTGTTTCAAGATGTGACCTGTGGTGGGCTTTGGGCCTAATGATGACTTATATGTCAGAGTTAATGTTTATCTGTGGACTTGCCAAACATTCTTTTTATGAAGGAAAGTTACAGTATTAATTTTTGAAGAAATCCTTTTTTTTTTAGTCTCCAGTTTTGATTTATATTTTTGATCTGCATCTGCAAATGAATTTCTGACTAAGTTTCAACTCATGAATTTCTTTGCTATACCAGTCAGTATGGTTAAAAATTTTTTTTTTAGATATTCTAAATAACTCCCTATCACAGATAGTATAGGTATCTGGATTTATGTACTAAAATTAAGATTGGAGTAGATTTCTTAAAATCATGGTCATACATTTTTCTTGTTTTTCCCCTCTGGTCAACCTCAAGTCTTTAGAATTAAACACATTTAACTCAGGGAATCTGTACTACTTGAAAACGCTTAACTGTAATGCAACATGCTTTGGGAATGTTATAGTATGACTACCTTAATAACATAGGTTAGTAGATTCCTGCTAGAGTATGTTTTCAAATGAGAACATAATTGTAGCTTAGAATGAATGAAGTGGTGGTTCCTGTCATTCATATACACATACAAGTTATGCATTTCTCAGTGCAATCAATGATTTATACTCAGATTTGATATTATTCTAAAAAAGTTTTTTCAAGGGAAAGTGTAACTGTAAAATGTCAGTACTAGAATAAAGTCCCATGAGTTTGTCTTGAGGTGGAATGTGGCCAGGGTAGTTCTCAGGTTGTGCTAGAGCAGCACTTTGTTACATGGAAGACAGGTTTTATAAGCAGCCTTTGAATCCAGCTAGTCGAATATAACGGAGAAGGCAATGGCAACCCACTCCAGTACTCTAGCCTGAAAAATCCCATGGACAGAGGAGCCTGGTAGGCTGCAGTCCATGGGGTCGCTAAGAGTCAGGCATGACAGAGCGACTTCACTTTCATGCATTGGAGAAGGAAATGGCACCCCACTCCAGTGTTCTTGCCTGGAGAATCCCAGGGACGGGGGAGCCTGGTGGGCTGCTGTCTATGGGGTCGCACACAACTGAAGCGACTTAGCAGTAACAGTAGCAGCAGTATAATCATATTTAATTTAGCCAGTAGTATACTCCGAGAAGGCAATGGCACCCCACTCCAGTACTCCTGCCTGGAAAATCCCATGGATGGAGGAGCCTGGTAGGCTGCAGTCCATGGGGTCGCTAGGAGTCGGACACGACTGAGCGACTTCACTTTCACTTTTCACTTTCATGCATTGGAAAAGGAAATGGCAACCCACTCCAGTGTTCCTGCCTGGAGAATCCCAGGGACGGCGGAGCCTGGTGGGCTGCCGTCTATGGGGTCGCACAGAGTTGGACACGACTGAAGCGACTTAGCAGCAGCAGCAGCAGCATACTTCAACTACAATTTATAATTATCATATAGCTTAATAATATTTTACTTCTAAAGGATTTATAAAATAAATTTTTAAAATTTGTTATCTCTAGTTTGAAGTTACTTATACCTGATTCTAATCCCAACTAAGACCATGTGATTCATACTTGAATTATCAGCAAAAGTTACTGGAAGGAAGTGGTGTCTAAATTGATAACTGACAGGTGAAAAGAGAGTTGCTGGAATGGAAAGTGGTTAAAGTGTTTCAAGATGAGACTGAAGAATGTGCAAAATGGGAGGACAGAATATGATCTGTTTTAGTACAAAAGCAGTATTTGGAAAATTAGTGTTTGTGGATGTGGTAAGAATGTTTCAAGAAATAAGATAGTAGATATAAATAAGGGACAGATTAAGTGGGACATATATTCCATATTAAGGTGTCTGTATTTGCAGAATTGAGAACACCTTAAAGCTTTTGATCTGTTTTGTCTTAAGCAGGGGAGATATGTAACTCGATTTACATTTCAGAACCAATTTCAGCAGAAGCTATGCAGAAATCTATTCCAGTGACACTGTTTTTCTTGTAAGGCAAAACAATGTGAAAGCTCACAACATCGAGAATGAATTTAAACATTTTTATACTAAAAGATATGGACTTGATATTATAAATTTCTATAATATTTAATTTTAATTAGAGATTTATATGTGCATGATCTGTAAGATGGCATCCTAGTATATGGTATTTTTGCTGCTGCTGTTCAGTCGTTAAGTCATGTCCAATTCTTTGTGACGCTATGGACTTCGGAACTCCAGGCTACCCTGACCTTCACTGGCTCCAGAGTTTGCTCAGATTCATATCAGTTGAGTTGTTGATGCTCCCTAACGGTCTTGTGAAGAGTTGACTCATTGGAAAAGACCCTGATTCTGGGAGGGATTGGGGGCAGGAGAAGAAGGGGACGACAGAGGATGAGATGGCTGGATGGCATCACTGACTCGATGGACGTGAGTCTGAATGAACTCCGGGAGTTGGTGATGGACAGGGAGGCCTGGTGTGCTGCAATTCATGGGGTCGCAAAGAGTCAGACATGACTGAGCGACTGAACTGAACTGAACTGAACTGTCTTATCCTCTGAGGCCCCCTTCTCCTTTTGCCTTCAATCTTTCCCAGCCCAGGGTTTCCAATGAGTTGGTATTTCACATCAAGTGGCCAAAGTATTGGAGCTTCAGCTTCAGCACCAGTTCTTTCAATCAATATTGGAAGTTTTACTAAATGTGGTAGTTTTACTAAGTGAAAAAAAATGAATTGTGAATTAATATAGTACTTTATAGTTATTAAAAGTTTCTCACCTATTCACTTAATGATTTACATCTTCTAGAATAGGACAACGAAGTATTTTAAAAAGCAACGGAAGGTTTTTCTATATGGAATAAGGTAGAGTAAGAAAATTAATAGGATATTTCATTTATTTTCCAAGAGTTTCTCACAGAGCAGTCTATAAGTAGAAATGTACAAAGACTGGTAGGATCAAGAATTCTGGAATGTTAAAGAGAAAAAAAGAAATTATACTCAAAATGGATTAAAGGTCTAAATGTAACACCAGAAACTGTAAAACTCTTGGAGGAAAACATAGGCAGAACACACGCTGACATAAATCACAGCAAGATCCTCTATGATCCACGTTCTGGAGTAATGCAAATAAAAACAAAAAATAAATAAATGGACCTAATTAAATTTTAAAAAGCTTTGGCACAATGAAGGAAACTATAAGGAAGGTGAAAATACAGCCTTCAGAATGGGAGAAAACAATAGCAAATGAAGCAACTGACAAAGAATTAATCTTCAAAATATACAAGCAATTCATGCAGCTCAATAACAGAAAAATAATCAACTCAATCAAAAAATGGGCCAAAGAACTAAACAGACATTTCTCCAAAGAAGACATACAGATGGCTAATAAACACATGAAAAGATGTTCAACATCACTCATCAGAGAAATGCAAATCAAAACCACAGTGAGGTACCATCTCACCGGTCAGAATGGCTGCCATCAAAAAGTCTATAAACAATAAATGCTAGAGAGGGTGTACAGAAAGAGAACTCTGTTACACTGTTGGTGGGAATGCAAACTAGGACAGCCACTATGGAGACGAGTGCAGAGATTCCTTAAAAAACTGGAAAGAGAACTGCCATATGACCCAGCAATCCCACCAATATTCACTGCAGCACAGTTTACAATAGCTAGGACATGGACGCAACCTAGATGTTCATTGCCAGATGAATGGATAAGGAAGTTGTAGTACTGATACACAATGGAATATTACTCAGCTATAAAAAAGAACACATGCAAGTCAGTTCTAATGAGGTGGATGAAAGTGGAGTCTATTATACACACTAAAGTAAGCCAGAAAGACAAACACCAATACAGGATATTAATGCATACATACAGAATTTAAATTTACAAAGACGGTAGTGAACCCTAAATGCAAGACAGCAAATGAGATGCAGATGTAAAGAAAACACTTTTGGACTATGTGGGAGAAGGCAAGGGTAGGATGATACAAGAGAATAGCATTCAGTTCAGTCATTTCTCTCACTTAGTTGTGTCCAACTCTTTGCAACCTCATGGACTGCAAACGCCAGGCTTCCCTATCCATCACCAACTCCTGGAGCTTAATTAAACTCATGTCCATTGGGTCAGTGATGCCATTCATCCACCTCATCTTCTGTTGTCCACTTCTCCTCCGGACTTCAATCGTGCCCAGCATCTGGGTATTTTCCAATGAGTCAGTTCTTTGCATCATGTGGCCAAAGTATTGGAGTTTCAGCTTTAGCATCAGTCCTTCCAATGAATATTCAGGACTGATTTCCCTTAGGATGGACTGGCTGGATCTCCTTCCAGTCAAAGTGACTCTCAAGAGTGTTCTCCAACACTACAGTTCAAAAGCATCAATTCTTCAGCACTCAGCCTTCTTTATGGTCCAACTCACACATCCATACATGACTACTGGAAATACCATAGGTTTGACTAGATGGATCTTTTTAGGCAAAGCAATGTCTCTGCTTTTCAATATGCTGTCTAGGTTGGTCATAACTTTTCTTCCAAGGAGCAAGAGCCTTTTAATTTCAATCACCACTGGCAGTTATTTTGGAAACAAACAAAAAAAAAAGTCTGTCACTATTTCCATTGTTTCCCCATCTATTTGCCATGAAGTGATAGGACTGGATACCATGATCTTAGTTTTCTGAATGCTGAGTTTTAAGCCAACTATTTCACTCTCCTATTTCACTTTAATCAAGAGACTCTTTAGTTCTTCTTTTCTTTCTGCCATAAAGGTGGTGTTTTCTGTATATCTGAGGCTATTGATATTTCTCCCAGCAATGTTGATTCCAGCTTGTGCTTCATGCAGCCCAGCATTTTGCATAATGCACTCTGCATATAAATTAAATAAGCAGGGTGACAACATACAGCCTTGACATACTCCTTTCCCGATTTGGAACCAGTCTGTTGTTCCATGCCCAGTTCTAACTGTTGCTTCCTGACCTGCATACAGATTTCTCAGGAGGAAGGTCAGGTGGTCTGGTATTGCCATCTACTGAAGAATTTTCCACAGTTTGTTGTGATCCACACAGTCAAAGGTTTTGGCGTAGTCAATTAAGCAGAAGTAGATGTTTTTTTGCAACTTTCTTGCTTTTTCAATGATCCAGCAGATGTTGGCAATTTGACCTCTGGTTCCTCTGCCTTTTCTAAATCCAACTTGAATATCTAGAAGTAGTTGGTGCACGTACTGTTGAAGCCTGGTTTGAAGAATTTTGAGCATTACTTTGCTAGCGTGTGACATGAGTACAATTGTGCAGTAGTTTGAACAGTCTTTGGCATTGCCTTTTTTGGGGACTGGAATAAAACCTGACCTTTTCTGGTCCTGTGAACACTGCTGAGTTTTCCAAATTTGCTGGCATATTGAGTGCAGCACTTTCACAGCATCATCTTTTAGGATTTGAAATAGCTCAACTGGAGTTCCATCACCTCCACTAGCTTTGTTCATTGTGATGCTTCCTAAGGCCCACTTGACTTCACATTCCATGATGTCTGGCTCTAGGTGAGTGATCACACCATTGTGGTTATCTGGGTCATAAAGATCTTTTTTGTATAGTTTTTCTGTGTATTCTTGCCACCTTTTCTTAATATCTTCTGCTTCTGTTAGGTCCATACCATTTCTGTCCTTTACTGTGCCCATCTTTGCATGAAATGTTCCCTTGGTATCTCAGATTTTCTTCAAGAGACCTCTAGGCTTTCCCATTCTATTGTTTTCCTGTATTTCTTTTTATTGATCACTGAGGAAGGCTTTCTTATCTCTCCTTGCTATTCTTTGGTACTCTGCATTCAGTTGAGTATTTCTTTCCTTTTCTCCTTTGCCTTTCACGTCTCTTCTTTTCTCAGCTATTTAAAGGCCTCCTCAGGCCTTTTTTTCCTTTTTGCATTTCTTTTTCTTGGTGATGGTCTTGATCACTGCCTCCTGTACAACATCACGAACCTCTGTCTGTAGTTCTTCAGGCACTCTGTCTATCAGATCTAATCCCTTGAATCTATTTGTTATTTCTACTGTATAATCGTAAGGGATTTGATTTAGGTCATATCTGAATGGCCTAGTGATTTTCCCTAGTTTCTTCAATTTCAGTCTGAATTTGGCAATAAGGAGTTCTAAGCCACAGTCAGCCTCTGGTCTTGTTTTTGCTGACTGTATAGAACTTCTCCACCTTTGGCTGCTAAAAATATAATCAATCTGATTTTGGTATTGGCCATCTGGTGATGTCCACATCACCTTCTCTTGTGTTGTTGCAAAGGGGTGTTTGCTATGACCAGTGTCATAGCAAAACTGTTAGCCTCTGACCTGCTTCATTTTTTACTACAAGGCCTAATTTAACTGTTACTCCAGGTATCTCTTGACTTTCTACTTTTGCATTCCAATCCGCTATAATGGTGGAGAAGGAAATGGCAACCCACTCCAGTATTCTTATCTGGAAAATCCCATGGATGGAGGAGCCTGGTAGGCTATCATCCATGGGGTCGCAAAGAGTTGGATACGACTGAGCAACTTCACTTTCACTTTTCACTCTCATGCATTGGAGAAGGAAATGGCAACCCACTCCAGTATTCTTGCCTGGAGAATCCCAGGGACAGAGGAGCCTGGAGGGTGCTGTCTATGGGGTCGCACAGAGTCAGACACGACTGAAGCGACTTAGCAGCAGCAGTAGCTGCTATAATGGAAAGGACATTTCCTTTTTGGATGTTAGTTCTAGAAGGTCTTATAGGTCTTCATAGAACAGTTCAACTTCAGCTTCTTCAGCATTACTGGTTGGGGCATAGACTTGGATTACTGTAATATTAAATGGTTTGCCTTGGAAACGAACAGAGATCATTCTGTCGTTTTTGAGATTTCATTCAAGTACTGCATTTTGGACTCTTTTGTTGACTATGATGGCTACTCGATTTCTTCTAAGGGATTCTTGCCCAGTAATAGATACAATGGTCATCTAAGTTAAATTCCTCCATTCCAGTCCATTTTAGTTCACGGATTCCTAAAACATCCATGTTCACTCTTGCCATCTCCTGTTTGACCACTTCCGATTTGCCTTGATTCATGGACTGAAAATTCCAAGTTTCTATGCAATATTGTTTTTTACAGCATCAGACTTTATACTTCCATCACCAGTCACATCCACAACTGGGTGTGGTTTTTGCTTTAGCTCCTTCTCTATATTCTTTCTGGAGTTATTTCTCCACTGATCTCCAGAATAGCATTTAAACATGTATATTACCATATGTCAGAGAAGGCAATGGCACCCCACTCCAGTTCTCTTGCCTGGAAAATCCCATGGATGGAGGACCCTGGTGGGCCGCAGTCCATGGGGTCGCTAAGAGTCGGACACCACTGAGCGACTTCACTTTCACTTTTCACTTTCATGCATTGGAGAAGGAAATGGCAACCCACTCCAGTGTTCTTGCCTGGAGAATCCCAGGGACAGGGGAGCCTGGCGGGCTGCCGTCTATGGGGTTGCACAGAGTCGGACATGACTGAAGCGACTTAGCAGCAGCATTACCATATGTAAAATAGATGACCAGTGCAAATTCAATGCATGAAGCAGGGCACCCAAAGATGGCCCACTGGGACAACACAGAGGGATGGGGTTGGGAAGGAGGTGGGAGAGGGGTTCAGGATGGTGAGACACATGTACATCCATGGCTGATTCATTTCAATGTATGGCAAAACCCATTACAATATTGTAATCAGCCTCCAATTAAAATAAATAAATTATTTTTTAAAAAAGACAGGAGGAAAATAAGAAATTATAAAATCTTATAAGTATAAAATTTGGTTTTCTCTTAAGAAAACAACATTTTTAGGTTTAATCAATATCATAGAGAAACCAAGTGATATTTCTCGTATTTTGAACTTTTATTTTGGTCCTTTTATTAACCCAAGGTATTTCCCAAAGAAACTAAAAAGCTGTGTGTAGTAAGAGATAACATAGGAAACTGATTTTCAGGGCAAAAGGAATGTTCCTCCCATAGGCAAATGAACCTTTGTTATTCTTTTCCCTTTCAGTGAAAAAATGTTGCCATATTTCATTGAAACTAAAATGCCATCCACTGCAAAATTTACTCAGATTTCAGAGGTGTTAAATGTGAACAAAAGACAGCATTACATAAGTGATGAAAAACACTCAAGTGACAGAAAAAATGAAGTTACTATGGAATTGTCTTAAATGCTTATCAGAATCAAAGCAACAATGAAGAGTTTGCTGTATACAAAGAAAGCTTACGAGAACATATGGGGACACCCTTAATGGCAACATTTGTATGCATACATACAGTACACTCATGTGTATTTGCATGTGTGTGTAAAGACTAAGTTCCAAAGGGAGAATATATGAAAGAAAGAAAAAGGTGGAAAATAGGAAAATAGGGCACTGAAGAGTTGGCATGCCATACTACAAAATGAAAATAAGCCATGGCATTATTAGCATTAAACCCCAACAAACATTTGCTAAAACCTTATAAACACATTAGCAAGATTTGTCATTACAGTCCTCTGTCTAGTAACTGAGAGAACAGCAATGAATAATGATGCTTTCATGATGTAAGAACTAAAATTTTTCCATTTTCCTCTTGAGGATTTTATGAGAGTTTATTAAGAAATAGTAAACATTATAATAAGAAAAAGTAATTTTTTTCTACAAAGTAATTTATTTCAAAGGCTATTACATGGTTTTCATGGCCCCTTACCCCAAATCTGAATTCTTCTTCCTGACTAATGATGGGGTTAAAACCATCCAAAATTAGTGTTGTAATGTATATTTTAAATGTTATGCCTAGCTAAAGCCAACAGCAAGGAAACAATGATGGGTTAAAAAGTAAAGTACAAACATTTTAAAATTAAATTGTAACAATAACCAAAGCAGAGAAATGTAAACGCCATAGCCTCAATGACTTTAAAATACATTGTTAAAAAAAAAAATCCCAATCTTAAAAACAGGTTTCATAATTCGGCACTCATGTTACAAGCAACTGTCCCAGGTTGGAGAGAGATGTAGGAAATTTTGGACCTAAAAATGTAAGACATATGGTCTTGATTGCCTTTCGCAGCTACATTAAGAGTTCAGTGTAAAGAAAAGCTTTCCAAACGCCAGCTTGCAAACTAGGTTTTTATGTGAAACTCTAATAAAACAGCAGCAGATGTTTCTATGCTATTAATTTGTTTGGGACATTTTTGGCTGGTTCATTCCAAATCAACTGTTATCCCTTGTCCAACAACTGCAGCATTCATTTCTTTTTTACACACGGAGAAAGAGAGAGAAAGGAAGCTTTTCCCTTGGAATAGATATTGCATCAATTTGCTGTATTCATGGGAAAGTGAGTGCTAGCACTTCTGCATTTTTCTTTTTCTAAATGTCCTTAGAAACTGATAAAAGCTAGTTTTTAGTTTTTAATTTTTTTTAACTATTGGGTGATACAGTAGGGGTTCACTCTAATAAGGAATTTCAGACTCATGGAGCAAATCTTGACTTATTTACTTCTGCTTTTACTTTTACTACTTTTACTTTCTGAAATCTGCTTTTATTACTGTACGTGATTGATACATTTATTCTGGTCCTGATTTATATGACAGAAAAATCATCACCTTATACATGCTCACATCATCGGAGTCAATTCATTTCCATTCCCCCTCTCTCAACCTTGCAATCCATTCTCGCTGCCACAAAGATCTTAACAGATTGCATTTTACTGAATGTAATATATCTTTGGTTGATTTTTATTAAGGCAGTGAATATGCTTTACCTTCAGAAAGAAAACAAATGTGATTTTCAAAATTAAAGCCTTTCTTTAACTTAGTCGTTTTCCCAGTTATGTGTTAATCAAATTTTCCTAGCCAAAGTGGGAGGAAACAATAGACACAGCTGATTCCTTCCAGTGGGGCCAAATGTGTTCACTCTATCCAGTTTTCCTTTGTAACTGGGCTACTGAGAATTCATTTTTAAGGATCATTCTCAGTCCATACAGATTATTAATATCTTTCAAGATTATACAGTAATACTTAATGGGATTTAGATAGAAGCCCTAAAGCCTATTACTCTATGAAATTACTCAGGCTGCTGGCTAAAGTGCCAAAATGATTTGGATTTCAGTGTTGTTTCTAAAACAAATGTAATAAAGTATCATTAACAAATTCAACTACAGTTGGTTCAAGTTCAAAAAGTCTGCACATTTCTAGTGTAATTAGAGACAAGAAACTTTTAAAGCCCTAATGGAATTTTCTATAATTCTCTCCTTAATTGGAAAACGTTTGCTACTTGGAAGTATTTCCAGGATATACGAGCCAACTAACAAAACCAAGTACCTCATAAGACTCTTTTTCTATATGTGTCTGCTCTGATCTTTTGACACTGTAGCTGCCCTTCAGGGCCTGTGGGAAAAGCTGAATCCTACAATATCTCTCAACTGCCCTGAGGATAGAATCCATGCTCCTGTGTAATGAGCATCTTTCTGATCTGGCTCTTCTCCTGTTCAACTCTCCACTTCATCGGCTGCCACTCTGACCTCCCTTGCCATCCTATCCTCCAGGCTGACTGAACTAATTTCAGCTCCTAAACTAGTCATCACCTCTCCAGCCACTGTTGAGTCTAATATATTATTTCTTGGGCTTCCCAGCTGGTGCAGTGGTAAAGAATCTGCCTGCCAATGCAGGAGATGGGGGTTCGATCCCAAGTCAAGAAGATCCCTTGGAGAAAGAAATAGCAACCCACTCCAGTATTCTTGTTTGGGATATCCCATGGACAGAGGAGCCTGGTAGACTCTCATCTATGGAGTCGCAAAAGAGTTGGACACAACTTAGCGACTAAACAACATATTATTTCTTATATCCCAAGGTCTTAACAATCCTACTCTATGTTGAATCAGTCTCAAATTAGATCTTTTTTTCACCTATAAATGTTTCCTAATTCCTTTAATCCCACAGCATCCACCTGCCCATCAGTCCCACGCCCAACATAACACAGGGAATCTCATTTGTATTTGTTCACTTAGAACACAGTCTTTATCTTTGCAAGAGCAGAATATATAGTGCTTGTCAATCTCACCCACGTTTTAATATTACCATAAAATCTTCTTTTCTGAGCATAGAACCTGAATGTTAGAAGCCATCTGACAAATCACTTAGAACTGAACACTCCTTGGGATCACATCAGCAAGGATTTTGTCATATGCAGATCATGTAACTGCATTTTTTGATTCTGCTCATCCTATTAAATCAAGCACGGATTTTCCAAACTTAACTTGTCCCAAACCAAGTTTCTGCTCTGAACCCTCTTCTAACCCTCCTACCAAACCATCTTTCTCTCATCACTGATTCAAAAACTCTCCCATTATCCCATCTCAGAGAAAAAGCCAAAATTGTTACAATGACCTACAAGACTCTGTCTATATCATTTACTTGCCCTATTATTCTCTCACTTCTTTAACATACTTCTACCTACTTGCTCTGTCCCAACCACGCTGGTGTCCTAGTTGTTCCTTAAATGCCTCAGACTTTTACAGTTACTCTTCCTTCTGTGTGGATAATGGACACCTAAAAGCTCGTTCCTTCACTTTCTTCAGACTCAGTCAAATGATGATTACTCGGGGAGGCCTATCCTGGTCCCCTTATTTAAAACTATATGAATACCCTCATATTTGGCATTTTCTATGCCCTCTTTCTGCTTTATATCCATCTTTCATCATCTAACAAACCATACACTTTACTTATTTATATTACTGTTTATCCTCCCTTTGGTACTGCAAACACCATGAAAACAGGGATTTGAAACAGAGTTTATTTTTTTTGTTTTTTGTCACCCCAGCACTTATAACAGTCCTTGCCATTAAGGCAATACTAAATTAAAATTTAATTGAATAATATTTGACAAATATTGGGTTGGCCAAAAAGTTCACATAACATGGCAAAACCCAAACAAACTTTTGGCCAACCCATTATAATAAAAGTGAAGTACATGTTTGTATTTCTAAGCATACCTAACTATTCTAAGGTAAACTAAAATCCTGACCATGATCATTGATTTTACTTGTACTTTTGTAGCTATTCACATGGTAGAACTGAAAAACCAGTAAAATGTTTACAAAATATTACAATGTTAACAAAATGTTAACAGCTTACACCTAATGTACAAAAATATTTTTACATATTTTTGTAGCTTTGCAAAAATTGATAGAATTTCAATAAAAATTTTCTTTAGATCTCAGAAAAAATATAAACTATGACCTGCTCCAGGTTCCTTAACAAAACTAAAACACACAGCTATTTTGTTAATCATTATATGATTTAATCTTTACAAAAATAAAACCTTGTTCAAATTTAAACAATCAGGAATAAAAAAGTTTTAATACCAAATATTATTCATCTAGAAGTTTTAAATATATATACACACACATACTAACATAAGCACACATCACATTTTGGTAACAAAATAAAAACTGAATGTCTTCAAAGTCATAAAATTTGAAATTCACATCATCTCTGAGCTGAAAGCTCATGTTTATAAAACATCTGTCAAGTTTAAAATCATTTCTTGATTTTTCTGGTTTTTACAAAGGATAAATACATAAATCCAGATGTGTCTTTATTCACCTGGACCAAAAATGTATATATATATAGCCCTAGCTTAAAAGTTAGTTTATTTTTACACCAAAATATTAGTATACTGTACTCCCAGATAATCTCAAATCAATTAAATAAAATCCTAAGAAAAATTCTGTTTAACCAAAATATATATTTTTGTTAATCATATTAAAAAATAAACATATATAATGCTATGTACACAAGTGCCTTCATTTCCAAGGTTACACAGTAAGTAGATCAGAGATCTCAACCCAAGCAGTCTGACTTTGGAGCTCCTTCTTAATCAGGTCTCATTCTTAATTATGCCTCTTGATAGCACTGGCCGAAGGCTACTGACATACATTTCTGCTCTCACTTTTGTCATAAATAGCTACCATTAATAGTAGCTACCATTTATTGAATGTCCAATACAGGCAAAACTTACTTAAGTTCTATCTGTAAGCTCTAACCTACTAACTACTTAGGCGTTGTCCTGTTGAGCTATTTCAGAGATTTCCCTCCTTTTCTCCCTCCTCCCTTTCTTCCTTCCTTCCCTCTCTCCCTTCCCCTTCAGTTCTTCTTTCAGTCATTCATTCATTCATATTTAAGTAAATGTTCCATTCCTCCCAAATCCTAGACCCATCGGCTTATAAGGCTGTTAAGTGTATGTAAATTTCTTATTGGTAAATTACAAGTAAATATTTCTGTGACGAATATTTAAAATGTGGTGCAAAGTCCTTTAGGCAGTTATTCCTACTACTGATGGACTTTTTAATTCTTTATCAGTCTGTGGAAAATGTGGTTTTATGAAATTTTTTTGCCTTCAAATTTTGAGAACAGAAATAATTTCTAATACATAAAAATATAAGGAATCATGTCAAGTTGCTAACAATCTAGAAATTCAAGGTTGTTTCATCATTATGAAACTCTCTGCATCAATAGATAAGATAGTTAAAAACACAGATGACATACTCAACCTATTCAGGAAAATCATATCATACAATTCAAACTCACTCATGGAAAAAAAAAAAAAAACTCAGAAAATTAAAAAAATACTATATATTGAAATTTTAGAGCAAATATTATTCTTAATAGAGAAATATTATAAGCAGTTCTTGAATCAGGAATAAGACAGGGAAGCTTAATAGTCTCATTCCCATTCAACATTGTTCAAGAGTTCCTAAAACACAAAGTTAGAGAATTTCAATCTCAATAGTTCCTATTTGTCATAGGTAATTTTAGTGACCATAGTTCCAACCACCATGGTTCCTAAGTAGAACCATGTACCTGGAATCTGGAAAATGAGATAAAAATTAAGGAGTCCAGGATGGACCTTGCAGATCTACAGAGGTGAGGCTGTCTGCTTTTGGAGTTATTTTATATCGCATCACAAAGTCTTGAATAATTCAGCATGGAAGGAACAGCCCCTCAGGTTTCAATCAAAACACCGCTACTTAAAAGCTGTGAGCAGACCTTCCAGGAGAAGGCAACGGCACCCCACTCCAGTACTCTTGTCTGGAACATCCCGTAGATTGAGGAGCCTGGAGGGCTGCAGTCCATGGGGTCACTAAGAGTCGGGCACGACTGAGCGATTTCACTTTCACTTTTCAGTTTCATGCATTGGAGAAGGAAATGGCAACCCACTCCAGTATTCTTGCCTGGAGAATCCCAGGGACAGAGGAGCCTAGTGGGCTGCCGTTTATGGGGTCGCACAGAGTTGACACAACTGAAGCGACTTAGCAGCAACAGCAGCAGCAGCAGCAGTCCTTCCAAATAAAACCACTTCAAGAGCTACAGTTAACACCCAGAAAAGGTAAGAATGAATGAGTCCACCCGCATCACCACCATTGAAAAAACTTTCCTATCCGGACTCCCTCAGTCTAATACAGGGAAGGTTTGAGTAAATCACGGAGGCCCTAGGCTGCCCAGACTCCCAGATGGTGTTTAAGTGATGGACTCCACCTTGGAGTTTAGCGGGCCAGGGCTCTGTGGAGTTTAGGGCAGAGATGACTGAGGTTCCTCAAGTTCCACAGCCTAATGCTCCTGGGGGTGGCATCATTCACTCACCACACTGCTGTGAGGTCCCTGCAACCTCTGACTCCTTCCATCTCCAAGGGGCTGAAGCTGCCAATGATGGCACCACCATGGCAGCCCTAGATGCCTGGGTTTACATTTCCAGCAGGAACCTGCTGCTCTTAGCAGTGGAAGCCGTGACCGGTCCCCACATCTGAAAGTTGGGGCAGTCAGTGCCCTAGAGGCCCAGGTATAAGAGAAAGAGTCTAGGTGCTGCTGGGAACATGGTGGTTGGCGACTGAATGACCTAGAGCATTTCTGCATGTTTCTTAACCATTTGGGTATCAGCTGCCATGAAGGGCCTGTTCAACTTTCTCGCCCACTTTTTATTGGACTGTTTGCTATCACAACTCTGCAATATTTAATTTACATTTCAATGTATATTAAATGTAATATTTGGGCATCCCTGAGAGCTCAGATGGTAAAGAATACACCTGCAATGCAGGAGACTCTGGTTAGATTCCTGGGTCAGGAAAATCCTGTGGAGAAGGGATAGGCTACCCACTCCAGTATTCTTGGGCTTCCCTTGTGGCTCAGCTGGTAAAGAATCTGCCTGCAATGCAGGAGACCTGGGTTGGATCCTTGGGAAGATCCCCTGGAGAAGGGAAAAGCTACCTATTTCATTATTTTGGCCTAGAGAATTCCATGGACTCTATAGTCCATAGGGTCTCAAAGAGTCAGACAGGACTGAGCGACTTTCACTTTCAAATACAATATTTAGCAATTAAATATTGTATTTAATATACTTGACATATTTTTAATATTTATTTTTATTGTGAATGCTAATCCCTTTTCATATATGTTGTAAAGACCTCTTGATTCCTGTCAGTTTTTTTTCAATCTCTTCATGGTGTCTATTTGGTAAACTGAAGATTCTAACTTTAATGACAAAGTTGGAGACATTTTTTCTTTGTGATTAGTTCTGTTTATCGCCTGTTTATCTTTACTCAAGGTCATAAAACTTTATTCGTATATTGTTTTATAGTATCTCTTTTTACCTTTATGACTTTTATCTATCTAAAACATGCCTTTGTAGAATGTGGAGTAGGTGCCTAAACATTTTCATTTTTCCCCATATGAATACATTTTTGTCTTGGCACTTGTTACCAAAAAGATTATATTTTCTTCCCAACCTGTAATATCTGCTCTGTCATAAATCAATTGCCATTTGCCTTTGGCTTTGTTTCTGAGCTCTTAATTGTGCCTGTTGATCTGTTTGCCGATGTCCATAAGAGTCTTCACTACTAGAGCCTTATGATAAGATTTTACATCTGATAAGGTAAGATTCTCATCTAATTCTTATTCTGAGACCTGTCTGGTTATTTTTGGTTCTTGTTCTTACATAATTTTATACCAGCTTGTCAGCTCCCTCATATACACACATTCACACACTCTTGCTGAGGTTTTAATGGAATTGAAAGAAAATAAACAAAACTGAATCATTTTCATTGAGGGAAAATGATTGTCAGCTAAGATCTACCATAGCTATTTATTGCCTGATAGGATTTTTGCAACTTTTTGAATCAGTACATTCTATCATGTACTGATACCACCCTTATGGCAGAAAGCAAAGAAGAACTAAAGAGCCTCTTGATGAAAGTGAAAGAGGAGAGTGAAAAAGTTGACTTAGAACTCAACATTCAAAAACTAAGATCATGGTATCTGGTCCCATCACTTCATGGGAAATAGATGGGGAAACAATGGAAACAGTGAGAGACTTTACTTTGGGGCAGGGGGTGCTCCAAAATCACTGCAAATGGTGACTGCAGACATGAAATTAAAAGAAACTTGCTCCTTAGAAGAAAAACTATGATCAACCTAGACAGCATATTAAAAAGCAGAGACATTTCTTTGCAACAAAAGTCCATCTAGTCAAAGCTATGGTTTTTCCAGTAGTCATGTATAGATGTGAGAGTTGGACTGTGAAGAAGGCTGAGTGCTGAAGAATTGATGCTTTTGAACTGTGGTGTTGGAGAAGACTTTTGACAGTCCCTTGGCCTGCAAGGAGATACAACCAGTCCATCCTAAAGGAAACCAGTCCTGAATATTCAGTGGAAGGACTGAAGCTGAAGCTGAAACTCCAATACTTTGGCCACCTGATGCAAAGAACTGATGCATTGGAAAAGACCCTGATGCTGGGCAAGATTGAAGGTGAGAGGAGAAGGGGATTGAAGGGAGGAGGAGAAGAGGATGAGATCGTTGGACGGCATTACCAACTTGATGGACATGATTCTGAGCATGCTTCAGGTGTTGGGATGGACAGGGAAGCCTGGCATACTGCAGTTCTTGGGATTGCAAAGAGTCAGACACAACTGAACGACTGAACTGAACTGAACATTCTATCATACCTGGCGGCTCAGATGGTAAAGAATCATGCCTGCAATGCAGGAAAACTGGGTTCAGTCCCTGGTTGGGAAGATCCCCTGGAGGAGTAAATGGCTACCCACTCCAGTATTCTGGCGGGGAGAATTCCATGGACTGTATAGTCCATGGAGACGCAAAGCATTGGACACGACTGAGTGACTTTCACACACACACGTCATCTCTATAAACAGTTCTTTATAATGCACCCGGGTTTCTGGGACAGAATTGAAAGACCGTGATGTAATAAAAACAAATAGTGACCCAATTTGAAAGCTAAAGGATTTCATAGCTAACTCACACTCAGCATTTTCCTTGTTTTCTATCAGGTTGGGTTTACTTACATATATTATTTTAATGTATGCATTTTTCTATATGATTAGAGGCAAATTCTTTTATGATAGAGAACTATTTGCTCACTCAAATAAAACTCTTCAGTATTTATATTTTACACCTTTGTTTGACGCTTTCCAGTATTTTGAGTCACTGAGAAGGTCACGACTAGAGAAGAATTATGTATTTCATGCTTAATCATTCATGTTTATAATAACTCTATAACATAGATATCATCACCTCCATTTTATACCTGCAGAAATTGAATCTTAGAGAGGTAGTTAACTTACCCAAGGACAATCAGCCAGTAAGTGGCAGGATCTGAATTGAAACCCAATTTTTTTCTTAAAGTAGACTGAATAAATGTTTGTTACATGTACAAAAAGTGGTAATAGAATTCAGATTTTGAAGAGACAAACATGGATACATTGTAAGTGATTACAGATGTATGATATTAATTGAGATTTTATTTACTTAAATCATTCATTGTTGATAGGTAGAGTCTGCAGCAGACCTATGATCTCCATTTTGGAATTATTCCATTCAGCTGTGGCTTGATCTATGCATTGTTTCTCTTGCCAAGAACTGCAGCAGTCTGGGGAGCCTCTCATACTGGTCTGTAACTATATTAAAACTGCTGCAAATAACTGCTGAACAGAGTGTCTCTTATATCATTCAAACCAGAAGTTCAGTGGCTATCTGCCAGCACAACCTCCTTCTGATTTGGTAGCTATAAAATTTGCTCTGGGATTCTTTCTTTTGAGGGGGGAAAAAAAAAATCCCCTTTCAGTCTCTCTTACACACACACACACCACACACACACACACACACACATGATCTAAACTGCTATGTGATCTTTCCTGACTTAAAATATGATTCTAATTATAGTGAAATTTCATCTATCTGGCCAACAAATAACTTAAGTTTCCCTTTTGGGGTGTACAAATTATAAAGCAAAATTTAATCTTTTTTATCTAAAAATATCAATTAATATATAGTAGTTCAAATTATGGAGAGGTATAGACAACTGGTCATATCTGCATCTTATAGTGTTTCTCTTTTATCCTATGACATCCCATCTGTAAAGTCATTTTATCTGTTCATATGCGCCTATTCTTAACTTCATTTTTTTCTTTAAATTGATAGTTTTTCACATGTAACAAGTTTTAGATACCGGACTATGAACTAGTTAATATTGTTTGTTTATAAATTAATTGTCAACAGATTCATAATAGCATGCCCCACCTTTTCCTCCCCAGCTCCCATAAGAGCACATAATGAGTATTTGGATTTGGCCCAGACAAATGAGGTTGCAGGATAATTTAATTGAACTAAATTAAATTCTACAAAATTTAATTCCTTTCAACAAACTTTTACAGACATCTGTGGCTAGTCCAATACTCCAGGAACCTGGGTCCCTGTCCCTAGCACCAGAAGCAGGTCCCAAGACAAGGTTTTGAGTGCCACTGCCTTTAGAAGATTAGGAATTTTAGACACAGAAGGAAAGAAAGCCAATATAGGATGCATCAGTGAAGAGAGGCCCACTGGAGTCCTCTAGGACTTATATGGAACACCCTTTAGAGATATTCCACCTGAGGCGAAAGTAGGATAAGTTATAAATTCGCATCAAATCCTCTCTGGGGAATAAACTAATGTCTGGCACTGGATAAGTGATAGTTCTGGACATGCTGATTCCCCCCAGTTTCAGGATACCTACATGCAGTCAAACACAGAGCCAGAGAATGAGTCACAGTGTTTTCAGAATAAAGTCCTGCACATGTATGAAAGTCCTGCACATTTACATTGTGCAGAAAGGCCACAGTCAGACTACATATTATGTACTTCACAACGGCGGTGGTTTAGTCACTAAGTCGTGTCCAAATCTTGCGACCCCACAGTCTACTGCCTGCCAGGCTCCTCTGTCTATGGGATTTCCCAAACAAGAATACTAGAGTGGGTTGCCATTTCCTTCTCCAGGAAATCTTCTCAACCCAGGAATCGAATCCAGGTCCCCTTCATTGCAGGCAGTTTCCTGCATTGCAGGCGGATTCTTTTACTGACTGACCCACTAGGGAAGCCAATACATATCAGAATATGTCTTTCCCTGAAGAATGAAAATTTCCAAGGTTAAAAAAATTATGTCTTCCTCATTCTGTTACAGTTTAACATCTACCTAAAATCAAAAGGAAGCCAATGGAAAAAAGAAAAAAAAAAGGAGGAGGGCTCATGTGATTTATATTTTTTAAAAATGTAAATAATTTCCAATGATTGAAAATTAATATTTACAAATTTACTTAAACATGCTTTATTCACACACAATAGTGCATTTGTTAACAGTGACATATTTATCTGGCCTTTCCTCATC
Source organism: Bubalus bubalis (assembly GCF_019923935.1). Taxonomy (NCBI): domain Eukaryota; kingdom Metazoa; phylum Chordata; class Mammalia; order Artiodactyla; family Bovidae; genus Bubalus; species Bubalus bubalis. Next base: position 71,531,474 of record NC_059157.1, read on the forward strand.
CTAGGAAAAAATTATGTCAATTTTCCCTCAGACTGCCTTCCTATTCTGTCACACAAATTATTTCATGAAACATGAATCCAAATGTTCTGTTCTTTTTCAATTTCCTTTCACCACAAATTCCAGAGTTCTGAACTTCATGGCTTTTCAGTAACAATTCAGTCTTTTTAATCTAATAGCAAAACTGCAATACTGCTGTCTTTAATCAAGCTACTTTTGACATTCTTCAATAGCGAAGATTCAGCCTTTTTCATCAAAGGGAAACTTTTAAAAATAATTACAATGATTTTAAATGGTTTTTTTTCTGATGCATTGTCAGCTCTTGAGATCCTCATTATTACATTATTCCCATCAGTTTCTCCAATGTTTCTGCACCTTATTTTTTAATGTTAATCACTATAAAAACAGAAATGTCATATTTTAAAGATTTCTCACTGGAAAAACAAAATGTCATATTTTAAAGATTTCTCATTGGAAAAAAATATGCATATAATATACAGAAGGTATCAAGAAATTTAAAATGATTTACTACCCTATCTCTTGTTAACAAGATCTAAGAGGAAAAAAAGTAATAGGGAAAAAATACTGGACACATATCCTTATTAAGTAAGATCAAAGCAAGCAGGATAACTCTAGTCTAGTCATTTGTTAACAACAAACTGTAAATATCTCACATTTTATATATATGTGTGTGTGTGTGTGTGTGTGTGTGTGTGTGGCAGAAAGACTATCACTCCTTTAAATTGTAATCCAGGCAATAGAAATCTACAAAAGGAAGTAAGATCTGGGCCCACTGATAATTCCAGCCTCAGCTCACACTATTTCTCATAGTTCCCCACATCCCCTGTGGTCTTTGAATATGAATAGCTTTCTCTTTATCTTCGGATTTTTAAACTACCAGCATTCTCTTTAAGAGTATCCCTTTTTTTCCTCATAAATTTTGTCAGTTTGCATGTGTGCATATGTGTTTGTATACGTACACATATTCACAGTATGTACGGGTATGAATCTAGAAAGTGTTTCTATTTCTTACACTATCAGGTATCCAACATCCCTTGAGTTACTGATTACCCAATTAATATTAGACAATTAAATAAATAAGTAAATAACAATTAATTTTTATCTAGCACTTTGGGATAAATGGAGATACATTTATTATTCATTGATCTTAATGAGGGATATGACTTGCTGAGTTCCTTAAGGTTGTAGTACACTAACTCTCCAAGAGCACAAACCAGAAATTTTTCATTTTTATTTCCTCATTTCCAGAACAATGTTTGGTATATTATAGGAATATTAAAAAAAGTTTGTTAAATTAAGTAAATCAATGAGCATGTATGATAGTTCCCAAATTTTCACATTAGTCAATGGCAAGGAGTATAACGGTCTGTGACTTGAGATAAATATTATCAATGCTCTTTATCTTCCATTCTCTAAAAGCAATTATATTTGATTTTGAGATCTTTTACCTGTTTGATTTAATAAAGTCAACATAAAAATCCAGTTAGGAAGGATTGCTTGTGATTATTTGTATTATTCAAAACAGATTGTAAAATTTTTCCTGTGTTTAAACAAAATATATTTGTAATGATAAAGGGCAAATGTTAGCTTAAGATACCATTTGGAACTGTACTTTATGATGGAAGTCAGGATGTAATAGAGCACAGGATATAATAGAAGTTATGAGAAAGCAAACTTGGAATCAAATAAAGCTAGACTCAAGTCCTGATTTAGCTATCTAAAAGATTTATGATTTTGTGTAAATTATTTAGGGGCTTCAGCCCTGAGTGTTCTTTGGAAGGAATGATGCTAAAGCTGAAACTCCAGTACTTTGGCCACCTCATGAGAAGAGTTGACTCATTGGAAAAGACTCTGATGCTGGGAGGGATTGGGGGCAGGAAGAGAAGGGGACGACAGAGGATGAGATGGCTGGATGGCATCACTGACTCGATGGACCTGAGTTTGAGTGAACTCCTGGAGTTGGTGATGGACAGGGAGGCCTGGTGTGCTGCAATTCATGGGGTCGCAAAGAGTCAGACACGACTGAGCAACTGAACTGAACTGAACTGAACTGATGGTGGCTCAGTAGTAAAGAATCCACTTGCTAATGCAGGAGACACAGAAGATTCAGGTTTGATCCCTTGGTCAGGAAGATCCCCTGGAGGAGGAAATGCAACCCACTTCAGTATTCTTGCCTAGAGAATCCCAAGGACAAGGAGCCTAGTGGACTACAGTCCACAAGGTCACAAAGAGTCAGACGTGACTGAACATGCACTCGCAAATTATTTAGGCTCCCTAAAAGAAGAGTCCTTTTTATCATCCATTTTGTAAGAATAATAGTACCATACATATTATTTTAAGTATTGGAAGAGTCTAAATTAAGCAAGTAATTTAATAGTTACATGCACACAGTAACTTCTTAACAAAGGACAGCTGCAATAATGCTAAGTGCTTCCCTGGTAGCTCATCAGTAAAGAATCCGCCTGCAATGCAGGAGACCTGGGTTCAAACCCTGGTTTGGGTAGATTCCTTGGAGGAGGGGATGGCGACCCACTCCAGTATTCTTGCCTAGGGAATTCCATGAACAGCCCATAGGGTTGCAAAGACTCGGACACTACTGAAGTGACTAAGCACGCACGCGTGCACAATAATACTAATTATTATTATCAACTGTTGTTTTACTAGGAAACAGGTTTAAATTTCCTAATCTGCTATTTTATCGCCTTTATCTCTACTCATCCCTCTAATGCCTAATATTTATTCTATCTCAGGAATTAGTTTCTATTCCTTCACAAAGTTACTCCTTTCTCCTAAATTCTGTATGTAAGTTTTTCTCACTCTAAATTTTTTTTTCTCTAAATAGCACCTTTTTTGCATAAAACCCAAGTTAATCTCAGTTATCATTCTAAAAAGACAAATTTACATACAGAATGTGTTAGCTACAAATAATCTTTGAATAGAAGTAAACACTGTATAATGTTTAAAAAGCTGACTCATATAGTTTCCATTCACATTTACAAAAGCATCTTTAAAACTTAAAAACTGCTAGCCTAATGGTAAGGACAAGAATATACAAAGAAAGCCAAACCAATTTGATGTCAGCAGAAAATATACCCTGTAGCAAAATGGTCTCTGGCCCAGATAATATTACTCATCAAATAAGCCCTGGTTTAGAATAGCTGAACTCAAAAAAAGAGTCTAGAAGTAACGCATGTAAAACTGAGTGGCTGATGACAAGTTAACCAAAATCTTCCTCATGAGATGAGTGAAAAATGTCCCAGTCCCAATAGAAGTCTATTCCAAGACAGCCATATATGTCTTTCTTCAAAAAGACAGTGTTCATAAAGGCTTGGGGTATCATTTCTCTAGAAAACCAGGAGAGGCAAAAATGCATTTTCTGTTGTTGATTTTTTTTTCCCTTTAAGTAATATCATCCTAAAGAGAGAGACTGGGTGCATGCACCCCTAGAAGGTGTCATTATTCACATAAAATGTTTAACAGAAGCCCTACCTGACAAAATGCATTTATCTACACATCAGTCCTGCTTCAAATTCAAGACACTGTAGCTTTATGTAAATCTGATTTGGATATCAACTGTAAAAGTGAAATTCTCTCCGGGAAAATCATCTCATACAAAATGTGCTGATACTGTTCAATCTCGGTGCTTAATTAAATCTGTCATATCCCAAAGATTTTTATTCAATAAGAAGAATGATGACTGCTGTTAAGATTCTGAACGATGTGAGGTACCCACAAAGATCACTTTGCTATAGTTCCTATTAGAAGAAAACATTCTCCATTCAAAAAATAATGCCTACTATCTAGGATATCTAAAACTCTCTGAGTCAGCATACCCACATCCCTGGTTGTAGTACAGTCACAGAGCTGTAACATTTTCTATTTTCCCTGATAAGTCCTAAGTCAGCTGTAATTCATGAAGGAAGTTGTTTAAGTCAAATTAAAATTTCCAGAAAGTGTATTATCTGACATCAAGAACTCTGCTTCAGTAATAGATTCAGAAAAAACTAGCTAGCTTTTCAGCATTCTCCTTTAATCTCATGTAATCCTGCAAAGAACATACAACCCACATTATATTCTGTACACTAATCAGCATGTACTAGCACATTATTGATTCAAAGAACTTTTGCTTATTGAATGGTTACTGAAACATCTTTCTCAAAAGTTGTTTTAGCTCTGAAACTTACCTCATTTTGAAGACATGATATGCCAGGATTTTTGGACGGAAATGAGCATTTCCTAAGAAAAGGCGATACTTTTTATGATATTTTTAGCTTCAATGGAAAAATTTAAGGTTGCAAGAGGTCAATCAGAGAGGCAGAAGCATATGCTAGGTAAGAGATGCATGTTAAAAACTGTTAAGTGGTGAAAGATGATTGTGTAAGGAGTACTTCCTTTAGCAACAACTCTATTATATTCAAGAGCTGAAGTTGACGATGGAGGCCATTTAGAAACCGTATTTCTTGGACACAGATGCTCCACTGAATTATTGCAAGCATTATTGTGGAGGAAGAGGTAAAGGGAGAAAGGTATACAGAGTGAGCGGTAGGTCTACAACCCTTGCTTCAATCAAAGCAGTTCAGTTGTAGCCCTCAGCTACGACATCTTCATATACACACAATCAGACATTATTTATTGACACCTTTCAATAGTTTTTTATACTGTGAGCACCTTCACCTGAAAAAACAATGGTGACATGATCTGGCAGCTGACATTTCGAATTTGATAGCTGCCATCTTTCTCTGAGCAGGATTGCATCTCAATTTTAATGTGTGATTGTGCATATACATATGTATATATATTTTTAGTTTTGCTTTTATTTTATGAAAATAAAAAGAAAACAGAAAATTAATATGACTCTAGTAGTAAGCATTGATCTCAAATATAATTATAAATGTAAACTAAAAATGTAAGAAGAATTCATTTTAATTTCAACTGAATACTCCAATGGCTATGTTCCAGTAGATAGGAAAATAATAAAAGAACATGTATGAAAAGGAGTTCGTCAAGGCTGTATATTGTCACCCTGTTTATTTAACTTATATGCAGAGTACATTATGAGAAATGCTGGACGGGAAGAAACACAAAATGGAATCAAGATTGCCAGGAGAAATATCAATAACCTCAGATATACAGATGACACTACCTTTATGGCAGAAAGTGAAGCGGAACTCAAAAGCCTCTTGATGAAAGTGAAAGTGGAGAGTGAAAAAGTTGGCTTAAAGCTCAACATTCAGAAAACAAAGATCATGGCATCCGGTCCCACCACTTCATGGGAAATAGATAGGGAAACAGTGGAAACAGTGTCAGACTTTATTTCTGGGGGCTCCAAAATCACTGCAGATGGTGAGAGCAGCCATGAAATTAAAAGACTCTTACTCCTTGCAAGGAAAGTTATGACCAACCTAGATAGCATGTTCAAAAGCAGAGACATTACTTTGCCAACAAAGGTTCGTCTAGTCAAGGCTATGGTTTTTCCTGTGGTCATGTGTGGATGTGAGAGTTGGACTGTGAAGAAGGCTGGGCACTGAAGAATTGATGCTTTTGAACTGTGGTGTTGGAGAAGACTCTTGAGAGTCCCTTGGACTGCAAGGAGATCCAACCAGTCCATTCTGAAGGAGATCAGCCCTGGGATTTCTTTTGAGGGAATGATGCTAAAGCTGAAACTCCAGTACTTTGGCCACCTCATGTGAAGAGTTGACTCATTGGAAAAGACTCTGATGCTGGGAGGGATTGGGGGCAGGAGGAGAAGGGGATGACAAAGGATGAGATGGCTGGATGGCATCACTGACTCGATGGACGCGAGTCTCAGTGAACTCCGGGAGTTGGTGATGGACAGGGAGGCCTGGCGTGCTGCGATTCATGGGGTCGCAAAGAGTCAGACATGACTGAGCGACTGATCTGATCTGATCTGATCTGATGGTCAAATATTTATTTAAACAGTAAGATATAATTAGAAATTACATGCTTTAGCTTTCTTGACCTAGAACCACTTGTCTTACTACGTGCAAATCTATTATTCAATTTTTCCTTTGAGAATATAAGTCTTGTCTATTGTGCCACCCTATGATATTTTATCTCTAAGATTTGAAAAACATTACAAATAACAAATATATTTCAATCTCCTGAAGTAATTATTCAGATATCTGATGCCCTCAAAATTAGAGACTAATCTAAGTTCACATAACTGGTAAGTATCAATGCTCTTTTTAATAGTTTGTCTTTCTAGTGTGTATTAGGTTTCTCCAGAGAACAACAGAACTAGTGGTGTGTGTGTGCGTGTGTGTGTGTGACAAGGAAGAAAGACCGATTTTAAGAAACTGGCTCATGAAATTATGACAACTTGAAATCTACAGGGCAGGCCAGCATGCTGAAGACTCAGGGAAGAGCCAGTTTTGCAGGTTTCTGTCCAAAGGCAGTCAGGGGGCAGAGTTCTCATTCCGTAAGGGACCTGAGTCTTTTTCTCTTAAAGTCATTAACTGACTGAATGAGTTAGTCATTTTTCATTATGGTGGGTAATCTGATTTATTCTAAGTCTACTGATTTAAAACTTAATCTCATCCAGAAAGTATCTTCACAGCAATGTCTAGATGGATGTCTCACAAAATATTTGTGTACCATGGACTAGTCAAGTTGACACAGGAAATTAACCATCTAATGGTGCTGAAGGCTTAATTTAGGAAAAAATAAAACCAGATGCTATTAACATTTTGATGTACACCACTGAAAGGTTTAAATTAAAACACAAACTCTGTAGCTATGTTATTTTGCTTTGTAGTCTTAGAATGTTAAATATGGAAAGCTGGAAGGCCAGTTCACTATCCAATAGCTAAAAACTCTGATTACAATGTCAATTTTACTTATTCTTCTTCTCAGCATAAAATTCATTTTCTACAAGTTGTTTTTCACTGATGTTGCATTTTTCAGTTCCATGTTACACATATTTAGTCTTCCAGAATATAGTTTTATCTTGTCTAAATGGCAAAATTTTTAGCAAGCTCCAGAGAATTTCCAACAGGGTAAAAAGTGGTCAGTGGACCAGATTGCACTGCTAGAATACATTAATTTATTACTGGAGTCTTCATTTGAAAATGTGTGTTTAATGACCTAGGAAAACATTGCATGAATCCAAGCATAATAACAATGATTTTCTCACAGAGAAGTTTCATGCTACCATACTAACCCTAAAACAAATGTCCATCATTTACATGGAATAAAAAGATGGGTGTATAAATTTAATTACAAAGAAATTAAAATTTTATTTTGAATCTTAAAATACACTACCTCATGATTTTGATAACTTGGATATGTAAAACTCATGGGATATAGTAACTTTAAAGGGATCTTAGAATATTTCCAAACTATACTCTTTATTTTTCAGATAAGGAAACTATTGCCCTTGACAAAGGTCAAACAGCTTGTTAGGCGTGAACCATGTCAGAACACTCTGTGCCTTGTATTCTTTCTGCTCTAATACATGGCTTCCTAGTGAGGAAAGTTCTTGATCCAAGATTACATTAAATCAGGTTTGTAGAAATATTACCTAGTAAAAATCATGCACTCTGGCAGTCAACCAACTATCTAACTGTAGAAAAAGAACTTTTATATATTCTTACAATAAAATTTTTATGATGGAAACTGTAGAATGTTTCTCAGGGAACCATTTAGTAGATCATGGAACAGCATTAGGGAAAGTTTGACAGCACAAAAGCATAGCGGTTAAAACCAGGTGAACTGTAAAAAAAAAAAAAATCACTCACTGGAAAAGACACTAATATCCTAGGGCTTTCAGTAGTGCAATGAAAACATAGCACTCAGCTTACATCTCTAACATGCTGAATAACAAATCTGTAATTATATAATTCGCATTAAAATAAGTTAGAACAGTAACTGAAATAGAGGTGGGTCCTCAGTAAATACTTGATGGAGTGAAAACAGCTTTAAAGGATTACACAGTTATGATAACACTGGCAACTTTCTAGAAGCAAATGTAAATCTTCATATATCTGGAAAATCAAACACACTAAAGATAGACTCATTAAATTTCATTGAGTAGACAGGTCAGGATTAATTCTGTAAGCTTGGTTTTACACCTTTTTGCTTCTGGTCCATTTTTCTTACTTAAAAATATCTGCATAATAGGTAATAAGAGCTAGACAATGTTTACATGCCCTTCCCTGCAACTTGAAAAGAGATCTGTGATAACAAGGATATGGCTGTGTCACCAAGAGCTAATGATTTTTATCCCTACCATTTTCCTTGGGTGGCTTTTAGATTTGTTTTTGCTCTTACAAAAGACCATAAAGCTCCCTCTTGAGATAAGAAGGGGGTTGTAGATAAGAAGAGTTCTAACTCCCCCTTGGAGGGAGACATTCTATTTAAAAGTTGACTGTGTGACTTGCTTCTATGTGTAAATAAGGGTGAGATAGTTACCTGAGTGAATATATTTTACGATGGAAATACAGGTTTATTAGTTATCATTATTGGAATATTTGAAGACTGTATTTGTCTTTGAGTTTTAAAAACATTTCAGGTTTTTTTTTTTTTTCTTTTTTACATTTACATATACACACTACTATATATAAACTAGATAACTAATAAGAACCTACTGTATAGGGCAGGGAACTCTATTCAATACTCTGTAATGACCTATATGGGAACAGATTCTTAAAAAAGAGTGGATATATGTATATGTGTAACTGACTCACTTTGACGTACACAAAAACTAACACAACATTGTAAGTCAACTATACTCCAGTAAAAAAAATAAACATTTTTAAAAAGGAGTTGGAAAGGATGAATAGACACAAAGTTATGGCTGAATTTTACAGTTTTCCCCCCAACTTACACGGGCATGGTATAGCTGTATAAAATAAAGGTGGCACATATCAAAGTGTGGACTTGTTTAATCATCAGCCAATCTTCACTAAAAGTCTGAAAAGCAAATCCATCCACTGTGGCTAGAGACAAAGACCCAATCATGTATCCGTCCCATTTTTCTTTCTTTGTATCTCATTTGTCTCTTGGTCTTCGTTAAATGACTGAAAGGTCTGGTCCTACATTTCTCAGCATCACATTACATCAGAACAATGGCCCATTACCATTACCAGAAGATCCCTCCTAGTATTACCATCTCTACTAATGCTGTTGATTATATTAATATATTTTGTGTTGACCTGAACACAAGATACATGTTGTGTGCTCCTCTGCCAGAAGAAACCCTGAAATCATAATTCATAATTTCACATTTAAAAAAGGAGACTCAGATGGAATCATTCTTTTCATTAACAGGGGGAGCAGAAATAGAACTCACTTCTCATGAATATTCTGATAGAAAACTTCCAGAATATAAATCTAGAAATAGATTTAGATAATGGCTGGGTTATTTACTGATGGAAACCACCCCACAACTCCAGCTCTGACAACCCTGGCTTATGATTTTAAAGTCACATTCATTGACATAGTGCTTCCCAAACACACGGGCAAATTTGATTATAAGCCATACTAATTACTTTTATCATGTTGGTAATACATATACCAAAGCTGGCTTATCTTAAAGATAATATGAAAATATCCTCTATACATATTTAGGTAAGTGGACAAAAATATTCCACAAATAATAATTTGCAGGGTTTCTTTAAATTTTGAATGTAAACTGCATGTAATAGAGACAATTATATAAATTTACATCTATTTGCTATTTCTCAGTGTTTCACAGGATATTTGCTAAATATCTAATAAAATACAAAGCACAATTTTTTCAACTGCACATAATATACATACAGAAGAGATATCAGATTAGCCTACCAATAAGAAAGCTATTAACAGGCAGTATTTTATTTTATTTTTTAACTAGCTTTATTGAGGTATAATTGACATGCTATAAACTGGATATATTTAATGTATACAATTTGAAGAGTTTGGACATAGGCAAACATCCATAACATTAGCACCGCAATCAAGGTAGAAAACACATCCACCACCTTCAAATGTTTCCTTCAGTCCCTTTGTTGTTGGCAGTATTTTTTTGTGGTAAGAACACTTAACATGAGATCGACCCTCTTAACAGGTTTTTAAGTGTATGATATGATGTATTAACTACAGGGACTAAGTTGTACAACAGATATCTAGAACTTACTCATCTTGCATAACTGAAACTTCATACCTGTTTAACAACTCTCCATTTTCCCCTCCTTCCATCCCCTGGCAGCCACCACTTTACTTTTCCAATGAGTTTGACTATTTTAGATTTCTTTATGTAAACGGAAACATGCAATATTTGTCCTTCTGTGTATATGCTTAGTCACTCAGTCATGTTCAACTCTTTGTGACCCCATGGACTGTAACCCACCAAGCTCCTCTTATTTCACTTAGCATAATGTCCTTGATAAACTCACCACTGAAAGTGAAGTGAAGTTGCTCAGTCGTGTCTGACTCTTTGCAATCCCATGGACTGTAGTCTACGAAGCTTCTCTGTCCATGGGATTTTCCAGGCAAAAGTACTGGAGTGGGTTGTCATTTCCTTCTCCAGGGGATCTTCCTGACCCAGGGATCGAACCCAGGTCTCCTACATTCCAGGCAGATGCTTTACCATCTGAGCCACCAGGGAAGCCCTTGAACCACTGAAAATCACTCATTAAATGTGCATGATATGTGATAGGGAGTAATGGAGGCAGGTGATGATAAATGAAACTACTCTGGCAAAATATTAACGATTGGTAAGGCTTAGTTGTGGATAAATGGGAATTAATTTCACTATTATTCTACAGTTGAGGTCATTCTAAATTTGAAAAAAACAAAAAATCATTCACTGGCCCTCATCCACACCCTTCTATTCAGTTGAAATAGATTCATTTTTTTTTCTGAATTGGCTAGCTCATAGATAATTGAATATTAGTGAATTCAATTCACTCACTAACCTTTCTCCACAGTCATTTTCCTCTCTACAATCAAAATATTTTCTTTGATTCATCCTTTGTTCTTTTGTATAAACACAGATATTTATACAGGTGCATACTCTCCACCTTTAAAGTAGATCTCAGCCAAAAATACTGAGCAACAAAGACTTTGGTTTATCTTGCTCCTCTTCTGCTTTATTCAGAGGAGGGCTAACTTCTTAACTATGAGAAATCTGTTTCTGCTAACTAGCAATGCTTAAGGATAACTATTCATTCATGGTCTCACTCACTTAGTCAACTAACGTTTTCTGAGTATGAACTAAAGGCTAATGTGCTAAGAGCCAGGTACACAAAGAAAATTGGACACAATCTATGTCTTTACCATATAAAGCTGGGTAGCAAATCAATAACAGACATGTGTTTTGTTGTTTTCCAGTTGCTATGTCATGTCCGACTCTGCGACCCCATGGACCACAGCACTCCAGGCTTCTCTGCCCTTCACTATCTCTAGGAGTTTGCTTCTAGGGAAGCCTGGAGTGCTGTGGTCCATGGAGTGCTGTGGTCCATGGGGTCGCAAAGAATCAGACATGACATAGCAACTGAAAAACAACAAAACACATGTCTGTTATTGATTTGCTACCCAGCTTTATATGGTAAAGACATAGATTGTGTCCAATTTTCTTTGTGTATCTGGCTCTTAGCACAATATTAGCCTTTAGTTCATACTCAGAAAACATTAGTTGACTGAGTGAAACCAAGAATGGTTATCCTTAAGCATTGCTAGTTAGCAAAAGGAGATGTCTGATCTATCCAACCATCACATTCCCTGTTTTAGCAGGCTGTAATATTTTCAGATGAGAGAAGATCTATACCAAAGCAATTCAGATGAACTGGAAGGGAAAACATTTTGGAGGAAGTATTTCCTGAGGACAGTAGTGAAAAATGAATACTAAGATGGAAGGAGGCACACTACGTATAGAGGACTACCTGAGAAGAAACATAAAACAGACAAACAAGGCAGTATATGCAGAGAACTACACTTAACTTTTAATACAGCATGAGGTAGAATATATGGGATGACTAGAGATGAGGCCACGGACCTAGCAGAAGCAAGACAAAAGAGAGGTTCATGTCACATGTTAAGTATGTTGTTATATCCTGTAGGTAGTTAGACACTAAAGATTTAAACAATTAAATGATGTAATCAGATTTCCATTCCTGATAGACCACAGTGACTACTCTATGGAAGCTAGATTTCAAAGAGTTAATAGCAAAAATGCTGTTATAATAGACCAGATTAGACATCACAAGGGCTTAAAGTAGGGCAGTAAAAAATAAGGATGAAGGAAAGGGTGAAAACTGTTCTAAAAGTTTGCTCATAAATTAAGTAGTGTTTAATATTTAATTGTATGTGAAAAACAAAATAGGAGTGCAGTGAGGGAAAGCAAAGGATTTCTCGTGGCTTTTTAGATCAGTTGACCAGGTAAATGGTTATGTTAATAACTGCTAAAGAGAATACTGAAGGAAATAGATGTTTAATTATACTGATGATTTTAGTTTGGGATTTTCATTTTTTTTTTAGGATTGTTTTGTGTGATATGTGTGCTTAGTCACTCAGTCATGTCCAACTCTTTGCGACGCCCGTGGACTGTAGCCCACCAGGCTCCTCTATTCATGGGGATTCTCCAGGCAAGAATATTGGAGACAGTCACCATGTCCTCCTCCAGGGGATCGTCCCAACCCAGGGATCAAATCCAAGTTTTCTGCATTGCAGGCAGATTCTTTACCATATGAGCCAACAGGGAAGCCCGTTTTGTCTGATAAGTAAAGTAAAAACACTTAGTGTTGCGACTGGCATACAGTGAATGTTTCATTCATGCTACCTATGATTTAGGTACTTATGCTAAACAAAGGAGGAGATGGTCAATAGACACTTGCCAAAATTTTACAAACTGTGATATCACTTGGGAGAGTTTGAAGGAACTCGGAGACATATGAAATATTATGATTCTAAATAAGTTGAACAGAATGAGCATGTAGAATAAAAACAAACAGGAAGCTAAATAAAATAACACACTGCAGGCTATAGTCTAACCTTTGGCAAACACCAGTTCCTGGTGAGCGGAGAGAAGGAATAGTAAGCTTATATGAGAGGATGCAATTTCACAGAATCGAAGGAAATAATGTTATAAAAATGCAAAATAGAGTAGAGAGGTCCAGCAAGATGACCAAAACATGACTGCTTCCTTATTACAAATAGAAGGACATTCATGAGCCAATTAACAAGAATTACAATGGAGTGATGATGATTGAAACCAGACTATAGCAGTTTTCACTGAGAATGGAAGGTAAATAACTAGACTTAATGAGGGTACACCAAGCTTTTAAAAAATTCCTAATAAAATAGGAGAGAGAGAGCAGAGTGGGGAAGGAGAGAGAGACCAGACTGCTGTTGAGTTAGTGATTTTGGATGGGGAAGGCTTGGGTGTGTTTACAGAAGGAATTTAATAGGAAATGAGAGTTTGAAAAGGCAGAGGAAGGAAAAACTTGATGGAGGGGAGCCAGAGGAAGTAGAAGATGAAATTGGTAGAAGAGGCAAATGAATGTACCAAAGGACACAAAGTTAGTTTTTCTATTTGGTTATTTGAAATACATCTCCAGTATGTCTACAGACATACCAAGGTGCTTATACTACTTAATGATGAAACAAGCAATTATTAACATGGAGACAAGCTAATTTCTTTAAGAAACACAAATCAAATGTTAAAAGGCAAAATATACTAAATGCATTCACATTCTTCCTTATCAGGCCTTGAATAATTAATTATGTCTGAACTGTCACATGGAGCTGAGCTAAGGAATTGGCCTGGTGGTCAACTGAAATAGCTGATTTCTTTCAAGTCAATGTTGGACTTAATTTTTAAAAATCTGCCCTGAGAATATTTTAAAGAGTTATACTTCCAGAACATTATAGCACTTTATAATGATCTGTTAGTACAAAGCAAGTTTTCTCTCTCCCATATTAATTATGGAAAGAAGTAGTTTTTCCTAAAATATAAATATTTTTATATATAATGCCATGACAGTTAAAGTCTAGAATAAAGCTTCTGTCCCCAGTAAAGCTTTAAAAACAATACATTCAACTTGTTTTACTAGTGAGATTTATCACATTCAGACAGACTATTGTAACAGAGTAAATCCAAAAGAAGAATCAATGCCTATTCTGTATTTATAGAACAGATGTTTTTGTCATCAAGCATTTTCATTACTCATAGAACAGAAGCCTCCACTGGAATCATCCCCTTAAGTCCCACATTTCAAGAAACTGAATTTTTTTTTTCCTCTGAGTAATGTCATCACAAATTATGTATTTAATAATATTTTCCAAATGTTGCTTTATTTGGCTTTTCTAGATGAAACAAATGACCATCAATAGAAAAAAATAGAACCCCTCGCCCAAAATGTAACAAGATGGGTAGTGAAGACAAGAAAAACACTTAGAGATGAGATTTACAACTTGGTAGTCAAGATACCTGAACATGACATTTTTAAAAGACAGTGATTCAGTGCCATGGGTTTATAAACAACATTATTAATGCCTTCAAATGAAAAAAATCCAAGGAACTGCTATGACACAGTGGCCTATATTCTTCACATTACGATATTGTCTGCTAAATTTTCTACAGGGAACACTTAAGACTGCACTGCTGCTGCTGCTGCTAAGTCGCTTCAGTCGTGTCCGACTCTGTGCGACACCATAGACGGCAGCCCACCAGGCTCCCCCGTCCCTGGGATTCTCCAGGCAAGAACACTGGAGTGGGTTGCCATTTCCTTCTCCAAGGCATGAAAGTGAAAAATGAAAGTGAAGTCACTCAGTCATGTCCGACTCTTAGTGACCCCATGGACTGCAGCCTACCAGGCTCCTCCGCCCATGGGATTGTCCAGGCAAGAGTACAGGAGTGGGTTGCCATTGCCTTCTCCAACTACAAAACTGTAAGCTCTAAGTAAAAATCCTACCAAGAAATGATGTACCCATAGTTACAAAGACAATATGTCTAAGAATTATATCAACTTACGAATTATAAAAGAGCTTCCCTGGTGCTCAGAGGTTAAAGCATCTGCCTGTAATGCGGGAGACCTGGGTTCGATCCCTGGGCTGGGAAAAGCCTCTTGATGAAAGTGAAAGTGGAGAGTGAAAAAGTTGGCTTAAAGTTCAACATTCAGAAAATGAAGATCATGGCATCTGGTCCCATCACTTCATGGGAAATAGATGGGGAAACAGTGGAAACAGTGTCAGACTTTATTTTTTGGGCCTCCAAAATCACTGCAGATGGTGACTGCAGCCATGAAATTAAAAGACGCTTACTCCTTGGAAGGAAAGTTATGACCAACCTAGATAGCATATTCAAAAGTAGAGAGATTACTTTGCCAACAAAGGTCCGTCTAGTCAAGGCTATGGTTTTTCCTGTGGTCATGTATGGATGTGAGACTTGGACTGGGAAGAAGGCTGAGCGCCGGAGAATTGATGCTTTTGAACTGTGGTGTTGGAGAAGACTCTTGAGAGTCCCTTGGAGTGCAAGGAGATCCAACCAGTCTATTCTGAAGGAGATCAGCCCTGGGATTTCTTTGGAAGGAATGATGCTAAAGCTGAAACTCTAGTACTTTGGCCACCTGATGCAAAGAGTTGACTCATTGGAAAAGACTCTGATGCTGGAAAGGATTGGGAGCAGGAGGAGAAGGGGACGACAGAGGATGAGATGGCTGGATGGCATCACTGACTCGATGGACGTGAGTCTAAGTGAACTCCGGGCGTTGGTGATGGACAGGGAGGCCTGGCATGCTGTGATTCATGGGGTCGCAAAGAGTCAGACACGACTGAGCGACTGAACTGAACTGATGAATTATAAATTCCCACATTTAACTAACTGGGAAATGTTCATTTCATTTTATTTCTAACTGCTATATTAATCTTCTACATCTCAATGTAGCGAGACAGCCAAATTAAACATTTTTAAAGCCATAGTCATATATTCAGGTTTTAAACCAAAAGTATTTCCATTGTAGAAAAGCAATAGTCTAATTAATTATAATCTTAGGGATGACATTTTCCTTACTGTGTCTTAATACCTTTCTTAAGCACTTGAAAGAATATTTTAAACTATCTCACCTATTTCTGAATATTCATTGGAAGGACTGATTGCTGCATCTGAAACTCCAATACTTTGGCCACCTGATGTGAAGAACTGACTCATTTGAAAAGACCCTGATGCTGGGAAAGATTGAAGGTGGGAGGAGAAAGAGGTGACAGAGGATGGCATCACCGACTCAATGGACATGAGTTTTAGTAAGCTCAGGGAGTTGTGATGGACAGGGAGAGGGAAGCCTGGCGTGCTGCAGTCCGTAGGGTCGCAAAGAGTAGGATATGACTGAGTGACTGAACTGAACTGAACACCTGTTTCTGAGGTGGAATTTAATCAATTCAATTGGGTTAGGCCAAATTTATTTTAGAGAACTTAATGATGTGTAAATCTAATAGCCTCCAAAAGTAAAATACATAGTGAAACAAACAATAAGGCCCAAATCAACTGATCCGTTTTACTTCCAAATATCAATGTTCTATGAGAGTTTATTGTAAACTAGTATTTAGAACTGCCTAAATTTCTGTTCCTCTAGTAAAGGAAAAGTTTGGTTCTCTTTCAGAGCTTTCCCCAAATCTCTTTATGAAATTTATAATTTAGGAATTCCTTTCTGCTCTGCTCAGTTGCTCAGTCGTGTCTGACTCTTGGTGACGTCATGCACTGTAGCCCGCCAGGCTCCTCTGTCCATGGAATTCTTCAGGCAAGAATACTGGTGTGGGTTGCCATGCCCTCCTCCAGGGGATCTTCTCAACCCAGGGATCAAACCCAGGTCTCCAACATTGCAGTTGGATTCTTTACCATCTGAGCCACCAGGAATTCCTTCAGAAAGCATGAAAAATGCTCACTCAGATTTAACAGTTTCAATTTAAAAAACTATATAACAGGTAATTATCGACAATGATCAATAATAACAAAAAAAAACTTTTAAAATAACCACTTACTGATTAAGATTGGAAATTAAATTGTGTTAGGGGACGAATTGGCCTGCCTGATAATAAAGGAAAGCATCATACTCCTTCCAAATTTTCTTTCCTTCCTCCATAAAATTGAGTTGTAAACAAAATTCTCCTTTTGATGTAAGAATGAGACCGAAGCATTTTATTTTTTTTATAAATTTCCCCTATCTATTGCTTTAGTGGCTTACTGTACATTTTAGTGTGTTGTGTTTTCATTTTTATTCAATTAAGATACTTTTGTAACTTGCTTTTTGATTTCTTCTTTAACACCTTGGTTAATTATAAATATTCAGAAGCATTTTAAAACAACAATTTTAAATTGCTGGGTTCAAATTTAATAATTTTTAAGATAATTTTTTATACCAAAATAAAGAAAGAGCCTGAGCATCTGTTGTGATCCACAGAGCAACAACGCAAAAAGAAGTGTGTCATCCATGCACATTTCTGTCAATTTATTAAAGAATATACCCATCACATCCTAGGATCTAAATCTAAACACACTACTATTATATTGGGGAAAAAAGGAGAAATGAAACAACATAAAATAGATATTATAAAGGAATTATAATTCACAAATCAATTGATATGTTAGTAAATGAAATAGAATAATTAATAAATGTGGGTTTATCAATGTTCACCACAATTAAAAACATTTAATCTCAATAATTTGTCACGTGTCTGTAATGCTGTTTATAATTCAACTCTTAATTTGAATACAGAAGCTCAGTAAAGGAAAAGTATTGGTAGCTTTATTGAAATAACAGGCAGTTTTTATATGTAAAAATTCCTAAATAATGGAGGAGCTGCTTAAAAAGTCTCTTCTATGACACTGCCAAACAAATATTTTAAAAATATGTATGTTCTGATTAGTAGAACAATGCTGAGAGAAGAAACAAAGCTGTTGCTTAATATGATCTAAAATGGATGTTTTTAATCTATTAAATCAATACCTAACTCCAGTGTTCTTGCCTGGAGAATCCCAGGAACGGGGGAGCCTGGTGGGCTGCCGTCTATGGGGTCATGCAGAGTCGAACACGACTGAAGTGACTTAGCAGCAGCAGCAACATCACAATTAGTGATACACTATTATTAAATTTGTAAGAAAAAATGCATTTATTTTTTAAAAAATATTATTTTATGTTTTTCTGAATGTGCTATTTAATGAAATTTGATAGGAAAGACTATTTCAAATACATATTTGGGGAAATAAATGGCAAATCTATCACTATTTTATGATATTACCATTTATGAGGCAACCCCAAAAAAACTGGCTATTTTCAAGAATATGTAACCAAGTTTTCAAAGTGAATAATGAAATAAATTTTCCATCCTATACATAACTTGTCAGGAATACAGAGAAAATAATTAATTCATTATAGCCACAAAAATATAAAATATACAAAAATAAAATTAACAAAAATTGCACAGTACCAGTATGAAGCAATATATATATACATATACACATGTGTGTACATTCATACAAACACAAGCATGCCATTAAAGAGCAACAACACCAGATAACTAGATGGAAAAATACATGCCATGCTGCATAATGACATTATGCCTGACTATAAAGAGAGTAAATCTGTTCAACTTATTAACCAAATGTTATTCAATTAAATTCCCAATTTTGCACATACACGTAAACATTTTCAGTATTTGATTTTTTCTTTAAAGATACATTACAAATCCAACTTAATTCAAGATAATTAATAGTACTGAACACATGTATACATGTTAGGAAGCCTACTGTGATCATAAATTCAGTTCACAAACTAACATCTTTTGTTTAATGCAAATTTTACAAATTTCAATTCAGATTTATAAGAATTTAAAAATAAGCTAACCTTTCTATGCCCCCTTTTCATTGATTGCATAAATGGCCACTGTGAAAGAAACTACCCCAAAACAAGCTGTCTATCATAAGTAAAGGTCATGTTGACATTGACCACAATCTATGTGTACTTAAAAATCAATACTTGCTCAACAGTTTTACTTAGCTCTCCTTATTTCAGACTGCCATTTGATTCAACTACTTGCAAAAGCCAATCACTATTTTCAATTCTTCCACTTAGACACAAGTCAAAAGAAATGACCAAAAAGAGGATAGGATTCTCAATCTTATTCCCCAACCCACATTCTTCAAACACAGACACTTCTAGCACTCCCTTGACTAAATCTAGATTTTAAAAGATAATGACTACAGACTAGTGCCATGCTTTCCAATTATTTCAAACCATGACCTTGTTTGATAAAGAAACAAGCAAAAAACAAAACAGAACAAAATGTCCAGAGACCCTGAGAGATTTTCTTTGTGGGCATATCTTTTTCTGAAATCTACCCTTAGCTGAGAATCACGACCCAAGGTCTATTGATCTGAGTTGCTAAATTCTTCAGAAAATATTAAAGAGTTAAAAGTTAAGGTTCACTGCATTTCATTCTTACAGTTGTCCAATATTCAAATCAGTTTGGTTGTGAACCTTTTTGATCACCTGAACTTGTTTGTGTGTATGTGTGTGTATAAAATTGGTGGCCTTCCTTAGTTCATGAACTTGTGTTGGTCTGCACTGAATATTCTTTTTTCAGTAATACTTTTTCAGTAACATTAATGAAATATCATGATAAATATTCATTAGGATAGAAAAAACAATATTTAATAAGCAATTATTTTCTGAAACTAATTCTTTTAAAAATTATTAAAGCCCATTCATTAGGAACAAGTTCTTGTTCATTTTAGCAACAACATGATTTTATCACCTTTAATCATATCCACTTCAAATTAAATCTTCACAGACTGAAAATTCTAGTTTTGTCACTATGCAAGTATATGAAAACTGTTTCTTCCCTTGAACCACTTTAGTTTGCTCCCTTTGAACTAAACCCATTGCTTAGATCACACCCATCAACAACAAAAGTACACAATGCCACCTCCTCTGTTGCCTCTCAGGCCATTTGCAGCTAAAATGGCTTTGAATGAATCACCCCCATGGATCATCTGTTTACATTTATTAAGATAACCGAGAACAAATGATAACATAAAGTGTATTAGCAAAATGATAAATATGCTACCAGAAGCCACACAAGATATCAATGAAATGTCAGAGGGGCAATATGGGACTATGTCTTACCTGTCAAAAGTTATTTCCAAAATAAATGGACCTTAGGCAGCATGGCCAATGTTTTCATTTTCGCTGTCTTAATGATCAAAGCAAATCACTGCATGATTGATTCAGCAGTTTCGATCACAATGAGCACCAAAATGAATGGATTAGATGTTCAGCTGTCTTGATCATCTGAAGGAAACAGATATGGCCTCAGAGTTTTTTATTAAAAAAAAAAGCTGCTATAATCTAGTGATAGCTAAAAGTGACTAAAATTGTTCCTTCATATGGAACAGTCCATGGATTATAAACAGTCTACTGGCCATATTCATCCTCTATCAAATTATCTGACTGGATTTCATAATTGAATGTAATGATATAAAAAATGATCACTAACATTTATTGAAGACTTAATGTATGTCATGAATTAGTTTAAGTGTTTCATAGGTCTTAATTAATTCATACTCACAACAATCCCCTGAAATGGGTATAATTATTACCTACATTTTAAAGATGAAGAAATCAACACATGAGGTCACACTTGTACTACGTCATATAGTTAACTGTGCAAAACTGCTAGTTTTTTATAGCTAGTAATTGAGTCACTCTACTTTCAAGCCTTAATCCCTCATAATATGACTAAAACACTTAACTGAAATAAATATTAAGCCACAAATTAATGTAGAAAAACAATTTCTATTTATATTGATGTAACTATAAGAATATAAACCTTTTACTTCTAATAAATTATGAAAAGTGAATAAAGTATATATTATAGTTGATTTATAATGCCAATAAGGCAAGGTTATGTGTTAATACAATAACATACTAATAATACATAGTCAATTTCAGATAATCCAAGACAAGTGGAGTAAGGGTCATAGATAAACCCAAATCATAGGTAACACTAAGCTATATTTAACTCCGGATGATCAGAGCATGCATAAACTATAGCCAAGGCATAGGAGAAACCTGACATTTACTCATCTCCCCAGCAGGCCTTGAAATTAGACAGTTTCTTACTGCTGACCACTTCAAGCTTAAAGAAGGTTCAGTCAAGTGTTGGGGTTGTGTCCTATGGGAAACATAAAGGAACTCCTTCCTTCCTCAAGAAGAACAAAAGAAAGCTCTCTGCAGTATACTGGCCATAATTAATCAGCTAAGTATCATGGTCAGGATTACTGACACTTGCCTCAACCCAATTATCTGATTTGACCATAAATGGAGTGGAAATAATGATGGGAGAACAAATATATAACTTTGGAATAGGGAAGGCCTTTCTAACAATGTTGTAAAAGCCAGTCATAAAAGAAAAAAAAAAAAAAATCAATAAAGTCAGTTACTTAAACCCCAATTTTCTGTACTTCAAAACCACCGTAGACAAAATCAAAAGATAAATGACAAACTGTGAAAATATGTGAAATTCCTATGATGCATTACAGACAAGAGCCAATTTCCCTAATATATAAAGAACTCACACAAATCAATAAGGAAAAGACAGACAAGAGAAATATGAAAAAGTATGTGACCAAATTGTTCATGCACAGACACACACAACACACGTTATATAAATGGTTCCTAAGTAGATGAAATACTATTCTATATGACCCAGAAGGAAAAAATAAATTAAAGCTATTCTGATATATGAGATAGGCAAACACTCAACAACAAAAAATTAAAAATTGATTTTACACTCTTAGTGAAGTTTTCAGAGAAATGGGAATTAGTTTGCCTTACTGGTGGGACAATAACTTCCTCAAGTGGTAAGAAGAAAAATGTGGCAATATCTAACAAAGTTACAGATTCATATACCTTTTGACACAGTGACTTAATTCTAGGAATCTATTTTGCCGGTATTCACTGTAGCACTGTTTGCTGCAATAAATAGATTGGAAACCATATAAATAATATTAGAAAGGAATGAGATGAAGTATTACACTATTCAGACAACTAAATACTACCCATATATAATGAAAAAGAGGAAGTTCCTTATGCATCGGTATCAATATGTATAACAGGCTACCATGTGTATGAAAAGCATGCCTTTAATTTTCATACACTTAAAATTATTTTTGGATAAATGATCTCTGAAAGGATTCCCCCCAAAACAAATAATTTGGAGCTTTCCTTGGATAACTAGGAAATCAGGAAACTTTTACCATAGATTCTTCAGAAGATTTTTAACATTAAAATTGCAAATGTCTTAACTATCTAACAATTTATTTAAAAATAGCAATCTTATTTTCAGATCTGATAATCAGTGCTTCATTCACTTCCTGATTAAGAACTGAGACTCACCTTCCATGAGGCCATATTTAAATTCATGATTTCTTTTCCAGTAATGCAGTACATCTCAGCAAAAGACTGTTACAGAGGAGTGAATCTTTTTTAAAAAAGATACTTTACTCAGTACTCTTGTTTTACATACTTGAACTCCCCAAAGCTCTTTGGTGTCCCATTATTATATAAGTTATGCTTGTAGAGATAACAACATTTGGCATCATCTAGGGCAAAAAGGTACTAGGTAAACATGTCTCAGAGAAAGTATCTTTCAGTAATAGCTAATTTCTCCAAAATTATTGAAATATTAGCTACAAACAACTTCCCTGTAGCTCAAATGGTAAAGAATCTGCCTGCAATGCAGGAGATCAGGGTTCGATTCCTGGGTTGGGAAGATCCCCTGGAGAAGGGAATGGTAATCCACTCCAGTACTCTTGCCTGGAGAAAAGCCTAGTGGGCTATAGTCCATGGGGTTGCAAAGAGACACGACTAAACAACTAACACACACACACACACATGCACTGTGATTTACAAACAAATGGTACAATATAAAAGAAAGCCAACTTTCCTTGTTTTTCACAGATCTATAGCAAAACATAATTTTAGAGACTAAAGTTCAAAAAGAATCCCTTTGAAGGGAATAAAATATATATGCAACAGAGAAATCATCAGGTGACCGGCCAGTGTAATAAATTACACTTTTAACAGATTGAGTGAAATGACACAAAATTAGTTGAATGAAAGTTGAAATCCTGATTTCACATTTATGAAATAAATTCAGTCTCCTGTAGCAATTCAGTCTACCGATATAATTTTTAGTTTATCTATAAATCAGAGTATGTAGGGATTACCTATGCATGTGACCAAAAGGGGAAAAAAAAAAAAAAAAGGCACAAAGAAGACTGTAAGGAGCTCAACTGAAGTCACATTATACTAGTATCAGCATTTTGAGAAATAAACTGTGATCCTTCAATTTAGATTCATTATACTTCTTTAAACTGCTGTGTTGGTGTTCGCTTTCCATTTTAAAATTAACTCATCTTTTAAAATTCACTTTGTCCACATTCAGGTACTATGAGTGAAATGCCAATTTGACACACTTTGCTAAGAAACTCAAAGCATATTTAGCTAGGATCAAATGAAACTCAGACCTCAGCCTTCTCAATCATTTCCTCCTAAGAGAATGTGTTTGTGATTTTGAACACAGTAAGGATTTCTGACCTTTAGCAGTCTACAAGTATTTTGGGGTACCCCCCTTTTCTGGATTATCCAACTGTTTAATATATTCCCACAGAGTCTTCTGGCCTTTTAAAGTTGAAAAGACCTATTAGAAAAGAAGTTTGTGATTCACCATAGTTTTACAGGAACAAATAAAAGGTCAAAAGACCCAAGCCCAGAGATGACAAGATAGCTAACTGGCAAATCAATACTAGTCTCTGTTTTGGTCATGACGAAAGATTTATGAGCAAAGGGCAAGTCAGTTAGAGGGTTCAGGGAAACCTTGTGCTTGGGCAAAACTGCCCTCTCTGATCTTTTATCTCACCTGAAAATCCACCTGTCTTGCATCACGGTGCTCAATATACACATCACAAAATACAAGTTTAAAGTCAAGCTCTAACATTGAAAATATTTTAAATGCAAATCTTCCCATATATTTTCATTTAAATCAAGAAAGCATGCATTCAGTAGATAATAGAAGTGAGGATGGTCTCATGGTTTAATAATTAATGGTTTAATAAAGAATCCAGCTCCCGCTGGGATATAAGAAACACCTTGAAATTCCTCCAGATCAGTCTGTGGAAAATGGAAGATGTAGGGTTAAATGCATCACCAAAAGACATGTGTATTATCTTAATGGGTCAACAGTATTTTAAAAGATGGCTCTATATTTTAAGTAATTTTGTTAAAAGAACACTATATGAAATATGTTATACTTGTAGAAGTTAAAGAAAAAAATTGGTCAAAATTTTACTTGTTTAGAATGCTGACACTCTCCCTAAGGACTTATTTCAAAATAGTTTCTTGGTAAATATGTATTCCTACCCTTTCTAATAAGGGAGCCACTGGTGTGAATTAATTATGAGTTATGATGAGCTATAAGTATAAAATTCACACAGACTTTTAAGATTGAGTATAAAAAAGGATATTGAGCTCATTGCTGCTGCTCCTAAGTCACTTCAGTCATGTCCGACTCTGCGACCCTATGGACAGCAGCCCAC
Source organism: Bubalus bubalis (assembly GCF_019923935.1). Taxonomy (NCBI): domain Eukaryota; kingdom Metazoa; phylum Chordata; class Mammalia; order Artiodactyla; family Bovidae; genus Bubalus; species Bubalus bubalis. The sequence continues at coordinate 71,556,081 of NC_059157.1, forward strand.
CAGGCTCCTCTGTCTATAGGGTTCTCCAGGCAAGAATACTAGAGTGGGTTGCCATTTCCTTCTCCAGTTGAGCTCATTAATCACTTTTATATTGACTAAACCTTAAAATGCCATTACTATTTTGGATATTGAGGTGAAATATATTTGAAATGAAATAGATATTTAAATAAAATGTCTTATTAGGACTAATTTCATTTTTTCTTTGCAATGTGGCTACTATAAAATTTAAAATTTCACTGGAGCTCACATTCATACCCTGCAATATATTTTTATTTTCCGTTGAAATCTGATTGCATAGGTTATTGTGTGTGTGCAAGTATGCTCAGTTATGTCCAACTCTTTACAACCCCATGGACTATAGCCCACTGGGCTCCTCTGTCCTGGAATCTTCCAGGCAAGAATGTTAGAACAGATTACTCCAGGGGATCTTCTGGACCTGGGCAGTGAACCCATGTCCCTTGAGTCTCCTTCACTGACAGGCAGATTCTTTATCACTGTACCACCTGGGAAGCCCTTCTATATTCCTTTATGTATATTTCAGTGTGAGTAATATATATGCAGACATGTATATATATACATATACATATATAGATTTTCCAAAGAAAAGAAAAATGTTTATTGGAAAGGGATTGACTAAATGAAAAAAAAATGCTTTCACAAAGTGAGTAGAAATTTTTCTTAAGCTACTCTGAAAACTATACCAACGAATGCAGTCTTGGAATGGCAGAGGTTCAAGAATAGTTCACTGGAACTAAGCGTAATGCCCAGCATGTCTGGGGAGACTCCAGAGGAGAAAGTGATAGCATGTCTACATGCTTTAATCCCCTGGTAGCACAGGCAATCTCTCTGGAGGACTGCAATAAGCTGCCTTTCCAGATAAGGCGATACTGGTGCTTATGAAGAAAAGCTTTAAAATCCGTGCAGTAAATCACCAAAAAAAAAAAAAAAAAAAAAACAATGTGTTCAGAATTCTTAAGGCAAGTAAATTATTTTTCCTGGACTACAGTAGTGTGCTCCACTTTGCTGACTCATAAAGGTGGCCCTGGGAGACTCTGAAATATTGGAATTCTGCTTATTTTTATATAACATCAACTGGACATCTAAATTAGCTCCAAAGATTTCTCTTCCTCTGCCAATGCCCCAGGATGAGGCTTCTTCTTGCCACTAAACACTAGGGAAATGGTAAGAAAGATATAAATGTAAAATCTAATTAGTAATCTCTTTTGTAATTACAAACATTTCAGAGTCCTTCTTTAGTTAACTCACCACGAAGTCAGAACAAGTGAGGTTTGGAGTGACAATTGCCTCTGTGAAGGCAAGACAAATATAAAACCCAGTTTTCTTCTGGTCCAGACTTGGAGGTCAATGTCAAATTCACTAAAATGACCCTTCATCTTATAAATCATCAGTCACATTTTATTGCATTGATGGCAGATTTAACAAATTATTATTTAAAGACATGCAGATTTGATCCTCCCCACTCCCCCAGTACATCAAACTCCAATCTAAAATGTTTCCCTGTGAACACTAGACACCTTCCCAGTTAAAACAATTAATACCATTCTCATTTGTGATGATGGCATCTTTTCACACAATCTCTAAGCTAGGGGGAAAAAATCTTCAGGTCTATAGAAAATGTTACTTTATACATAGAATTTTAGAAAACACAACCTTCGATTCATAGATTCCACAACTATGAGATCATTTTAAGGATTCCAATCTTTGCCGTTTCTTTTTTCTTTCTTTCTTTAATTGGTCTATTTAGACAAGCCTACACTATGTTCATAGTGTAGTTAAATACCATGCATTGACTCCTGACATTATGCTGTTATTACCTTAAAATGGAAACATTCATTTAAAGTATATAAGTGGTGTACTTTTAAAGAACCTTTCTGTGGTTTTCCAAAAGCATTCCAAAGAGGTTACTTTCATTGCTTTGAAACTGCTTTGAGTTATGGGAAGGCCATAGCCTCAGATCAGCAGCTGAGACAGCAAAGGAGATGAAAGTTTTCAGCTCGAGATCCAACGGGGAAACACAGCTGCTACAGCTGGCCTGCTCAGATCTCAACACTCAGTACAGTGATGGAGAAGGCGATAATGCTGTGTCTCGGCTTGAAAAGTGCATTAATAAAAACAACCCTTAAATAGAACAGAGAAATCGATTAATCAAATCTAGGCTCCAGGATGAAGAGTGAAATGATTTTTTTAAAAAGGCAAGTGAAGGGGAAATCCTCTTAGAATCTTGGAGATAACCACTGAAGAGACATTATCTTGACTAAAAGACATCCGACAGAGGATGGAATATAACTCCTGAAGAAACCAAGTTTACCTTGGACAGGTATGTCCAAAAGAGTTTCAAATTACTATAATGGAAAAATAGAAATTTGGAAAATGTGTATCTTCCATAATAGGTGCCAGAAATGTCTCAGGCCACAGTTTGTTTCTTTTTCATTGCTGTACTGCAGAACACATGTGTAAAGCTGGTAGATCTGAGATTAGCTGTGCTGACATGTCAAGTACCTGAAGTCGTACCTCAAAACAGTGTCTAAGGAGGGCCAACGTGCTTCCATAAGTCTGTTAGGGAAACTGGCAAAATATCTGGACCAGGGCATTTTTCCATCAGAAAAATGTAACACTCCTTCTCTCATATACCTTCCTCCTGAGGACTTCAAAGTACTAAACAGCCATTATCTTATTAACCTTAACAATCCAGTCAGGCAGGTAAGAGAGTGGTTATTATTACACCTATTATTACACCTATTTTAAAGATAAGAGCCCTGGCTTGGTAAGAGCATGTAACTTCTTCAAGGCCACACACTAAGTTAAAGGGGAAATAAAACTAGACCAGCTCATTTCAGTCTAGAAATTTTTCACTGTTCATTAAGTGATTTCTGCTTTCAGGTAAAAGAAAAGTTAGAATAATTAAAAGCATTACATATATATATATGAGCCTGGTGGGCTATAGTCCATGAAATTGCATAGAGTTGGACTCAACTTAGCGACTAAACAACAACAAACGTATATCTATATATATTTATTCAATATATAATTATATATATATATAAATAACCGTTTTGTTTGTGTAACAACAGTGTGTTTGGAAAAGAGTAACCTGCTAAAAGATTATGAGAATTATCAGACAAGTAGCCTGATAAAAAATTTTTCCCTTTATTTCTATCATTTTATTTCCATAAAAACAACCTGTACATTTTAAATTCTGAACAACCTTGCTATATTTCTGAAAATGAAGTATAACATAATGGATGATCCAGGAAAGATTCTATAATTTTATGTTTTCTCAGCAACCACAGAAATTGTCTTAGTTAAACCTAACCTAATAGCTGTTTTAAAGGAAAAGGGGAAGTTTTTTTTTTTTTTTATTTTACTTCTTCATCCCATCTAAAAAAGTAGATGTATTTACAGAGCTATATCACAACTGTGGTAGGAAATATTTTCATTTAATCTATCATTCATTCAACTAAGTTTGTTCTAGATCCTGAAGACAAAGCAGGGAACAAAGAAGATGGAGTCCTCGCCCTCATGGTGACAAATGCTAAATGGAAAACTAAAGCAGCATGAGGGGGTAAGAGTGTGCAGGATAAGGGTACAGGGAGCCCTGTTAAACCGGAAATCAGAGAAATCCTAGTTTCGTGACCTTTGAGCAGCACCAATTTAAAAAGGTAAGGAAGCAAATAAGTGGACGTCTGGAGATAGAATTGTCCAGGCAGAAGGTATCCTGCTTGTCTGGAAAGAAGTGAGCCCTAATGGGGTAAACAAGGTCAGAGGGACTGGGGGAGGGGTGAGAACAGAGATCATATCAGGTTCATAGTTCTGTGCAGACTTGACTTTGATCCAAAGTGAGACTGAAATTCTTCAGGGGTTCAGAGCAGAATATGAAGTGACTTGCATTCTAGAAGGCTCACTCGAGCTTTCACGAGAAGAGAGAGGGATGTGAGGATTATGCAGGGATGGAAGCAGGAGCCCGCCCGGGTGGTGAATGTAGTAAACTAGGTAAAGAAAATGCTGGCTCAGTTTGCCACAAGAGTGGTGATGAAAAGGCAGCATGAGAGCCTGGATACATGTTCAAGGTGGAGATGACAGGATCTGCTGATAAACTGGATGATGCATATGAAAGGAAGGGAAGAGTCAAGGATGGCTTAATAGTGTTTAACTTGAGCAACAAGAAGACGGAGTTTGCGTTTACTGAGCTGGGAGCCTGGGACTGGAGCAGTCCTCAGGACTAGTTTTAGACACAGTGACCTTGAGGTGTCTTCCAGATTGTGTGGTAAAGATGCTGCTGAGTTGGCAGTTCGATGGAGTTCAGCGGAGCAATGCTTTACAAAGACAGAGGGTCTTAACCAACTCCCTTCAGTTACTTGTAAGGAAGCATTAGCAGTGTTCTCATAAACAGGTTTATTAGAAGCTTTGGCAGGAATCTGGGTCTCCTGAATCCCAGTTTATCTCTTCACTTTATCATATTATAACAATATGTCTCACTTTCACCATTACAATGCAGTTGTGGAGATTTAAAGTTATACTCCAAGCAAATACTCAGCACAGTTCCTGGTATACAGAGAGCATTCAACAATTGCTGGTTGTTGTTGTTGTTGTTGTTTTACTGGATGTTTATCTATAAAATATGACTAATAATTCTCACAGATAAAGTATGAATTTATCTGGGTAGGGCAACTGAAAGCACTTAAAAATATGAAGATCAGTTCTACAAAATGTACATTAGTATTACAAAGCATTATTGATTGAGCCTTACCAAGACATGAAAAATACAAAAAATGAGTTAATATAAGTATTAAAATATAAAACAACAAAAAGCATAACTATTTTAAAAAGTAGACTTTGCTGTTAAAAAAAAAAAAGTCAAAAATCTCAACAGCAAAGTCTACTTTTTTTTAAAGTTATGCTTTTTGTTGGTTTAATATTTTTGTTAACTCATTTTTGGTATTTTTCATGTCTTACTTGGTAAGGCTCAATCAATAATGCTTTGTAATACTAATGTATATTTTGTAGAACTGATCTTCATATTTTTAAGTGCTTTTAGTTGCCCTTCCCAGAAAAAATCATACCTTATCTGTGAGAATTATTAGTCACATTTTATTTTGATTAATTCATTTCATTTAACCCAAAATAGGGCTTCCCTGATAGCTCAGTTGGTAAAGAATCCACCTGCAATGCAGGAGATCCTAGTTCGATTCCTGGGTTGGGAAAATCTGCTGGATACCACTCTAGTATTCTTGAGCTTCCCTTGTGGTTCAGCTGGTAAGAAATCCACTTGCAATGCAGGAGACCTGGGTTCAATCCGTGGGTTGGGAAGATCCCCTGGAGAAGGGAAAGGCTACCCACTCCAGTATTCTGGCCTAGAGAATTCGATGGACTGTATAGTCCAAGGGGTCACAAAGAGTCAGACATAACTGAGCAACTTTCACTTCACTTCACCCCAAAATAATTTATAGACTGCAAACAAGCATATTGATTTTCCTATTTAAAAAATACTGAAAATTTTGTGATTTTTTTCAATATAATATAAACATTATAGGGAAACACTTATAGGGTGCTTATACTAGTTATCAATAAAGTTATAAATAATGACCTCTCCATATATTGTAAATGTAAGCAATGCATTAAATCAATGTGTAGCTTCCCAGAAATTTAAACCATGTTTTAATTTAGAATCAGTTCCTAGGAAATGAAACATAACTTCTAGTATGCATTCATTTTTAATGGTTTATATCAATCCCTAAAGCCATCTGAAGATCTCATTTAGTATTATAGAATACTTATAATTAAGCAAAGCAATTTAATGCATGTTAAGCCAAAATGCAAAGATGATGTGTGAGGAGTACTTTAAACCTCTGAAATATATTTGACTCCAATTAAGTGAAAATCTTTATCATTATAACAGATTTTTCTTTTCTGTATGATGTCAATTCTACTTCCTATAGTATGTTATAACAATTCATATTAAATAATAAGTGACAAAATTCTCTAAAGGAAACTACCAATTCAAACAATATTAAGCAATCACCCCCAAAATTAGGAAAAATTGTGGTCAGCTGCTGCTGCTGCTGCTAAGTCGTTTCAGTCGTGTCCGACTCTGTGCGACCCCATAGACAGCAGCCCACCAGGCTCCCCTGTCCCTGGGATTCTCCAGGCAATAAAATTGGAGTGGGTTGCCATTTCCTTCTCCAATGCATGCATGCATGCTAAGTCGCTTCAGTCGTGTCCGACTCTGTGCAACCCTATGGACAGCAGCCCGCCAGCAGTAAGATTTAATTCCTTCTTATAATTTTTCATTAAAAACACTTAATGCTTGCCCACTTTTCAATTCTTTGTTATCACTATCTGATGCCCTGTTATTTTAGCAATGAGAAGAAAGGTGTCTGTAAGTGAGACAAATAAGTAGAGATCAATTTATAAAAGATGTTGGCTAATAGGCTAAGGGGTTTGGATTTTACCATGAGGCCAATAAAAGTGATAATATAAGATTACTATAATGGTTAATCTTATGTGTCAACTTGGCTAAGCAATGGTACCTAACTGTGTGGCCAAAGAACCATCTGGATGCTGCTGTAAAGGTATTTTTAAGAGATACACAATGTTTAAATCAGTGGACATTCAGTAAGGCAGAATACCTTTCATAATGTGTTTGGGTCTCAACCAGTCAGTTGAAGGCCTTAAGAGAAAAGGCTGAGGCCCCTTTTGCCCACTTCCCCTGCAACACATAAAGGAATTCTGCCTCCAGACTCAAGACTGCAACATCAACCCTTCCCTGGGTCTCCCATCCTACAGATTTTCCAGACCTTCCAGCCCCTCAATCATGTTAGTCTATTCCTTAAAACATATCTTTCTTTCTAACAACTTCCTGTTGTTACATATCTTCCTATATATAGATTTCCTTTTTGTTTCTGTTTCTCTGGAGAAGCCTAACAGAATCACTTCAGAGTTAAGTATACTTTTATTAAAAAGTATATATGCCAAAATACAAAGAGTGGCTTTCTCTGTGTGGCAGGACTATGGATGAATTGCCTTTTCTTCTTTATCCATTTATGTAGTCAGTGATTCTTCTTGGAAGAGCATATATATTAGTTTTATTTTTATTATCAGAAACAATGAACTCTTTCAGCTTAAACTAAGAATCAAAAATTTACATTACAACTTCCAAATAAATCTTTTATGGCAATTGTTAAAATTTTTCTATAATTGTACACATGCTGGAAAGTGTACATAACTAATATAGAGGCTTGTCTAATAAAAAATGCAATGAAGATTATAGGTTCTTTTCATGTTTTTCAACTAACTTCTATGAATTTTCAAAATATTAAACATGTTAAAAGGACTTTGCCTAATGGATAAGAAATTTCCCAGGGCACCAAAATTTGCTTACACTTTGATAAAATGGTATAACAAAAAGAAGGTTATAACTCGAAAGGATGGGAGCTGATCAACAAATTAACAGACAAAAAAAGGTTTATTGGGCATTAATCATCCAACCATTATCCACTGAAATGGGTGCCAATATACAAAAATCTTTCTGGCCCTGGAGAACACAAGTACCTGTGATAAAGCTATTATCATTAAGTTCAGTAAGTCTAATACCACTAAACATTTGAGTCATACTCTGACCACTTATTCTGATGTCATGCACACCCAGCAGCATCTCAAAGAGAGTATGTCTTTGTATTATGGCCACAGAGGAAAAAGTTGGTGTTCAGAAAACCTAAGTGTCCAAGTTAGCATTCTAGTTTATGTATTAAGTCTCCAGGAGCTTAATGGCAATCCACTCCAGTACCCTTGCCTGGAAAATCCCATGGGCGGAGGAGCCTGGTAGGCTGCAGTCCATGGGGTCGTGAAGAGTCGGACACGACTGAGCGACTTCACTTTGACTTTTCACTTTCATGCATTGGAGAAGGAAATGACAACCCACTCCAGTGTTCTTGCCTGGAGAATCCCAGGGACAGGGGAGCCTGGTGGGCTGCCGTCTATGGGGTCACACAGAGTCGGACACGACTGAAGCAACTTAGCAGGATTCTGAGAAACAGATCTACTTTTTTTTAAATTGAAGAATACTTGATTTACAATGTTCTATTAGTTTCAGGTATACAGCGAAGTGGTTCAGTTATATATATTATATATACATGTATATAATTTATTTGTCAACTTATTTGCAAATATATACATATATAGGCTTCCCAGGTGGCTCAAATGGTAAAAAATCTGCCTGAAGTGCAGGAGACCCAGGTTCGATCCCCGGGTCAGGAAGACTCCCTGAAGAAGGGAATGGCTACCCACTCCAGTATTCTTGCCCAGAGAATTCCATGAACAGAGAAGTCTGAACCTGGAGGGCTATAGAAAATGGGGCTGCAAAGAATTGGACATGACCGAGTGACTAACATTTTCACACTTTCATATATATATGTGTGTGTGTGTGTGTATATATATATATATATATATATGAAGTATACATATTTTTATATATACATATATATATAAATTCTTTCAGATTCTTTTCCCTTATAAGGTATTATAGAATATTGAGTATACCTCTCTGTGATATACAGTAGGTCCTTGTTGCTTATCTATTGCATATACGCGTGTATGTTTAGTCGCTTAGTTGGGTCCGACTCTTTGCGACCCCATGGACTGTAGGCCAACAATCTCCTCTGTCCATGGAATTTTCCAGGCAAGAACACCGGAGTGGATTGCAGTTTCCTTCTTCAGGGCATCTTCCCAACCCAGGGATTGAACCTGTATCTCTTGCATTTCCTGCATTTGCAGGCAGATTCTTTACTACTGTGCCACTTGGGAAGCCCTTCCATTTCATATATTGAAGAAGGAAATTGCAACCCACTCCAGTATTCTTGCTTGGAGAATCCCAGGGACAGAGTAGCCTGCTGGGCTTCCATCTATGGGGTCGCACAGAGTCGGACACGACTGATGCGACTTAGCAGCAGCAGCAGCAGTGTGTATGTGTTAATCCCAAACTCCTAATTTATCCCTACTCCCCACTTTCCACTTTAGGAAACATAAGTTTGTTTCTGTTTCTGTGAAAGAGATCTACTACTGGAGTACTAAAAGATGCGTTTCCGAACCAGCAAAATCTGGCAGATTTGTGCAAAATCTGGGCAACTGTACATTGAGCAAGGTGGAAATATTTGCCTATGCCACTCTGTGAGAATTACCTGGCTTGATAATTTGCCTTAAACAATTACACACCTCTGCACTGCCAGACAACATGGGTTTTCTCATTAATATTTTCACCATAATTATTCAAATTATATGGTTCTCAAAAGTTGAAGTGACTCAGATAACCTCATTAAACATTACATATTATTATACATCTTTAAATTTCTCTGCTCAGACTTCATGCAGTATTATTACAGCAACAGTAAGTTAGTAAGTTAAGTAAAGCTTAACTTTTTTTAAGTTAAGTAAGCTTAACTTTTAAAACTAGGTCACAGACAAGAGTACAATAAGGAACAAGTCTCCTTGAAAATCATTAAATAACAATTTTTTTAATTTAAACATACATCTTAATAGGAAAGAAGAATTACTACAAAAGGAACTTGAATTATCACAGACTGCTCACTCTCTCAACATAAAATGATGAAAACGTACCAGAATCTTTTTCCTTTTTAAACTCTAAGGGAAATGAAACTATGAAACTTCATCCAGATCAAAAATTACTTTTACATGTTGTTTTTATTATTCTAAGAGGAAAAAAAAAAACGTTTCAAAGTTATAGTTAGTTCCAAGGGAATATTCAGAAAAGATACACTTCCCAAACTTCCTATTTTTTTAAGCTTCATGGTAACAAATTACACTCTAAAAGAAAGATCTATTTTTTAAGTAATCTACATAATGGCTGTAATTCCTTTACAGTTTTAAACATTAGAAATGGGTTTTGAACAAGAAATCTAGATGGCTGTTTCCAGGACTTACTGTAAAATTTTTATAGGAAACACAAAATCTTTAGCTAACTTGAGAATTATATTTAATCTAGTAAGCATCATACCCTAGCCAAAAAAATAAAAAGTATTAAAAAATTCAGGGGAAAAGGCCAAGAACAAGTACATAAACAAAGTGAATAAACATGTCAACAGAAGAATATACAAGCTATCTCAAGCTGAATAACTTTCCTATGCTTATTACAAGGATGTCATCTTGGGAGATAAAATATGGTATCATAAATTTAAAGGTCACTGGATTTTTCAAGGTAACCCAAACACTGTAAGGACACACAATTAATTGTCCCAACAGTTAGTGTATAACCAATAATTGCAAGAGCCCAAGCTATGTTTCATAAACTCTGTCTCTTCCTATGTGCTCTGACCTATAGGTATAGTCTAACAATAAAAATACACTAAATCTCCAATCTCCTTTGATATAGATTATGTTTAGAGCACACTGAAAAAAAATGAATTTTTATTTAAAAGTTATATTTCATACAATTAAATGAATTATCTACATTTGATCAAAATATATTTTACATTCAGGATAGTCAGTGCAATCTATAAAAGATACCAGATATTTGAAAATTATCACCATTGCTTCCTCTAACCCTAAAGGGCCAGTCCTAAATTCAACCTTTAACCCTTTGAAAAATCCCATTCCAAATGATGTTTTTCTCATTTTCAAACAATGTTTACAGCATTAACTAAAGGTGAATGATATTTTTCAAAGTGACTTTTGCAAACAATTTTATTCATAGCTATATTTATTGAAAATACTTCCAATCAGAACTCAGTAATAACAATAACAAATAAATATTACTTACAACATTTATTCACAAAATATTCATCCTCCTAAAAGCTGTTTTTCAAGGTTTCAAATAGGTAGTATAGTCATTAGATAATATACTTACAGAAACAAATAAATACGACAAGTACTGTGAATGTGTACAGGCAGCTTCATTTTCTAACCAGTGAACATAGGTGCACACGATACAAGGAAATGTGGTTTTGCAGTTGTAGTAGATGAATCGACAGACTTGAAAAACTTGAAATTTTGAAAATTTAACTTTTGTCCACTTCAGGCAATTAGCCATAAAGGGTGAACTTAAGAGTTAAGCATCAACTGAGTCCTTATTCGGAGCCTCCTGTTTAAGTGTGCCCTATTCTTACAACAGATGGTGACTGCAGCCATGAAATTAAAAGACGCTTACTCCTTGCAAGGAAAGTTATGACCAACCTAGATAGCATGTTCAAAAGCAGACACATTACTTTGCCAACAAAGGTTCGTCTAGTCAAGGCTATGGTTTTTCCTGTGGTCATGTATGGATGTGAGAGTTGGACTGTGAAGAAGGCTGAGCGCCGAAGAACTGATGCTTTTGAACTGTGGTGTTGGAGAAGACTCTTGAGAGTCCCTTGGACTGCAAGAAGATCCAACCAGTCCATTCTGAAGGAGATCAGCCCTAAGATTTCTTTAGAAGAAATGATGCTAAAGCTGAAACTCCAGTACTTTGGCCACCTCATGCAAAGAGTTGATTCATTGGAAAAGACTCTGATGCTGGGAGGGATTGGGAGCAGGAGGAGAAGGGGACGACAGAGGATGAGATGGCTGGATGGCATCACTGACTTGATGGACATGAGTCTCAGTGAACTCTGGGAGTTGGTGATGGACAGGAAGGCCTGGCATGCTGCGATTCATGGGGTCACAAAGAGTCAGACACGACTGAGCGACTGAACTGAACTGAACTGATTCTTACAACAGCTTCCCTCATAGCTCAGTATGTAAAGAATCTGCCTGCAACGCAGGAGACCCGGGTTCGATTCCTGGGTCAGGGAGATCCCCTGGAGAAGGAAATGCAATGCACTCCAGTATTCTTGCCTGGAGAATGCCATGGTCAGAGGAGCCTGGCAGGCTATAGTCCATGGACTAGCAAGAGTCGGACACAACTTAGCAACCAAACCATCATTCTTACAACAGACCCACAGAAATGAGTTCTAGATATACATATTTTTAGATATGAGAAAACAGACTTGAAGAGTTAAGGCAATGGTTCTTCCAGTGTTGTCTCTGGACCACCAGCAGCACCAGCATTGTATGGGAACATTTCAGAAATTCAAACTCTCAGACCCAACTTCAGAACCGCTGAATCAGAAACTTTGGGGTTACGGCCAGCAATCTGGTTTTATTAAGTCCTTCAGGTAATGCTAACACAGTAACATTTAGAACAACTGAAGGGTTGAAATGTTTTGCCTGATGGTACACATCTATGGTTTAGTGAAGCAGGAGGGACCTCTCTCTTTTATTAATAAATCTCAAGTTTTAACTCAGTACCTTCTATATGGCCTTCAGCTGTCAGCAACCCTTGTTTCAAATTCTTCTTTTTTTTAAACCTGGATGACTCTTGATAAAGTGACTATAATGAGCATAATGGAATCTTTGAAGTTACAGAACCTTATGAGGCCTCAAGGTCAGCATTCTGACAAATGTTCAACTGCCATGTAAAACACAGGAAACATTCCTAATATATTGTCAGGATATGAAATGGGAAATATTTGATGCCTCCAGCTCCCAGCTGTCAATATGGCTAGACTCTCTCTCCATCCCATCTTTCTCAGCCTACAAACAGGCCTTCTTCATTAAACAGGGGCGGTGGGCAGCATTCTGGACCTGTGCTTTGATAAGGTGAGGGTTATTTTAAGTTGGGCTATTTAAAGCAGAACTGGGACTGTTCATTCTCTTAGAGCAGGGGTCCCAACTCCCTGGGTGTATGGCCTGTTAGGAAACGAGGCGTCACCACAGAAGGCAAGTGACAGGCTAGTGATTAAAGCTTCATCTGTATTTACAGCCACTCCACATGGCTCATACTACCACCTGAGCTCCACCTCCTGACAGGAGGGGCATAATAAATGTAATGCACTTGAATCATCCCAAAACCATCCTCCCTGCCTCCCCACTCCCACCAGTCCATGGAAATATTGTCTTCCATGAAACCGGTCCCTGCTGCCAAAAAGTTTGGAGACCACAGTCTTAGAGAACCCACCGGAGGAAATCAGTAAAAAAAAATAGGCCCCACCTCTCAAAATAGCTCCTTCATTCACCTCTTCCAACATTCTAGACCCTGTCTTCACCAGGACCAAAAGCAGACTTTGAGGTACTATGCCACCACTGAGGTTGATGTCACAGACCAACCCTGATGATGGAACCAATTAGTGCTACCAGGGAGGGTCTCAACATCTGAAGATCCTTAGAAAATGGAATCTTGGAACCAGCTTGGGGAAGTGTCCAGAGCACTTTAAAGGAATACATGTGTGTAAAGTGAAAGTGTTAGTCCCTCAGTCATATCAGACTCTTTGTGTCCCCCTAGGCCAACAGGCTCCTCTGTCCGTGGAATCCTACAGGCAAGAATACTGGAGTGGGTTGCCATGCCCTCCTCCAGGGGAACTTCCCGACCCAGGGATCAAACCCAGGTGTCCTGCATTGCAGGTGGATTCTTTACCATCTGAGCCACCAGGGAAGCCCAAAAGAATACATATGTATGGCCAATCTCAGAAGTCACATTTTCTACAACTTAAGTAAGGGCAGGAAGAGAAGGGGACAACAGAGGATGAGATGGTTGGATGGCATCACCAACTCAATGGACATGGGTTTGGGTGGACTCTGGGAGTTAGTGATGGATAGGGAGGCCTGGTGTGCTGCGGTTCATGGGGTCGCAAAGAGTTGGACACAACAGAGCGACTGAACTGCACTGAACTGAAGTAAATACAAAACAGTGCCAAAGACTGGACATTACGACTTCAGGACATATCTGGGAACTGCAAATAAATATCCCAAACTTTTCCTTTTTCCTCAACATGTATACAGTCTTTCATTCATTCAACAGCTATGTGTCCCATGCAGGACTCTGGGTAAACTGTACAGAGGCAGGGAGACCAGTGTCAGACTCTTGAAGTAGAGCAGGAGAAAGGAACTCATGCCAAGGTGTTCCTGGTAGTGATGGAGAAAAGTATTATAGATGGAGTTGGGTGTGTTTGCAAGTAGTCTTCCTGATGGATTTAAATGTAAGGACAGAGAGTCTTAATTGTAGGTTTCAGAGGAAGTACAATTTTGGAGGTGATCAGACCTAGGACAGGAACATAGTAATGAGGAGGAAAAGATTACTGTAGATAAGGTGGTCAGGAAATTGAAAGACCAAGGTGTTGAGTGGATCATCTGATGCTTAAATCCCCAAGATAGTGACAGAGATTGAAATTAAAAGAAAATCAACAAGTAAGTGTTAAAGTTATAATAAAGTTTTTACTGTATGAATAACTATTAATCCTCCCTATCTGTGGGTTTCCGATTCATAGATTTAGCCAGTCATGGATCAAAAATATTCAGAAAAAAATTCCCGAAAAATTCCAAAGAGAAAACTTTGAATTCACTACATACTGGAAACAATTTATATAGTATTTGCATCATATTTACCACTACTTATATAGCACTGGCATGGTATTATGTGTTATAAGTAATCTAGAGATGATTCAAAGTATATGGAAGATGTATGTTTATTATATTCAAATACTATACCATTTTATATGAGGGACTTAAGCATCTGCATCTTTTGGTTATGAGGGTTTTCCTAGAACCAATCCCCCTGATAGTGAGAGAAAACTGTATATATCAGCAGTGAGGAAGGGTATTAGGAGGTAGAGTCTGTTTAAATGAGCATCAAAGAAACGAAGGTTTATGGAAAAAGAAAGAAGAGAAATAATACTTATTTCTCTTGAGGTATACTGAGTGGAAAATAATGTAAAGAAACACTGCTTTTAGAACATAATGATGTTTCTAGTTATTCTGGTCTAATTGTGGTTAAAGACTTTTTCCTTGATTCCTAGGAAACCATGATGGATTTTCCCCATGTATCTTTACCAGGAAACTAAGGGAGATGAACAAAACAAAATTATAATAGTAATAAAAGCACAGAAATGAGTAAGCTGAAAGAAGAAAGGCTCCTTAACAAAAGTAACTGGTTTAACCACAGACTGAATTGTCTGGAACCAGGACCAAGCAGTCAGACTTGATTCATTTTCCTTGTCCAGATCCCATGAGGCTAACCACCAAATAGAGTGACTTCAACTCAGTTCAGACAATGGTAAGTGCTTAGCCCCTGCCAGGACCTTCCAGGTTCAGGCCCTCAAGGTGTTCTCTTTAAGCATCTTCTGCTACTTGAAGCTTCCCTCACTCTGGCAAATGCTACCTCTTCCTAGAAGAGGCACGTTCCCATCTTTTCCTAAATTCCTCCTCCTCTAGCTATCGATTTGTTTAAATTTTAGCTTTGTGATACAACAGACAAATAAAATGGTAAAATATTTAAGTGTACACTGTAGTGATTTTATATATATATATATATATATATATATATATATATATATGTATTGTGAAAGGGCTTCCCTGGAGGCTCAGCAGTAAAGAATCCACCTGCAATGGAGGAGCTGCAGAAGATGCGGGTTTGATCCCTGGGTAGGGAAAATACCCGGATGTGGGGCATGGCAACCCACTCCAGTATTCTTGCCTGGAGAATCTCCATGGACAGAGGAGCCTGCTGGGCTACAGTCCATGGCATCACCAAGAGTCAGGCACAACTCAAATGAATGAGCATGAGCACATTGTAAAAGGATTCACCCGCTGCTTAATTAACACGTCATCACATGATGTACTAATCCTTTATGTTTTAAGTGAGAAGACTTAAGTTCTACTCTCTTAGCAAATGTCAATGTAACGTTTTAACAGTACACACATCACTTATAGTCACCTTATGTTACATTACATTCTCAGACTTTTCATTGTGGGAAAAGGAAAGGTTGGTAAAAGCATACAAACTTCCCTCTTCAATTTTGAAGCTCCCCTTGTAGGAAGTTTCCCCAGTGTCCCAGATGGCTTCATCTTAACTTCTGTTACCAATTAAATTCTTGCTACTTCCCCCTCATATGTGGACAATCCTCAGTCTCACCAAGAACACTGTGGGTTTGTTTCTTCATTTTTTCACCAAATGATCTTACTCATTCTTTTACCTCAACTATCATACTGATGTTGATAGATTTCCTATAGATACCTTTGGCCCAAAGCCCTCCCAATTTCCTTCTCAAATTACATGATGATAGTAAATGCACAAATCCAAACTCCTTACCTTCTCACTCAGAAACCTTATTCTTCACATCTCCTTTATCTTGGAACAATAAAATTACCTTCCTCAGTCTCCAAGGCTAGAAAACCTACATTTACCATCAACCCCTCATTCAATCAAACACCTTGAAAGAGTTGCTGGATATAATTGCGTAATTTCTACCATTTCTACAAGGATTTTCCTCCCTTATCCTTCCCCTTCTACACAAGAGCCTCCCAATGGGTGCTCTCCCTCCAATACATCCTCCACTTTGTCACCAGACTTTCATTTTCTAAAACATGACTTTTAGTCTATTACTTTCTGTAGCCGAAAAGCTTCAATGACTCCTATTATAGAATAAAGTTCTAACTTCTTAGCAAGGTTACAAAATCCCATTTTTATTTCATACCTCTATGAATCCCAGACTGCTGCCACATCCTGAATATAGTATATGTCTTTGCTTTTAAGTCTTGTAGTCCTTAAGACAAAAAATACCTTTCTCTTATTCATCCTTCAGGATATACTTCAAAAGCTACCTCTTCAAAGAAGCTTTCCTTGATCTTTTTTCTCCCCATTAGAAAGAACTGCAATTTCCTTTGGGTCCTGAACACTTCTTTTTAATAGCTCTTGGGAGCCCTATACATCCTAATAGGAGGATATAGATTTTATTTCCCAACTAGACTATAAGCTTCTTACACCTTCAGATATTGGAGATAAACTATTGAACAAGTGAAAGGGAGAATAGGGGAAATTTTTTCTGAAACTTTTACATTTTATACTTGGATTTAAAATAATAGATCCCAAAGATGTGATGTGCTGTGCTTAGTCGCTCAATCATGTCTGACTGTTTGCAAACCAATGGACTGTAGCCCTCCTGGCTCCTTTGTCCATGGGATTCTCCAGGCAAGAATACTGAACTGGGTTGCCTCCTGCAGGGGATCTTCCCAACACAAGGATCGAACCCTGGTCTTCTGTATTGCAGGCAGATTCTTTATCAGTTGAGATACCAGGGAAGCCCAGATCCCAAAGATATCCATGTCTTAATCCTTAGAATATGTGAATGTGTTAACCTGAATGGCAAAGGGACTTTGGAAATATAGTGAATTCTTTGGTGGTGGTGGTGGTTTAGTCGCTAAGCTGTGTCCGACTCTTTGTGACCCCATGGACTATAGCCTGCCAGGCTTCTCTGTACATGGGATTCTCCAGGCAAGAATACTGGGATGGGTTGCCATTTCCTTCTCCAGGGGCTCTTTCCAACCTGGGTATTATATCCTGGTCTCCTGCATTGCAGGCAGATTCTTTACTGACTGAGCCACCAGGGAAGCCCCAGGGAAAGATATGTATACCATAATGTGGAGGGAGTGTACTGGATTATGCCTGTGGGCCCATTCTAATCTCAAAAACCTTGAAAGCAGAAAACTTTCTCTGATTAATAACAGAGAGATACAGCAGAGATCAGAGAGGCTGTAAGCATGAGGGACTTTACCAGCCCTTGTTGAATGGGGCCAGCAGTACAGCAAGGGGAAGAATAAGGGCAACCTACAGGGCTCTAGGAGCAAAGACAGCCTGATGAACAGGCAGCATAGAAACACAAAATCAAGGACTTCATTTCCACAACTAGCGTCACAAGGAACTGAGTTTAGCCAACAACATGAATAAGCCTAGAAATGAGAATTTCTTTAGAACCTTTTGTAGGGATCATCTATATGATTAGTCTCTGACTCGATTTAAATAAGCAAAAATATTTTTAAGTGGCTTATAAATACGGTCCCTTCTTCTTTTCTATCTGAACATACTTGAAAGATATGATATAAACCTCTCAGCAATCACCAGAGGACAGTGTTGAGTAAGAGGATATGCTGGGCTTCCCTGGTTGCTCAGAGGTAAAGAACCTGCCTGCCAATGCAGGAGACACGGGTTCGATCCCTGAGTCAGAAAGATCCCCTGGAGTAGGAAATGGCAACTCACTCCAGTATTCTTGCCTAGAAAATCAAATGGACAGAGGAGCCTGGTGGGCTACAGTTCACAGGGTCGCAAAGAGTCAGACACGATTGAGCACGCACACAAGAGGATATGTATATCAGAATTTGCAGGTGGACTATCCTCTTGGCGAATCTAATACATGCTTTCCCAAATGCCCTTCTGAACCCCTGGTCCAGCTAGTTAAGGAACACTGGTTTGGAAATGTTCAGGACCAATCCTGCTCTCTAAAGATATTGCTGTTGTTGCTGTTCAATCACCCAGTCATGTCCAACTCTTTGCCACCCCACGGATGGCAGCGTGCCAGGCCTCCCTGTTCCTCCCCATTTTCCAGAGTTTGCTCAAGTTCATGCTCACTGCATCAGTGACGTCGTCCAGTCATCTCATTCTCGGATGCCCTCTTCTCCTTCTAGCTTCATTGAGTTAACACAAGCCCCTTCACCACGACAAGGCAGTGATCCATGCAGGGGCTAAAGACAGTAGCTTAAAGAAATGTAAACTAATCTTAATCTTCTGGAAACTGATCATAATCTGACCCTAAAAGATCCAATTTTCAAAATAACTAACCTTGCCTATATCAGTTAATATCAAAAAAAAAGTACTGAAGGTATGGAAAGTACTGAGTGTCTATTCTGAACCAGGGAAGGCATATCTCGATTCTTTAAGGAATCTCTAGGATAGTCTCTATAATTATTACTCACATGAGTAAACTGAGGGGGGGAAAGTGAACTAACTTGTCCCATATCTCACACTCAGTAAATGATTAGGTGTTAGTCACTCAGTCATGTCCGACTCCTTGCGACCCCATAGACTGTACCCCGTCAGGCTCCTCTGTTCATGGAATTCTCCAGGCAAGAATACTGGAGTGGGTAGCCATTCTCTTCTCCAGGGGATCTTCCTGATCCAGGGCTCCAATTAGAGTCTCCTGCACTCCAGGCATTGCAGGCAGATTCTTTTCTGTCTGAGCCACCAGAAAA
The DNA here is from genome assembly GCF_019923935.1 of Bubalus bubalis. Lineage (NCBI taxonomy): Eukaryota > Metazoa > Chordata > Mammalia > Artiodactyla > Bovidae > Bubalus > Bubalus bubalis. The sequence continues at coordinate 71,575,143 of NC_059157.1, forward strand.
GCCCCAGTAAATGGTACAGGTCTTGGTTAATTTAGAAAACTAATATTTTCAATGTCTGATCCATTTGGAACTGTAACAGTATCTAACATCCACTAAAACGCTCTCACACTTTATAAAGCCCATACTTGCATTTTTACTACAAACCTTTAGATTTGTAAGACTAAGTGAAAGAAGGAGCAGTCAATCAGGAGATATGCAAACTGTATGTGAGGCGAGAGTGTGAATACAGAACCCGAGCCAGTGGTAAACCAGCAGGGGAGGCCACTGCAGAGGGACTGCCAATTTCAGTCTGGTGTCACTCACCAGTGGGCAACTTCAGAAGTGAGGGACATACAAAGATCTGGGGGAGTAGTTTCCCAACCACTGAGCCAATAGTTCCTCCCAGTTACTGCAGGACTAAGGCCAAAAATGACACTTGTTTTATAGTTTCTTCATTTCAGAAGATTCTTTGAATCTGAAATTTCATATGCTTGGTTTCAATCCACCATGTTCTTTCAGTTAAATTCCAGCTGCTTTCAGTTAGTAGCCTAGGGAAATATGCCAAAATATACCCAAATGCAGTCACCGTTGCACTGCATGCTATTTCTAGTCCAAAGACTGGGAGCTGAAAAGGATGAGGGATGGGAGGGTCTTTCCACCGTCAAGATCATTTTACCAAATGCTAGACAGACGGATGTCTCATCTGGGATAGTATGGAAGAATCCATGGCACACTGGTCCTGCTAAGGATAACATAACTTTTTATGTTCTGTAATTAAAATTTATTGTATGACAACCTGTTGTCTCTACAGTGCTAAGAGATCACTGCCAACGGAACAGTGTAAGGTATTCCACATAGTCTGCTCCCTGCATTCCATGCTACCTATATAGTTCACAAACTGCCATCTTATTAGCAACGTAACTAGATTTACTCCTTCCTCATCAGGAGGAATATGTTACCTTTCAAACTACACTGATCCATCTTATTTATCCCTCTCCTCCTAAAACAAAACAAACAACAAGCTTCATGGCTTATAAAGGAATGTCACTTACCTTTTCCTGAACCTTTTACTTTTCCTGAGATAATCAGTTACTAGTTATTAGCTAAGAAAAATAATCCTGGTGTCCACAATATATATTAAAGTGAAAACAAATGAATTGCCTAGTGTAAGCAATGTAATTTGAGGTAATTCAGATATAAATCAATAAAGCATATCCCCTGGGAGGCCTATGCATGAAGAACCCATACTTTATAATTTCAATAAATTTTTAAACAAGATTATACACATGGAAATAAATTTTTCAGAGACAAAGTAAGGTAATACAAAATATATTATTTTTTGCATAGCAATGCATAACATTTGAAAGTTATTAATCCCCTAACTACTAAATTAATTACACTGAAGCAAAATTAACTTCATTTCAAAATTAGTTTAAGTAAATAGATGCATTTTAAATAGCATATAACCATTTTAGGATCTAACGATATTAACAAAAGGATCTTATACTTCTCATCTTAACCTTTCTTTAAAACATACATAGAAAATCTCTTTATGTTTTGCAGATTTTTAAAAGACATTTCCTTTTCGATTTAACCCTTCTTTAAATAAGAAAAAAAAATGAAAAAAATTCAAGAAAGGACAAAAAAGACAAGAGGCATTTTAAAAAACTTCACTACCACATGGTGTGTAGCTATAAGATCTATACGATGAGAAATGGTAGGAAAAAAAAGACTGGATTTTGTTTTCTGTTTTGTCTCATAAATTTTCGTACTTGGGCACTACCTGTTAGAAATGGATGACATTGTCTTTACTAAAACAAAAACCTGGTGAATTTTTCGCAGTACCATTCATTTATTTTAGAATGTAACATATTACCTGAGTGATACTATGCCACTGCTGTGCCCACCTGTTTAGATCAGGGTGTGTATCTGCACATTATATTTATTAATTTGAGCAAGATTATTCAATTTTGATTTTTATCACGATTGGCAAATATACCTAAAATACCAAAATGACAAAAATTTTCCTGCCATCATATTCTTCACTCATTTGTGTTTACATAAATCTGATGTTCCACTCTCAAGCTAACAATGAAATACAGAAATTTAATTGCTTAATTAACTGTTTTTTTTACCATACATATGAATGTTGTCTTGTATAATACAGAGTTATGGTTCATCTGCATTTCTGAGACAAGTATTTGAATACCTTTAATGTCACAAAGAGTATCTTATGCTTATAACTCTTCACTAGTACCTAGAACAATGCTTGACACAGAGCTGACATTCTAAAAATATGGACTGAATTTATCCATGTGTTCCAAGGTTATGTAACTGTTATTTTTGAAATGACGGAAGGAACAATTGTAAATTTTGGTTGAATTTTATAACGGTTTTCAAGACAGTGGTCAGACAGATTATGCTATTACAATCTCCATGGCTACAAGCAAGTAATACCAGTTATTCCCCAGAATACTCCTGATTTTCCAGGAAGACCTTGATGTTTCTCAATGCTTCCACATAGAATTGTATTTGCTACCTCTTAAAAACACTCTCATATCCCTGAATAGGGGCATCGGTGAAAAATTCTACTTCTATCTGATATTTCTCCTGATTAAGGGTCTCTGTATCTGGCAACTCCCACATCACATGCCAGCTTCACCAGTTATATACAGGCCCATGTTTCCTGTGCTTATTAGTTATCTAGGTCAATATTTCAAATTTAACAGAAAACCTCAAATGTTTCCCCATTCCCTCCAGTAAAGTGATTTCCTAAATTCCACAACTCATACCAGACATGGTATATAAAAAAAGATGCCACCAAAAGATTATCATTCAATATGCTTCATAAATAAAATTACCTTTGGGTTAATTGTACCACAAATTTATAGCCATCCCACCAGATGACAAGATGAGTTAAATGTATCCGTGCAAACATATAATTTTAGGTTTGCGTTTCCTAGGTTCAATATGATACACATTTACTGTATTTATTGTATACACATTATTGTAATTCTGAAGGTCATAGAATTAAAATTCTGCAATAGATTATCTTAAGAGTAAGGTTTTTAGGAAATGGTCCTAAAGGTGAAGGAAAGAAACATGATATTAATTCTAATTTTTAAAAGAAAATTTAGCAAGATACACCAAAGTCCATTTACTCGTGGTGATGGGGAAAATGTGTTAACTCAGCAGAATAAGACTCCTTGGTTGACCAGCCAACATTTCAATATAACATATATTTAGCTTTACATTCAAATGTTGAATACGATTCTCAAGTAGAAGTTATAGATCTTTTAATGTCTATATCTGTATATATCATAGATGGCTTCAACTAAGTTAAACTTTAACAAAAGAACTTCTTGGAAACTCTTCTATTCACCAAACAGGTACAGAACATTACACATTTTGAAAAATAAACACATTTCATCTCTATTTTCTTTGCATTATTTTTACATGAACTTTATTTGTATGCTCATTAAAACTATCATTCTTCTTGCAATTAAATAAGGAAACCAGAAAACAAATGGATTAAGGACAGAAAAGTATTGCAAAAATGTTGTGAATGAATACAAACATTTGCCAACCGAAAGCACTGGAAAAAAATTGGAAAAAATACTGTCTGTTTATTAATGACAATGTTTGTGCGTGTGAAACAATAAAAATGTATACAGGGCAACATTTTTCCATGAGTGTTCCTTGAGTCCCCCGTGCCCAAAGAGAAATGTTTTACCTGAAGTAAGTCAAGAAAGATGGGGACTGCTAAATCCTATCGTAAAAAAGGTAGCTTTGTCTGCTTACTAAATTTATATATTGTAGATCTCTGCTTTACAACACCACCACCATACCATTTCCATATATATATATATATATATATATATATATATATATATATCTTAAAGAAACTGATATTATACAGACATAGAACCAGAAATATATTTTGTAATAATGTACTGCTGAGGCACAAACTTACGTAATGACCCAGGTGACCAAAAACACATTTCAAAATCTGGGAACTCTTCATATTGTTTCTAAATATTCATCCACATAACTTCTGTTTTGCACGGGTGAATACAGATATATCTTAAATGGTTTTAAAAGTGTAATGTGCAATGCCAGTTCATATAGGGCTTTGTCTAAATTGCATTTATCTCTTGGGACTAGTGGGATGATGGAAAAGAAAAAAGAAATACAGCCCATAAGGCCATACCATGAAAGATCTCTACTGGTATCAAACTGTGATATTACACATTGCATCAATTTACACTGGAGAGTTTCAGACTGTAATAGATCCTTTGGTGCTTCAGTTACCACCAACCAAGAATGTGATTAGAAAAAGAGGACAAAATTGCCCACCAGGTTTGCAGTTCTTTTTGCAAATTTGTTCTATCCTTAATTTTGACAAATTGGGACATTATTCCCATTGAAGTTTCTGTTTATCCTGGAGAAGAATTCAGTACCTCATTAAGAAAATTCCTTTTGCTCTTAACTTGAATATTTCAAAGGAGGGTTTCTTTACCACAAAACCAAGCAATCAGTACCATTCCTGTGCATAAATTTCCTTCCTTCAGATTACTGTTCCATGAAGCTACCTTGTCAGGAAACTGGAAAACTGCCATCTTCATTTATATTACCTTAGATGTATTTGTAGGCTTATGATTATATCTCTTTTCATTCCCACAGGATAGGCACAAATGCTAGCTGTCTGAGGATACAGGAAATTGAAATTTTGTCACCTGCAGAGGACTAAAAGTGCTTGATTTTTTTCCCCTTCAATGTTAAGAAAGGATCTCTTGTGCATGAAAGAAAATTACCTTCGCTTCAGTAAGACACATCTGGAAATATTCTTAACTATAGTCTTGCAGAATGACTAAGAAAGCTGATACCAATGTTTTTGTGATTTATTACAAGAATGCAGTAGAGTCTTTCAGGGATGTTTTCTTTTACTCAGCTATTTGCTTGGGAATCACGATGCAACTGATAGCCAGAAACAGAAATTTTTCTTCACTGAAGTACATTTTTTTTCCCAGATATCTATACACTACATCAAAATGGAATTGAAACCAAATAGCCCAGTGGGCTCCTCAGACTTCCAGAAATGCCTTCTAGCTAGTTTTAAAAGCCAGATCGGCTACAAATTTTCTTTAAGTGGCCCACAATAGAACTCTTATCTTGTTATGCATCAAATCTTCAACAGAATATTTTCTGCCATCCTCTAATATCTCATGCTGTGCAGGCAGAAAATGCAACTACAGCAGAGTAACCCAATTTGCCTTAGAATTGAGACTAATAGCAGAACCTCTCTGTCTATTCTTGTCTTAAAGGCTTGTTAGACTCCCAATGGGGAGGAAAGTTTCCCTGCTGATAGAGTTGTAGCATATCAAAAATGAATCATGAGTACAAAGAAAGATTATTGTGTTCAATGAGACATTTCTTACTCCCTGGCTCAGGCGACAGCATTTCTGGCTAATTACCCAATTACTACTGATATAAGGTAGGAGCAGAGAATTAAGGACAGGAGGAAAGGGAACAAATGGAGCCACAAAGACTTGATAAGACAATATTTTTATTTCAGTAATATACCATTAGAATTAGAACACAGAAGAAAATAGTTATAATACATATTGCAACATACTCAGTAATGAGATTATTTCCAAATTTCATAGACGATGTAACTACAAAACTTGGGAAGTTTTAGAGACCGAAAAATGTCAAGGTCTGAGTTAGAACTGAAAAAACAAACATCCAAAATGTTGGCAATGTTATCCAATTAAAGACTTAAATAGAAATTGGACTTAATTTAATGAGTAGTTTAAAATTATGTTGTCTTTTTTATTTAATAGTATTTTTCTTAGATACACAGAACAATTACCATCCTCCCCAACAAAATGGTCTACTATTAGAAATCTTACACTAAATCCATAATATAACCATGATCCAAAGGTAGCAACAAAACTATAATTGATTCTGATTATTAAAATCCTCATACTAAAATTTCAGGATAAAGTAAACACAGGAAAATTGAACCTTATATAACACTGAAACAGGAAGGGAATTATGCGCTCAAGCACAAGATAAAAAGAGGAAAAAAACACACTCGGTACATCACAGCTGTCTTCTATTACATATAATTATCCATTCTCAGCCTGAGCTAGGGAACAAAAGCTTAGAAAGAACAATGAGTATGTAGATATCAAAAGGTAATACTTCTCTTCAACTATGTAGCCTTTTATTTACTTATTTTTTTAAAGAAGTGTAGGTAAAACAAGAATAACCTGTTTCTCTATGATAAATTTTGCTTTATTTTGCATGCGTCTTGAAAGTAATGTTTAAAATAATGATCAAGAATGAGTTCTTGCTATCAAACAGTAAGTTTTAAAATATTTTTTCTAGGTTAAAAAAATGAAAATTTAATTAAAATAAACATGTTGTTAATTCTATATTTTAAAGAAAATCAACTGCAAATGAACATCATAGTTTTTACTTCTTTAAGAAACCTTTCTGTTTCAATAAATGGATATATGAAGCTGAAATATATCCAATTCAAATAACAGAATCTTTTTTACAAAGTTAAAATCTCAATATTTTTAGAGTTAAGGATTTTGAATTCATCTGCCTTTGTCATTGTTCAGCTTAACCCAGTAATTAACCCAACTTAACCAGCTTAACCCAATAATAAAACTTTTATGTAATGTTTCTGGGGTTGAATCTCTCCATTTAACCCAACATTTTTTCAGTGTGATAAAAGTTTCAAAATTTTGTATTTAGCTTTCTATCCACAATTAATAAGCTTTATGAAGAAAGTTTGTATTTCACGTCTGCAACACTTACACAAAATAATGAGAAGTAACTTTAATAGACAGGTCACTAACATTTGGTCATCCCTTCAAAGATTGAGAGGTTTTCAATAGCTATTTAAAATAAGATGGTAACTGGGCTTCCCTGGTGGCTCAGATGGTAAAGTATCTGCCTGCAATGCGGGAGACCTGGGTTCGATCCCTGGACCAGGAAGATCCCCTGAAGGACGTAATGGCAACCCACTCCAGTATTCTTGCCTGGAAAATCCCATGGACTGAGGAGCCTGGTGGGCTACAGTCCAAGGGGTTGCAAAGAGTCAGACCTGACTGAGTGACTTTGATAGGTGGTAACTGAAAACAAAAAGAACTGTGTATAAAATATGGATCATTAATTTAAAGCAAAGAATAATTTTATTTTTTAGAAGGTATTTTTTCATTCACTATATTCACAGCTTAGTTTTTACTTTTCATCTGAACCAACTTTGGATACAACCTTTGCTTGGGTTGGGGTTTGCTCACTTGATCTGCCACTGGGGGCCTGGTCAACTCCATCTACCTGCCTTCAAGTAACAGAGTACTATGAGGAAAATTAGTTGGCAGTTAAGTCCAGCGGTTGTTGATGTTAAAGTCTGTTCTGATGCTCAGCGATGCCCTCAAGATCCCAGACTCTCATTTTTAGTCCTATTTATGTTTACCATGGTTCTCCCATGTGATCAAATGAGGATCCTTGCAGGTGCGAACATCTCATTCTCAAGCCAACAAGAGCTTCAGGACAGAAGCAGTTAGGAGTAAAAGGTGTTCAAACCTTGCACTAGCTAATAGGGAAGAGATGATTTGCACACAATGTCCTCTGCAAGTCAGAAATGGGCAGGAATGAAGAGGATTTCTCTGGTACTGTCTTAGAAGGAAAAAATGTTATCCAGGGGCACCAAGGCAGATTTCCTTTGGTAAACTTCTTTAGTCACGGCTGAGTCCTTCATCAGGGACAAGGGGTAAAAGGATTGCCCAAATTGCCCAAACCAATTAGGGCACATCATCTCAGTCTGGACACATGGCTTCCCAGATACCACCGAGATACTTGTAAGACAATCCACTGGGTCAGGGAAAAGAAGAAGTCACCAGCAAATCTCTACCAATCTTGGGACCTAAGCCTCCATGTACTAGCTATGTGACATCGAGAAAGTTTCCTTTCCTCTCTAAATCTCAGTTTTCATACCCATAAATAAGAATAAAAACAACAGCACATGCCTCAAAAGATTATTTTACAGGTTACAGGACATACTATCTGTAAAGAATGAAGCGTGATTCCTGAAATACAAAAAAGTACTCAATAAACATTGTTTGCTGTTAGCTGTTATGGTGCTATTACAAATATAAAACAGTGCATTACCTATATTAAGAAAAGCTGCATTTCTTTGTTTTCTTCTAAGAGTAACCTTCTTGAAGGAAAAAAAAAAGTTATACAAAGATATTGCAGCCCATGTGAGTGTGTCTGGAGAAGAAGAGAAGGACTCCCACAGAGAAGTCAGTGGCATCTAAGTCTAGTTTACTTTTGTAACATTAGATATGATCCTGAACACATGAAAGTTAATAATTAAGGTTTGTGTTTTTAATATCAGTCAGTTTTATTTTTATTATGTAATGTAATATACACTGAACCTTAGGTTTACATCTTTTCTTATAACTTATTAAAACCCATTCAAGAAAAAAAACAAGTTTCCCATCTTCTTAGCTTTGATTTTATACAACATCACCAGATTTCACTAAAGTATGATATTTTTCACTCACAGTATTACTATTTCAACAAAGCTGCATAATTTTATATGTATTTTCTATATATTTAAAAATTATATATTTTCTTTTTTAAAAAACTTTCTACTTCTGCACTATTTTCCTCTTCCACATTAGTGAATCTTGGACTTCCCTGATAGCCCAGTGAAAAAGAATCCGCCTGCCAATGCAGGAGATGCTGGTTTGATCCCTGGGTCAGGAACATCCCCTGGAGAAAGAAATGGCAACCCACTCAAGTATTCTTGCCTCGGAAATCCCATGGACAGAAGAGCCTGGTGGGCTACAGTCCATGGGGTTGCAAAAAAGTCAGACAACACTGAACAACATTAGTGAATCTTAGTTTTTCTATTTTTTTTTTTTTACAATGTACAAAAAGAAAGCAAATTAATTTGGGGAAATCTATGCTTCTTCCATAGAGCTAAGCATTTAGAAAAATATATTATTAGTGTTATATGCTTTTACAGCAAAAGGGAATTTATAAAACTAAGGTTCTGGTTTCTTAAAAAGCAACTGCTTAAAAATTCAAGTCTGAAACAGCTCTAGTTAACAGTTTCTACATCCAACTACCTGAGAGTGGAATGAATCCATCTGTCACCAAAATATCCTACTCCTGATGCTCAGTTGTATTAAAAAAGGGGGGGGGGATAAAAATGAAAGAAACCAACCCCCCAAAAGAAAGAAAACTTTTTACTTTAAACTCATAACCTATCAATTATGGACACAAGAGCTTTTCTCTGTCACTTGCTATGTTATCAATAATATGCGACTTAAGACTTGAGTCTAGCTCTCCCCAGATCAGATTTTATGGCAACTATTTTATAAGATGTGAGCATAAGCTGCCTTACATTTCATTGTTTTCTGAGACTTGTGACTACATATACTCTAGCCTAGGGAACTTTTGGACTTTTATCAAATACTCTTCTCTGTGATTCCTTCTCTGGATCAACCCCCTCCTCCTCAAGGCTTTCCTCACTAAACCTGACTAATGTTACAGTAAGTAGACCCATCCAGCGGGGACCACAGACAGCCTTCCCAGAACCGCCTGTGGGCTTTGATAAGGAATTGACTCCAAACTACACTGAGTTTGGGGGAAGGCACAATGTCTGGTTTGATAAATCTTGTCTGGACTTTCCAACCCTGCTCTTGTTTCAACTTCCCCTGCTGCAATCTGAATCTATTTTGGAATCCTAGAAGATTGCAAGAAGACAAAAGAAATTTCTTTTCTTGTTGTAAGGTTTATGACCTTCTGTTTGATGTTCGACAGTTGAGAAGGGTCATTTTCTAACAATCAGGGACTGTCTTTCAGACCCCAACACTATATTAAACATTGAAGGACACATTTTGCTTAGTTAGAAACCCAACATGAAATACAACATTTGGGGTTGGGAGTACAATAGTGTCCGGGCCTTTAAAAGCAGGCTAGTTTCCAGGTTGTAACACATTATCAGTGAGCTATGTAGACAAATCAAGACATTTGGCCTTCCAAAAGTCTTGTTTAATTCAACAGCCCAAGTCTAAAAATTTCAAAAATTCCCAAGATATCGATAATTCCACAAATATTGTTTCACACTTCAAAAACTCTTAAAGATTTATTAAAATCTGAAGTCGTGAGGACTATTTTTGAGAGAATGTGTCATTAGAAAATATACAAATTTTAATTTAGGACTCATTTTAAAATCAGCAAACATTAACACTGAAAATGTTCATTTCCCAACCAAGGAGAAAGAGATCCTGTTTAACGGAACAGCAGGGAAAATAAGATTGACCCAAAAACATTTTTTTAAACTATGGGATAAATATTAAGAATACTAATATCCTACTAATATTATATTTACTTAAAATTCTTTCCCCTCCTCAAAACAATTAAGGGGAAATATTGCAAACTCTTCTTTCTATAAAAAGGGCTATGTTTAAGTTCCTAAGTCAGTCAGTCCCTCTTTCTTTCCTCCCCTCCCTCATCTTTCACTCTGCAAAGGAACGCAGGTAGCTCTGTCATCAGAGAGCGGATTTATTGTGCCACTGAACTTAGATCTCCCTCTGGAGATATCCAATGTTGCCCTATCTCTTCCTTCCAAAGGAAAATAGATGAGCTGGCTAAACTGTTAGATCTTACTTCTGGATTCTCCACAGATTTCTGGCCATGAATTGAAACCCTAGCTGAAACAACATCAAAGACGTGAATTCCAGTTTTTTCCCAGAGTGATAGTCTATGCAAGTGTTTTATTAGTTGTCATATGCTTGGGATGAAGGAGATTTCTTTTTACATGTGAGTAAATTTAAAAAGGGACAGCAATTAGGAAAATATTTCTTTTAAAAAAGGTATTTCTAATATTTGAGTCCTGTAAGGGATCCAATATAAAATTAAACTAAAGGAACACTTCTCGAAAAATTTAAACATATTATCAGGTATATTCCTGATAAAGGATTAAGGGATCTTTAATAAATGCTCTCCAGGGAAAAGAGAAAAGCTGAAGGGTTAATAAATACCCTTTTTGTGTGTTCAATTGTTTCCAGGTGATTTCTATGGGTCATACCTTGTGCTAGATAATTTATATTTCCATGATCTTATTGAATATATACATTAACACTGTGACTAATATGTATATTTTTATTTCAGTTTTGCTGATCATGAAACTAAGCCTTTGGCAATCTACTGACTTAGCTAACAGTTCTATAGCTTGCATTCAAACCCAGTATGTTTGTCTCTGTAACTCATATTCCCTATTCCCCTTGGAAATGTAGAGAGGGGATATTCTCTAAGATATATGACTTCCAATACTAACTTTACCATACTAGCAGTAGGGGTAACCTCAGTTTCCAAAGGAATGTTCTAAAGTAAGCCTGAGTTAAAATATAAAATCAGATTAGGTATTAAAATATATTCAATCACAGTATCAACTTGCTGCACTTTTTAAGACAAATTACTTATATCTCCTCTAAATATACAGAGAGTAAGAATCTAGCACACAGTAGACAGTAAATAAATGCTAATTGGGTCACTGCTTATTAAAATGCATTTCTTTCTTCTTAGTAGTTCATTATATTTTCTATCAATAAAACTTTGTGATGTGAAAGATGGTTAGGTAGTTAAATCATTACCTCTAAAATTTATAAGCCTTTGATACTTTTTGGAAGTCAGCTTAAAACTAGCTTTAAAATATTATATCATAAAACTATTTCATAATTTGTATTACAGTATATATGTAATACATATGAAGCAAGAAAATTAGCATTTGGCTTTTAATACTTACATTATATACATATGTGGTATAATAATATATAGTATATAGTTATAGTAACCAATACTTTAAGGCAAACATAAGAAGCAATGAAATCTTTGAAATAGCTATATCATATATTCAAGTATTTGATATTTGGTTTTACTTCCCTACAACCACAATATATGATAAAGCTCAGAAAACATTCAAGTAGAAAAAACTGAAATGTAGTTTCATAATTTAAGAAATTAAAGTAATTATTTTTACTATTATGGGCTTCCCTGGTAGCTCAGCTGGTAAAGAATCCACCTGCAATGCAGGAGATTCTGGTTCAATTCCTGGGTCTGGAAGATCCCCTGGAGAAGGGATAGGCTACCCACTCCAGTATTCTTGGGCTTCCCTAGTGGCTCAGCTGGTAAAGAATATGTCTGCAATGTGGGAGACCTGGGTTTGAGCCCTGGGTTGGGAGGATCCACTGCAGGAGGGAAAGGCTACCCTTTTTTTTATTAGATAGCATCAATCATATTAAATAATTCTGTCATTTGCGAGATAAAAACCATAGCCAAAATTCAAAAACTACACTGTTGTGTCAAATTATTGTTACTTTAACTATATTAACTATTGTAATTAAAATAGTTACCTCAAATTGAATACTTCTATTCTACTGAAATTTACTTTAATTCAAAGAAACTCATCTGTTCTACTTCAGAATGAACAAATTATCCACTCTAATAACAGATTAGAGCTTCACCATATATTAAACAGTAGGACTTTAAAATGAATGAGGTGTACAGAACTGCACTGAAGTGCTAAAACGAAGTATCATAAAATTTCAGGAAAATAATGGGAAAATGAGAAAATGACAAAACTTGGAAATAAGTTACACTTCATAGTTTTAAAAACAGAATAAATTGGCTTCAAGATGCAGAAAAATGACCTTGGCAGGAATCCGAGTTATTGTCAAGCAATTCACTTAAATAATAAGTGAATAGGGACAGCAGAGCCTGGTGGGCTGCCATCTATGGGGTAGCACAGAGTTGGACACGACTGAAGTGACTTAGCAGCAGCAGCAGCAGAAGAAGAAAAAGAAAAGGAAAATCACAAGGAATCAGTGTTGGTTCACTGAAAATAAGTCATGCTACCTTCGAGGCTTTCAGGCCTGGTTGATCAGGAAAATGTGGTAGAAATCAAATGACATGATATTCTTTGTGAAAAATACTGGGATAGAAAATTAGTAAGGTTAAAAGCAAAGGAAACTAGACACAATTAAAATAAAGAAATAAATTATAAGGACATGGAGATTGTGAAGTCATATAGCTGACATGTATAATGGTAAACTTAAAAAAAATAAATTAATAGCTAAAGTGACTATATCTCATTAACTTACAATAAACTAGAGAAGAAGAGAATCAAAATGCATGCATTCAGAAGAGCTTATGGAAATATTTGTAAAATGCCTACCAGTCCAAAGACTCTAAGAAAGGGGTATGTTACCAATTGAAAAATTATCAGGATGCAGGCCAAGTATTCTGGCAGTCTCCAAACATCAGAACATTCAGACAACTTGGTTTTAGGAAGACAAAATGTTACAGAGAGAATCATGAAAATGTGTCCCACATGGAGATTAAAAGAGGAATCAAAGTGAAAAAAAAATCAAGTATTTATTTGTCAAATGTCAGGAATTAACAATTGAGAGGAGAAAGACGCTATTAATAAATTCTTCACACATATAGCATTTGCTACTTAAACACTATTTTTTCTTTAGTGACAGACTTTCTTGCATGAAATCAATCATTATTTACCCAAAGAACAATGTAAGAGCATATTAAACACAGACCAGAGCATAGTTAATGAATATTTTCCAAGAAAGAATTCACTATTAACATATAAAACTTACTTAATAAGCACAGTAAAATGACTAGAGATCACTAAATGCCAAAAGTGAAAAGGAAAAGTTAATCAAAACTGAGTAATCAATTAAAGATAATAACAAATTCCAAAACGAGAGCTATTATGTCTTGAGAATACAAAACTCACTTGTTTCATTTTTTGAAAAGTACCATCTAATAAGTTAGACAGTGAAATACGTACAGCTCTAATAATAGATTTTTTCTCATTGAAAGTCAGTTCAGATAGTGTCACTACATATAAAAATAGTTCAAGAAGTCAAACAAATTCCTTGAAGAAATAAAAGCTAAAGTTTATCTATCAGTTCAGTTCAGTTCAGTCGCTCAGTCGTGTCCGACTCTTTGCAACCCCATGAACTGCAGCACGCCAGGCCTCCCTGTTCATCACCAACTCCCGAAGTCCACCCAAACCCATTCCCATTGAGTCAGTGATGCCATCCAACCATCTCATTCTCTGTTGTCCCCTTCTCCTCCTGCCCTCAATCTTTCCCACCATCAGGGTCTTTTCAAATGAGTCAGCTCTTTGCAATCAGGTGGCCAAAGTACTGGAGTTTCAGTCCTTCCAATGAACAACCAGGACTGATCTCCTTTAGGATGGACTGGTTGGACCTCCTTGCAGTCCAAGGGACTCTCAAGAGTCTTCTCCAACACCACAGTTCAAAAGCATCAATTCTTCGGCACTCAACTTTCTTTATAGTCCAACACTCCCACCCATACATGACTATGGAAAAACCATAGCCCTAACCAGACAGACCTTTGTTGACAAAGTAATGTCTCTGCTTTTTAATATGCTGTCTAGGTTGGTCATAACTTTCCTTCCAAGGAGTAAGCGTCTTTTAATTTCATGGCTGCAGTCACCACCTACAGTGATTTTGGAGCTGAGAAAAATAAAAGTCATGTACTGTTTTCACTGTTTCCCCATTTATTTGCCATGAAGTGATGGCACCAGATGCCATGACCTTAGTTTTCTGAATGTTAAGCTTTAAGCCAACTTTTTCACTCTCCTCTTTCACTTTCATCAAGAGGCTCTATAGTTCTTCTTCACTTTCAGCCATAACGTCTTGTCTTCCGCATATCCTGATGTTACTGATATTTCTCCCGGCAATCTTGATTCCAGCTTGTGCTTCTTCCAGCCCAGCATTTCTCATGATGTACCCTGCATAGAAGTTAAATACGCATGGTGACAATATACAGCCTTGACGTACTGCTTTTCCTATTTGGAACCAGTCTGTTGGTTAGAACCATCTTCAGTTCTAACTGTTGCTTCCTGACCTGCATACAGGTTTCTCAAAAGGCAGGTCAGGTGGTCTGGTATTCCCATCTTCTCAGAATTTTCCACACTTTATTGTGATGCAACAGTCTAAGTCTTTGGCATAGTCAATAAAGCCGAAATAGATGTTTTTCTAGAACTCTCTTGCTTTTTTGATGATCCAGCAGATGTTGGCAATTTGATTTCTGGTTCCTCTGCCTTTTCTAAAACCAGCTTGAACATCTGGAAGTTCCTGCTTCACGTATTGTTGAAGCCTGCCTTGCAGAATTTTGAGCATTACTTTACTAGCGTGTGAGATGAGGGCAACTGTGCGGTAGTTTGAGCATTCTTTGGCATTGCCTTTC
Organism: Bubalus bubalis; assembly: GCF_019923935.1. Taxonomy (NCBI): domain Eukaryota; kingdom Metazoa; phylum Chordata; class Mammalia; order Artiodactyla; family Bovidae; genus Bubalus; species Bubalus bubalis. The sequence goes on from NC_059157.1 coordinate 71,590,449, forward strand.
CTTGGGATTAGAATGAAAGCTGACCTTTTCCAGTCCTCTGACCACTGCTGAGTTTTCCAAATTTGCTAGCATACTGAGTGCAGCACTTTCACAGTATCATCTTTCAGGATTTGAAATAACTCAACTGGAATTCTATCACCTCCACAAACTTTGTTCGTAGTGATGCTTCCTAAGGCCCACTTGACTTCACATTCCAGGATGTCTGGCTCTAGGTGAGTTTGAGTGATCACACCATCATGATTATCTGGGTCGTGAAGATCTTTTTTGTACAGTTCTTCTGTGTATTCTTGCCACCTCTTCTTAACATCTTCTGCTTGTACTAGGTCCATACCATTTTTGTCCTTTATTGAGCCTATCTTTGCATAAAATGTTCCCTTGGTATCTCTAATTTTCTTGAAGAGATCTCTAGTCTTTCCCATTCTATTGTTTTCCTCTATTTCTTTGCATTGATCACTGAGGAAGGCTTTCTTATCTCTCCTTGATATTCTTTGGAACTCTGCATTCAGATGCTTATATCTTTCCTTTTCTCCTTTGCTTTTCGCTTCTCTTCTTTTCACAGCTATTTGTAAGGCCTCCTCAGACAGCCATTTTGCTTTTTTGCATTTCTTTTTCTTGGGGATGGTCTTGATCTCTATCTCCTGTACAATGTCACGAACCTCCATCCATAGTTCATCAGGCACTCTGTCTATCGGATCTAGTCCCTGAAATCTATTTCTCACTTCCACTGTAGTCATAGGGATTTGATTTAGGTCATACCTGAATGATCTGGTGGGTTTCCCCACTTTCTTCCATTTAAGTCTGAATTTGGCAATAAGGAGTTCATGATCTGAGCCACAGTCAGCTCCCGGTCTTGTTTTTGCTGACTGTCTAGAGCTTCTCCATCTTTGGCTGCAAAGAATATAATCAATCTGATTTCAGTGTTGACCACCTGGTGATGTCCATGTGTAAAGTCTTCTCTTGTGTTGTTGGAAGAGGGTGTTTGCTATGACTAATGCATTCTCTTGGCAGAACTCTATTAGCCTTTGTCCAGCTTCATTCTGTATTCCAAGGCCAAATTTGCCTGTTACTCCAGGTGTTTCTTGACTTCCTACTTTTGCATTCAAGTCCACTACACTGAAAAGGACATAGTTTTGAGGTGTTAGTTCTAGAAGGTCTGTATAGTATGAAAAGACAAAAAGATAGGAAACTGAAATATGAACTCCCCAGGTCAGTAGGTGCCCAATATGCTACTGGAGATCAGTGGAGAAATAACTCCAGAAATAATGAAGGGATGGAGCCAAAGCAAAAACAACACCCAGTTGTGGATGGGACTAATGATAGAAGCAAGGTTCGATGCTGTGAAGAGCATTATTGCATAAGAACCTGGAATGTTAGGTCCATGAATCAAGGCAAATTGGAAGTGGTCAAACAGGAGATGGCAAGAGTGAACATCGACATTCTAGGAATCAGCGAACTAAGATGGACTGCTGCTGCTGCTGCTGCTGCTGCTAAGTCACTTCAGTCGTGTCCAACTCTGTGCGACCCCACAGATGGCAGCCCACTAGGCTCCTCTGTCCCTGGGATTCTCCAGGCAAGAACACTGGAGTGGGTTGCCATTTACTTCCCCAATGCATGAAAGTGAAAAGTGAAAGTGAAGTCACTCAGTCGTGACCGACTCGTAACGACCCCATGGAACAGAGCCTACCAGGCTCCTCCATCCATGGGATTTTCCAGGCAAGAGTACTGGAGTGGGGTGCCATTGCCCTCTCCAAGATGGACTAGAATGGGTGAATTTAACTCAGATGATCATTATATCTATTACTGTGGGCAGGAATCCCTTCGAAGAAATGGAGTAGCCATCATAGTCAACAAGAGAGTCCGAAATGCAGTGAAGTGAAGTGAAGTGAAGTCACTCAGTCATGCCCGACTCTTTGAGACCCCATGGACAGTAGCCTGAACTACACTCTTCCATCCATGGGATTTTCTAGGCAAGAGTACTGGAGTGGGTTGCCATTTCCTTCTCCAGGGAATCTTCCCTACCCAGGGATCGAACCCAGGTATCCTGCATTGTAGACAAATGCTTTACCGTCTGAACTACCAGGGAACTTGGATACAATGTCAAAAATGACAGAATGATCTCTGTTTGTTTCCAAGGCAAACCATTCAATAGCACAGTAATCCAAGTCTATGCCCCAACCAGTAATGCTGAAAAAGCTGAAGTTGAATGGTTCTATGAAGACCAACAAGACCTTCTAGAACTAACACCCAAAAAAGTTTATCTATAATTGTATCTTATTCTTATGAGGACTAATTTACCTGATTATACTATATGGTTTGCTGTGCATATTCAGATTGCTATACAGTTTATTGAAAAGTAAAGGTAGTGAAAGTAAAAAAGTAGTAAAAGTGTTAGGCACTCAGTCATGTTCGACTCTTGCCAGCCCATGGACCCAAGGAGCCTGTCAGGCTACTCTGGCCGTGGAATTCTCCAGGCAGGAATCCTGGAGTGGGTAGCCTTTCCCTTCTCCAGGGGAACTTCCCTGACCAAGAACTGAACCTGGGTGTCCTGTATTGCAAGCAGATTCTTTACCATCTGAGCCACCAGGAAGCCCAGTACAGGTACATATGTGTCAAGAGGCATCAGTGTGGTGGTAAGGAAACTAGCATTTGACTTGCAAGCACTTGTGTTACACACATAATATATTCCAACTTATATAATCAATGGTTGTCAGAATAATAAGCTCATATGATCCCATGCGGGGAAAATCAAAACCATATATTATAAAGTGTGTGAAAATTCCACATTTAAGAAGAACAGAATGTCAAGATACTCTGAAATAAGCTGATCTCTAACACCAATGTCTGATTACTTCCTTTCAAGATCAATATAGGAAAGATGGTAAAGAATTTACTAGAGTGTAATTTTAAAGTACATGTACTGTGAAAGGTCTGCTAGATGACATCTAAAATACTTTTGGTCAAACTAAACAGAGTAATTTAGATACTTGAAGACTCTAAACTGAAGAAACGTCTTTAAAATTGCACCACTTTTTTTGTTTTCTATTTAAACTAATGAGAGAATTTATTTATAGGACATACACCATTGTAATCCACTTGATGTGACTGTATCACTTTATAAACTCCACTTAACTTGGTTACATAGTGTCAATGCCAATTCCTGAGGGCAAGAGATTTCATCCATTTGATTCACTGCTAGATCCCAGGGCTTACAACAATGTCTAGCACATGTGTGTGTGTGTATGTGCTAAGTTGTTTCAGTCATGTCTGAGTCTGTGCAACTCTATGGGCTGTAGCCCACCAGGTTCCTCTGTCCATGGGATTCTCCAGGCAAGAATACTGGAGTGGGTTGCCATGACCTCCTCCAGAGGATCTTCCTGACGCAGGGGTCGAACACTGACAGGTGGATTCTTTACCACTAGCGCCACCTAGGAAGCCCAATGTGTAGTATAACTGTATTCTATACATTTTAAAGGAAAATAAATAGAAGACAGCGAAGAATTTCTTAAGGAAAATTTTAAAAACTCTAAGAATACATCTACTGAGAAAAAGAAAATCAATGTAAAACTAAAATTTCCATGTGAAAAAAATGACAGTCAACAGAATAACAGCATAAAGTCAGTAAAAACTGAACCATGCATTAGAAGAATTCATTGTTAAGAAATACTAAAAAGCATGAAAACATCACGATAATAAATGTAAATAAAAAATACACAACACATTTTTAGGCTAAATTTGAAAAAGAAAAATGCATATTCAAATGTTTCCTTAAGGGGTTAGGATAAATCGTTCTGGTATAACAAATAGTTACCTGTAAAAACAGTTTAAAGTAAAATGAGCACTCTTGCACACTTCTAACTAGATTCTTAATTTCAATATCCCCCAGACCAGTCCTGAATGGTATTGGTAAACAGAATTTATTTTGGATACAAAGTAAAGCTACCTGTTTTTCACTCATAGAATGAAATATTATGCAACCTTTAAAAGTGATCTATTCACTGAGAAATGTCTAGTTTATGCCATGTTATCAAAAAAAAAGATGGAAATCAGGTATATTTGTATACATTTATCTGAATTCTTTTTGAATCTTGTAATGGATTGAAAAATTTGCATCTTTTCAAAACTAACAAATGCATTTCAGTGAGGATCTCCTATATCATACAGGCTTCTGACTTCAGACAGACTCATGAATCTCATACCTGTTGAATTACACATTTCCTATGTCTATCCTGACACCACCCTACTACCTTTAACTGAAAAAAAATTGATTCAGGACCATTGGTCACAATGAAAACTGTTTTATTACTTAAGGAATGTTCTTGTTTGAAACACCAAGAAGCAAATGATGTTTAATGTTGAGCAATCTAGGCCTACTCACAATCCAAACAACTTACTTCCAATTCCATCTTCCAGTTCAGGATTCAACCAAAGCCTCAGTAAAACTCTAATATCTAAAATCCACAAACCTTGGAAAATATCAATAGCTGATAAATGTATAATTTTAGATTATCATATAGGTGACATCTTCATTTTAAAATATTTTGAAAATAAGCAGCCAAAATAAAATGGACAAATTGCTTTCTTAATGATAAAAGAGTAACAGTATTAGGCAAGCTAAATAGAATATATGGAGCCAATTTCAATGATCACTCATTCATCTATTTTTTTTATGAGCTAACGTATTTAATTATTTTCAAAAGCCTTAAAGAATGCAGTAGAAAATTCATGTGGTGTTCTGTAGAGCAAATGCTGATTAATACCTTTGACTACCTGGCAAAAAATACCTACTTTCTTACATAATATGTAGATAAGAAGAAAGATAAAAGCATTGCAATTACAGAACAAAAATTTTAAAGCTTGAAGTTGGCCATTTTTTTGGTGGAAGTTATCTTTTTAAATATGGGGAAAAATGAGTCAGTGTATTAGCATCATAAGATTGCTGCTCTTATTTAAAACTGTTCATTGTCTTGCCCTACGGTTGTTTATTCTTCCCTTAATTCACTGTGCTCTACTATCCTTCTGCCAAAAACATTTTAAACTAAGCTAAATAGCATGTGCAACAAATTTCCTCTGTTATGTTAAGTTGGCCTTAATAAAAATTATTAAAGACTACAACTGAAGAATTACAGGGCAGGATAGAAGACTTAGGGAAAAAATTTTCATTTTCCCCAATAAAATATCCCTAACATTTTAAACGGCATTTACTTGATCTATATTGGCACATGTGTGGAGAGCAGGGTGTATGTGTCTACACATATATCATGCCTACAAGCTGGCTGGCTAAAATGGCATCATCTATTTATATAAATTTCACATATCTTTCCACCCATGGTCTGACCTAGATAGGAGGTTAGGCAAATATAAGCAAAACTCAAGTAGCATTTTTTTTCATCTTATAAAAATTCATGAACATCATTACCACATGCTTTCATTCATTAAAAAAAAAAAAAAGACTAAATACCATCTGTGCACGATAGTCTAATTAGGGATTAGAATCACAGACGCTTTGCTGGCTCACATGTTCAAGCACATGCCCCCTTGACCATTTCAGAAAAGAAAATAAAAAAGAACAATAAAAACATAGTCAGAGGCATCCCTTTGGATTCAGCTTTGGGTACTACAGTTAACTAACCCCACAGAATTTAGCTGTCTAGCACTCCCTTTGGAAATTGACTCTTTTTTTTTTCCCCTTGATGTGCATGCCTGCCCCAGCACAAGCCTTAGGATAAACTTGGCATCACATGAATCAGGTTTTAATAAGTTCAAACAACATTTTACAGAAGACTGGTATTTACAGTCTGCAACATATAGCAGGGGCAAATTTTTCTAGACTTGGTACCCACAACAGAAAATTCAAGTGATAATACTAAATTGTTCTGAAAGAAAATTAACAAACAGTTATTACTCAGGAGTGATATTATATATATATATATATATATAAAACCCTGTACAATATGAATAATAAAACTTATAATACTTATTAAAACCTCATGATAATTTTAGGGTCCATGTATTATAGAAGCTGAATTGACAAAATGAGTTCATAAAGTCAAGATGTCATATTTATTTTCAGTTAGGACTACACTTCTTCCTTATCCTAACTTCTAGTAAAATGACTGCATTAGAAGCATTTTAAACTATAAAGATCATGCAGTCTAATTTGATGTAAATCCTGCTAGTCCTAACAGCGAGGATCAGAAGACTGAATCCTATATAGCCATTTAAGATGTCAACAATTAAATACCTTCTGCAAAAAAACAAAAAAGAGCAGTGCAATTTTACTGTCTTTCACAACCAGAAGAAAAATGTGTACTTTGTAGATTATGAGTTTTCACTTTAGAAAATGTGGGTGGGGATATCATCACATATAGCAAATGATACCTTGTATCCTCTCCATCTAGCATAAAGTAAAAGAAAATAAACACTGAAAAAACAATAATTGAAAGAAAGGAGTGAATCAGTTAAGCCACCTATATTGCTACAAACATAAATTTTTTAACACAGAAAATAAAGCGCAATATCAACAAAAAGGCAAATTAAATGGCACCATCACAAGGCCGCTACTCTTTCAACCATCACAGTACCTTAAGACTCAAATTTGTATCTATTTTCTATTTCTAGTCCCATCCCAAAGATCCATAACAGGAGTGACCAGTCTGCTAAAGAGTAGCTATTTATGTCTTGGTTTCATAAGGCAGATCCATGTTCAGCTGGGAAAAAAAAAAAAAAAAAGTCCATGCATGTTCAGCCCAAACCAGCTACATAACTAGGTCTCTTCAAGTAAAATTAGGTCTACACAGATTCTTCACATCCAGATCCAAAGAGAAAAAAAAAAAAAAAAGCCCCCATTTAAATACAGCTTATAAAGTCTGGAATTATAAGCTATTCTTTCAGTGGTCAGACTTGGCTGGTTATTGACTAGTGTATTCTCTTTGGATTCTAGAGGCCATTTCTGATGAATATTGGCTGCTGCAACAATTTCATATTGTCAACAGATGCTGGGGTGCTGCTTATTCAGCTATGGAGTGGTTGCCAGAGGAGGCTCATTGCTTTAGGCTGAAGCAAATTAATCCCAGCGGAGATGAGTTTTATTTGTTTCTCTAATAGTGGGAAGAAATATTGATGAGAGAATTCTGAGCTGTGCTAAGGACAAGAGGCTGCTGGAGATTTCACCAATTCATTTCAGCATCTCCAACTTGGAGGGCATGTGTGGTAGGAAGCCCCCTCTCAGGCTGTGTTACCCAGAGGGCATCTAGCTCATAGACCCCTCTTTCCACAACAAACATACAGCTCTTTGTTCTCCCTCTATTTACAGTGGAAAGTATTAGCCTTGTGTATGAATGTATTTATATCTGGCCATAAAATTTTTTGAAGGAATAATTAAAATGCCACTAAAAATTGTAAACAGCAAGAACTAAAAGCATTTTGCTTTCATGGTTGAATTCTGTATATTATTTTCAGACACTCGACATCCTGCATAAGTTCTCTGCTTTCTTGAATTTAACCATGATGAGCTAATTTTCTAACTGAAGACACTGTTTTTCATATTTTTCTCTTACTTCCTGTTGAGAATTCTTCCTCCTCAGGAATAAAAACTGGCAGATTTTACTAACAACTGCATCAGAGTCATGCTCTAAAACAGCAAAAGCTCACAGTAAGGGGACAGGCAAAGATGGAAAGAGAAATACTTTCCAGTCTTTTAAATAGAAATTCCTTTTAAATTAGCTTACTGGGCATCCAATAAGGGTATAGTTATTCAATTTTTTAATAAGAGTTACCAATTTAATATACTTATAATGGGCATGGTATTAATAGATCAAATGGAAATAAGCACACAAACAGAGGTTATGGATTTTAACTATTTAATTATTGTTAGATGAATAGTAAATAAGTAACACATGACAATTCAGGGGTAAATTTAATGGTGTTAGGTTTGATGTTTAAGTGCATTTCAGCCTTGTTTTTCCATCTCTTTAAAAACTAATGGTAAGTGAAGTGAATTTTAGACATTTCTTCTCCTTGATCTTAAGAGTTACTGTCCTCCAAATATTATAGTTTTAATTTAGGGAAAGTTTTTAAATTTAAGTGTTATAGAAATGACTACATTTGGAAAAAGTGTGTGCTATAATAATGGCCAATGGAATCTAGCATGAGCTTTACATTTTACGCTCAATTTCCTGATTTATAAAGGTAAAAAGCGTGCAGAAATTGATATGTGAAAAAGACCCCTGCAGAACTAAAATTGCAAATAACTTTTGACTAAAACAATGAAAGCTGAATCACATATTCCTCTGCTATACAAGCAAAGCCCATGTAAACATCCTACATGTTCAAAACACCCTTGTGTCCCGCCTCTCCTTCTGCTTCTGCTCTCATCTTCAAGAGTTCACCCTTTCTTACTTCAAAATACAAGCTGTTTCGAGTTGACATTTTGAGCATAAGGCCATCATGGTGAAATATCTTCCAAATGTTTCGTCTTCCTTGTATCTTTCTCTCACCTCAGGGAATGTGCATTCTATCTTCTTTCCGTGTTTCCCAGCATCTACTCCTCAACTGTCTATGAATGTCCTCAGGTTATCCCTCCATTTTTTATTCCCCTCCCTCGGTATACCTTATCTATCACTTCACCTTTCCATTTATTCATATATTTTTGTCATAAGCATGATGAAAATATCTCTCAGTCTCTCTCCTCTATGAGGTAACCCCTCTGTTTTCCTCTCTCCTTTTTCTTTTCTCTCTCTTGTTCTTCTCTACACTAAAAACACTGAAATAAGCAATTGTGCTTGGTTCCAATAATTTTTTACTTGGACATCTGTGCTCAAGTTTTAAATGTTTTACTTTCTGTTGCTTAAAAACAAAATACCAAAGTGGCATAAGGGGATTTAGTATATGGAGAAACTTTAATAATATTTTGCCAAGACTTCTAGGCATTCTCTTATAGCAAAAATCACTGACATGAAAACAACTGTTTACCTTCAAGCATAATATATTTTCATGATTATAATTTTCTGTCCCACTGCATTGATTATTCATTACTATACAGTAAATTTAAGGACACTGTATGGGTTCTTGGGTTCATTCAAGAGTCCAGCCACCATTTAAACTTTCTCTTTCTGATCTAATAGCTGAAGTTTCTTAGATGGATAGTTTTTGGATCTGGGAAAGACTTCAGAGTATAACCTTTTTATTTTATGATTGAAGTACTTGAAACCCCAAAAGTAAACTATTTGACCCAACATTTTACAGCAATCCTAGAATGGTAAGATTACCCTACATGTTTAATGTCATAGAACCTAACTACCCTGAGTGGTTGAATACTGCAGGAGGAAGCAGTGAGAAGAACGAAGATAAAAAAGATGAGAGTTAGATTAAAAAACCATCCCTTTATACAACTGGCACATGGTAACTACTCATTACATAACTGATTAACGAATAGTTAGATGCTAAGCAAAGGAACACAAGTTGTATTATACATCTGATGGGGAATCACTGAAGGATTCTGCTATAGGAAATGGTGATAACAGGCCTGTACTTTAGAAATCAGTTATTAAAAGCAAGGTTGTAGAAGATGAATTCCTGTAAGATGGAAGTAAAAGCAAGAAAGCCAGTTGAGAAAATGTAATAATTCAGATAAGAAATTATAAAATCCTGGATTAAAATATTGCCAGGAGGAAAAAATGGAAGATTATATTCATGTGTTTGAATGTGTCTTTCTTCTGTAGGTTTCCCTCATGGAATGAAAACTACTTCTTAGTATGAAGTCTGCATCCACCACTTTCAACACTCTAACTTGATCTATGAGATGTTGTGTGAGTTAATCTTCATAAAAATCAAATAATGTTATGACAATTTACGAGCATTCTCAAAAATGCTTCTCATAAAACAATGTTCTGCAAATCCCATTTGCCAAGGTGAGGATTTTCCATCTATGCAAACCAAAGTAATGAAATAATAATATTGATAAAGTAATAATAATAACAACAATAGCACTGGACACATTAGGAATATACATATGCCAGGCAATATTCTAAGTATTTTACTCACTTGATCCCTGTAGCAATTTTATAATATAGGGATTATGACTACTCCGTGTTATAGATTAATAAACTGAGAAATAGAGGTTTACTCACATGTTCAGTATTAAACATCTACAAAGAGATGGAGACTGAATTTGAAATTTGTCAGTATAAGTATAGGTCCTACACTGACTCTATATTTTTCATAAAATAATGATCATATAACCCTGGCCATTTTGAAGATTAATAAAACAAAGTAAAATGACTTGTTCAAGGCCATACTCCTGACAGCAAAAGTATATATGTGTATATGTGTTTTCACACTTTAAGTAACTCAAAATTCATTTAATGAATACTATTACTAGGATATAAACAACTTCATATATTTGATACACATAATTTTTCTCTCGGTTTTGTTTAAAAAACACCTTCAAATAGTTATGTATGCGTGCATGCTAAGTCGGTTCACTGGCTTCAGATTCTTTTAGACACTACGGACTGTAGCCCACCAGGATCCTATGGCCATGGGATTTTTCAGGCAAGACTACTGGAGTGGATTGCCATGCTCTCCTTCAGGGAACCTTGCTGACCCAGGGATCAAACCCATGTTTCCCATGTCTCCTGCACTGGCAGGCAGGTTCTTTACCACTAGCACCACCTGGGAAGTCCAAATAGTTACATCACATATTTAATCAGTAATGTTTTTCTGGGCTTCTCTTCTGGCTCAGATGGTACAGAATCTTCCTGCAATGCAAGAGACCCAGGATCGATCCCTGAGTCAGGAAGATCCCCTGGAGAAGGAAACGGCTACCCACTCCAGTATTCTTGCCTAGAGTATCCCATGGACAGAGTACCCTGGTGGGCTACAGTCCATAGGATCACAAAGAGTCGGACAAGACAGCGACTAACACTTTCACTTTCGATGTTTTTTCTACATTGAGAAGTTAACCTTGATAATCAGAATGGTAGAAATTTAGAAATATATATCTTTTAGAGGGGAAATAAATAAATAATTAAAAATAAGTTGAAGATAAAAGCAATAGACAATAAGGCTCTTTAACCCATGTTCATATGTTGCTGACAAATCCAATCCATTTCATTCATAAAAATTCTTGCCTTTACACATATAAATCGTGTAACCAGAGTAAAGAAAACCACTGCAGTTCAAAAAAAAGGCATTCATTGAATAAAATTATGATTTCTTTATATACCCCCCATACATATCAATCTCAAAAAGACAATCTGGAATATTAAAAAAAAATACACAAAATAAAACATACTATATGATTCTATTTATGTAAAGGTAAAAACTATTAAAACTGATTTAATATATGATGTTAGGAGTCAAGATAGTAGCACTGTACAGGAGAAAGGCAGGGCAAAGTTTGAGAGGACCTCTAAACAGCTCCTATTTATTGATCTACACAGGGGTTATAGAGATACACTTAATTTTTTGTAATTTATCTAGCTGTATACTAATGATTTATGGAAGCTTCTATATGGAAAATTCAGTTAAAGTTATATTTTATAAAACATTCATTATTAATTAATTAGTAAGCATTTTTATTATTGTAATAGAACAATATGTAATTCCTAGTACTGAAGAAGAAATTACTATGCTACAATAAAATTAATTAAAATCAGAGCTCATGCAGTAGGAGTCAAACAAACCTCAGCTCAAAAATTTGCCCCATCACTTCTTAGTTTGGGACTTATCTGTTAAAATGGGCTTTGGAGAGACTCAATGAATTCCATTACTGGACTTCAATCAACATTGATTCTCTTGTCCTTATACTGTCCTATAAAGTTGTGTGCAAACACATCAAAAAGTAATTAGCTTTAAGGCTAGAAGGCTGGAGAACAGTTGTAAAACTTAATACTTCCCAGAAATGACAACCGAACAAACACTTGAAGCAGGAGCTGAACTTGACCAAGATGATTTCAAGAAAGGCAAAAATCAGAAAAATATAAGTACTCAAAGATATTAAGCTATTCAAGTCCAGTGATACTTAGTAGTTCTTTGTGAGTAAGTGTGGAAGAGAGAACTAGAGAGTGACAGAAGAAGAAGCTTGACAGGTATGTTTAAACCAAGTAGTGATGGGACTTGCATGCTAACACAGGAATGTTCTGCTTGGTTTACGTTTATCCTATAATTACGAGGTAAATATAAATATTAGGCTTACACGGTTCCTTGAGATCTGAATAAGACCAGTACAAACCTCCTTTCCAAATGCTTGGTGGTTCAAATACCTCCTCAAGCTTTATGCGGAATCACTGAAAACTGCTTCTGTAACTGGGATTTCTGTTTCACACTACATTACCAAATGTGAAACCGAAACTCTTCCCAGGTTTGCACATAATCCCACAACCAAAAAATCCTCTCCAGAAAGTATTTGTGACTTTAGTCCTCTTGCCAAAAGTGAGAAGATCATGAGGAGATAGAGTTGCACATATACATACAACTTCAAGTTCAAGGTTAGACACTGTATTTCTTAAAATATTGTCTCACAACAAGGGAACTTGGGGCCAGAGGAATTCTTTCCTATTTATCCTTTTTAGAATGCAGTTTTGATCAGTTAAATGTTTTGTTTTTAAAAAAACAGACTATCAAAAAACTACTTCTCTAGATAATATATATTTGATTAATCACAATGTCCCTTTCTCTGAGATTATTTTTTTTTTTAATTAATGCTAACAATGTATTACCGGTAAGTCACTGATTTACAAAATTGAAATGCTTATAGGTGTGTCGAGTTTTAAAATCTAGTCTGATCACGGCTGAAAAATGTAAACTATTATATGTACTGTAACATAGCAGGAACCGCCAGCCTTTTGTGGTGACAGGTTAGAAGTATCTAATGATAGTATTCATAAAACGAGTCTTATTTCCACTATTCCTTTTCTTGCCCAAAATATCACACCATTTTTAGAATGTAAGTCCAGTTCATTTTAAGTAACCGTGTCGATCCTAAAGTGAGTACTGTCAGCAAACAAACAGGATTATAGAAGTCCTTTCTCCATCTTCAAACAGTAAGTCTTTACATTTCAGAAAGCCCTCTGGGTTGCTTTCTTGTCTTGACTTCAAAGAGCTATATAAACTTAGATCAATTTTGCAGTGGCATAATCTGATGAGAAATGAGCCTGACTCCATTTCAGGTTATAGTAAGCCAACCTCCAAAAAATGCTAAAAAGTGTACAAGTTTTATAAAAATTTCCCTTACCAGTGCCATTAAATAGCTAGCTATTACATTAAGATTGATATAAGACCCATGAATCATTTGGAAAAATAACTGTTCACCCATAGGTTTGATGTTTCGTATGTGTTACACTAGATACATCAGAATGTAAATAATGGGTCCTTAAAAAGTACAATACTACTGCCTCTTTTATGACAAGGTAATGCATTCTGAACAAAGGTAACCCCTCTTAAAGGCAATGTTGGAGCCTGTAGCTTTAGATAACAGAGAGAAGATTTCTAAAACAAACAAAAAAATCTGACTTTGGGTAGATGCTGCAATTTCAAGAGCTAAACTATTAGGAAGCCTTTAGAAGTGATCATAAATGAATTCAATACAAAAATGTATTAATACTGCTTGTACAAAGTAAAACAGTGTTTTTGCTTTCCTTGTTCTATATTTACATTAATCTTTTTTTTTCAAAATATGCCAGTTTATGTTTATTTCCTAAATTTCAAAAAGAATTAAAGATGAGCCAGGATAGCACATTTTTTCACATATGCTGGAGCAGCATGTCAGAGGAATGCTAGAGGTTCTCGCATTCTTTCTTTCCAAATTAAATTACATTTCCAAGTTTACTCTACAGAGGACCCTAAAATTAAATGACATCCACCAACCCGACTTCTTTAGAGAGCCATAACCAGGAAGAAAGTGCACATGTGCGTGAGGGTACATACACGTGAACATGATTCTAATTAGGGTGGACAGTCTTCCAGTGATTGATGAACACATGATGCTTCTTCCTAGTCAGGCAGAAATGCTGGAAGTCAGCAATTTGGCGGGAACAGAGACAACCATGTATATTGCCAGTTGGGCAGCTTGACAATATGGGGTTTTGATTCCTGCTTGGGAACTCTGTGTTCCGAACAGCACACATCTCATTTGGACTGAAGGAACACAGAAAAGAACTCCAAAGAAAAAGAGGAATTGGGGAAAGTCAGTCACTTTTTAAAAAGGGATATATTTAGAATCGCACAAAGTTTAAAGATGAACAATTACAACACAGGTTCTAAAAGAAACTAGATTGGAAGAAATAAGATTTTTAATAAAAATACAACTTTCAAAGCTAGTGAGACTAGAACATTACTCTTGTTCCTGCTCTTCCTTCTTTCTGACTGGCTCCCCCAGGAATGTCAAATTTTACTGTAATGTCACCTTATTAGTGAGCTCTCCCAAAAACATCTAAAACTAAACCTTCCTTATCTCCACTGTGCTCACACCATTTCATTTCTCTACTTTTCTCCATAGCATTATCACCATCTAATATAACTTATTTTACTAAGATAACTAATATTTTACTTATTTTCTTAATGTTCATCTCTTCCACCTAGATTATAAGATCTGGAAGGACAGAAGTGTTTTCTGTTTTATTCATGACAGTATCTCCAGGACTCAGAAAAATTTCTGAACAGACTAGGTGTTTCATAACCATTTGTAAATAAACAAGGAATTCCCAATAGTGAAATCAGTACACTGAAGAACAGCGGCTGAATGTCTTGTTGTCTATTAAGACATATTCTGAACTTATTTTTTCAGTCTTATTTTTAATTATCAGGATATTTTACATGCTGATTACATTTATATTAAACTTTTTTTTTTCTGTGCAATCTAAATAATTTGTTCAATTTACTAGGTTTTGTCCATTCTTTTTCCTATGTTCCACCCTGAGAAATAAAATGTTATAACATGAATATTAGAAGAAATAAAGGTGGGAACAGATGAGATAATTAAAAAGACTGAGTCAAAAATATGTGATTACAGTTGCAGTTTCAGTAATGGAGAGTAGCTCAAATTAAACTAAACCACCCACTGATAACTATAATACACTCTGGACAAAATGTAAGGAACACTTCTTTGGAAGCACTGGAGAATGACTAAAAACAGGCATAAAATGGAAAGGATTAAACCTTGAGAGAAGGAAACTGCACTGGGAATTAATGTGGGGAAATACACATTAATACAGCTTTTCCACTGAAGGTAATCCCCAGGCCATGGAGACACAATGAGTTAGAATTCAATTATAGAACTCAAGCATAAAGCCACAGTTTACTGGACTGAGATGCAAGAGAATAGAGCTCAGAACTGCCAGAGTGGCTAGAAATTGAAGGAGAAAAAAAAAAAAAAATCCAGAAATGAGAGAGTTCCATATGAAGGAGCTACAAAACTACCTATAACTTCCCCTCAAATCCTTGAATGACCCATGAATTGTAGACATACAGTAAAGATGCCAAAGATCCCAATGGGAAGCATTGGCTAGAAGACCAAAGAAGCTAAGGCTAACATGGGGAAGATGAAGTTGAAGTCAAACCAAGTGACAAGGGCCTTATCTTATGAATTGGAGAAGGAACTGGTAACCCAATCCAGTATTCTTGCCTGGAGAATCCCAGGGACAGAGGAGCCTGGTGGGCTGCCGTCTATGGGACTGCACAGAGTTGGACATGACTAACGCAATTTAGCAGCAGCAGCATCTTATAAATAAAGCCCATATCTTAGGCATAAAAGAGTCATCCTGGACTAAAGACAAAACCTGTAAAACAAAAACAAAAAAGCATTACTAAAAAAAGTAAAACCAGGCCATCATAAAGTTTATGGTGTCAGAGTATAATTTAACTGCCTGCTGTAAGAAAAATTAACATACTTCAGGAAAAGATAACAGAATGCAGACTCACTCCAATGCCTAATTTGAAGTGACAGATTTCTAGACATATAACTAATATACAGAAATATGCTAAAGAAATAAAAAGAAGTCTAGTCCATTCTGAAGGAGATCAACCTTGGGATTTCTTTGGAAGGAATGATGCTAAAGCTGAAACTCCAGTACTTTGGCCACCTTATGCGAAGAGTTGACTCATTGGAAAAGACTCTGATGCTGGGAGGGATTGGGGGCAGGAGGAGAAGGGGACAACAGAGGATGAGATGGCTGGATGGCATCACTGACTCGATGGACGTGAGTCTCAGTGAACTCCGAGAGTTGGTGATGGACAGGGAGGCCTGGTGTGCTGCGATTCATGGGGTCGCAAAGAGTCGGACACGACTGAGCAACTGAGCTGATCTGATCTGATCTGATAGAAACAGACCTCAGTGTATCGCCAGCACTTCATTTAGCTGGCAAGGGCTTTAAAGCGTCTAATGAAAATAAGTACGGTGACTGAATGGAAAACACAGTCATAATAATCAAACAGATAGAAATATTTAGCAGGCAAGTAGAAAGTATAAAAAAGAATCAAAATAAAATTCTACAACTGAAAAGAAATAAAAATCTGTAAAGAAAGTCACCACATGAGCTTAACAGAAGATTGGAAATGGCAGAAGGCAGAACTAGGATGAACTCAAAAACTGTTCCCTAGAAATTACCCAACTGAAGATAAATGATTGAAGTCAAATGAGTAGAAACTTATAGGCAGAAGGATTAATAAAGAATGACCTGATGTATTCATGAAAATAAAAAAGGCAAAAAGAGAAGAGAGTGAAAAGGACTGGAAAAGCATTCCATGAAATAATGGCAAAATTTTCCTGAAGTAGAAAAAAAAAAAAAAAAGCATAAAGCTCCAGGAAACTTTATGAATATCAGCATAATAAATAAATTAAAACACCTAAACATATCATACTCATAGTCAAACTTCCGAAAAGCTAAAAAAATTAAAGAGAAAGCCTTGAAAGAAACCAAAGGAAAATATGGACCTAAATTATATCTACTTTCTCCTCAGGATTAGTAAAAACAAGGAGACAATGAAATAATTAAACTCCTGAAAGGTAAAGGCAAAAACAACAACTTGAAAAAAAAATCCACAGATTTCTCTATCTGGTGAATATATCCTTCAAAATTGAAGGTGAAATAAGGCTGTATTCAGATAAAGGCAGAGAGCATTTATTGCCAAAAAAAAAAAAAAAAAAAAAAAACTGCACCACAAAAATGTTAAATGAACTTCTTTGGGCCAAAGAGAAATAATACCAGATGGAAACGTTAAACTACAAAGAAAAAGGATGAATTAAAGGCAATTTTTTCTCTCTTAACTTCTTATAAAAACTATTTTAAAGCAAAAATTTGTAATATATTATGTGCTTTATAACATATCAATATCAATTATGAGACAACATTACAAAAAAGGAAGTGGAGGTAAACCGAATGATGCTGGTGCAAAGTTTTTACAATCGACTTAAAAAAATACAGTAGCAACACCAAATAGACTATAATCATTTAAGTATGCATATTAAGATATGGCAACCTGCTCCAATATTCTTGCCTGGAAAATTTCCACCATCAGAGCAGTCTAGTGGGCTACAGTCCATGGCTTACGGAATTGGATACGACTGAGTGACTGAGCATTCACACATGCATATATTTATACCTAGCATAGTAATTAAAAAATTAATATTAACAGTATAGCTTACACGTGCAGTTAAAGATCTAAAAGAGGAATGAAAATGGAATACTAATATATATTTGTTATGCATGTTTGAATATATACATATGATGATAAAATAACAGACCCAAAGCCAACTATACAAATGATTACCTTAAAATTAAGCTTCCCTGGTGGCTCAGATGGTAAAGAATCTGCCTGCAATGCAATCCAGGTTTGAACTGGGTCAGGAAGATCTCCCGGAGAAGGGAATGGTTACCCACTCCAGTAATCATGTATGGTTTTTCCAGTAGTCATGTATGGATATGAGAGTTGGACTATAAAGAAGGCTGAGCACCGAAGAATTGATGCTTTTGAACTGTGGTGTTGGAGAAGACTCTTGAGAGTCCCTTGGACTGCAAGGAGACCTAACCCATCCACCCTAAAGGAAATCAGTCCTGAATATTCATTGGAAGGACTGATGTTGAAGCTGAAACTCCAATACTTTGGCCACCTGATGCAGAGAACGGACTCATTTGAAAAGACCCTGATGCTGGGAAAAATTGAAGGCAGGAGGCGAAGGGGAAGACTGAGGACAAGATGATTGGACGGCATCACTGACTCCAGGAGTTAGTGATGGACAGGGAAGCATGGTGTGCTGCAGTCCACAGGGTAGCAAAGAGTCAGACAGGACTAAGTGACTGAACTGAACTGAACTCACTCCAGTATTCTTGCCTGGAGAATTACATGGACAGAGAAGCCTGGCAGGCTACAGTCCACATGATCGCAAAGAATAGGACATGACTGAGCAACTAACACTTTCACTTTTCATCCTATTTTATAGGCATAGACAATATTATTAGATGATTATATTGATAATATTAAACTAAAATTTAAAAAATCAAGACTACCCAGCTTTGAGAGATACACCACAAATATGAATTTACACATAAGTTAAAAGTACGTGGATGGAAAAAAGTATAACATTCAAACATTAAGTATAATAAAGCTATATCATTACATTAATACCAAACACTGTAAAAGTCAAGACCAAAAAATTAAAGGATAGAGAGATATTTCACAATGATACAAATGTTAATAACAATCTTAATTAGTAGCCTAATAAGACATTATAGTTGAAAATTTTATCATCCTCTTTTACTGAGAAAAACTTCATATTATTTAGATGTCCATTCTGCATAAAATGGTCTATAGATTCAGTACAACCCTAATACAAATTTAAGCAGGTTTTTTCTTTTGTAGGTATTAACAAAGTTATTCTACAATTTTTGAAACTTTAAAGAATGTAAAATAGCTATAATAAATTTTTTTTAAATGGAGGAATAAATCATAATTTTAAGATGTTAATTATATAATAATCGAGAAAGTTTGTATATTTGTTATTTGGCATAACAAAGATAAACAGGTCAACAGAACAGAAGAGAAAGTCTAGAAACAGGCCCAAACATATAATACAAATTGATTTCAACAAAAATGCCAAGGCAATTAAATTGAGTAAGGAAGGTCTCCTGAATAAATCATGCTGGAATGACTGGATAAACATATGCAAAAAAAACCTTTTTCCCCTTCCTCACACTACACACAAAAATCAATGTGATATATATCATTGACTTAAATGTAAAAGTTAAAATGATAAACTATCTGGAAGACAACACAGCCATAGATTCATGCCATTGGAGTAGGCAGATTTTTTTAAGAATAAAATGGCTGTGAACATTTTTAATGGATAAATTGAACTTCAGTAAAATTAAAACCTTCTATTCACCAGAAGATACCATTAATGAAATGCAAAGGCAAGTCACAGACTGAGAGAAAACATTATATATATATATATATATATTTATATACACACATATTAAATACATGAGAAAGGATTTACATCTAGAATATATTTTAAAATATTCTATGAATCAATAACAGAAACATAAACAGGCTCCCTAAATGGGCAGAAGACTTAGACAACACAAAAGAAGATAAATGTATGGCTGATAAGCCTATGAAGGAAAGTTCAACATCATAAGGCATTAGAGAAAGACAAACCACAGAAAGAGGTCTTGTATCCTCCAGAATAAATCCTTCACTAAAGATCATGAAGATGTACAGCAGTTAGACCAGTTACGCCACTGAAGAGAGTATAAAGTGGCAAAATTGTGTTGGTAAACTGATTATCTTTTATAAACTTAAACATACACTTAACATGAAGTGAAGTGCAGTTGCTCAGTCGTGTCCGACTCTTTGTGACCCCATGGATGGTAGCCTACCAGGCTCCACAACCCATGGGATTTTCCAGGTAAGAATACTGGAGTGGGCTCCCAGAAATTCCACTTCAAACTACTTATCCTACCCACCCACAGAAAGAAAACATGTCCGTAAAAGTACTTCTACAATAACATTTCTAGCAGTGCATTCATAATAGCCCCAAACTGCAAATAATCTAAATGTCCACTAATAGGAGAATGAATGGACACATTGCGATATATTCATACAATATAATTCGACAGAGGATGAGATGGTTGGATGGCATCACTGACTCAATGGACATGGACATGAGTTTGAGCAAGCTCCAGGAGTTGCTGATGGACAGGGAAGCCTGGCATGCAGCAGTTCTTGGGGTCGCAAAGAGTTAGACATGACTGAGCAACTGAATTGAACTGATAATTCCACTCAGTAATTTTATACAAAGAATATTGATTTCTGTTAACTAGTGGATGGAGTTCACAAACATGTCAAGTGAAAAAAGCCATATCAAAAGAGCACATGCTGAATCATTCCATTTACATGAAGTTAAAACATAGGCAAAACTAATCTAGTGGGATAAATATCTAAACAGCTACTGACTATGGTAATAGAGATAGCCTGGAAAAGAGAATGAGGAAACTCTTACAATGACAGACACTTTTTATATCTTGATTAGACTTGTTGTCATGTGGGCATATACATTCATCAATACTCAGACTGGACACTTAGATATATGCAATTCACTGCATGTAAAATTTCCTTCAATAAAAAGATGTGACTACCTACTCCCTAGTTTGATATTTATTTTAAAATTAACTTTTAACATAAAAGATTTACTAAATGCTATCACACAACTAATACAAAATACCAGCTAATATAAAATATCAAGCAAATATACTGAGACCTACAATTCCAAAATTAGAAAAGACATTATAATCAGCATTGGAAGTATTCCTATACTATTTGGAGCTTCTCTGATGACTCAGCAGTAAAGAATCTGCCTGCAACGCAGGAGACCCAGTTTCGATCCCTGGGTCAGGAAGATACCCTGGAGTAGGCAATGGCAACTCTCTCCAGTTGCCTGGAAAATTCCATGGACAGAGAAACCTAGCAGGCTACAGTCCATCGGGTGGCAAAGAGTTGGACATGACAGAGCACACATTTCAGTTGTATGACTCATTAGGAAAAATAATCCCATGACAAAAGCTACTATCATTGTTTTTTTTTCTTGAAATATAAAAAGTTGTATTTAATGCATACAAATTGATAGCTCGGGAGAGAAGTATACAGCCATGAAACCAACACCACAATCTATGCCATAACAATATCCATCACCTCTCAACTACCACCACTTTTTAAATTGGTACAAGTATATTTAACTATCAGAGTGCTTCTTCTTCAATTGTCTTACAATGATATTTATATGAAGCTGTAATAAAGACTCAAGAACTTTTTACAATTCTTTCTAGAGTCATTTCTAATGATAAGCTTTTTAATTAGGATATTTGGGAATGTCATGATACTTAAATTTAGGTTTAAAAAACAAAAATTAGAGAAAAGAAAACTCTTAACAATTACCCGTAACTATAGTTTTTAGCTTTATATATAATAGCAAATTTTAAACCTAGTAAAATTTCTAATTTTCCCTGACTTAAAATATTAATAATGTTGAATTACTCAGAGGTAGCAGAAGATCCTTACTCTAGAAATTTCATTGTGAAAGTACAGGTTAGATTCACTTTAGATTTAATACAGATCCCTGTACTGTGAAGCTAACAATATTTCTGAGACACAAACATGATGAGAAGAAAGGCTTACTTTCCTTTAAAATAAATAAGCACTATAGTTGCACCAAAGCTCACAGTACACCATTAGGGTCACCTGTATGCTTAAAGGATGGTGTCCTCTGTGGAGACAGGGAGGGTACTAAGAATAAAAGTAGTAACATACCAGAAAATATACTGGGGACGTCACAACAACAGAAGGCAACTATGGAAAGAGCTATTAATATTACCTTAAAGATAAAGAGTATACAAATAAGATCAAACTGAAAGAATATAATACTTTGCATCAAAGTATTGTTATTTGAAATAACTTTATTTTGGGTTTTTTTTTGGTTATTTAGATGTGGTTGAGATAGATAATGGTGACAGGCCATAACTTAAGGTCTATGTAAAGGGAAATCTCTGGAGAAGGCAATGGCACCCCACTCCAGCACTCTTGCCTGGAAAATCCCATGGACAGAGGAGCCTGGTAGGCTGCAGTCCATGGGGTCGTTAAGAGTTGGACACGACTGAGCGAGTTCTCTTTCACTTTTCACTTTCATGCATTGGAGAAGGAAATGGCAACCCACTCCAGTGTTCTTGCCTGGAGAATCTCAGGGACGGGGGAGCCTGGTGGGCTGCCGTCTATGGGGTCACACAGAGTCGGTCACGACTGAAGCGACTTAGCGGCAGCAACAGCAAAGGGAAATCTGAGAATACAAAGCTGTAAAATATCAGCTAGTCTGATGGATAGTCAAATAAAGGAAAAGGGATGAGGTGCTTCACTGAAATTAAGTGCTTTGTTGCACTGAAAGCAAACTCAAAGATTTGGTCATCTTAGGATAGATCTCTCGTGGGGAAAAAAAATGGTCAGAGCTCCTCATTAAAAATCAATATGGTTGAATCCTTCAAACAACCTGAAAACACATAAACAGAATCTGAGAGCATGCATGTTACATTTTTATCATAGTATGCATCTGACAAGCTGTAAAATGCCTGGTGCAATAAACACTGGGGAATAATAAGAATGAATGAAATGAATAAAAAAAATTGTTTTCATTTGAGACAGGCTAAAAACTCAGTTCACTTCTGACTCTTATGGAGGTTGACACCTCTAAATAGGTGTGACAGAAATCATGCCTTGACGGAAAAAAATTGTAAGTTTGGTTATTTAGATAGGTAATGAGACACTGGTTGAGATAAGTGAGAGTGTGGACTCTGGGAGATAGATCTGATTTGAAAAGACACTGGCCACATAACCAACTTGGGCAAGCTGAATAATCTCTCTAAAGCCTCCAACTATGATGGGGATCATAATAAAGTCTGCATAGTATTACATGGAACAATTGGAAAAATTATATAAAATGTTTAACACAGTGAGTGGTAACAGTAATTGCTCAAGAAATGTTTATCACCAATACTATTAATAGTTATTACTATTACTGTAATTATTATTATTAGCAGCAGCATTTCTATTATTTTGAGTGCCAAAATAAAAGACTAAAAAGTCTCACTTTAAGTCAATCAAATTAAATGACTAATATTCTCAGTGTATAGACAGATCACTGGAGAAAGCACTCAGTTAATATTTTGGAAGAGCTTGGTTCTTGATTTTCACGAGTAACTGGACCATTTAGCTGAAACCATTCCTAATTTATATATCTCTGAGTTTCCTCATATCTTTTATATGGTATCATTATCTAGTCCTAGGAATTCTTCTTCCCACTTACTTCACTTTCAGGGGTAGAGTTTCCCACAGTCCTCTACTGCATCAGGTCAACTGCTATTACCCTAAGTTTTTCCTCCCAACATTAATCTTCTAGACATCATGAAAAGAAAATCTCACTCCAGCACCAGTAAAGAATCCCTGAAACATCTAGCCCCTCCCTATCCCATTCTTACCCATTACCACTAGGGCAAGCACAGCTCCTTAGGAGACAGGTTCCTGATGTTTCAAGTTAAAATTCTGAATACATTGGTCAGAGAATCACTGCCAGGTCCCACGTATAGGCTGTTTATTAATATTAATTTCATGCCTCAAGTATATATGGTTGGTTGATTGGTTTAGTCACTAAGTTGTATCTGATTCTTGCGACCCCATGGACTGTAGCCTGCCAGGCTCCTCTGCACATGGAATTCTCCAGGCAAGAATACTGCAGTGGGTTGCCATTTCCTTCTCCTCAAGTATATATATTATTCATAAACTATAAATAATAATTCTTGGACAAATTTAAGAATTAAGTATCATAAATTTTAATTTGAATAATAATCATTTCAAAGTTAAAACAACAGATTACACTTCAGGGGGAAAAAAAATCTCTCCTATATAAGTGAAAAAGTACCTAATTTTTCCCTCTTTCACGGAAGTAATTTCTTTTCGACGTTGCAAAAACTGACTTCTCTAAAACATTTTATGACAGATTTTTCTCTAGGATCTTGTATGACAAACTTCTCTCTTTTGAAAAAGAGAAGCTTACAGATCATGAATTAATGTGTGAAAGACCAAAAAAGGGCTTCAGCTCTTTTCCTCACTGCTCACTAATTCTAAACTGACATAACTGGTTTTCTTTAGCTCTCTTGTTCATAAAAGGAGAGAAGAGATCTTCTATAAAACTTCCAGTCATATTTCCAGAACACCAAGAAATAAGATTTTACCAGAAATTTTTCAGCACTTAGCTGAATCTAGTCTTTTGCCTTAAAAAACAGTTTGTTTACCTATAAATCTAAAGGTCAAAGTAAAATAATATATAATTCTAGCTATTAAAAAAAACAAGTAAAATAAGAACCTACATTAACATTTCCCTCAGCCAACACAATGCCCCTCCAGTGCAGGAGACACAGGAGGTGCAGGTTGAATCCCTGGGTCAGGAAGATCCCCTGGAACAGGAAATGGCAAACCGTTCCAGTATTCTTACCTGGAAAATTCCATGGACAGAGGACTCTGGAGGGCTACAGTCCATGGGGTCCCAAAAAGTCAGACAAGACTGAGCAACTAAGCACACACACATACACACACTTACTTAACACGTCATTCAATCTCAAGGATATCTGATAACCAGAAAAGAGCAAAGCTATGAAAAATAAGTAAAAATGGCAATTAACCTACCATTATTATTACCATTATAGGGCTTCCATGGTGGCTCAGATAAAAGAATCTGCCTGCAATGCAGGAGACCTGGATTCGATCCCTGGGTTGGGAAGATACCCTGGAGAAAGGAATGGGCTACCCACTCCAGTATTCTGGACTGGAGAATCCATGGACAGAGGAGCCTGGAGGGCTATAGTCCATGGGGTCACAAAGAGTCAGACATGACTGAGCGATTAAGCACAATTACTGTTCCATGTATACTTTGACTTATTTTTTAAAATTTAAAGAAATGAAAAAAAGAAATTTACATTTCAAAAATAAATAATACTGAAGAAATACCGAATACTTTTCAAAGCTTACTTAATATTTCTCACTCTCTTGATAAAATACAAGCTATTTAGATATTAAAGGATAAACAGAGTTGTATTTGTGACCAAAATTTTGTGATTATATTTTCAACTGCCCTTTGATAGTCAATATTTAGGAACAACTGTTAAAACTGAATATGGGTTTCCTAACACATTAATAAAAAGAAGGACAATAACATAGGCAATAAAGAAAAAAAGAAGAATCTAATATGATTTTTTTGTCCAAAAATAACTGTCAACTACAAAAAGACAACCAATTGGGTTAAAGAAAAAGAATAATACAACAGAAGCAAAATATCATTGAAATTCACCAAAATTTCCCCAAATATGAAGACTTGCTGTTCTGCCTATTGTGGCGGCCATATGTGTCTTTCGGCCATAATCCCCAAAGACAAGAATGGAGTCTTTCAAAGACTCTGATTACATCCCAGTTTTAGGACCACCTCAGGCAGCCTAAAGTTTCTGTTAATCAATTAGCTGAGGTCCATGCTAAGCCCAGAAAGAGAACACTGTGAGGAGAGAGGCTGGAGCACATGGAACAAAGCTATCTATAGCCATGGACAAGCTTTTCTTGTGCATATGCACACAAGCCATTGTTCCATTCCTGAAGAATTACATTAATCAATGCTCACAGGCTGCACCTCTGAAACAGAGAGTTGGCTGTTCATCAGTGATTTATTACAGAGCCAAGCATGCATTTGACATGAAACAAGTAGGTAGTTTGGGAGCTGCCATTGGAGGGGGGAAGGAAGGAATGGTTTAGAGTGTTGAGGGGTGCTAATGCCCACACAAATCAGTTCCTTTCAGTAAGTAAGAAAAATATGGCTGCTGACGATTATGGTTACAAACATCCATGCTTTCCTTGAAGGCTAAGGACATTATTTTGATCAGCACAATGAGGGAAATGCTGAGATTTTAAATTTAAAAAAGAAAGGGAAGGGAAAAGAGGAGAGAGAAAGAAAGAAAGGAAGAGAAAAAGGAAGAAAGAAAGAAAAAGGAAATCAATCCAAATGGGCATGGGTTGCAACCAGTGACAAGGGGTGTCCTTCTTTTTTGGAATGGTTTAAACTTTTAAAATGAATCTGTACTTATGGGATGTATTTTTAAGTGCTTTCATTGGAAAGCACACCATACTTATCCGTTGTCCTATAGTGTGAGAAAAACTATTTAGAAGGTGCAGTATAAAATAAAGTAGAAGATTAAAAGTGTGTCACGTTGCATAATTGAAAAGTCTCTTGTTTAACTGACCAGAAACGAGTGTATCTGTTAAAAAAAAAAAAAACATTTTCCTTGGGGGAAAAGGCACTTGTGCTTTGGCAGCGTTTAGCATTATTATCATAGAAGTTGATAAAGTAAAATTCATTTGAGCAGGAAACAGTGGTTGTATTGTGGTACTTGCCTTAATTCTCAACATAATTTCTTTTGAACCCAAAGACATTTTTCGAAATAACAATCACATATTTTAAAACAAAAATCTGGATACAACATTTGATGTGCTTCAGATGACCTATTTGGCAATGGAAAATAACTTTCCTGCACTGGGACTCTTCTAGAAAATAAGGACCATACTTTTGTCATACACTTAGAAGTGATTCTCAGAATTTCAAAACTGGGGAAAATGAATGTTTAATTAATCCTGTTAGATAAAATTAATTATTCATCACCATTCACATATCTTCTGCTGCTCAAGACATCAAAACCTTCAGAGACTTAAGACTGTAAGAAATAGCTGCTTTTGGCCAATTACATTCTGGGCTGTCAAGATTCATAATACTCAAACACCACCTTCACCCTATTAAAACTAGGAAAATGTTCAAATAGGTATGTTGATTTGTAGCAAGAATTTTAACTTGATTCAAAATAAAGAAATGTACCCAAAGAGGATTATATTCTCCTTTCTTTGCTTTCGTTTCCTCAGCTGTAAAATGGAATAATAGTACTAAATGACAGGATTGTTTGGGTAAGTGTTCAATGAATATTTCCACTTGTTTAAATTATAAAGTGTAATAATTTTATCAGGGCTTTAAAAATGCTCTTCTTATTTTTATTCATCTTATATTCACAAAGGATAAAAAAGGTGGGGAACAAAGAAGAGGAATTCCTAGGTCTTAAATTAATACTGTCTAGTCAAGGCTATGGTTTTTCCAGTGGTCATGTATGGATGCAAGAGTTGGACTGTGAAGAAAGCTTAGCACCGAAGAATTGATGCTTTTGAACTGTGGTGTTGGAGAAGACTCTTGAGAGTCCCTTGGACTGCAAGGAGGTCCAACCAGTCCATTCTAAAGGAAATCAGTCCTGGGTGTTCATTGGAAGGACTGATGCTAAAGCTGAAACTCCAATACTTTGGCCACCTCATGCGAAGAGTTGACTCATTGGAAAAGACCCTGATGCTGGGGGGGATTCGGGGCAGGAGAAGAAGGGGACAACAGAGGATGAGATGGCTGGATGGCATCACCGACCCGATGGACATGAGTTTGAGTGAACTCCAGGAGTTGGTGATGGACAGGGAGGCCTGGCATGCTGCGATTCATGGAGTCGCAAAGAGTCAGACACGACTGAGCGACTGAACTGAACTGAAATTATTACCACCACTAATACCAACAATGAACACATCTGCCTACATAAAAATCATTCTTAGTTGGTACTGGATAGAGTCAGAAAAGCAAAGGTAAGAAAAGGCAACAATGTTGTATGACTTGCTCCTATTACTTAAGCATGGGAATAAGCATGGGTGTGCATATATTCTCACACACACACACACACACACACACACACACACTAGGTTCTGCTATCTATCTACAGATACGTCTCTGTAAGGAAACAAGCTAGTCAAGTTGTGAATGTGACCCTTCTCATTCAAACCTCAAAGATCTAGACTAGGGATTCCAAAGCTTGGCTGGACAACAGAATCACCTGGATTTTTTAAAAAATTCCAAAGTCAGGCCATACTTTAGCTCAACTAATTCACAGTCTTGGGTGAGGAGAGTGAAATGGGGTGGGGAACACAAATAACAGTTTATGGAAGCCCTCCAAGTGATTCCATTGTGCAGATAAATGTGAGAGCCATTTATGTTTCAGAAGTAATTTCCAGGCAGGTAACATATTTAGGGGACTTCCCAGGTGGCTCATAAAGACTCCACCTGCCAATGCAGGAGATGCAGGGGACAAGTGTTTAATCCTAGGCTTGGGAAGATCCCCTGGAGGCAGAAATGGCAATGCACTCCAGTACTGTTGCCTGGAAAATCCCATGGATAGAGGAGACTGGCAGGATGCAGTCCATAGGGTCTTAAAGAGTTGGACATGTCTGAGAATGCGCATACACAGCACCCCTAGATTGATCAAGACAGCAAATTAGGAGGAATTACTTCAGTGGAACTGACCTCCTCCGATGAACATACTAAAAATACGTCTACATGTGAAACAATTCTCACCGATAACTAACTGGAAACTGGGTGAAAGACTCCTCCTGTACAATCAAGATTTTAAGAAAGATCCACATGCAATTGGGTAGAAAGGGAAGAAAAGTGATCAGGTCAGGACCTGTGACTCTGGGAGAAGACGGAAAGGAAAAGGGAGCATACACAGTTGGAGATCCACCCTGGTGAGTGAGCGGTGAGAGCCACAGACTAGACGCTCCAGTCCTAGGGTCCTACACAGGAGGAACAAGTTCTCTTGGCTGCTTGGAGGGCCACTGGGACTAACAAAAGGCCAGTGGGAAGCCTCAAGTCTACTCATGAGGAGCACACAAGTGCTGCTTTGCCCACAGGATAGGCATAGAGGTTTCCTGTGACCCCCTTGGTATGTAGCCCAGACCAAGCCAAACAAACACTCCAGGCCAACATACTCCGTGTCACACGGCTGGCAGCACTGGATCTTGAGCTGCCACAACTCAGGAGAAAACCTGAGCACAGGACACAGAAGTGACTCAGTCCTGGGGCAAAGCCTGGATGAGGCGGCAATGGCCATCACTGGTACTTCCTCAAGCATCAAAAGCAGCCCAAAACTCTGATGATGGTAGCCAAAACTCTGATGATGGTAGCTCCATCCCAGTTCATGCCCTGATACATGCTGAGAGTTCATGAGGGCCCAAAGTGCCCTCCATCCAGGACTGGGTCAGTGGAAGATGGGTGGACTAGTCAGCTGTGGGGGACAAAAAAAGACTTGGATCCAAGGCTGCATCTGAGCAGAGGAAGTGAAAACAATGGCATCTATACAGGTAGCATGTTAGAGATAGCTCAGACCTCTGTCTGTAGCCAACACAATCTACGTGCCAGCATGGGTTCCCTCTGCCCCTTCCTTCAGCCCCACCCAGCTCTGGGGCAACAGTCCAATGCAGGGACAGAGGAAACAAACATTTAAAAGGAACAGAGCCAACTCAGGCCTGACTCTCAGGGTTTCAGCTGCAGCTAACTTGGGATCAGACTCTGCCCCAACAGACTGTGACCGCCACTGAGTAGAGCAGAAGTCTTGTCTAACACTTGGCTCAAGTTTTGGGCCCTCTTATTCAGCCCCATCACTTACCAAGGTGATACTTGACAGCACATCCTGAGGAAAGATGTGAACTGTGTCCCACCAAAGGCAATGCGAGCATGCAGTCTGTATAGGGATAGTCCTGTATAAGAATGCTCCTTCAAGATTGCAATAGGTAACTATTTCACCTAAATTCACAGAGGCAGAGAAAGTTAAGCAAAATCAAAATGCAGAGCAACTGGTCTCAAATGAGAGCATAAGAAAAAACGTCGGAAAAAAAAAAGAAACCAATTAAACAGGAATAAACAATTTAATAGACAAAGAATTCAAAATATGGATAATGAGAATGTTAACTGAATTAGGGGAAATAATAGCTGAACACTGAGAATTTTAACAAGGAACTAGAAAATATTTTTAGAAATCAGAAATAAAGAATAACTGAAATAAAAAACAAACTAGAAGAAATGAACATACGTGATAAGGAAGATAGAAAAATAAAAATCACCCAATCAGGAAACCAAAAGAGAAACAAACTTTAAAAAATAAGACAATTTAAGAGATTTTTAAAGGAACCAGAGATCAAATTGCCAAAATCCACTGAATCATAGAAAAAACAAGAGAATTCCAGAAAAACATCTACTTCTCCTCTATTAACTACACCAAAGCCTTTGGCTGTATGGATCACAACAAACTGTGGGAAATTCTTAAGAGATAGAAATACCAAACCACCTTACCTACCTCGGGAGAAATCTGTGCAGGTCAAGAAGCAACAGTTAGAACTGGACATGGAACAAAAGACTCATTCCAAATTGGGAAAGGAATATGACAAGGCTGTATATTGTCATCCGACTTGTTTAACTTATATGCAGAGTACATCATGCAATATATCGTCACCCGACTTGTTTAACTTATGTGCAGAGTACATCATGCAATATACCAGGCTGGATGTACCACAAGCTAGAATCAAAACTTCTGGGAGAAATATCAATATCCTCAGGTAGTCAGATGATACCACTTAAGCAGAAAGAGAAGAGGAATTGAAGAGCCTCTTGATGAAAGTGAAAGAGGAGAGTGAAAAAGCTGGCTTAAAACTCAACATCCAAAAAACGAAGACTATAGCATCCAGTCCCATCACTACATGCTAAATAGATGGGGAAACAATGGAAACAGTGACATATTTTATTTTCTTAGGCTCCAAAATCACTGAAGATGGTGTCTGCAGCCATGAAATTAAAAGACACTTGCGCCTTGGAAGCAAAACTATGACCAACCTAGATAGCATATTAAAAAGCAGAAACACTACTTTGCCAACAAAGGTCCATCTAGACAAAGCTATGGTTTTTCCAATAGTCATGTATGGATATGAGAGTTGTACCAAAAGAAAGCTGAACACTGAAGAACGGATGCTTTTGAACTGTGGTGTTTGAGAAGACTCTTGAGAGTCCCTTGGACTGCAAGGAGATCAAACCAGTCAATCCTAAAGGAAATCAATCCTGAATATTCATTGAAAGGACTGAGGCAGAAGCTGAAGCTCCAATACTTTGGCCACCTGATGCAAAGAACTGACTCCTTAGAAAAAACCCTGATACTTGGGGGAGACTGAAGGCAGGAGGAGAAGCGTACAACAGAGGATGAGATGGTTGGATGGCATCACCAACTCAATGGGCATGAGTTTGAGCAAGCTCTGGGAGTTGGTGAAGAACAGGGAAGCCAGGCATTCTGCAGCCCATGGGGTCGCAGAGTCGGACAAGACTGAGAGACTGAATTGAACTGAACTGAAGCAGTCCAAAATTCTCTAGAAGGAGAAGAAAATGAGAAGGGAGTTGAAAATGCATTAACCAAAAATTCCCAGAATCTGAAGAAGAAAAGAGATATCCTGGTACAAGAAGCACTGAGGGTCACAACCAAGATGAACCCAGACTCACACCAGAAAATATCATAATGAATATGACAAAAGTGAAAGAGAGAATTCTAAAAGGAGCAAGAGAAAAGCATAGAGTTGTATACAAGGGAATCCTCAAAAGTTTATCAGTTGATTTTTCTGCAAAAACTTTGCAGGATTGTAGAGTGTAGCATGATATATATAAAGTGCTGAAATAGAACACATGCAACCTAGTATATTCTTCTCAGCAAGATTATCATTTATTATCAAAGGAGAGATAACATTCAGACAAACAAAAATTGCAAGGGTTTGTCAACACTAATCCTACCATAAATGTTAAAGGGTCTTCATCTTCTCTGAGTGTAAAGAAGTAAGAATCTATAGGAGAGAATTTGCTGGTAGTCCAGTGTTTTAAGTATTGGCACTTTCACCACTGTGAACACAAGTTCAATTTCTGGTCAATTAACTAAGATTCCACAAGCCATACAGTGTGGTCAAGAAAGAAAAAAAAAAAATCTATGGGAAAGAGTTAATCTTACTAGGAAAGGTAAATATATAAGGAAGAGTTAAGGGATAAACATTAAGTTGCAAAGCATAATATTGAATACACAAAATGTGGGGGAGGGGAGTAAAAACTGTAGATTTTCTAGAATGTGGTTGAACCTAAAAAACTTCCTATTTAAAACAAGGAGATGTAGTTATATATCAACATATATGAACCCAATGGTAACCACAAACAGAACACCTATAATAGATACACAAAAACTCAAAAGAAAGAAACACAAACATACTACTAAAAATCATCAAATCACAAAGGTGGAAACAAAAAGAAGAGCTAATAAACAGAAGAATTTTAAAACAACCAGAAAACAAGTAATAAAATGATAATAAGTGAATACATATCAATAGTTACTTTAAACATCCATGGACTTAATGCTCCAATCAAAAGACAAAGGGCAGCTGACTGAATAAAAATCAAGACCTATCTATATGCTGCCTACAAGAGACACACTTCAGATCTAAAGACACACAGACTGAAAGTGAAAGGACTGAAAAAAAACATTTCATGCAAATAGAAATGACAAGAAGATGGAGGTAAAAATACTCACGTGAGACAAAACTAGACCTAAAAACAAAAGCTATAAAAAAAGACAAAAAAGGGCACTATCCAATGATAAAGGGATTGATACAAGATAAGGATATTATACTTGATAAAACAGATGCACTCAATTCAGGAGCACCTACATATATAAAGCTGCTGCTGCTGCTAAGTTGCATCAGTCATGTCCAACTCTGTGCGACCTCATAGACGGCAGCCTACCAGGCTCCCCCGTCTCTGGGATTCTCCAGGCAAGAACACTGGAGTGGGTTGCCATTTCCTTCTCCAATGCATGAAAGTGAAAAGTGAAAGTGAAGTCGCTCAGTCCTGTCCAACTCCTAGCGACCCCGTGGACTGCAGCCTACCAGGCCCCTCCATCCATGGAATTTTCCAGGCAAGAGTACTGGAGTGGGTGGCCATGGCCTTCTCCAATATATAAAGCAAATACCCACAAATATAAATTGGAAAAATTTGATATCAATACAGTAATAGTAGGAGACTTTAGCACCCCACTTAATTCAACAGATAGATCATTCCAGACAGAATTTCAACAAAGTAACAGTGCTTATATGACACAATAGGCCTATTGAATTTGATAGATACCTACAGAACATTCCATCCAAAAGAGCAGAATACACATTCTTTTCACATGCACACGGAAACTTGCCTAGGAAATTTCGATCACATGCTAGGCTACAAATAAAGTCTCAGCAAATTTAAGATGAGAGAAATTATATTTTTTTTCCAACCACAATGATAAGAAACTAGCAATCAATTACAGAAAGAAAAATGGGAAAAGAACTAACACACAAAGACTAAACAGCATGCTATGAAAAACTGAGTCAATGAAGAAATCAAGAGGAAACTAGAAAACACCTTGAGACAAATGAAAATGGAACCTAACTTTCAAAAATCTATGGGATGCAGCAAATGCAGTTCTAAGAGGAAAGTTTATAGCAATAGAAGCCTTCCTCAAGAAGCAAGAAAGATATCAAAGGAACACCCTAACCTATCACCTGATAGGGTTGAAAAAAGAACAAGCAAAACCCTAAGTTAGAAGGAAGGTAAAAATAAAAATCAGAGAGAAAATAAATAAGGCAAAAAAAATGTATATATATATATATATATATATATAAACAAGTTTGGATTTAATTAAACTTAGAAGCTTTGCAAAGAAAATGAAACTGCTGACAAAACAAAGACAACCTACTGAATGGTAGAAAACACATGCAAATAATATGGCTATTAACGAGGCTAATACCCAAAACATATGAGAAATTAAGGTAAATTCTTTGTCAAAAGGACAAACAACCTAATAAAAAATCAGCAAAAGATTTGAATTTGGAAAATAATAGACATTTTTCCAAAAGAGATATACAGATGGCCAGCACCGACATGAAAAGATGCTCAAAAGTGTTAATTACCAGAAAAATGCAAATATAAAACCTGAGATTATCACCTCACACCTGTCAGAATGGCTATCATCAAAATGACAAACTTCCTATGTTGGCAAGGATATGGAGAAAAAGAAACTCTCTCACACTGTTGGTGGTAACATAAATTGGTTCATCTGCTGGGAAATATGGAGGTGCCTCTAAAGACTAAAAACAGAAAGTACAAAAATACTATATGAATCCAGCAACTGCACTCCTGGAATTTTGGAATAAAACATAATTCAAAAAGATGCATGCATTTCAATGTTCACAGCACTACTATTTATAATAACCAAAATATGAAAGCACCCAAGTGCCCATCAATAGATAAATGTACAGAGAAGATTTAATACACACACACACACACACACACGAACATTACTAAGCTATAAAAAATGAAATTCTACCATTTGCAGCAATGTTAATGTACCCAGAGAATATGCTCAGTGAAATATATCAGAGAAAGACAAATAATTTATGATATCACTTATATGTAGAATCTAAAAAATAAAACAAATGGATATATACATTTTTTATGTCCAACTCTTTGTGACCCCATGGACTACAGCACACCAGGCTTCCCTGGATATATACACAGCAAAATAGAAATAGACTTACAGATATAGAAAACAAACTAATGACTACCAATGGGGAGAGGGAATAAGGCAGACGCAAGACAGAAGTACAGGATTTAGAAATACATACCACCATGTATAAAACAGATAAGAAACATGAATACATTGTACAGCACAGGGAATTATAGCCATTAATTGCAATAATTTGTAAGGAAGTACAATCTATAAAAGTACCAAATGACTATGCTACTATACATCTGGAACTAATATAACAGTGTAACTCAACAATACCTCAATAAAACATTTTCCTCTCCCAGTTTTACTGATATAATTGACATATATCAAGCTTAAGGTGTGTAGTCGGAGAAGGCAATGGCACCCCACTCCAGTACTCTTGCCTGGAAAACCCCATGGATGGAGGAGCCTGGTAGGCTGCAGTCCACAGGGTCCATAAGAGTCAGACACGACTGAGCGACTTCACTTTCACTTTTCACTTTCATGCATTGGAGAAGGAAATGGCAACCCACTCCAGTGTTCTTGCCTGGAGAATCCCAGGGACGGGGGAGCCTGATGGGCTGCTGTCAATGGGGTCGCACAGAGTCGGACACGACTGACGCGACTTAGCAGCAGCAGCAGCAAGGTGTGTAGTAAAATGGTCTGACCTATGTATATTGTGAAATAATTACCATAATAAGCTTTACTTAGCATCCATCACCTCACATAGATACAAAAAAAAAGAAAAGAAGGGTATGAAAGATTCTCATTCCCAAGTGGGAACAAAAAGATGGTATAACAAGGTATTCTCTGGATTTTTGACTTAGATTTAAGAAATGCTTTTTAATGGTACAACTTAACATGGTAAATGGTAGAACCCATGTGTGACATAGTAAACAAAAATATAAAATACAGATAGTGTTTATTTTATACATTATTTCCAAATATATATTATTGCTATATTTTCCATTTATATTTGGTATAAAATACATATATATTTTATACTGGAGTTTCAGCTTTAGCATCATTCCTTCCAAAGAAATCCCAGGGCTGATCTCCTTCAGAATGGACTGGTTGGATCTCCTTGCAGTCCAAGGGACTCTCAAGAGTCTTCTCCAACACCACAGTTCAAAAGCATCAATTCTTCGGCGCTCAGCTTTCTTTATAGTCCAACTCTCACATCCATACAAGACTACTGGAAAAACCATAGCCTTGACTAGACAGACAATTGTTGTAACATGCCCCAAACATCCAGGCCCAAAGTATGAGCCAAGGTATCTGTTCTTTACTCTCACTTACAATTTGATTTATTCTGTGTCTGTGCCAGTACTAGTACCCTAGTGTGCACCAAACTGTGGAGTCGTTAACTGACTCAATTTTATTTTATTTTATTTTTTTTTTTTTTTTTTTTAATTTTTTATTTTTTAAATTTTATTTTATTTTTAAACTTTACATAACTGTATTAGTTAAAATAGTAAGTGCCCTTTTGATCTTTACTAATCACAGAATAAACACACTACTTCCTTAAAAGTTAAAGCAATTAGAGGGTGAAAGGCAACTTAAAGAGAGATTTTCTGAGGATGGAAATCCCAACTGTAAATGCCATGCTTTGTGACTTCATATACCTGGCTGCCATTAAAACTGTGGGTACTTTTCATTGCAAACTATAATTATCTTATTAAATAACTTACAAAACTGATTGTTATTCAATGATAATGTTTTAACATTGCAAACAGTTATTTCTTTGCAATTTAATATTCAACAGAAGGATGCATGGTTATGCCACACTACCTGTAGCTAACTTTAATTCTAGTTTATATACTTCTGTTTCTGTATTAGATAATATCTAGCAATTGGGAAAACTGGGGATGTATAGTCTCTGAACATAAGTTTTTAAATATCTGTAAATATGACATGGCTATAAAGCAACAACAACCAAAGACATGCTTTAAAATTAAAAATTTCATATTCAAAAACTGATATTAAACACACTTTCATTTAGATGTAAAAGAAATGCAAATGCTACCACATATTTGCAGATTTTTCCTTACCATTTCTCAACTTTTTTTTTTTTTTTTTGGCCTGTTTGTTACAGTGATTGCTTCCTTTAAAATAACATCATCTAGAAAAGCACACATCCTATAGAACCATGGCATCCTCTAAGAATTTGTCAGCATGATAGGTTACCGGTTGGAATTTAGACAATGAGATAAACGCAGATAAGTATGAATTGTATTATGAAGCAAAACTGCTTTCAAAGTATCACTGTTGCTTTAGGACTTCATGTCTACACCACAGTCTGGAGCACTGCAGTTACTCTCAGAGTACCTAGCAGGAAAGCCTTTGGGACTCTGGATGTGTGAAGCTATTATTTCTGGGCTTTGGCAGTAAGAAATGTGATATGTGCCCCAGGAAAAACACTGAAACCAGAAGACATGGTAATTTAAAGCCCAACCACAAGAAAACAGAAAGTTCAGTTACATATAATTGCACTTCTAGAAGATAAAATCAATACTGACATATTAACAAGTAGTTGTTAAATTAATATTTAATTTGGTTCAACCAGCCACAATTCTAAATAAATTTAAGATTATTTGATAATGTCTATTATTCCTCAGTATTGACATAAACATAGACTCTAAACTAAAAAATAACTGATAAATATTTAATTATCAAAAAGTATATGTATAAATTCACAGGTCTTAAATTATTGTATTGAACATTAAAAATATTTTGGCAGGCCTAAGAACATAAACTAAAATTCTTAATCTGCAGATCTGATAAAAAAACATGCATGCTGCTCTTAATGAAAATACTGATTGCCAAATTAACTAAAATATTTATATTAATAAATGCACTGGTGTTTTAAAATGAAACCCTATTACACATTTTTAAATTGGTCCAGGATTTAGCTCCATAAAAATAGTTTCAGAAATGACAATTTACATTCCTTTTATCTTTGCCTACGTATGTAGAAGAATGCTTAAGCATGGACATTTTCACTTATGATTCTGGAGTATTGATATGGTTCTAAATTGATTTTTTATATTATCTTTAAAAACAAAACAAAAAAAATACTATTTGGATAATGGAACATGTTAACCAGTTTCCAATATAAAATAAGATGTTATATCTCTTTCTCCCAAATAGATGTCATGTTCTAGAATCGAAATAATAAAAAATTGGAAACAAATACTTCTACACTATTAATTTGACAGAAGTTACGTAAAAGAAAAAATAAAATAGAAAATGAAATGTAACACCTTTATTCCTCTCATCTGTCTCTTTCTCATTACCCATCCATGGAGATATTAACAGCCTCACTACAGAGAGAGAAATTGCTTGTTCTTTTATTGTGAGAATCTTTTTCAGATAAGTGGCAATTTGCATCCTCATGAGCAATATCTGGCAATGTCTCATCTGGTCCCATGCAGTATGTCATTTTGCACACAATGTCACGCTGACCTAAAGTAACTAGGATATATTGCTTGCATAAGAAATATAATGGGCAGGGAAAATTTCCACATTCATGTCTTCCAGCCCACGATTTCATTATGCCACGACAATCAAGAATACAGCAGATGCCACACCTGCAAATATTAGGAAGTTAATTAACCAATGAAATACCATTAGGGATTTTCATTCAGTCAACAAAAATAATAATGTAAAGTTCACTCAAATTAGAGACAGCAAAAGTTTTATACAACTCTTCAACATTTACAAGGAAAATAGATCTAGTAATTAATGGGAGTGTGCCTTGAAGAAATTTTACTTTAAAATATAGTAAATATAAGAGAGAAGCAATGTAAAACATTAAAACTTGCTACTAATTATAGTAATTTCTTGTATCCAGTAGGGATTTTTTAAATAATGCCATTTATTTTAAAATGCTCTTTTAAATTGTCAGAAAGCTTTTAAAATTATTTTTGACTAAAATCAAGAAGGAAATTTGACTACAATGGAAGTAATGTATCTCTCTAACAGGAATGATTTAAATCTGTGAAAAGTGAGGCCTGACAGGCATAAATTGGCTCCTGTCTTTTGATATTTAGAAGATGCATTAGCTCTCTTTTCTTGACAGAATACAGTATTCCATAGGTAGATTAGACCCCATCAAATGTCTACACTAATAACTTTTGTGATTGCCCATCCTTCCATTACGGTGGCCACTTTTCCATTGTTTTCTTTCTGTCATTTATTGCTAGGGGGAGGGAAAGATCAGTTTGATACAATATGAGTGCCCTTTACAGTTCTTTTCAGAAAACTAGTTTCTGTTTCTTATACTGGACTCTAGGTCCATCCACACTCAAGAATCCCTGATAAACAACCCAGAAAGCAATGGAACATAGGCAACCCCTTAGTGTCAGTAATTCATGACCACTTAGTATTTCGGCATCTTTGTTGATTTTCAAAGGTATTGGCAGGGTAGAATATTTTCTGTGCTCCATGAAATAAATCTCTGTAGTTTTATTTAAAAAACTAAATAATAAAATGAAATAAAATGTATGATAACATTTTAATATATTGTAAAGCAGAGATATATTTAAACATGTAAATCACATTTGAAATAAAAAAATCATTTTAAGCTCTACTTTAGATCAAAGAATTCTCTTATCCATACTACTACCTCCATAGAGAATAAATCCCTTTCTGGTTTGCAAAGATGAAGTGACAGAGATTTCTAAAATCTAAACTGATTTTTCTTGCCTTATCTTCTGCTAGCTTCAATACACAACGAATAACTTTTTATATAACTAAATTTTCATTTCGTGTTCTCTTAAGGTAAATAATACAAAATATCTATAGAATAGTAAAATATTAAAATATATTTATTGGTACAGAGATATTTTGTAGTATTGTCCTAAAAGTCCAAGCTATAGAGTTTTATTTTTTCCATAGTTTTAATTTTCTTTTACTTGTAAGTCACAAGAAGATAAAGTAGAGAAAGATTTTGAAAAATTATTTATTTATATAGACAGGATTAATTATATAGATATTCAATAATGAAGAGGTAGCCACAATTTACATAGCGCAACCAGAAACATAACTCTCTTCAAATACATACAAACAAACAAGTGAAAATCAAAAATATAATCAAAGTTTGCTACTTTGTATTAACATAATCTTCAATGAGGAATATTCATTGGATCCTCTTTTATAACTTCAAATGCCACACACATCATATACCATAAATATTATGGCTTTTCAATTTGACCAACAGAAAGTCTTAGCTACTAAACAATTAAATGCTTTCTCCATATTTAGTCAATTTTACTTTCAGATGCTTTGTCCCACAACACCTGCCTTCCAGCCTAACTTCAAAGGAATATGTCATATAAAAGCATCTGAAAGGAGGAGACAAAATCTGACACCACACTTGTCTCAGTCTTCATTGTTTTAAAAAGTACCTAATAAACAAATTTGGATTGCTTCTTAAAAGAACACTGAGGCAATTATTTTTTTAAAAAAAGGAAAAAAGTTTAGGTAGAAGTAT
Source organism: Bubalus bubalis (assembly GCF_019923935.1). Taxonomy (NCBI): domain Eukaryota; kingdom Metazoa; phylum Chordata; class Mammalia; order Artiodactyla; family Bovidae; genus Bubalus; species Bubalus bubalis. The sequence continues at coordinate 71,630,466 of NC_059157.1, forward strand.
GTTTGCAAGGAGACTTTTAAATGCTTGATTATATTAGAGACAAAGAACAGAGAAGAGAACAGGACGCACTGCCTTGATCCACACCCAGGCACTGCCAATTACTGATTCTGGGTAAATTGTAAGTTTACTCATCATCCTGAGAGTAGTTTCCGCATCTATAAATGGGAGCATTGACTTTATTTACCTCAGAGGATCACTGTAAGAAGTGACAGTGGTTCCACATGAAGCATTTAAAACAGGACCTGACACAGGGTAGTAAATAAATGTTAAGTAATATGAGTACCTTTTTAGATGACTAAATTTTTTATTTGTGTACGTGTACGTATGTGTGTGCTTTTTTTGGGTACATATGTGGGTAGATATTTCATACCCGAGCAATCCTGGTGAAGAAAGGTAACTTGCCAACATTCACACAGTCAGAAAGTATGAGGGGCAGGATGCGGATCTGAGTATGTCGGACTGACTTCAAAGCCAATGCTTTAACTGCTGTGATAGATCACCTTCTGCAGCTAATGGCGTGCGTGTCCGTCAAGAACAAGTCTGATGGTAGAACTGTTTCACTGTAGAGGTCAGGATAATTTTAATCAAAGTACAGGAATTTTATAAATGTGGAGGAGGAAGGATTGTTTTATGTTTCTCTGTATTGTTTCATAAAGATATGATTTAGGTGTCACTAATAAGAAGCTTCTTACTCCTGAATCCTGAGGTCTTCCCTGCTGTATTAAGTTTTCTCTGACAATCATGATGAACAGACCAGCTGTCCAACATCTCTCATAAAACAGTTTCTAATTCACATGGAATCGTTTGCTCCAAACTCCTCTCTCCTGTCTTCTTTAAACAAGCATGCCACAGCTGCATTTCAACCAGCTTCAAGTAGTGCCTCAACTGTGAGCCATCTCAATGGACAACTAACATTTTGAAGTGCACACAAAATGAGACCAACAGTGCCTTCCTGTTAATTAAAACCACCCTGACAGCCACTGACTTGGCCTTTATGATGCAGCTTCTCTCTGTGTTTGCCGAGTTTAGTCAACATATCTGCACCTGTAGGCTGGCTCATGATGAATCAAATGTGAAAACTGAAGGGATCCCTAAAAAATAGGATTGGATTCCTTTCTTCTAAGACAAGCATTTCTCCTAGAACAAATATATATGGATACATCCAGTCCAATACTTAGAATATCACTATTATTGATAACGAAGAAATGTTAAGACATCCTGATATCTTAAAGCTGCTGTTCTCAAATGATTTGCTGTCAGGAGCCTTTCATATCATACTCTTAAAAATGACTGAAGACCCCAAAATGCTTTCATTTATTGGAATTTTATACATTGATAAAGCTATATTAGAAATTGAAATGGAGAAGCATTTAAAATATTTATTAATTTACTTTAAATTTAAAACAACCTTATTATTTATCAGTTAAAAAAAAAAATCTTGAAAAATAACTGTTTTCCCAGGCAAATAAAGTTAGTGAAAAGAAAGACAATTGTCTGTCACTTTTACAGGTATTTTTTGAGTAGATGGCTGGATTTTTTTTCTGTCTACTTCTGCCTTTAGTCTGTTGCAATATATTATTTTGTTGAAATATATAAAGAAAATCCAGCCTTACAAAGACATGTAGTTGGGAAAGGGAGCAATTAATAGCTTTCTCAGATAATTATGAATATACTTCTTTCTACTACAACATTCAACATGTGGTAGTTCTTTAAATGTTAGTAGCAGTGGCAAATGTGAAACCACTTCAATGAACTTTGTGCAATTTGTTACATTAAAATCCATTGTTTCATCCTAAACTTTGAATGGATCTTTTAGCCATACATGATTTTGACTTCATAGACTCCCTGAAAGGATCTCTGGACTACATTTTGAGAATCACTCCTACAAAAAACTCTGAAAAGAATATGAATGCCTTCTTATACTGTTGGTGGGGTTGTAAAATGGTGCAACCGCAATGGAAAACAGCATGGAGGTTCCTCACAAAATTGAAAATTGAACTAGCTTATGATCCAGAAATTTCAACTCTGGGTATTTATCTGAAAAAAAAGCACACTAACTGTAAAATATATATGCACTACAATGTTCAGTGAAGCATTATTTAGAGTAGTCACGACAGGGAAGCAAATGAACATTACCCACCAATTGATGACTATCAATAGATAAATAAATATAGAAGATGGTATACACACACACAATGCACTATTACTCAGTCATTTAAAAATGAAATATTGTCATATATAACAAAATGGCTGGATCTAAAGAGTACAATGTTAAGTGAAATAAGTCAGACAGAAAAGGCCAAACACTGTATGATCTTGCTTATATGTGGAATCTAAAACAAAACAAACAAAACAAAATGAGAACAGATTCACAGATACAAATTACAAACTAGTGGCTGCCAAAAGGAAGAGGGGTAGCTAGTGTACAAATCCAGTGTAGGGGATTAAGAGATACAAACCTCCAATTATGTAATAAGTCACAAGGATGCAATACACAACATAAAGGATATAGTCAATAATACTGTAATAACTTTGTATGGGGACAGATGGTTTTCGGATTTAACATGGAGATCGTTTCATAATGCATGTTCATGTCAAATCATCATGTAGTATATCTGAAACTAACATAACACAACATAATCTGTCAAATATACTTCAATAAATATTTTTAAAGAGTATGAATGAATAAATCTAGTATAGTGACAAAGCAAGATGCAATAATTATACAAAGAACCTTAAAAAAGGGTTCAAGACTTCAGCTAACTTAAACTAGCATTATATGTTTAGCACTATAAACCAGCAAACAGGCCCAGCTTGGAGATGCAGCCTTGCACACTTGGCCAGGAAGAATAGAGTCAGTTGGATTCTAGTCCATTTGCTCCCTTGGCCAAACTGACCCTTTGCAGTGAACAAACTATGCAAATTTACATGGTAGTCCAGGTTACACTGATATACTAGGAATGGCAATTCACACATAGTAGGGGGAAAAAAAGAAGAAAAGATTTGCTCTTCTGAGTTATAACTATTTGAAATAATTCATGGTATTCTTCAACTTTTATTCTTTCATTTCTGAGGCATATTCATGGCAAGTCTGACAGTTATAAGTTCAAGGCCAGTAGAAAATAAGATCAGGTTCCTGCAGAGTGCTTTATTTCATGACATGTGTATTACCAGCACCAGGAAAAGTGCTTACATAGAAAACATTACAAAAGAAGAAAATTTAGCTTTAAATCTTATGATTAAGAGCTCTCTTTTTAAAAAGTGAGCAATCCTCTTCAGTTCAAAGGTATAGAAATACAAATTTCTAACCATTTGACTCGGCCTCATAAGAAGCTGCACACTGCCCAAAGAAAGCGACATTTCATGAAAATGCAATGAAATGAGAGATTTAAAAAAAAAAAAAACTCTGTAAACATTAAAATAGTTTAATTTTTTTTTCTTTAAAATGTGACAAGATCACTAATTTTGCTGGTTTGTATCAACTTAAGAGTGTATCAGTAAAGAAGGATATTTATAAATTAATATTCAGCAAAATTTGTTTCTATCTCATTGCTCTTTAATTATTACACCATGATGTATCCCTTGCCAAATTCATAATGCTCTCTTAATCATTTATTTGTATGCAGTTATAATATAAATCTGATTTTTAACAACATAACCTACCATCAAGAAAATGAGCTATTTCCTACCCTATCTGATGTCCAGACGGTACAATCCCCAAACCAAGGAAATTGCTAAACATCGGTGTCTTTCAGAGACTTGTGTTATGTGGTAAATATACAATTTTGCAAAAGACAGGGTTTATAAATGATGACTCATATGTACTGGAGATTACCACTAAGTCTGAGTAGCCATTTAAAATGAATATATTAAAAGCTGGTTATAAGCAGAAAAATTATTGTATTTGATACTAATTGCGGTTCTTTTTCCTTTACCACTTTCTGAGCTCATTAGAATCACATGTTATGTGAATCTCTCCCCTGTGGAAACTCATCCCTTATGCAAGTGGTCCCCAACATTTTTGGCACCAAAGATCGGTTTTGTGGAAGACAACCACTCACCTCCTGCTGTGCGGCCCAGTTCCTCACAGGCCACATACTGGTTCCAGTTTGGGGACCCCAGCCTTATGCTATCAGGTAACCAACCTTAGCTTTCCACTATACCAGTCTGCTATAGGCCTTGAAAGTACATACATGCAGAAGAAGTAAAGAAGATTTTTTTTCCACAGATATAAATAAATTCATGAGCTGCATGGAACATTTGAGTAAACTATAGGAACTTGCTAAAATCTTTCCAATAGACATTTTTTGACCAGTCTTTAAAAATAGATGCAATAACAAAATAACTGCATTCCATACCCTAATCTGAAAAGATCAATTTTTGGAGTTTTACTGAAAAATGAGCATTAAAAACAATAATCCAAAAATGTGAACATGAAGCTTAAAACAATTTAAAGATTTCTTTTAATTACAAATAATGTTTAAATTATAGGTATATAGGTAAGATAAAAAGAAAATCTGATTATGATCCATGCTGCTTCTAATAATGGTAACTTATGAAGTGCTGCATTTCGGTACAAGAAAATGGTGATGACCCTGAATCTCCTTACCTCCAGTTCACTATAGCCCAGTTAGAGTCAAACTCTAGTTGGCACCAGGTATGTTCAAAATATAGAATACATTCTTCTTTAAACAGAAAATCACATTTAACATCAACATTGGAATTGTTCAGAGAATCAGAATGAAAATAACCATATATATATATAATCATTTTCATGTCCACAGAAAGGATTAAGTTATACATCTTCATGATCTGTTTACTTGGTTCAGAAAGAAAAATACAGCCAGTGAAGGCAATGGCAAGCCACTCCAGTACTCTTGCCTAGAAAATCCCATGGATGGAGGAGCCTGGTGGGCTGCATTCCATGGGGTCGCTACGAGTCGGTCGCGACTGAGTGACTTCACTTTCACTTTTCACTTTCACGGAATGGAGAAGGAAATGGCAACCCACTCCAGTGTTATTGCCTGGAGAATCCCAGGGATGGTAGCGCCTGGTGGGCTGCTGTCTATGGGGTCGCACAGAGTCAGACACGACTGAAGCGACTTAGCAGCAGTGAGTTCTATACAGTTTAAAAGCATGAGAGTCTTGCCCAAGAGTTGCAAACACAAAGGTTATTCCTCTAGGGGATAAGAGATAACTCTACTGATCCCACTGAAGCGTCTTAAGCATAACACACCTTTCCTAATTACATGCTCAATAAGAAAACTTAGAATGTCATTTCCTGGGAGCAAAAGGATATATGTATAGTTGTGAATATTTTGATCTCCTAATAAATTAAATCATCAAATTGAAAATTAATAAACTGCTATTCTCATTTCCATTTTCTTTTGAAAGAAGGTTTTCACTTGATATTTATACTGAAGAGAGATCAAGGATAAAAGAGCAATTCTGGAAAAAAAACAAAAACAAAAACCTAGGAATAAAAGGAGTCTTTTTTCTAAGGCCACCAGTATATTTTGTTAAATACTATTTAATTTTGATACCACATATTATGCAATTAAAATGATCTATGAGTTAATTTGAATAACAATCAATATTTGTTGCTGGCCGGGAGGAGCAACCCCACATCCAAGGAACCATGGCTGCACGGGCCCAGGAGGGCCTAGAGGAGCTATCCCACGTTGAAGGTCAGGAAGGGCGGTGGTGAGGAGATACCCCTCATCCAAGGTAAGGTGCAGCAGCTGCGCTTTGCTGGAGCAGCCATGAAGAGATACCCCACACCCAAGGTAAGAGAAACCCAAGTAAGACGGTAGGAGTTGCAAGAGGGCATCAGAGGGCAGACACACTGAAACCATACTCACAGAAAACTAGTCAATCTAATCACACTAGGACCACAGCCTTGTCTAACTCAATGAAACTAAGCCATGCCCATGGGGCAACCCAAGATGGGCGGGTCATGGTGGAGAGATCTGACAGAATGTGGTCCAGTGGAGAAGGGAATGGCAAGTCACTTCAGTGTTCTTGCCTTGAGAACCCCATGAACAGTATGAAAAGGCAAAATGATAGGATACTGAAAGAGGAACTCCCCAGGTCAGTAGGTACCCAATATGCTACTGGAGATCAGTGGAGAAATAACTTCAGAAAGAATGAAGGGATGGAGCCAAAGCAAAAACAATACCCAGCTGTGGATGTGACTGGTGATAAAAGCAAGGTTTGATGCTATAAAGAGCAATATTGCATAGGAACCTGGAATATCAGGTCCATGAATCAAGGCAAATTGGAAGTGGTCAAACAAGAGATGGCAAGAGTGAACGTCAACATTCTAGGAGTCAGTGAACTAAAATGGACTGGAATGGGTGAATTTAACTCAGATGACCATTATATCTACTACTGTGGGCAGGAATCCCTCAGAAGAAATGGAGTAGCCATCATGGTCAACAAAAGAGTTCGAAATGCAGTACTTGGATGCAATCTCAAAAACGACAGAATGATCTCTGTTCATTTCCATGGCAAACCATTCAATATCACAGTAATCCAAGTCTATGCCCCAACCAGTAACGCTGAAGAAGCTGAAATTGAATGGTTCTATGAAGACCTACAAGACCTTTTAGAACTAACACCCAAAAAAGATGTCCTTTTCATTATAGGGGACTGGAAAGCAAAAGCAGGAAGTCAAGAAACACCTGGAGTAACAGTAAAATTTGGCCTTGGAATACGGAATGGAGCAGGGCAAAGACTAATAGAGTTTTGCCAAGAAAATGCACTGGTTATAGCAAATACCCTCTTCCAAAGACACAAGAGAAGACTCTACACATGGACATCACCAAATGGTCAACATTGAAATCAGATTGATTATATTCTTTGCAGCCAAAGATGGAGAAGCTCTATACAGTCAACAAAAACAAGACCAGGAGTTGACTGTGGCTCAGATCATGAACTCCTTATTGCCAAATTCAGACTGAAATTGAAGAAAGTAGGGAAAACCACTAGATCATTCAGGTATGACCTAAATCAAATCCCTTATGATTATACAGTGGAAGTGAGAAATAGATTTATGGGCTTAGTCTGATAGAGAGAGTGTCTGATGAACTATGGAATGAGGTCCGTGACATTGTACAGGAGACAGAAATCAAGACCATCCCAATGGAAAAGAAATGCAACAAAGCAAAATGGCTGTCTGGGGAGGCCTTACAAATAGCTGTGAAAAGAAAAGAAGCGAAAAGCAAAGGAGAAAAGGAAAGATATAAGCATTTCAATGCAGAGTTCCAAAGAATAGCAAGAAGAGATAAGAAAGACTTCTTCAACGATCAATGCAAAAAAATAGAGGAAAACAATAGAATGGGAAAGACTAGAGATCTCTTCAAGAAAATTAGAGACACCAAGGGAACATTTCATGCAAAGATGGGCTCAATAAAGGACAGAACGGTATGGACCTAACAGAAGCAGAAGATATTAAGAAGAGATGGCAAGAATACACAGAAGAACTGTAGAAAAAACATCTTCACGATCCAGATAATCATGATGGTGTGATCACTGACCTAGAGCTAGACATCCTGGAATGTGAAGTCAAGTGGGCCTTAGAAAGTATCACTACGAACAAAGCTAGTGGAGGTGATGGAATTCCAGTTGAGCTATTTCAAATCCTGAAAGATGATGCTGTGAAAGTGCTGCACTCAATATGCCAGCAAATTTGGAAAACTCAGCAGTGGCCACAGGACTGGAAAAGGTCAGTTTTCATTCCAGTCCCAAAGAAAGGCAATGCCAAAGAATGCTCAAACTACTGCACAATTGCACTCATCTCACATACTAGTAAAGTAATGCTTAAAATTTTCCAAGCCAGGCTTCAGCAATACGTGAACCGTGAACTTCCTGATGTTCAAGCTGGTTTTAGAAAAGGCAGAGGAACCAGAGATCAAATTGCCAACATCTGCTGGATCATGGAAAAAGCAAGAGAGTTCCAGGAAAATATCTATCTCTGCTTTATTGACTATGCCAAAGCCTTTGACTGTGTGGATCACAATAAACTGTGGAAAATTCTGAAAGAGATGGCAATACCAGACCACCTGATCTGCCTCTTGAGAAATTTGTATGCAGGTCAGGAAGCAACAGTTAGAACTGGACACGGAACAAGAGACTGGTTCCAAATAGGAAAAGGAGTACATCAAGGCTGTATATTGTCACCCTGCTTCTTTAACTTATATGCAGAGTACATCATGACAAACGCTGGACTGGAAGAAACACAAGCTGAAATCAAGATTGCCAGGAGAAGTATCAATAACCTCAGATATGCAGATGACACCACCCTTATGGCAGAAAGTGAAGAGGAACTCAAAAGCCTCTTGATGAAAGTGAAAGTGGAGAGTGAAAAAGTTGGCTTAAAGCTCAACATTCAGAAAATGAAGATCATGACATCTGGTCCCATCACTTCATGGGAAATAGATGGGGAAACAGTGTCAGACTTTATTTTTCGGGGCTCCAAAATCACTGCAGATGGTGAGTGCAGCCATGAAATTAAAAGACGCTTACTCCTTGGAAGCAAAGTTATGACCAACCTAGATAGCATATTCAAAAGCAGAGACATTACTTTGCAAACAAAGGTTCATCTAGTCAAGGCTATGGTTTTTCCAGTGGTCATGTATGGATGTGAGAGTTGGATTGTGAAGAAGGCTGAGCACGGAAGAATTGATGCTTTTGAACTGTGGTGTTGGAGAAGACTCTTGAGAGTCCCTTGGATTGCAAGGAGATCCCACCAGTCCATTCTGAAGGAGATCAGCCCTGGGATTTCTTTGGAAGGAATGATGCTAAAGCTGAAACTCCAGTACTTTGGTCACCTCATGCGAGGAGTTGACTCATTGGACAAGACTCTGATGCTGGGAGGGATTGGGGGCAGGAGGAGAAGGGGACGACAGAGGATGAGATGGCTGGATGGCATCACTGACTTGATGGACGTGAGTCTGGGTGAACTCTGGGAGTTGGTGATGGACAGGGAGGCCTGGCGTGCTGCGATTCATGGGGTCGCAAAGAGCTGGACACGACTGAGTGACTGAACTGAACTGAACCTTAGGTATCCTACATTGATTCTAATACTTAAAACTATAAAAACCACTGATACCACAATAAAGGAATAGAATCATTTGACCTGGAAACGTTCCAAATCTGAATTAATGTAAGGTCAGAAGTTGGTAAAGAATCCACCTGCAATGCAGGAGATCCCACTTCAAGTCCTGGGTCGGGAAACCCTGCTGGAGAAGGGATAGGCTATCCATTCTAGTATTCTTGGGCTTCCCTTGTGGCTCAGCTTGTAAAGAATCCACCTGCAACACGGGAGACCTGGGTTTGATCCCTGGGTTGGGATGATCCCCTGGAGAGGGGAAAGGCTACCTACTCCAGTATTCTGGCTTGGAGAATTCCATGGACTGTATAGTCCATGGGGTCGCAAAGAGTCAGACATGACTAAGCAACTTTCACTTTACTTCAGACACCAAGAGTGGAATTTTGTAAAGACACCAAAAAAAAAAAAAATATGGATATCAAAATACTGTTGAGCCTTAGTATATACTGCTGCTCTGCTGCTGCTGCTGTTAAGTCGCTTCAGTCGTGTCCGACTCTGTGCGACCCCATAGACAGCAGCCCACCAGGCTCCACCGTCCCTGGGATTCTCCAGGCAAGAACACTGGAGTGGGTTGCCATTTCCTTCTCCTAGTATATACTACCTGATAACAAAGAACTTCCTTATTTTCAGTAAGAGAACAAAGGAGGGATAGTAAATCTGCACTTCAAAATGAATGATCCTCAATGTATAAGGCAATCAAAGGCAGGTGTATAGTTATAAAGAATCTTGCATGGTCCTATTGAGTATAAAGTTTTTCTTAAATTGAAATTTCAAGACACTGTGTATATTTCAAAGTTGTCACATTTGTCTTTTATATACTTTACATGTGTAAATGTCAAGACATGTTTCTGTATATGTGTGTGTCCTCGGTAAAAGATGACTTCAAATCATACCGAGGTTCCACCTAAAAATTGGCAATTTTGAAGAATTCCTGCCAAGGAGACACAGAATGTTTCACTCTTTCCAATCCAACTAACATTGGGTTGGCCAAAAAGTTTGTTCAGGTTTCATAAAAACCCAAAGGAACTTTCTGGCCAACCCAATACCAAAACTGATTCAACTTCTAGAAGGGATCAATGAAAATATGAAACGTCATATTTTTTTACTTAAATTATATTAAGTAATTAATATACTGACTTAAATGAATATTAAGTAATTCATTAGAATTTTGGTTAGTCAAATATTAGGGAAGTCTTGAATAAAACTACAGGGTGGATAAAGAGTTAGGACAGAGAGAAAACGGGAAGTGGGAGAAAATGCCCATGGTTTCCATAAATGCCCCTCCCAAGTCAAGAGAGCAAATGCTTTTACAATACTTTGCTCATATGCTATGACAAATATTCTAGTTATTTCTCTGGGTAATTTACCCCATTATACTAGAGGTCATATTTTTGAAAAGTGTTAACTAATTGAAATATGCTGAAAGCAAAGTTAAAAGTATTTTATAGAACAGAAGTTCTCTATGTGTGGTCTCTGAACCTGTTTCATCAGCAACACCTGAAACTCAGGGACACAAATTCTCAGGCCCAATCCCAAACCTGCTAATTCAGAAGATATGTGGGTCCGGACACAGGAATCCAGGTTTTAACAAGTCATCCAGGTAATTTTCATAAACACAAAGATTGAGAACTGCTGATCTAGACTTTAGTATGGCAAAACCACTATAATATTGTAAAGTAATTAGCCTCTAATTAATAAAGTAGAAATTTTTTTATTAAAAAAAAAAAAAAAAAACCAGAGCTTGAAGGTAATAACACCTTGAGGAGAAAGTTAGGTCGAAAAGATCTTTTATTTTGTCACGGCACCAAATAATGTGAACTGTTCTAAAAACGTGTAAGTAAAAGGAGAAATTTACCATTAGAAAACATGGAACTACAGACATGAAAGGACTTAAAGGAATTAGGAGATAATTAGATCCATACTTTGAGAAGCTCTGAAATACAATCTACAGCAAATTATTGATTTCACATCTGTAGTTTTGAAGTCTACTTTTGTGGAGCACAGTTAGATAATTTTTTTCAAATCTGATGTAGAACAGAAGCCAGGAAATTTACTAAATTAAAATTGAGCGGTTAAGTAAAAAAGCATTCACTTGATACTCGAGAATTTACTGCATGTGCTGGATCCCCTATCATATTTAATTCAGTTACTGTGTGAAAACTTTTACCTATTTTATGGATGTGGACTGTATTAGTAATACTGACTATTCTAAACTTGGACAGGAAGATGGAAATATTTCCATTATGTTATTGGAAACCACTGATCCTGACCTTACTAAAATGAGTAAGAGTGTCATGCACTAGTAACCTGACCTTTAACCTGAACTTTCCTTTGGAGAATTTTGAGATGGACTAAATCAATTGATATGGCCATTGCAATTGAAGGTCCTGTCAAAATTTTAACAGTATTTGAAAGGGATAATTGGAATTTGAAATGGCCTGTAAGGAACACGGAACTACAGTTTTCAATATACCAGGAATTCAACACATTTAATTTCTTCTTTATACTGTATAACATGAAGCAAACAAACAAACAAAAAGCTTAAAAAGAATTTTCAAGCAGATGCTGAGAGATTCTGCTATTTTGATTCAAATATATTTCTGATGAGCCTTTCATTAATATAAGAAATTAAAAATAATTTAGATGAAAGATAAATGATTTTTTAAATTAAATTTAACAAATATATCTTGAAGGTTGAACTATTATTTTTCCTCATAATTTCATAATTTGGGTGGTCAAATTATTGAAACACAAGGAAGAGAGTTCTTTTACCTAGTTCAAAGGAAAAATATTTTATAGAACACCATAGATAAATATAACCTGTATTTTACATTTTAAAAACAACCAAATTGAAGCTTATGTTCTTTCAATATCAAAAACTAAAATATATATGGACTATATACTGATTTATTCCTGGCCCACACGGTGCTTTTGATATTGGACAGAAAAACAGAATGCTTTTTAATCAGTGTATGTTTTAAATTATACTAATAGGCAGCATATCAGCTGTGAGGTGAGACTACATTGAAAAAGACTGCTTCAGCTTACGGAAAATACCAGCTGTCTCCACTCTGTGAAGATGGATTACCACCTGTCCTGTTATCTTCCATACACAATACAAGGCACGTTGGCCATTTTAACCAGGATAACTGTACCCATATGTTCTCTAATTCTGGTCTGCATGCTGCCTACCATTAAATATTCGTAATGGATCACTGTAAACAAGAGATTAGCATGGAAGACAAGGTGTTTAAGCAGAGTCTAAGCCTCTGTTTTATTAAATCTCTTTCCTTGTTCTCAAAACCTTGCATAAGCTATATTTGTGATAATATCATCAATTTTAGCTAGCCAGTAAAGCATCCATGTGAAAACAAAAAAACAGAGAGGGTCTTTTTTTTTTCTTTTTAATTTCAAGGCATAGTAAGTTCAGGCTACATGTCACAACAAATTAAAACTCAGATTAACATTAGACAAATACATTAACGTTTAAAATGATCACATACATAACTTGCTAGAAATAACAAAGTTTGCTTGAACTTTGTTTTCCCTTTACTCATCATTTATAAAATATTACCTAATTGAATGTACCTGAAAGAAAATAGTATATAAAAAGAAGATATTTAAATATTATAGCTGGGGGAAAAATTACTTTTATTTTCAAAATAATATGCATATTTACAATTATATTAGTTCCTTTCCTAAATCTTTAATCAACAAATGGAGATGGATAAATGAATATGTGTATCTCCTGTGGAATAAACAGAGTAAAAAAAAGGTTTCATTATCAAATGCATATATGCACTTGGTCAGCCTAATTTATAACCAACAGTATGTAAAATGCTGAATGATGAGATATTGAGTTCTGCTTTGATGAGTACACAGCTAACTTGACTTTAGTGAAATCAAACACAAAGTTGTGGCCCTATAATGTTAACAGTATGATATAGCCAACTGAACAGTGACAGAACTACAGATCCCCATCAGCCGTTTTACTTAGAATTCAATATTTAAGGTCCCTGGTCAATATGATTTAGTCCAAAAGATTAATAACCTAAAAAATGCAAAAAAAAAAAAACAAAATAAAAAAATACAGAGTAAAAATATATGTTTAGAATCCCACTGCTTCATCTTAGAGTAACTAGAAAGATAAAATGATCTCAAAATATAATCTCCCTGTTGTAAATAGTCATAAATTCCAGACCTCCTGGAAGTAAATAATAGACTGATACTTGCAAAATGTATTTTGTCTTACATTGTTGAGTTCTAATTTATATTTAAGTCAAACATTTTATTTCTTTCAAACTAGTGCAAGGTTAGAATTCCTGATTAAACTTTGAAATAAAAAGTAATTCGCTTCCAATTAAAATAAATAAATTAAAATTAAAATAAATAAATAAATGAAGAGCTAAAAAAAAAAACAGGGAGAGGCAAGAAGTGATTAAAGGAACACATTACAAAAGATTTCTTGATTTACAAAACTTTTCTTAAAAGAAAGCAGAAAGCCATTGTAATGGTTAAAGACAGAGCCCTCTTTTGTGTGCAGTTGGGAAGTACTTCTAGAGTGGGTCATATTTCCTTAGGCTAAAGACCAAGAAGACTTAACTGCCCCAGGCCTAGAGCTTTGTAGTGAAAACAATTCATTCATTGAGAGCATTAAGATTCAGTAATCAAAGTATGAGGACAAGGTGTGATTTTCATCCTATCTAAGGACAACTGACTACCAATTCAAAAGAAACAAATGGCAGTAAAAAATGGAAACTCTCAAATGGATAACATTTTTAAATGTGGGATCCTTTACTTCTTCAATTTTAAATTTCATTTTTTATGAATCATTGACTATATAATAAGCCAAAAACACTGTTTAACAATTTCCAATACCAAACATATATTTTAAAAACCTGTTCAAAAATCAGAAAGCATAAAACTAGGTTGAATTTGGCAGATGCATGTTGAGGTATGGCAAAACCAATACAATATTGTAAAGTAAAATAAATAAATAAATAAAATAATAATAATAATAAAGATATAAAGTAGAGAAATTTACCAAATATTTATCATCAACATTCCATAATCAAGAAAACTAATGCAAATTTAAAGGTAACAGAGCCAATTTTTTAAAAATACTACTTCACTCAGTGCACATTATGAGTTTTGTTGAAAAGTTTACTGTTAGGATGTTCCTAAGAGCCACATGGAGAAGCTATGTATTAATATACACACTTACCCTAAGCCCAATTCACATTCTATTTTTACTCCAATGGACTTCACCAGCTATACTCATTTCCCTGACACTCCTCTGCAAAGAAGAATCTATAATATAAATCAACATCTTTATTGGATGGAACCTGCTAGTTTTTGAACACTAGTCTTAAAAATAAGATAGAATGGTTTACAACCTTGCATTTAATGATACCAATTTACATCTGACTAAAACAGGTAATGGCACCCCACTCCAGTACTCTTGCCTGGAAAATCCCATGGACGGAGGAGCCTGGTAGGCTGCAGTCCATGGGGTCGCCAAGAGTCGGACACGACTGAGCGACTTCACTTTGACTTTTCACTTTCATGCATTGGAGAAGGAAATGGCAACCCACTCCAGTGTTCTTGCCTGGAGAATCCCAGGGACGGGGGAGCCTGGTGGGCTGCCATCTATGGGGTCGCACAGAGCTGGACACAACTGAAGCGACTTAGCAGCAGCAGCAAAACAGGTAAAAATGGAGAAAATGCATTTTTAAGGTAACATAGCTAAATAAAGGTAATTTTTATCAAAGGTGTTTTACTGCTTCTGCACAGCAAAGGAAATCGTAAGCAAGACAAAAAAACAACGCTTAGAATGGAAGAAAATATTTGCAAACAAAGCAACTGACAAGGGATTAATCTCCAAAATATACAAACAGCTCATGCAGCTCAATAAGAAAAATCAAACAACAAAAAATGGACAGAAGACTTAAACAGATATTTCTCCAAAAAAGACATACAGATGGCCAACAAACACATGAAAAGATCAACATCACTAATTATTGCTGTTGCTATTTAGCCATTAAGTCTTGTTTGACTCTTTTGGAGACCATGGACTATAGCCCACCAAACTCTTCTGTCCATGGTATTTCCCAGGCAAGAATAATACAGTAGGTTGCCATTTCCTTCTCCATAAGATCTTCCCAACCCAGGAATCCAAACTGCATCTTCTGCACTGACAGGTGGATTCTTTACTACTGAGGCCCTGGTGGGCTACTACATAGCACCCACTATGGAGAACAGGATGGAGATTCTTTAAAAAAATAAAAATAGAACTACCATATGATCCATCAATCTCATTCCTGGGCATATACCCAGAGCAAACAATAATTCAAAAATATACATGCACCCCAAATATATAATCTTCCCTGGTAGCTCAGAGGGTAAAGGGAAGACCTGTAATGAGGGAGATCTGGGTTCGATCCCTGTGTCGGGAAGATCCCCTGGAGAAGGAAATGGCAACCCACTCTGGTACTCTTGCCTGGAAAATCCCCTGGACCGAGAAGCCTAGTAGGCTACAGTCCAAGAGGTCGCCAAGAGTTGGACACAACTGAGCGACTTCACTTTTCACTTTCATCCCAAATATTCAATGCAACACTACTTATAACAGCAAGGACACAGAAGCAACCTAAACATCCATCATCAGAGAAATGGATAAGGAAAAGGTGGAATACATATACAATGGAACATTAGCCATAAAAAGGAACAAAACTGAATCATTTGTAGAGACATGGATTGACCTACAGACTGTCATACATAGTGAAGTCAGAAAGAGGAAAAAAAATTAACACATATATGTAGAACCTAGAAAAATGGTATAGATGTACCTATTTGCAAAGCAGAAACAGTGACAGAGATGTACATAACAGATGTATGGATACCAAGGGGAAAAGGGGGAGGAATGGAATGGGAGATTCGGATTAACTCATATACACCATTATGTAGACAAAAATTGATAACTAATGAGAACAGACTGCGTAGCACAGGGAACTCTTACTCAGTGTTTTGTGGTAACATAAATGGGAAGGAAATCCAAGGAAGAGGGGCTGATTTACTTTGCTGTACAGCAGAAACTAACATAACACTGTAAAGCAACAATAATTCAATTAAAAAAAAAAGCCTTATGTATCATCTGTTCTGACGCTTTTGAAGTGTGGTGTTGGAGAAGACTCTTGAGAGGCCCTTGGACTGCAAGGAGATCCAACTAGTCCCTCCTAAAGGAAATCAGTCCTGAGTGTTCATTGGAAGGACTGATGTTGAATCTGAAACTCCAATACTTTGGCCACCTGATGCGAAGAGCTGACTCATTTGAAAAGACCCTGATGTTGGGAAAGACTGAAGGCAGGAGGAGAAGGGGATGACAGAGAATGAGATGGTTGGATGGCATCACTGACTCAATGGACATGAGTTTGAGTAAACTCCGAGAGTTGGTGATAGACAGGGAGGCCTGGCATGTTGCAGTTCTTAGGCTTGCAAATAGTCAGACACGACTGAGTAACTGAATTGAACTGAACTGAATCATCTGTTCTACATGAAAGTGCTTTCTCTTAAAGGATTAGAACTTGCAAACGCACATATCCCTTTTTTTCATTACCTTTATCGGATGTTTATTAAAACAAAAAGACAAAAACAGTGGCAAACTGAGAGGACAGAAGGGATATAGAAAATACATGTCTCACCATCTCATATGGCATGATTAGAAAAACGAAAAAACGACCATCATCTCTCTGACAAGGTCAAAATGAGCCTTTACTCTTTGGGCTCCTGGAAACATAATGCTAAAAAATATACAATTAACAGTGGTTTAAATTGAGATCTGCTCACAGTTATCAACATACCAAATTAAAAAAAAAAAAAAACATTAAATTTTTTAAAGATTTTAAAATTCTAAAAATATTCAAAATTTAGGGAGATAAAAGTTAGCCCTAAGGGTCTGTTTTGATTTTAAACTACTTCTCTTCAAGGCTCAAATATTCTTATATTCAATTTCTATTTAAAATTAACTTGTTAATAATCCAAGCATATTTTCAAATGAAATCACATTGAGAAATGTAGATAAGATTAACATTGGTTTTTACCTGGTACAAAATATTTCCAGTATTTCCATATACTGACTGATTACTTTTTGCTCCCACATCTTTATGTATTTCATTTTATGACACTTAAAACATATATTTCTATAGCATAACACTTATTGAGACATGAAATTTAATTACCAAAGTAAAATTTAGATTATATCCCAAATATGTTAATAAATTTGCCTATTTGAAAACTATATAATTTGGGGGAAAATCAAATAGAAATATATTCAGATTATTTTTTTTCCAAAATGAAAATTTTGTTATTTACTAATATATATAAGATAAATGTATTATATATGTATCTCATACAAAATACGTTAAATAATAATGAGCAAAGCCTAATGAAAAATTGGAAGCCTATCATAAGCAATTTTAACTATGACTCTGAGTATAGTATTATAACAACTGGATTTACAATTTATAATCTAGTTAAATACTGTTTTCTAGGAATTATTAATCAGTTTAGTTAGAGTCTAGAGAGACATTACCAGATAAATTCAGGTTTTTTGTTTTTGTTTTTTAAGAAAAAACAAAAAAATCCTAGATGATACACTTAAAGAGTTTAGGACCATCTTCTTTGAACTAGTCAGGACAGGAAAACTTCTACTGTTTACTATATAAGCATTCAGAGTGAAGAGGAACTAATGAGCCTCTTGGTGAGCGTCAAAGAGGAGAGTAAAAAAGACGGTTTAAAACCCAACATCCAAAAAACGAAGCTCATGGCATCCAATTCCATCACTTCATGGCAAATAGATGGGGAAAAGTGGAAACAGTGACAGATTTTATTTTATTGGCTCCAAAATCACTGAGGACACTGACTATAGCCACAAAATTAAAAGATGCTTGCTCCTAGGAAGGAGAGTTATGACAAACCTAGACAGGATATTAAAAAGCAGAGACATCAATTTTCTGACAAAGGTCCATAAAGTCAAACCTATGGTTTTTCCAGTAGTCATGTATGGATGTGAGAGTTGGACCATAAAGAAGACTGAGAGCCGAATAACTGATGCTTTTGAAGTGTTGTGCTGGAGAAGACTCTTGAGAGTCCCTTGGACAACAAGGAAATCAAACCAGTCAATCCTAAAGGAAATCAACCCTGAAAATTCACTGGAAGGTCTGATGCTGAAGTTCCAATACTTTGGCTACCTGATATAAAGAGCTGATCTTTGGAAAAGACCTTGATGCTGGGAAAGACTAAGGGCAGGGGAAGAAGGGGGCAACAGATGTTGAGATGGTGGATGGCATTACCAACACAATGCACGTGAGTTTTGGAAACTGTGAGACAGTGAAGGAGAGAAAAGACTTGCCTGTTGCAGTTCACGGGGTCACAAAGATCAGGGCAGGACTTTGCAACTGAACAGCAACAAAGTGTAGAAGAATGACTTAAGCATTAGAAAATCAGATAAGAAGACTAAAATCAAAAATTTTGTCATGAATTTTCAAGCTGTATCATTAAATACTCACATTCCCATTTAATAATGACTAATATCAGTATAGGCAGCACACTCTTTTATACATGGCTATTCACTTACTTTAAAAATAATCTGAAATATTCTGTATTAATATCACCTCAGAAAAACACAAATATTTCTTAAAAACTAAGCTAAATTACACAAATTTAGGCTATTCATTTTTCCTTTGATGCCATGTTAAACATAAATGTAACTTGTTGGGGGTGGTAAGTTAATTTGTTTTTAATCTAGAAACATAAATCATTTTATAAAATCTCAATTTCCGTCATTACTCTTCATATAAAATACAGAAAAAAAGATGCTATATTTAAGGAATGACTGTCAAAACTCCACTCTCAAGAAGTTCTTAGTCATCTTGAAGATTCAAACAGGGCTTGGCATAAACTCAGATCATATCCCGGTAAGCTAATTTCTCTGGGGCCATATCATTCACTCAGCTTTGAAGGATTTATCTTAGACAGGGTCAGCTGGCCTATTAACAATTCTTATTCAAAGAATCTAAACACAAAAGCAAGCAAAAAGGAAATAACTGGAGGTTTTTCAACCCCAGCTCTCAGCTTCCATTCAGAAAATATCTTCCTTTTTTTATCTTTTTCTATGTAAGCTTTTATCAATATTGTTTAAGAACAGTAACTACTAGAAGAGCCTACAGAGAAGGCAATGGCACCACACTCCAGTACTCTTGCCTGGAAAATTCCATGGATGGAGGAGCCTGGTAGGCTGCAGTCCATGGGATCGCTAAGAGTCAGATACGACTGAGCGACTTCACTTTCACTTTTCACTTTTATGCATTGGAGAAGGAAATGGCAACCCACTCCAGTGTTCTTGCTTGGAGAATCCCAGGGACGGGGGAGCTTGGTGGGCTGCCGTCTACGGGGTCACACAGAGTCAGACACGACTGAAGTGACTTAGCAGCAGAAGAGCCTAAAGTGTCATATGATTGATTTCTATACTTAAGTACATAGTATAGTTCTATACCATCCATGGCCTTTCAGTACACATTAATCGATGCTGAATATTTGATAATAAATTAAACAATAAAGCATAATACTGTAAGCAGCAAAACCAGTTGGTAGTAGATTTTTAATCAACTATTAAAGAACATTTATAATTATAAGTAAACAATTTATGGAAAAATTACAACACAATTTTAATCTTTCTCCTATGATATAAGATTAGACTCTGTTCATGAAATTTACATCTATAAATGGAAAAGAAACCTGTAAATGGAAATTACATCTATAAATGGAAAAAAACATTTTACAGAGAGAGAAATATGTAAATATTTTGGAATGCTATGGTCCATAAAAAAGTCAGAGTAAAGTGTGATGAGAGAAATAGGAGAAAACTAACCATGATGGAAGAGCAGCATGAGAAAGTTAATAACTAGAAAACATTCTCACATGGAAAATATAATAACTTTTGTTCAATTTAGAGAACAAAAATTAGCTATACATTTGACACTTTTTTCAGTTAAAGATGAATCATCCCTCCTTACTTGGCAATTTGTAGATTTTGTTTCATGTTAATTTGCAGCAATCTTTCCTAACTCAGTGTTTGCTTATTCTTCAGAATATAAAAAAAATCACCAGGTAGTCTGTGGTAGGGCAGCCAAAAGAAATAAATTATCAGCTCAATTAGATTCTGGCTTCTTTTCTCAAACTTTCCAAGTTCAGACTATTACACTATTCAGCTGAAACTTCTCAGCTGCCTTCCCAGGTGCCAGAAGGTCTGGTCTATCTGTGAAGCTGAGTGCAGTTCATACATCCATTCTTCATACTTTTAAGAAACCTCTTACAAAAAAAAAAAAAATGCTCACAGATATTGGTAGCCTACCATATAAAACACTCTGATATGAAAAAATAAGACATCTGGCAATTATCCTAATCTGAGTGTTTACTTAATTCTCCACCACAGGTTTCTGCAAACTATTGCTCCTTTCTTGTGGTTCTTACTGGAGCAAAGGAACATCATCACATTGACATGATTTTTCATATGCTTACAAATATTTTACCAATTTTAGTTAAAAGTTCAGGGATATAATGACAATGTCATCTTTAAAACTGTTATATGAAAGTGAAATATGACTTCTGCCCTAGACATATATATCATTTGATATATCAATTTCTGTTTGATTTTCTCAGTGGCTATCATAGCTGACTGTCAGGAGATCATGGTTCCTGAACTTCATACAGTCTCCAGTGAACCCTCAGAAATGGAGCTTCTGTGGACCCTCTGAACAGGGGAACTCACACATTTATTGGATCAGACAGTGCAAAATGGGATTGAAATATTAGGATTTTTTTACATCACAGAAACTAAGCCAGTGATGACTGACTCATGTTTTAAGTTGAAAAACTGTGTTGACTTTGACAACATAAAACAATATGATTAAGAGAAATTAAGTAGATTCTAAATACACAATGGCTCTAACAGAAAGCTGAACATGTCACAAGAACAAACTCATCAAAACAAGAGAAAGGGAAATTGTGTGTATTCACAATGTAAGCCAACTGAAGCTTTATTGCTTTCTAGATATTTACCTAGTGAACGTCTTATCAATTTGTAGGCTTTAAAAGATTACCTATGCTATGTCAGAAGATCCCAAATATTGATGTCATAGACATACTGACCATGTTCTTTAATGAGTCATTATTAATTAATGGTCTTTACCCAAAGGCAATCTGTCCTTACATCAGAGAATAAACTGAAAAACACAAGTTGATAGGGGGCAAATTTTTGGGTCAATTAAAGGACAATAAAGGCAAAAATAAGGGGGGTTGAAATGACTACTGATATACCACTCTTTTTAGCCAATCTCAAATTTTATTGGAGAAGTCTATTTTTTTTTATTTTTTAGTATATTAATTCCATAATATAGTAATTCCATGATAGATTTGTCAGTAATGCATAGACATTGATGCTAAGGCTTAATCTTAAACATAAAAATGTATAGGTCTTGAACCAATTGACTGTGGCAGGATAAAAATTTAAGAGTTTCATATGTAAAGAGGAATTACATGTAACAATGCTAACATTTTACTGGTTCTTGTCTATTACTGAATGTAGATTAAGGAAACAAAGAAAAATTATAATTTGAAAATTGTGTATATAAGAAATTACTACTTATTGGCAGTCATCTTAGTTATTTTCCAAAGGAAATCATATATATACATATATATAAAAATTTGTCATTATTTTTTTGAGAAGGTAATTGTCTCGTGTGCAAAATAAACCTGTCTTAAGTTTCACATTAGTGATTAAGAATCCCTCACGACTAGGGAGTTTCATTAAGTGTTAGAAGCAAAATAACATAAAGACTATGAACATGAGCAAAGTTATTTAAACTACCTAGGCCTCAGTTTCATCATCTGCAAAGTGAGGATAATAATTATGCCTACTTCACTGAGTTTTGGTGAGGATTAAATAAATTAATAAAGAATCTGATATATAGTAAGCATGCAAAAGCATTGGTTATCATTACAAATAACATGGCCTTTCACCTCAACTTTAAAAAATTTAGATTGTATTCTAAAATAAGGTTTTACCAAGGACCAATTTATCCCATTAAGTTAAATATAAAATAGAAATAAAAGAATATTTTAGCTTAAATATTAAAATCCGATATTATCCTTCTCTCGGTTGTTTAGAATTTCAGTAATGATGTTCCATATAGACAAACAAATTATCCATAGCTAAGTACTCTCTCTACAGTGCTTAAAAAGCTTCCAAACAGCCAGGAATGTACTTGCACAGTTTGATTAGCCCCTTATGTGAGATAAATGAGCAGTTTTTGTAAACACCAAATGTGATACAAGTCATTTTGAAAGAAGAGATTATCTGTAGGACAATATATATCCCAAATATAATGTCTCCAAAATAATAGGTTGTTTTTCTTTTTTTTTTTTTTAACAAAATGAGTACTTTTAAAAAGTCAGGATTTTAAGATGGTACAAGGATAAAAAGAAAAAGGTTATAAGTGGCAAGATACAAATGGGTATGTTTACACAAAAAATTTACAACAGTTCACTGGCACAAAAACACTTTAAACAGGGAACAAAATCTGGCATAAACGATTAAATCTGTCAAACAACTATAATGTAAAGAAAAGACACAATGCATATAAAAGAACAGGAAAGAGCTTTAACCATATAGTGAATTAAATATATAAAAAGCAGACTAGGTTTCCATGAGATTAAAGACATGTAAGGTTAGTCATTAGAATAAATGCTATAAGAATACAATCCAAAACACTAAGGCTAAACTGTTCTTCAAAAATAAAGACCTCAAAATAATCTCTTACAGTTTCCCCACCCCATCATCAAGCAGAAATGTCCGGGAAGATCACAGAGGAAAGCACTTTCTGGAAGCAGGCTTCGCCACCGCCACATATATGATAAAGACCTACACACACTCTCCAATCTGCCCTAGACATACAAGTCCATATCAGTAGAATCAAAAACTGGAAAACATTGTCAAAATGCACAAATTCTTATGAAAAGAATAATTTTAAAGAAAAGATCACAGGAAAACATAAAAGATCATAGAAATGGCCTTCAGAGCTAATTAAATTTAAATCCCTCTCCCTCTCTTCTGGCTTTCCCTCTTCTCTCTGTTTATAGAATCACTGCATTGTTTTCTCTCAGGTATTAAGACTGTATTGTTTTGATAAAGCATTAGAAGTATCAGATGTTCTAAAGATCTCATTGATTACTTAATAAAGATAACTACCTCTCATCTGTACAATGCCTATCTCTGACCATTTCAAATTACTTTCCAATAGTTACTAATTACATAATTATTATGTTAGACAGTAAAGAGCATTGCCTATTTGCAGATAAGAAAATTAAGTCAGAATGGTTAAGAGGCATTATCAGGTCCTTAAGGGCTTTTCAGGTGGCACAGTGGTAAATAATTTGCCTGCCAACCCAGGAGAAGCAAGAGACAAGGGTTTGGTTCCTGGCTTATGAAGGTCTCCTGGAAAAGGAAATGGCAAACCTGTTCCAGTATTTTTGCCTGGAAAATTCCATGGACAGAGGAGCCTGGTAGGTTACAGTCCACAGGGTCACAAAGAGTAGGACATGACTGAGCACATAAGGTCCTTAGAGAAGCTCCAGAAAATCAATGGCAAGCATTAATCTAACAGAACAGTCTTACAACAAATATTTTGGAACTTTTTCTGTGCCAGGCTCTGTTCTAGCAGTTAGCCCACAGTGATAAGGTCCTTGTCCTTATGTAGTAGATATTGCTGGAAGGAAAATCAATGGTAAACAATTATATATCATTATTCAAATGAACCCAGCCCTCTTTTGTTATTTGTTTTCATTCTAAGTCATTTACTGCTAAAATTGGAAAGAACCTATTAAGAACCCCCCTTCCCCAGGGGATGTACACAGAACTGTAAGTTATCAGTGGATTCCAAAAACTTGACCTGAATTGGAGAACAAGGTTTTAGAAATGTGTATAACCCTACTCTAAAGCAGTCCCCTCTTTTGTATAAAATCTAAAGCCTATTAGGGGAGAAAAGATACTGGGATTTCCAGGAAGAGAAAGAGACTGATGATACTTCTTGTTCCAGAAGTTGATCCTCTCTCAAGCCACCTCTCCTACTCATCAACTCAAGCTGACTAAGAAACAGATCCCTCAGGGAAGTCCTTTGCCCTGTCATCCACATGAGTATCAGCAGCTCAAGAGCTTTCATTGTGAACTGATTACCCATGTTCCTCAACATAACCACAAATATGTTAACTAAATGATGAAAAATAGTCCCTTTCAAGAGGACTTGATCTGTGGATATAGTGACCTATATTTTCAAATCAGCAAATATTTATAACCATTATATGTTCTATAAGTAATATTATAGAAATATGATCTGAACTCAGGAAACCAAAGGAATAACTTCTAAATTTAATCAATTCTGATACTGAGTAAAAAAAAAAAACGTATATGTAAATATATATGTATGTATATATATATGCTTTATTATATATACATATATATATATAAAAAATTATACATCTCAAGAAATGGTGGCTTTTGGATAATAAAACAGTGAGTGACTATAAAGATATGTATACTCATATACTCAAGTTTTCTAATATATATTTGACATCCTAAAATGTGACATAATTACATCTAAACTTGAATCTGTAAAATAATTTCAAGTTAAATATTAATCAAAGGTACAATTATACCAAATCAATTTCATGCATTGCCATCTTACAGGATGAAGGCAAACTAAAGTATAAATTATTTATAAGAAAAAAATCCATAATAACATTGAGCTAATCATCACAGTAATTGTAGCATTTCAGGGCAAGGGTGGAAGAAGGAGATTTCCTTTATTCATATATTGTTTTTGTTCATATATTTTCAATCCAAAATTTCATGAATAAATCATATGCTTCAACCTATTTTAAAAAACTGAAGAAAATTTGAATCTGGTGTTCTTTAAAACATTAAAAAACAAAGTAGCGCTTTAACGGATTCCATAACAACATATAAAAAGATTTCCTTGATTTATGTATGTTTGTGTATGTGTGTTTGCATGCATCCTCTCTGGCTTCAATAAAATCCCTTTAAAATTGGAATCACTTCACTCAAATTAACATTCTTTCCTCCCTTCCCTTAGAATGTATAACTAACTGCTATAGCTTAGAAAAAAAGGGTTTTCATCAGCACAACTGAGTTAGTTAAAAGAAATAGTTACCAATGTCTCCGATTTCAAGTCTAAATTTAGGCAAACACGGAGTGTTCTAAAATATTTTAAATATTAAAAACATAAGGGACTTTCTGGGTGGCCCAGGGATAAGACTTCACCTTCCAGTGCAGGTGGTGTGGGTTTGATCCCTGGTCAGGGAACAAGGAATTCACATGAGGTGGGGCATGGACAAAAACAAAAAAAATATTATTTAAAAACTTAATATGTCTATTTATATTTTATGATAATATTAATGTTTTAAAAATCCACAATTTTATAGTCAATGATTTTGGTTTTATTACTTGAAGGAAAGTTATGACCAACCTAGATAGCATATTCAAAAGCAGAGACATTACTTTGCCAACAAAGGTTCATCTAGTCAAGGCTATGGTTTTTCCTGTGGTCATGTATGGATGTGAGAGTTGGACTGTGAAGAAGGCTGAGTGCCGAAGAATTGATGCTTTTGAACTATGGTGTTGGAGAAGACTCTTGAGAGTCCCTTGGACTGCAAGGAGATCCAACCAGTCCATTCTGAAGGAGATCAGCCCTGGGATTTCTTTGGAAGAAATGATGCTAAAGCTGAAACTCCAGTACTTTGGCCACCTCATGCGAAGAGTTGACTCATTGGAAAAGACTCTGATGCTGGGAGGGATTGGGGGCAAGAGGAGAAGGGGACGACAGAGGATGAGATGGCTGGATGGCATCACTGACTCGATGGACGTGAGTCTGAGTGAACTCCAGGAGTTGGTGATGGACAGGGAGGCCTGGCATGCTGCGATTCATGGGGTCGCAAAGAGTCGGACACGACTGAGTGACTGATCTGATCTGATCTGATCTGAAACTTAAAATTTATAAGGCAAAATCTGAATTCTGTATTTTGAGGAAGAATTCTATGTGATTATGCCTTTTAAATGATGTTCAAGCAATATTGATTATTAAAACTAACTTTGGATAAAATTTTATACTATATATTTACCTATAAATGTTAATGTGAAGTTATCTAACAGTTTAGAGGGAAAATGATGCTTATTTCTGTTGATGTATATCCATACATATTTCTTTTGAATACCCATATATAATATCTTCCATTAGTATAAACTCTAAAATCAATTTCACTGTATTTATGACATATTAAATCTATAGTCCAAGATATTGATCAGAATACCATGCTAAATAAACTAATGCTGTACTTGAAGTTTTTTCCAGAAAAATTAGCTGAGATATGCAATCATAGACTTGACCTATCACTACAGTAGAAAAAAATTATTTGTCCCTAAATACCAGACCACCTGATCTACCTTTTGAGAAATTTGTGTGCAGGTCAAGAAGCAACAGTTAGAACTGGACATGGAACAATAGACTGGGTCCAAATAGGAAAACAAGTATGTCAAGGCTGTATATTGTCACCTTGCTTATTTAACTTATATGCAAGTACATCATGAGAAACTGGGAGCTGGATGAAGCACAAGCTAGAATCAAGCTTGCTGGGAGAAATATCAATAACCTCAGATATGCAGATGACACCACCCTTATGGCAGAAAGTGAAGAAGATCTAAAGAGTCTCGTGATGAAAGTGAAAGAGGAGACTGAAAAAGGTGGCTTAAAGCTCAACATTCAGAAAACTAAGATCATGGCATCTGGTCCCATCACTTCATGCCAAATAGTTGGGGAAACAGTGGAAACAGTGAGAGGCTTTATTTTGGGGGGGCTCCAAAATCACTGCAGATGGTGACTGCAGCCATGAAATTAAAAGACGCTTACTCCTTGGAAGGAAAGTTATGACCAACCTAGACGGCATACTAAAAAGCAGAGACATTACTTTGTCAACAAAGGTCTGTCTCGTCAAGGCTATGGTTTTTCCAGTGGTCACGTATGGATGTGAGAGTTGGACTATAAAAAAAACTGAGCGCTGAAGAATTGATGCTTTTGAACTGTGGTGTTGGAGAAGACTCTTGAGAGTCCCTTGGACTGCAAGGAGATCCAATCAGTCTGTCCTAAAGGAGATCAGTCCTGGGTGTTCACTGGAAGGACTGATGTTAAAGCTGAAACTCCAATACTTTGGTACTTGATGCCAAGAGCTGACTCAGCTAGGAAAGATTGTTGGACATGACTGAGCGACTGAACTGAACTAAACTGAAATAGGAAGAAAAAGATTCCCAAAGCACACCAGGTACAAAAAACATATGGATAATTTATACAAACTCTCATGTCTACTGGGGAAACAAAATGCCAAATTGTACATTAGCACCTTCAAATACAAAAAAGAAACATTTTTTCCCATGGTTTTTAGTTGGAGGAGATCATTGTATAGAATTATTTACTGAAAGAAATTCAGTAAAAACACACCCTTTGTGACCAGTGACAGGCACTACAAGTTACACACAGTGCTTAAAATTAAGTGGGAAACACAGACAAGTAAACATTTAATTACAATCTGGGACTTACATGCTGTGATCAAGGAATACAAGAGATGGGGTGAGAAGCGGGGTATACAGAAAAGAAGGCTCTGAGGAAGTCATGACTCTGCTGGGCTCTGAAGCAATAAATAGCTTTTGGCAGATCAAAGGGAAGGGGGTAGGAGAGCGTAAACTCTAGGCTACCATACCAGGATCACACAAATCCTTGCAAGTCATTTTAAAGAGTTTAGATTTTAGGAGCTATTGAGAATCTCTGAGTGAGCAATCAAGAGAGAAAGATCGGATTTTTACTTGTAAAGAGGTATTACCATTATCGAGGTGAGAAATGATGGTGATGCTAATTAGAAAACTCATAAAGTGGTTGGAGATAAGTGGGAAAACTCTAAAGGTATTCAGGAAGAGACATCAGGAAGACTAGATGATCAACCGATGTGATGGAAACAAAAGAAGCAGGAATTGATCTCAGGTTTCAGATCTGGCCAGTTGGATAGATGGCAAGGGGGTGTCCCTGTCATAGTTAGGAAATCATAAGAGGAAAGGCAGGGAGAGAAAGGAAGATGAAGAGTCTCTTTCTGGATACTTGAACAGGAGGTGCGACCAGGGCCTCCAAATGGAGCCGAGTGTAGGGGCTGCCTAGAGAGAACAGAACGGGAATGAAACAGGACAACTCTGACAACTGAATCCAAGAAGGAAGGTGTGGTCATCCACGGTAGGCCACAGAGCAAAATCCTCCTGGAATATGAACATTTCAGGAAGAACCAGATAAATAAGAAGAAAACCCACAGCATGTGCATGGTAGGCCTTGCTGCTGCTGCTGCTAAGTCGCTTCAGTCGTGTCCTACTGTGCGACCCTATTAATAGGCAGACTAGCTGCCTATTAAATATCCAATCTCTGTTTCTTCCTTCAACAAAAGACCAGATTTTCTTTGGAGAAGAAATGAGCCCACTAAAACAGATCTCTCCATGCAACTTTGAAACGAAGGGTGGCCACTGAACATCATTTGAGCCAATGAGATATAATCAAATTCTAGTTGGGTGAGACTTCCAGGAAATTTATTATTTTTCTAAAAAAAAAAAAAAAAATAGGCTAATGATGTTTTACACCTTCAAGGATAGCACAGAGAGGTGACACTGAGAGATGTCGCGAGTTCCCTTACAACTACAAGAAAAAGTTACATACTAAGGATGGCAAAATAGAAAATAATCAAAGGAAGCTGGATTCTTGGTGGTCCCTTGGAGTCATCATCCTTTTCTACTTTCTCTCTGCAGCTGTCCTCCAGAATCAAATTAAACCTATTTGACTAAATTGTCTGATTTCGGTTACATGCAGTAGGATACAATCCTGATCTAGCTGGGTGCCATGAAATTCTGGGAAAGAGAATATTTCACAAAGAAGGTCAACTGTGTCAAACGGCTGCAAGAGGTAAATTATATCCATAATAGAAGGCAAAGTTTAGAAAGCTGAGGTCAAGGCTATTAAGAGTAACAGGATATTAGTGAGAGAGAAGGGTAGGGAAGGCCACACACCGTGCTCTGCATCTCTTTGCAAAGTTTGGGTAGAGTACCATATTTAAATTGCTTGTTTGGAATACTGAATGGATCCTTGTTACAACTTCGACATGCTGATACAGGAGAAGAAAATATCTCTAGACACAAAATGGAAGCAATAGTATATCACATTCTTATTCCGATGATCTTAAAATAAGGGAACCATGAAGATGACCACACCTGAATCTGAGATACACACTTCTGAAACTGGATATCCTCCCACAAAGTACCAAATATTTGTGGTACAAACATTTATCTAAAATGTTTACTATGAAAAAATTTTTTTCTGGAAACATATTTTGATAGTTCATTTAAATGTGGGAATCACAAAAAATTTAGATCTCCTACTTGTGTTTCACATCATTAATATTTTAAACACTTGGAGGTCTTACAGAAAAAGATGTATTTGTAGATGTATTTTCCAAATCATTTTATAACAGCTCATAGAAATAATTCACTGGAACGTATTTTGAGAAAGGCCACAATAAAATATTTAAATGTTAACCATGCCAATAACAATAGCTTTACAAACCCTCAAATATACACTGTCATAAAGACATACTGCATACTGTTGATACATGAAGAATACTTGTCCTTTAACAAATAGTTCTGTGGATTTCAAATATACTTGTGTATACGATGACTGCCTCAGGGAACAAAAAGGGCTTTTTTAAATGTACCCATATATGCTATTAGGTTTTCAGAATCCCCTTTTCTGAAATCAAGAGATACATTCTTTGGGACCATAGGAATGGAAGAAGTAAGCCCAATAATGTGTCTGGCATAGTAAATAGCACTTGCAACGAAATCTACCATTCACATAGTGCTTGCTATTCATCAAACAGTTCTAAGCACATTATGCATATTAACTTAATCCTCTCCAAAGCTCTGTAAAGTAAGTAGAATAATATACCCACTTTACAGGTGAGGGAATTAGACTACAGAAAGGCTAAGTAACTTCACCAAGGCCAGACAGCTATGCTAAGTAATCACTTATTGAATGTGTAGGGAACAAAATTTATTTTAACTGGACAAATTTAACCACATCTAACTATGAAGAGTTTCCATAATGCATTCTATGGATAAGAGCCATGGGGCTAATAGCTAAGAGAACCCCTTATATGAAAAGAACACAAATTCTTCTTAGAACAGGTCATAAGAAATGTAGTTATTCACCTGGAATTGATCAAAATTTTAAATGAGATTGAAGAATCATAACCAGTCCAGAAAGAACCTATTTCATGGGAAACCATACAGAGACCTAAGTGATCATTAATTTTTAAAAATAATTGACTTTATTGCTTACGAATGTCAGGAAGCCTAACCACAGAATTCTGAGATCCTTCACGTTTTAGGCTTTGATGATTTAGACAAAAGATGAGAGAAACAGGGGAAAAGGTGACTATCAGCAGAATCTCAATCTACTGGTCACAGAACATTTCCTCCTCTCCTGTGGAATTTTGGTTCACTACTGCTTTCTTTCTTGAGGTGAACACAAAAGAAAATATATTATAATCATATTTTCCAAGAATTTCCTTAAACACGATTCAATAAGGTGACAACCTGTCCTACACTTCTATTTTAGAGCTAAGGAAATAATTTGGATGAGGATGACAAGTGCTGAATTATACGATCAAAATGCTCTCTATATATTCTTCTACATCAAACACAGGCTCCTAATCCATTTTCTAGTGTCAGATTGACATAAGAATCTAATAAAGGGGTAACTTAATATGACTCAGTATAGATAAAGTACAGTATTATCTGGTGAAGAGATACAGGGTGATGGAGAATATTGAGGCAAAATATAAACCCTTTGTGGGGGTGCTTTTTCTCACTTTCTTTTTAACTTTCTAGCTTCTACTCTAAGTTTTACTCCATCATTCATTAGATAAGATTAAAAATGTCCCCATTCAGGCATACTAAATAACCTGGTCATAAACTTTTATTTCTCTTGACAAGTGCAAAAGGTCATAAGTACTATTAAAACTTCAACGTAAATCTTGGGTTAAAAATGACATAAATGAGAATGTTACTAAAGCTACAATTTCCACTTTAGATATTAAGAGACTGATTAGAAACTGTTTTATTATACTCAGAAACCTAAATTAAACATCAGATGCACTTTACTAAAAATTCAGTTCAGTTCAGTTGCTCAGTCGTGTCCAACTCTTTGTGACCCTATGGACTGCAGCACACCAGGCTTCCCTGTCCATCACCAACTCCCAGAGCTTACTCAAACTCATGTCCATCGAGTCAGTGATGCCATCCAACCATCTCATCCTCTGTCATCCCCTTCTCCTCCTGCCTTCAATCTTTTCCAGCATCAGGGTTTTTTCAAATGAGTCAGCTCTTCACATCAGGTGGCCAAAGTATTGAAGTTTCAGCTTCAACATCAGTCCTTCCAGTGAATATTCAGGACTGATCTCCGTTGGGATTGACTGATTTATCTTGCAGTCCAAGGGACTCTCAAGAGTCTTCTTGAACACCACAGTTAAAAAGCAACAATTCTTCGGTGCTCAGCTTTCTTTATAGTTCAACTCTCACTGAAAATGACTACTGGAAAAATCATAGCTTTGACTAGAAGGAAAAATTAAGCCCCACTTAATAATGATCTTCAAACATAAGAGCTGCTGTAATTTATAAATGGCTTTTCTGTTATCATTTACCATGCAAGATGAAAAGAAAGTCATGCTGCAGAACTTCAGTAAATTAAAGTAATAACTTTGTGTTAACATATGCTGATGCATATAAAGGATACTGATGATTGGGGAGAGATAATCTTTGGTTCTGAATCTCTTTTAATACAACAAATGATCTTCAGGTAATTTCAACTATAAGTCAGAAGGACAGATGAAATAATTTCCAAATGACCCTTCCAGCACAACTGCATTCTTATTAAAAACCTAGTTTGGTTTATTTTACTGTTTTCAGTCTAGAAAAGTGAAGTAAGGAATCTGGAATTTCACTTGTGGATCAGCCTTCCATGAATTCACTTAGAAACATCTAGGATACATTTCACATATTACCTTTCTTGATAAAAATGGTATGGATATTAATAAAAGTTTGAGTATCTTCTTCTCTGCTTAACATTCCACTATCTGTAAATATTCATATGGAGGAAACCATTTTTTCCTTATATATCCAGGCAAATGGATTTCTCTGCTCTTCCAAGCTTATCCCTAACCTACCAGTACCCACCCAATGCCCCTCTCCAGCACATGGTCTCTCTCTCTGTCCCTGTCTCTGTCTCTCTCTCCTGCTCCCCTCTCCTTGAGTCCCTTTCTCTGTTACTCTGTTCATGGAATTCCAAAAGCAAGAATATAGGAGAGGGTAGCCATTTCTTATCCAGGGGATCTTTCCAACCCAGAGATCAAACCTGGGTCTCCTGCATTGCAGGCAGATTCTTTACCTTCTGAGCCACCAGGGAAGCCCACAAGTAACCACACTGGGCTCAAGTTCCCAAAAGGTGTTTGGAGCTCTACGGGATGAGCGGGGATCTAGCGAACTCCAGTTCAACACAATGTATACTTGTATATAGTGCTTCTCAAACTGGAATTTGCATAGAGTTGCCTTAAAATATTGTTTAAGTATACTGTCTGATTCAGGTGGTCTGAGCAGGGCCCTGCTTTCAGCATCTTTAACTTGCTACCAGGTGATGCCAATGCTGCTGGCCCATGGATCATATTTTGAGCAGGAACCTACAGCTGCTGCTTGTAGCAGACCCAATCCTTCCCACATCCTTCCTGAGTTTGCCTCCCCTAAATGGCTGGAGCCATTACCATCCATATGGCTTTCTTTTCTTTCTTATCCAATCCTAGTTATTGCAGCACCCAGATTTCTAGGGGAAATCTTATTCTAACTTTTTCTTAAAAATGTCATCAACCACACACCAAAGCCTAAGACTGTAACAAGTAATGTAAAGCATTACTATGCTGTAATTTTCCTTTGATTTCTCATCAAATTTGCTTCATTAAATATAAATCTATTGGACTCTGAAAAAGCTTTACATATACAGATTACTGCCAAAGTACAGGATGGCAATTAATTCTACTTTACAGAATAATTATTTTGTGTATGTCCCCTCTATCCAGAAAGAAAAAGTAAATATAATTAGGTCCTATTTTGCATATGTAAAGTTTCTTGAGAAACCCCTCAGGTACCATCAATACTAATTGTTTCCTTATCAATCAGGAAGTTTAAAGCCCTTTGTTTTTTATCAGCCAGTTATATTTATATTTATATTTATCTACAATATAAACACAGGTTGACTTACTCAGAGTGGGTCACTTTGCTGAGAGCCTATTCTAGATTTTGTTGTTGTTGTTCAGTCTTTAAGCCATGTTCGACTCTGCAACCCATGTGCTGCAACTCACCAGGCTTCCCTGTCCTTCACCATCTCCTGAAGTTTGCTCAAAGCCATGTCCATTGAGTCAGTGAAGCCATCCAACCATCTCATCCTCTGTCATCCCCTTCTCCTGCCTTCAATCTTAGAATCTAAAAAACTCCTTTGACTTTTTGTACTGCTGCTGCTAAGCCGCTTCAGTCGTGTCTGAACCCATAGACGGCAGCCCACCAGGCTCCCCTGTCCCTGGGATTCTCAAGGCAAGAATACTGGAGTGGGTTGCCATTTCCTTCTCCAATGCATGAAGGTGAAAAGTGAAAGTGAAGTAGCTCAGTCCTGTCCGACGCTGAGCAACCCCATGGACTGCAGCCTACTGGGCTCCTCTGTCCACGGGATTTTCCAGGCAAGAGTACTGGAGTGGGGTGCCATCGACTTTTTGTACTAGCGGAAGTCAACTAAATTTCCTGAGCAATATCATCACCCAAAAGAGCAATTAACTGTTGCAAAACCTTGAAAGAAAAACTCCGAGGGCAACAATACTGAGACTGCATTCTAAGAGCCATGGCTTTAAATCAGTGTTTAAGATCATATGAACCACTTGCTTTTACCAAGAAGTGGAAATGAGATTGCTTCTTGAAGTGGCATTCTGATGTTTCATGATGTTAAACACTTCAAGTTACATGTTAGTTCGCATCATTGAAACAATGGGCCAGGAATGTCAACGAATACTTGAATCACAGATGGCTCCAGAGGAGGTAAATCTTGAGCTGATTATAACAGAATGACCAGTGAAACAGGAAGAGAAGCACATTTCACAATGAGGGTACAGAGGAAAGTGTCATTTCTTGAAAATGTGATGGGCTGCAGCATACTGAGCTACTGTTAGCCAACCACAGCTAACAAAACCCAACCCAAACTTTCAATCTCATCTTCATGGTCACAGACTTAACCTTGACTTCACCATCAGCAACAGTTGCATCTCTTGTAAAATCTCAACTTCTACTCTCTCACCCTACACAGTTAAACCAAGTCTTCAATCTACAAATCTAATCTTCACTTTTCATCTCCATTACTACATCTAACTGGCACCTTCCCCTGTCTGTAATACTGCAATAGCTTCCTAACTGACCTCCCCCAATCATTCTGCAATCCATTCTCTACTCATGTAGCAAGCAAGTATCACATGAGTGAAGTTTTAAAATATAAATCAGATCATGTCACCTCCACCATTGCTTAAAAACCTTCTGTGGCACTCATTATCATACAATTGCACTCATTTCACAAGATAGCAAGATTATGCTCAAAATCCTTCAAGCTAGGCTTCAGCAGTATGTGAACCAAGAACTTCCAGACGTACAAACTCAATTTAGAAAAGGCAGAGGAACCAGAGATCAAATTGCCAACATATGCTGGATCATAGAAAAAGCAAGGGAATTAAAAAAAAAATCTACTTCTGCTTCACTGACTACACTAAAGCCTTTGACTATGTGGATCACAGTAGAACAGTGGAATATTCTTAATGAGATGGGAATACTAGACCACATGGTCTGTCTCCTGAGGAACTTGTCTGCAGGACAAGAGCAACAGTTAGAACTGGACAGGGAACAATGGACTGGTTCCAAATTGTGAAAGGAGTACATCAAGGCTGTACATTGTCACCCTGCTTATTTAACTTATATGCAGAGTACATCATGAGGAACGCTGGGCTGGAAGAAGCACAAGCTGGAATCAAGATTGCTGGGAGAGATATCAATAACCTCAGATATGCAGATGATACCACTTGAGTGGTAGGAAGTGAAGAGGAACTAAAGAGTCTCTTGATAAAAGTTAAAGAAGAGAGTGAAAAAACGGGCTTAAAACTCAATGTTCAAAAAACTAAGATCACGGCATCTGGTCCCACCACTTCATGGCAAATAGATGGGGGAAAAGTGGAAACAGTGTCAGATTTCATTTTCTTGGGCTCCAAAATCAATGTAGATGGTGACTGCAGCCACGAAATGCAAGGACACTTGCTCCTTGGAAGAAAAGGTATAACAAACTTTTACAGTGTATTAAAAAGCAGAGACACCACTTGCTGACAAAGGTCCATATATCCAAAGCTATGATATTTCCAGTAGTCATGTAGCAATGTGAGATTTGGACCATAAAGAAGGCTGAGCACCAAAGAATTGATGCTTTCAAACTGTGGTATTGGAGAAGACTATTGAGAGTCTCTTGCACTGCAAGGAGATCAAACCAGGTAATCCTAAAGGAATTAAATCCTGAATATGCATTGGAAGGACTGATGCTAAAGCTGAAGCTCCAATACTTTGGCCACTTGATGCAAAGAACAGATTCACTGGAAAAGACCAAGATGCTGGGAAAGATTGAGGGCAAGAGGAGAAGGGGCGAGAGAGGATGAGATGGTTGAATGGCATCACTGACTCAAAGGACATGAGTGTCAGCAAACTCAAGGAGACGGTGAAGGACAGGGAAGCCTGGCATGCTGCAGTGCATGGGTTTGCCAAGAGTGGGACACAACCTAGCAAATGAACGATAACAACGTTGCACTGAACATATACTCCAACAACATTAACCCAGTTACAAGACCCTGCATGACCTGGCCCATATCTCTAGCTGTTTTCCCTAGTCATAGGCCATATTAGCCATCTTTCATTTTCTCAAATATACCTAAGTTTATCTTTCTCATGGCTTTTAAGATGCTTTTCTTTTACTTTGCATCTTGCTAACATCCACGTGTATTTCTGCTTTTGGTTTACCATTAATCCTTCTGGCACATGTGACAATTTTGAGGAAAAAGTTATTTGTAGGTTAGTTACTTATTTTCTGTCATCATACCCCACTCTTTCCACTATATTGTCATTTCTATGAAGGCAGAAACCATTTTCCTTTTTGTTTACCACTGAATAGCAAAAACTAAGCAGAATGCCTAGATAGAGCTATTTTGGGAAAAATATCAATTTTTTGAACAAACTATATTTTGTTATTCTTCATATTTTTATTTAATGTCTGACTTTTAATGTCCATATTATGTAACTAAGGGAAGAACTTTTATGCCCCCAAAACATTCAGTGGGGCTTTATTCTAACATGACAAAAAAAAATTTTTTTTTGAATTGATAATTAATGAAAGTTTTAAGTTAATTTATGTTGCATCAATTAAAATTAACTATACTAAAAATGTATAGGTATATTTTATTGAATAAACTTGTCATTTATAATTTAAATAAATAATTTAAAATAAATACAAATAATTCACATGTTAGTCTGTGTATGTGGGAAAGATGTCTAACATTTAAATCATAAGTAATAAGAGGATGACAAGGAGCAGTGATATGATGAAAATATTTTAAGAGATAACCAGATCTACCTGGTTATTTTATTATTTTTTAAAGACAGCATTGTTGATATGAGGAGACACTGCCAAGAATTTCCCATAAATAAGTAAATACTGAATTGATTTCCTGAAAGCCTCAAGAGACTTTATATTTAAGCATCAAATGGTGTTGAAATAATCATCTTAGTACTTTTCAGCATATATAAACACCAGCTACTTTTTGAGAAAACAAAAGGAATGGCTCATGAGACTGGTGATAGAATATGTAACCTTTAACCCCAAGATTACTGGATTGAAACTGGTCCAGGATGGTGTATATAGTAATATTCAGCAGATGGAAGCTGTTTTGCAGCATCCAATCGAGAGAGCTAAACTCTTCCATTTAGTCTTTATGACATAGGGATGTGTTCCAATGTAGCTAATGCCTTCCTTTTTTTTTTTTTTTTTTTTTGCCATCTAAGAAAAGACTGAATATTAATTGAATAGTAAATAGGTTTCCCTTGAGAATGCATAGTGATGTTAAGATACCTAGAAGGATATCCACCCAACTTTCAGCAGCGGTTAACTCTGGGCAAATGATATTACAAGAACATGTATTTTAAAAGAGCAAGTATGTTCTCTAAAGAACATATATTAGTTCTGTTACTTAGAAATAAAAGATAATTTTTAAGTTATTTAAAAATGATCTTTATAAACTTGCTAATCATATTCTCTAACCTGAGACTGGGAGTGAAGGAAAGAGAATGTATAACATGTCCACACTCTAAGATATTCCTACAAATTTGCTAAAGATTAAATATAACAGATTTGTGAACCAAAGAAAAAACAATAAAAGTTTGCCTAAGAAATCAACTGAACACATGCCTATAGCCTGTGATTTGTTTAACTAACAAATAGAACATCACCTGTTGGTTATTTATGAATAAATAGTGCATTATCTGACAGCTACCTCCCCTAACACCCACATTCAAATGGTCAATGGGCTTTGTCCTTTTCAACTAAAATACCCATTGAAACTCAAACCTTCTCTTTATGTTCACTGTCAATGTCATCTTGCACATGGGTTATGGAATACAGGCTTCTGCTTTTACACTTCGTACTAAATATTCTTTGGAAAGATAAACCAAAAATAAGAAAAGAAGAAAGTTTTTATCTAATTTCAAAGAAAATGAAAACTGTCTCCTCCTAATGAAAAGATGCTGTGCTTACTTATCTCAACAAACACAAAATCCACACTATATTTACTTGAAGACATAACGTTTCTATCCTCAATTCCTTACACAATTTAAACCTGATATTTGGATACACCATTTGGTCTGATGGGCTTACTACTTACATCATTGAGATTACATGATTTTTCTCCCTGGTTTTCTGATTTTTATTTCTCAGTTATTTAAGATGATCAAATAGCTGCAAATCCAAGTTTAAAATCTCCAAATGGGACTTTCATGGTGGTCCAATGGCTAAGATTCTGTGCTCTCAATACAGGGGCCCAAGTTCAATCCCTAGGCTGGGCACTAGATCCCACATACCACAGTGAAGATCCTGCATGCCCCAAGAGCTGGTGCCATGGAATAAATAAGTAAATAAATAATAAAATCAAATCTCCAAATAACTGCTATTAAATACAGCTATGGACAGAATGTCTGTGTATCCCCTCTTCCCTCCACTCCACTCAAATGTGTATATTTAAATCTTAATCCCCAATATGGTGATATTTGGAGGTAATTAGGGTGGAATGAATTCATAGGCATGGAGCCCCCGAGATGGTATTGGAGGCCTTATAAAGGAATAGAAACCAGAAGTTTCTCATCATCAGGAAGAGAAGTCTCACCAGAACCTGACCATGCTGGCACCCTGGCCTTCAACTTCCAAACTTCTAGAACTGTGAGAAATGTTTCTGTTTGTTCAGTAAGTACATGGTACTCAGTATTCTCAAAGCAGCCTGAACTAACTAAGAATAGCAATAACGAACAATTATATTCTATTGGTGGTAAAAACTCAAGTTGTTAGTAAACATAATCATATCACAGAACTTAGCAATATTGCTTCCCTACTTAAGTGAAAAAACATGTGAATTCAAAAAGAATAATTTAATGTTTTCCTAACTGTAAAAGTTACAAAATGAATTATTTCATTAGCCCCTACCGCTAAGTTGCTTCAGTCGTGTCTGACTCTGTGATACCCCACAGATGGCAGCCCACCAGGGTCCCCCGTCCCTGGGAGAGGCAAGAACACTGGAGTGGGTTGCAATTTCCTTCTCCAATGCATGAAAGTGAAAAGTGAAAGTGAAGTCGCTCAGTCGTGTCCGACCCTCAGCGACCCCATGGACTGCAGCCCACCAGGCTCCTCCGTCCATGGGATATGCCAGGCAAGAGTGCTGGAATGGGGTGCCATTGCCTTCTTCGACAATAAAAAATTATTTAAGTCAATATTATGTGCATGTCTAGCATTAACAACGCTAATTAAAGATAAGGGTAAATCTCTCCTACCAGGAATTCAACTCAAGATGGAATTTAATATACTCCATATGCTCTGTACTTAACCAGAAATTAATTCAAGAAAATTTAATTACTGAAATATTTTATTTAAATTTTATTATATTAGCACAAAAATCTTCAAATTCAAAATGGAGTCAGTCCATTTTTGATATAAAAACATTTAGATCCCTCTGTATAAATGATCATAGTGTGACCACAATACAGGGAAAGGGAAAAAAGTAGTGAGACGACAGACGGACAATTAGATTTACGATTTATTATTAGTGCCATTCACACTGTGCTACACACTTTATATGCATAAATTCATTTAATCATATGTGAATTTTGCAACAAACATCAGTGTATTTTAGAATGTAAGTGTGCAAGAAGGTGGAAAGATATTTTAAAATCACTAAACTAAATGAGGTTTTAACATTTTTCCTTTGAATACGGAAAATAAAAATCATATATATTTATATGTATATAAGTTTTACAATCTGATCAAAGAATGGAACTGCAAAGTTGCTTAAAAAAATACAGATTAAGTAGAGGAAACAAGAAATATTTTCAAAGATGCAGTATAGAACTAGCTCAATTTCAAAGATAAGTCTTTCAGGGAACAAAACATGTGTGTGTGCCCATATATATTCAATGAATAATTAGTGTCTGACCATAACAGGGGTTAGCTTGACTGGATGCATAATCAATCATCAATTAATCAATCAGGATTTTAAATTTGATGGCATATTCTGATTTTATCTGCTTATCTGAACCATTTCACCTTAAGGGGTGATCCTTCCATCTTCCATGCTCAGATTTTAGAAACATATTTTAACAGTAAAATATGGTTTACCGTTTAACGCCTGGCTCTTAGCATACATAGTCAGTATGCTTTCTCATTTTATCCAAATGAGGAAAATCAGATAAATCAAATCCTAAATCACTTTAAGAAGCATTGTTTAATAACAATATCGATGAAAGATCACAAGATATTGACAGTAGTGGGAAAACATTACTTTAAAATATAAACATTCTACCTCAAGGTAATTACGATTAAAGAGCATCCTAGTTAATAAAATCTGGACAGACTTACTCTCTGATAAATTGTACAAAATTATTTTTTTCTGTAAAGACAGTTCTGTGTTTTGCTGCTAAGACAGCCAGCAGATGACTGCCTAGCCTAAAGGGATTTCTCTTCCTCAGGAGAAAACAGTTTACATAGGAAACAAATAGTCATATGCTGACTATGCGCTGCTTAGCAGATGACATAGACATGTTCTGCAATCGAAAGCATGAGGGTCAAGGCTCAAATTAACTTTCCCTAAAATTCAATGCAATTACCCAAGATTGAATTACTTACTAATATAAGCTGGGTCAAAAAACTGTGCTATCAATTTACGCCAGGCATAAGATGAACTAAATTTAATAACTTGGTATTTAATAATTTGGTAATGTTGGGCATTAAAGAACATTTTCTAAACATTCAGTAGACTATCAAATAAAGCTAGTTCAAAACAAACAAGAAATACTACTTGCAAGACTGTTTTAAAAAGTTCAGTTCAAAACTGAATTAGATGAACAGTGAGTTCTAAGTCTTAGAGAAATATATTTTAAATTTACAAATTAAAGTCCTCGTCAAGATATATCATTCTTGGCTTGTAAAGAAAAATAATTTTAAAATAAAATTTAAAAATGTATCTGTAATTAAAAATGATGTTACCTTTAGAGAGCTAAGCTTTCAAAGATGGATGGAAACTCTAGGTGTAAGGACTACCATATATTTCTTAGCATTCCAATTCTTAGAATGTATAATTGTGTGAGATAAATTTAATTGCATCAAAATTGATTTTTCAAGAACAAGAATACAACTTTTACCACATAGCAAAGATCATCACCTAAAGATTGGTCAGTGCTTTTCACTGGGTCCAGCTTTGTTATATGTGCATGTTCAGAAGCTCAGTTGTGTCCAACTCTTTGGGATCCTATGGTCTGGAGCCCGCCAGGCTCCTCTGTCCATGGGATTTCCCAGGCAAGAATACAGGAGTGGGTTGCCATTTCCTCCTCCAAGGGATCTATCTTCCCAACCCAGGATCTAACTTCTCAACCCAGGGATCCAACCCACATCTCCTGTGTCTCTTGTATTGGCAGGTAGATTCTTTACCACTGTGCCAACTGGGAGACCAAACTTGAATACAACTAGATTTAAATGAAGACAAAAATAACTAATCCTAAAAATAACCAATAAATACATACAATCCTCTTGGTGCATTATTTAAATTTAAATAAATATTAAAAACATGAAAGACAAGAATATTATTATTTCTATACAAAAATAAAAGTTTGAAATGACATTCCATACCATTTTTCTCCATTGTTTGAGAGAGTGACAATTGTTAGGAACCAAGTAATCCAGTTGTTACAGCTGTAAAACTTGGTTTAAAGGCAAATAAAACACAGATAAATGTTTTTAAAAACATTACCAACAACTGTGCTGTGAAATCAGTGTTGTCTGGAGACACTTTTGCTAATGCTATTACTTTGGGCTTTAGAATCACTAAGAAATTAGATGCAATCTTTGTCTTCCTGTGTTTGAGCCTTTGGGAGAAAGAAGAATAGCTCTTATTGAACATCCGGTACCTAAACTAAGAAAATATAAAAAATTAATAATACTTTCCAGGAAATAATAAAAACAAGCTATAATAATGCTTTATAGATTTAACCTACAGCAAATATGACCCATGTTTCCCTGTCTACCCTCCTGTCTGGTATTTATGTAACATACAAAAGGCTAGTTTTGATTTTACAATGCAAACATATGTTAAAATGGTGAATGAGCAGTAACCATTGGCTAAAATAGATAACTGAAATATATGTGAATTAAATTACTACACATCTATTTGTAGTGTACTGAACCATGATTTAAAAAAAAAAATTAACTACAGAGCAGTTAATGTTTCTCATATAACTTACATGTCCAAACAACACAATTTATCTAAACAAAAGCATCCTTTTAATTTTTTCAATTTAACTAGTATAAAAATTATTGGAAGCAAACACTACTTAAGCTTTTTCAAATAATTATTATCACTAATATGGATACTTATTATTGAACTACCCTCATTAATACCAAACTATATTTGGTAAATGTATAATACCTATATACTTTCCCCTTCCCAACTATATGAATTGTTAATGAATGAGATCTTAAAGTATTTTCTAGAGTAGTTTCATTAAATTTTATTCAGTAAATTATAATTTTTTTCCTCTGGAGCTTGAAAACATTTTGGAATGTGTCAGGACTATCCCACTAAGATTTGTGAACTATGCATTACGGGACTGTGTATTAGAATATGTCACTGGTAAAAGTTATATAATTATCTTCTGTCTGGTTTCAATTTCATGATCATATATTTGTTGACTGAGACTGCAAGAACTTTTCCCATAATGGACTCTCAAGGTTGTGGAATGTCTACGTTAGGAAAAGAACTTAACTGGAAACTAACAGTACCTTTTAAAATAACTGTACAAAAGCCAGATTAAAACAGACAGGTCTCTAAATCCCAATGCATTAAGGATATCTTGATCATCTGAGGTAAAACTAGAGGTGTTTTGAAAAGGAAGATATAGAGGGTGAGCATTTAGACACTCAATTCAAGTCTATTAACTTTTAAAACACTTCTGACAATGACAAGAATGCAAGGAGAGTAGATAATAACACAGAAACATGACATGATCTTTGATATTTCTGTTGCTACATATTTCTTATAAACAATTATAATTCCAGAGACGTTACAATCACTGATTTCCCTCCTGGTCTTTGGTTCCTTAGGTACTAAATACAAGAGTTGGCCTAGGTTATCTAGGCTGACATCATCTTTCTTGATTTAAATTTGCTCTCAAATATTAACTTATACTTATCTTCACAGAAAATAATTATTCTTAAACATAATGGTGTCAAGAGTTAGAAAAGTGTTAATGTAAGTTTAAAAGATGTCTTTGGCAAAACATATGTCTTCTTATAAATAAGTTGAACCTTTACATTCTTTTGCTTGTGCTACATTTAAAGTTGAGTTTAAAAAATAAACATACAAAGAAAAAGAAAACGTTCTGCTGTGATTCCAGCTTTTCTACATATCACTGATTTAGCTCTAAGACCTATCCTGAGAATCAAAGCAATAAAAGAAAGTACAGTAAGTTAATTATCAGTTAACTTCAAATAGAGAAATATAAAGTTGGGTTTCAAGTAAATGTTTTAAAAATGTGAATGTCTAGTTTCGACATAGTTTTAAACGATTCAATGTTTTTTTATTCTATCTAATTAAGTTTTATGCTCATATAAGATATCTTTAGCTTTCTGTCTCAAGTATTCAGTATTACATGGCTCTGTGAGTGTGAATCAAATCATCTAAGTTTTTTGGAAATGATTCCACATTAATAATATGATTGAGTTGTAATAATCTGTCTATAAATCCCTTTCTATGTTTATAATTTCATAATTATCTGTGATTCTATATAGTCATGTTCTAGTTGAATGTTGGATGTAATGCTAAAGATTATGAAAACTGATTACATAACTAGAATTTTGAAC
Organism: Bubalus bubalis; assembly: GCF_019923935.1. Taxonomy (NCBI): domain Eukaryota; kingdom Metazoa; phylum Chordata; class Mammalia; order Artiodactyla; family Bovidae; genus Bubalus; species Bubalus bubalis. Next base: position 71,674,563 of record NC_059157.1, read on the forward strand.
GTGAAAGAAAGTGAAAGTGAAAGTTACTCAGTCGTGTCCGACTCTTTGTAACCCCACCATGGTATTCTCCAGGACAGAATACTGGAATGAGTAGCCTTTGCCTTCTCCAGGGGATGTTTCCAACCCAGGGATTGAACCCAGGTCTCCCGCATTGCTGACAGATTCTTTACCAGCTAAGCCACAATGGAAGCCCATTATACTAAAGTATCAATCACCTTAGAAAATATTATATATAAAAATAGACATAGTTACATATACAATTTCATATATAGTTATAGATAGTCAAATTTAAAGTGAATTAGATCTAATTTCATTTGTCTAATCCACATACAATTCTCAATTTCTGTCATATATACATATGCTCAGCAGGATTCTTTCAAGGGAATGAAATTTTCTGACTCTTGAATGCTTATTGAAAATAAGAAAAGCCTGATTCTAATTCAAATACAATACATTACACATCTAGACTCTAGATATAACAACTGAATCATTAGTTAACCAGATCCTTCTTGAGATAATTTCAAATGAGTGGCCGTTTTTATCTGTATAAATATACTGAACCATCAAGCACCCAAGGATTCCCATCACATGTTTTCCTCTCAGGGTGCACTACAGTGTAGCAAAGATGATAAAGTATGAGGCAAATATATACATTTCTCTAGATTTAGCTTTACCCAAAGTATAATACAGTTCTGACAACTGGAAACAGTTTAAAACCATAACTTCCACTACCAGTCGAAAGTATTTCTCCTAATGAAGACAAACGAAAAATATCTTACAGTATTCTTCTTACATCCCCATACTCTATATATTTAAAAGGAACAAAGGAGGGGAATAAATCAGTTTCAGTGAGCCTATTCAAAAGAAAACAGCTCCAAAAGGTAAAACACAACACAAGGACATTTGCTCAATACTATAAAAAACCTGAAGGAGAAAAGAATTTGAAAAAGAATAGAAATATGTATAATTGAATCGCTTTGCTGTACACCTGAAACTAACACAAAACTGTAAGTCAACTCATAGTCCATTATAAAATAAAAATGTTCTTAAATTAAAAAAAAAATTAGGTAAAACAGTGCACAAATATGTATGAATCCCAATTTAGCTTGAATAACCAGCTAGGATGAGAAATTCAGAAAATTCAAATAAATAGTGGATGATATACACATATAAAGCTACAGACCTTCCTCAGGTAAAGCCTGTGATACACGTTTAATTTTTTCTTATCATGAACAAGGTAAATGATCCCACGCTGCCATCCCTCCACCAACTCACAGGCCACATGCTCCCCAACACTAACAGCCCATTTTACTTACTGGCTACCTCCAGCGATGCATTGTGACTCACAGCCTCTCCGAGGTAATTCCTTGCTACACAGACGTAGACCCCTTCATCAGGCCTACTTTTTCGTCCATGCACTATACGTAAGAAAAATAAAGATCCACTTGGCAGCAACATTCGGTGTGAGCGAGGGTCATCTTTGTCTGTCTCCACTCTCTCCCCACCTTTGTACCATTCGATGGTGGGTGTGGGGCGACCTTCAGCTTTGCAGTTCAAAGTTGCAGGTTCTCCTTTTGAGACAATTAGATCTGACGGGTGTTCAACAATACGAGGTGGAAAATCTTCCTGACGAAGACGGGAGCCTGCAGAAGAATTGACAACATAGCTTCATATCATCAACTTGAAAACAATTAAAAGTCTTATTTCAAAAGCCCAGGCATTAGCACTACCATCTAATAAACACTGCACAGTATTGACCTACTCTTCCTAACCTCCTTCCTCTCTAATCCTTCTGGTGTCTACTTTAACCATACTTTCTAATTCCTGAATCCTTTTGACTCTCCACTTAGAAAGTGCTCTTGCTAAATCTCTGTCTGTACAAATCCCATCTACTCTCCAAATCCCCTGTTTCAGAACCCATCACCCTGTCTGTTTGTACCATGTACGTGCCTCTTTTTGCAGAGGAATGTGTTAGAGAATTGTTGACTGTTACAAATAATGGCATGGCTTCCTGGAATCTCCTCCTCAATGCAACATCAATCAACACTTTAGTAAAACATATGCTATATATTAATGAACATTTATGTTGAAATGTGCAAGATGGAACTTTATATAGACTTTTATATCTTTCTAAATAATAAATATATGTACATAAATATATTAATACATATATATATACACACACACATAAGGATTGCTCAGCCATGTCCAACTCTCTGGACTGTAACCCTATGGACTGTAGCCTGCCAGGCTCCTCTGTAGCCTGCCAGGCTCCTCTGTCCATGGAATTTTTCAGGCAAGAATACTGGAGCGGGTTGTCATTTCCTACTCCAGGGAATCTTCCCAACCTAAGGATCAAACTCTCCTGTAATGCAGACAGATTCTTTAACATTAGTCTCACCTGGGAAGCCCCATACATACAGACATACACACACATACACACACACACACACACACACACACACACACATATACAACACACACATATGTTATATATACATATTTATATATACACATATATACTTTCCCAGAGTTTTTATTCAACAAATTAAGTTCATTAGTCTCCAATCATTATTTTATTACTTGAGTAGATTTCAAAGATGAAATGTTACATAATTGAGATTAAATAATTCAATATTAAATTGAAAAGGATATTAGGTGAGGAGCTACATTCTAGATCGCATGTATTGCTTAATAAGTAAAGTTCTGAGAGTGTCATTTAAATATTTTCTGTTTGTGCCTTATTTTTTCCAATGAGATTGTAATCACTAAAACGGGGATCAACTTTCATATTTTTAATGTTCCTACCTTACTGTTGCCATGGATAGATTTAATATGTAAAAATCTTAAAGGTTTCTCAACTTCAACAACCAAACTTTAAACCTTGTTCTCATCTAGTTTTCCAATCTCAATGAACAAAGAAAAGTAGAAAGCAGTCTTGCTTGACACCTCTTTCTGTTCCTTAATCTTCCCTCAAATTTCTCAATCAATTTACTCATCGCAATCTGTACAGCCAGTTACCATCCCAGATCAAACTGCTGTAGATTCCCACCAGGATTTAGGAAAGCTCTTAAATAGCTTCACTTCAATGCAGCCAAATGAAGGCTTTGAAGTGCAAATACAATTTGGGTCCTCCCCTATTTCGGTGACTCTTAAACTCATTGCTCTTAAAGTCTTTAACAAGACCTACAGGAGACTGTGTTCATTTCCCTATCTAGCTCTCAGGACCCTTCCTATTCCGCTGCTTTCTCTGCTTTCTTCACCTGAGTTTTCTGTTTGTTCCATATTAAGCTGCCTCCTTCCAAGGCCTATGCCTGCCTTAGGGTCTGGTCTCAAAAAGATCTTACTCTAGTGGATACTCATTCCTCTTTCAAATCTCTACCTTCTCTGACTTTTACCACAAAATTTAAATGCTCCTTTTTAGCAAGGGTATGAAATTACCTGTGGTAAAGTACTGAGAATTATATTTTAAATTTATTCGCTAGATGCCTTGAACACCGTCTCTCCCATTACTCTGAAGTTCTGTGGGTCTAATTTTGCTCACGGTTTCTTCTCTTATACTTGGCAGACTGCTCACACCACACATATTCAATAAATACATGTTGAGTAAACAAAAAGTGCTAACAGCAAACCCTTATTTGAGTGGAATGATCTGAAGCTTATTTATCATGCTCTGTATGAAAATACTTCAAATATTTCATTTTTATTTTTTGTCAATTTTTTACTTTTAATATTTTTTAATTTTATATTTTATTTATTGAGCTGTGCCAGGTCTTAGTTTTGGCATGTGGCCTTCGATCTTCACTGGGGTATGTGGAATCTTTAGTCTCATCTGTGAACTCTTAGTTGCAGCATGTGGCATCTTGTTCGCTGACCAGAGATTGAACCCTGTCCCCCTGGCTTGGGAGTGCAGAGTTTTAGCCACTGGTTCACCAGGGAAGTCCCAAAAGATTTTATTTTTAAATTGTAACCATATATACACACTGTTTAACCTCTACTAGACTATAAATGCTGCATGGAGTTTATTTATGGCTCTAATTTGTAATTACTACAGTTACTATTTCCTAACGAAATGATGAATGATGAAACTAAAAGATCTATTATTTGCTTATGTCCACCATGAAACAAAAAACATATAATCTGAAATACTGAGTAATAGTTTTGTAATCTGAAATATTGAGAAATAGCTTTAGTTCAGTGCATAGTATACAACATATCATAAATCTTTTAAATGTAACCAGGCTCTAGAAGTGGAGGAAATAAGCCAGCAACATGGGTAAAAATTACTTGGAAACTCGTGGTCCTTCACAAAAGCTATACTGATGGCAAATGAAATTTAAATTGAATTTAAGATTACCCAAATACAAGTACTGGAAAGCTCCAGAAAATACAGCATTATACTATATTACTGGCCTTTATTTTGGCTCTAATTATGAAAGCTGGATGCTAATGAGGATCAACTGCTGAGGCCATATATATTTAATTTAAGTAGATTTTATTTATATTCTGAAAGTGTATTTTAGATAAGAAAGTGACATGTATAGGTTGCTATGAGAATACAAAAAATGGGCACTTTAAGACTGCCTGAGAGAGGCATGCCAACGTAAGAAACTTGAGGTGAGTCTTAAAAAAATGAGTCAGGAAGAAAAGAAAGAGGATTTCATTCAGAGGCACAGATATAGAAGAATACAGTGACTTGTGTGATCTCAGTTTAGGCAAACATCAGAGATTATGATGCCCAGGCCTGATGAAGCAGTAATGTGATGGGCTTTGTACGTCAAGCCAAAGTTCTGGAACCTAACTGAAAGCAATTGGTTCAGTTCAGTCAGTTCAGTCGCTCAGTCGTATCCATGTCAGTTATGACCCGTGGACTGCAGCACACCAGGCCTCCTTGTCCATCACCAACTCCTGGAGCTAGCTCAAACGCATGTCCGTCGAGTCAATGATGCCATCCAACTGTCTTATCCTCTGTCCCCTTCTCCTCCTGCCTTCAATCTTCCCCAGCACCAGGATATTTCCCAATCCATCAGTTCTTCCCATCAAGTGGCCAAAGGATTGGAGTTTCAGCTTCAGCATCAGTCCTTTCAATGAATATTCAGGATTGACTTCCTTTAGGATTAACTGGTTTGACCTCCTTGCATTTCAAGGGACTCTCAAGAGTCTTCTCCAACACCTCAGTTCAAAAGCATCAATTCTTTGGCACTCAGCTTTCTTTATAGTTCAATTCTCACATACATACATGACTACTGGAAAAATCATAGCTTTGACTAGACAGACCTTTGTGGGCAAAGTAATGTCTCTGTTTTTTAATATGCTGTCTAGGTTGGTCATAACTTTCCTTCCAAGGAGTAAGCATCTTTTAATTTCATGGCAGCAGTCATCATCTGCAGTGATTTTGGAGCCCCAAAAAATAAAGTCTCTCACTGTTTCCCCCTCTATTTGCCATGAAGTGATGGGACCAGATGCCATGATTTTAGTTTTCTGAATGTTGAGCCAGCTTTTTCACTGTCTTCTTTCACTTTCATCAGAAGCTCTTGCATTCCTCTTCACTTTCTGCCATAAGGGTGGTGTCATCTGCATATCTGAGGTTATTGATATTTCTCCCAGCAATCCTGATTCCCGCTTGTGCTTTATCCAGCACAGCATTTCGCATGATGCACTCTGCATATAAGTCAAATAAGCAGGGTACCAGTATACAGCTTTTCCCAATTTTGAAGCAGTCCATTGTTCCATGTCCAGTTCTAAATGTTGCTTCTTGACCTGCATACAGATTTCTCAGAAGGCAGGTAATGTGGCAATGAAGTGAAGTGAAGTGAACTCGCTCAGTCGTGTCCGACTTTTTGCGACCCCATGGGCTATAGCCAGCCAGGCTCCTCTGTCCATGGGATTCTCCAGGCAAGAATACTGGAGTGGGTTGCCATTTCCTTCTCCAGGGGATCTTCCCAACCCAGGGATCGAACCCTGGTCTCCCGCATGGCAGGCAGATGCTTCATCCTCTGAGCCACCAGGGAATTCCCAATGTGGCAATAAGAACATTCAAATACAGTAAGTAAGGGACTGCATGCTCAAGTTTGGTATTAAAAAGGCCACTATTGGTACTATGAAACTAGAATGCAGCAGCTAGCTAGGAAGAGATTTTAGAATACTTTCACACTCTTTCAATAATAAATTCCGAAAGCTTGTACTTGGGTCTTGAGTGACAGAAAGGAAGATAGAAGGTAGACTCTAGAGACAGGTACAATATCAACAGGATCTACTCACTGGAAATTTGGGAAAAGACGGAAATGAAAAATGCACAAGATGGAGGAGAAGCAGCGCGTAGAGAAAGTTCAAGATTCTGGTCTGATCAATGGGTGAAGGGCAGCCCCAGTGAAGGTCCAGAATAAAAGAGTGACTATGGTCAGAGGAAGAAGGACAGAGATGATTTATTCAGCATGAGTCATGGAGAGTTCGGGATACTTCCAGAATATACAAACAAAGACAACTAGTTGCCAATGAAATATCCAGACCTCAAGGAAAAAAAAAAAAAATCTCAGCTGGATCTGTAGATGAGAATCAAGCTGGAGACTGAAACCCTGGGAAAGAATAAAACTGTCTAGGGAGAGTGTATAGAGGAAGTAACGGCCAATTACAGAAACTGGAGATCACCCAGGCTCCATGAAAATACAGTGGAGCTCAGGACTCTCTCCGTGTCTAACCTTATGGCCCCATACACCTGGACCACGGCCAGCATGCCTCTGGAAGTGGAGAACTCGGGCCCAAGTTTTCACCATGATGTTTGTACAGCAGCATTCAGTAAAAGAGTTTCAGCAATAAAAATGCTCTCTGTTCTATTAAAGGCTTAACTTTCAAAATGCTCTGTGGAATACTCTTTTCTCAGCTTGTTTGCTCAAAAATGAGAACTGCGGTTCTCAGAGTCTTTTAATCTTGCTAATGCACATTATGTGTGCTAGAAGAACAATATAATATGTGGCATTTCTCAAACTTATTTGGCCATTGAACTGTTTTTTATTTTTCTTTTTACAAGACATCCCACTGAACTTTGTTTCTGAGGAATACACTTCAAAAGAAAACACACTCTGTTAGCATATAAGCATCCAAAGAGGATGAAAAGCAAAAAAAAAAAAAAAGTTATTTGACAGAAGAGCCAAAACCTTTGGAAATCATAACAAAAAACACAGAAATGCAACATTTCTCATAATATAGAACCTTGAAGAAAGGAATTTTCTAATTCCAGTGACATTTACAACATGTGATTAGTTAACCTCAATAGTAACAATTATAAATGGCAATCATTATCTCTATAAAAACCATAAGTTATTATTTATTATGTCTAAGCATGAAGAAAACAAATGGAAAGAAAACAAATATGAAATGTCCATCATCTCCTTTATCACAACAGCATCTTTATGAGGTACAGTGTTGTTATCTGGTATCCATATGGGGGGACTGAGACTCTCTGCTGTCACTCAGCTGGAAGGTGGCAGTGCTGGGATCCAATTCTAAAACCAGATTCAAAATCCTTGCTCTTTCCAACTATTCCATAAACATTGCTAGGATTAATTAGTTAAAATCGAAAGAGAACAGGCTTTGTCCACTCTTGTTTCCAATGCTACAAGTTGTTAATTTTAATTTTTAATTTAATTTTTTTTTAATTTTAAAAGGTAGATAACAAAAACAGCAAGATGCAGTCAAACCTGATGACATTTAATGTTATTTTTCCACACAATCAGAATACCTAACTGTAAATCATATGATTCCATAGTCACTTAACTCAGTAAAGACTTTTACGATGAATGAATGAGAATATAAATCATTCCTTGTACTGTGTAATCTTCTCCAATATGAGCTTGCAGTTCTGAGTAGCTATCCTATATTATCAGTTTTTAATATTTGAGAAACCTCAATTTCTACATACTGTTTGCACAATTAAAGGTAAATACCACTGATTCCTATTATTTTCCATCAACATGCTTTGAAGGAAAAGCCACCCAACTTCTACGAATCACTGTGCCTCACTTTCTCAAAGGACCTTGAGAGAGTTACACCAAGAATAAATAGGGAAGAGCACAGATAAATCTCAGAAGAGAGTTAATGAAAGACCCCTAGTTACTGCAATCTTTTTCTTTAAACATTGTGTCCATCTCCACACCATCAAAGCAGCTCTCTTTATACAATATTCTTGACACACAATTCATAAAAAGCCTTCTTTCTTCAATCATAAATTCAGAGTTCCTATAAACCATCCAACAACCACCATTCTGCTGCTGCTGCTGCTGCTAAGTCGCTACAGTCGTGTCCGACTCTGTGCGACCCCATAGATGGCAGCCCACCAGGCTCCTCTGTCCATGGGATTCTCAAGGCAAGAACACTGGAGTGGGTTGCCATTTCCTCCTCCAATGCATGAAAGTGAAAAGTCAAAGTGAAGTCACTCAGTCGTGTCTGACTCTTAGCGACCCCATGGACTGCAGCCTACCAGGCTCCTCCGTCCATGGGATTTTCCAGGCAAGAGTACTGGAGTGGGGTGCCATTGCCTTCTCCAAACCACCATTCTAGTTATGCTAACTTGAGCATTTTTTATATAATAAAAGGTTTATATTACACTAGGCAAAACGAAATTCAAATTTTGTGTAAGAAACTAAAAAAGTTACAAAGAAGAGAGGGTAAAATAAGAAAGGTTGATGGAGTGAGGTTTTAACAAGGAACTAGGATGATAACGTCAGCTGCCCTTGGCAGGAATCCTGGTGGAACCTTGGGAATATAACACAATTGACTCCAGGCAAGGGCAGCATCAGGGAAAAAGGCAGGGCAGGATTCCTTCAACAACTGCCCGGTTGGAAGATAAAATATAAACATGAGTGACTGAAATATCTAAATATTTACACAACCACAGCTGGAAAAAGATACACACGTAAGTGCTAAGTATTTCAAGGAAATATATCAAAGTCACATGAGATTTATTACGAGGGAATTAAACTCCTAGTTGGATATAAAGTGTTCCCCCCTTTTAGACACACGTTTGCAGAAACAAAAGTAAGTAACCATTTAAGAGACTGACTTTCTAATATTCTATCGAGGTATACAAAACATACAAATATATAATTTTACTTTTTCAAATGTATGATTTTATTCTTTTCTAGTATAAGCAGTAACACATGTCTCAGGGCTTTGTCTGCTTATGTTTTCAAGTCTGTTTCTTAGTAGATTGAGAGAAGCAGTATTTATTTTATTAACAAATTCTTGTTTTGATCCAAATTTCTTTTTCCTATTCCTTGGTAGGTAAAATAAGAAAACCTAAAATGATTAAAATATCCATTTGTATCATATATTGTATTAAAACATCTTGCAGCACAAGAATGCTTGTACTATTGCTAAAAGCACAAGAGAAACAAGTTCAATGAGTACATGACAGATGTACAATGAATATTAATAGACAATTCAGTGACATTTGCCCAAGGGTGGGGGTAGAATATATACTGCCTTGACAACATACCCATATTTGTAAAGGAGTACCTATATTCTTAAAAGGGCTTTGCCTCCTTAACCTTTTTATTTAAGCTCCATTTACATCTTTAGAAGCAAAAGGCCTCCAATTATTAACATAAATTCTATCATGGGCACCAACCCTATAATTTTCCTGTCAGAATTTCATCCCACAAAGAGATATTTGTTAGAAATAAGAAGACAGCACCTATTAATCACTCACTGTGTAGGGAGCAGACATAAACATTCTCTCTATTGAGTTATCCAGGTTTCCCAAATACTGATGCTTACTCCAACTAAAAAAACAGAGCTCATTCTACAGAAAAATTAGGTAATTTCACCTGAAATTATACAGAGTAAAGGAATACAGGATGCATTAAAATAATTATATGATTAATGGATCACACCATTTTCCTTAGGTACTTTGCTTCATCCTAATTCCCCTTGATTATAATTCCACATAGCAAATGGGGGAAGAGGGGTCTTCTCTAGTCAAAACTTAGAATAATCTCAATAATTAACTGAATGCCATTGCTACTGTCTGTTACCATCTAAAATGATCACCAAAATAGACCAAAATGAAAATCCAGGAGTGAATCCCTGGTGTTTTTGCAATATTTCTACAGAATCTAATATCATATGGCGGTTTCCCCAGAGAGGTGAGATAGACTGACAGCAGCATAAGTTAAATTTTAGAAACTATATTGCTTGCCCATCCCCCTATTTTTAATAATATGATCGTACAGAAGCTACTATGGCATTAACTGCAAGAACTGCCTCAGCTGACTCAAATCAGCCAGGATTTTGCTATAAGCTGTGACAAAGGGGTTGGAGGGTTGAGCTGTTTGGCTGAGTTCATGCTTGCTACCTGCCCTTTCATAAAATTTCCAATTAACATGCAACTAAGAGAATTTTATTTTCAATAAAATACCAAACAAAAATATTTGTGTATTAAAAGTCTAAATTCTCTCACCCTCTTATCCATCAGTCTAACTGTATATTGTGCCTATGTTGCATTAAGATTGTGTGGTGCTGGAGAAGACTCTTGAGAGTCTCTTGGACTGCAAGGAGATCAAATCACTCAATCATAAAGGATATCAACCCTGAATATTCATTGGAGGGCCTGACGCTGAAGCTGAAGCTCCAAAAGTCTGCCCACCTGATGCCAAGAGCCAACTCATTGGAAAAGACCCTGATGCAGGGAAAGACTGAAGGCAGGAGGAGAAGGGGACGACCGAGGATGAAATGGTTGGATGGCATCACCAACTTGATGGACATGAGTTTGAGCAAGCTCCAGGAGATGGTGATGCTCAGTGAAGCCTGGTATGCTGCACACAACTGAGCAAATGAACTGAACTGATAAAATTCTTGTCAAGATCTGGCACAATTCCAGTTAAAAATTTTTCAGAAGAGAATGAAAACAAAATAAAAGAAATAAAAGAAAACTAGACCACTTAGCACAGCCAACTAGGTTGCTTTACTAAGAATTATCAGTTGTTGCCTCTAAGGTCATCTATGAGGAAGCATCTCTGTTCCATGGGGAAAATATTCCATATAGATATACTGACTAAATATATTATTTTCAAGACTTTAAAAGACACAGAAAGGCTTTTAAAACAATATGGAGCAGGGTTGAGAGGGCCAAAATGGTGGAACAGAAAGGCCCTAAGATAATCTCTTCTCACAGGCACACCAAAATTACAACTACTTACAGGGCAAGTAAAAATCACTGCAGATGATGACTGCAGCCATGAAATTAAAAGACACTTGCTCCTTGGAATAAAAGTTATGACCAACCTAGACAGCATATTAAAAAGCAGAGACACTGCTTTGCCAACAAAGGTCAGTCTAGTCAAAGCTATGGTTTATCCAGTAGTCATGTATGGATGTGAGAGTTGGACTATAAAGAAAGCTGAGCGCTGAAGAATTGATGCTTTTGAACTGTGGTGATGGAGCAGACTCTCGAGAGTCCCTTGGACTGTAAGGAGGTCCAACCAGTCCATCCTAAAGGAAATAAATCCTGAATATTCATTGGAAGGACTGATGCTGAAGCTGAAACTCCAATACTTTGGCCACCTGATGTGAAGAACTGACTCATTTGAAAAGATCCTGATGCTGGGAAACACTGAAGGCAGGAGGAGATGGGATGACAGAGGATGAGATGGTTGGAAGGCATCACCGACTCAAAGGACATGAGTTTGAGTAGACTACAGGAGCTGGTGATGGACAGGGAGGCCTGGTGTGCTGCAGTCCATGGAGCCGCAATGAGCTGCACACGACTGAGTGACTGAACTGAACTGACAGAGCAAGTATCTATGAGAATGCCCTGAAGACTAGCAGAGAAGATCTTCCATAACTAAAGCTATAAAGCAGGAACAAGAATCAGACAGAAAAGATGGGCAGAGACACAGAAGTACAGTGAAGACCTACACTTCCAGGTATGTGACCCACAAACAGGAGGATAATCACAATTGCTGAGATTTTCCCCTAAACCCCACACTGGGCTCTCTAACTCAGGGGTCCTGCTCCAGGAATATGAGCTCCCAGAATATCTGGTTTTGAAGCCCAAAGGGCCTTATATTTGGTTACAGAAAACAGACTTTTCTGGTAAAGGGTATGCAAAAAATTTACACACTCTGAGTCCCAGCCCAGAAGAAGAAATTTGAAAGGAATGTGGGTGAGACCCACTTGCTGATCTCAGAGAGCCTCCCAGAGAGGGAAAATCCCTCTGGAACTCCCCTGAGGACACAAACTGGTGGCAGCCATTTTGGGGAGCTTGTTATACAATGAAGGCACTGGTGTAGGCAAGCATCTTTTTTGGACCCCTCCCTCTTAGCGTTCTTAGAGCTATGCATCCATGCATGCTAAGTCGCTTCAGTCGTGTCCAACTCTGTGTGACCCCATAGACGGCAGCCCACCAGGCTCTGCCATCCCTGGGATTCTCCAGGCAAGAACACTGGAGTGGGTTGCCATTTCCTTCTTAGACCTAAGGGTAGACCTATTAGTGCTAAGGGCTTACCCTGTCACCAGAGGGTCACACCAGTCACTGCTCAAGGTAGGGCTTAGCAGTCAAGTACAACACAGTTTCACCCCGCCTACCAGCACACCCACAGTGGTCAGCCCTGCCACAACAAAAGGGCCCATGTAGCCCACATAGGGGGCACCCCAGGAGCATACAATTCTGTGAACAGAGAGGAGCATGCTGCTGGGACCCATAGGATATAAGGAAGTTCTCCAAGACTGGGAAACATAACCAACCTACCTAAATACATAAATATAAACAGAGAATTAAGCAAAATAAGGAGACAGAGGAATATGTGTCAAATGAAAGAGTAAGACAGAACCCCAGAAGAAGACCTAAGCAAAGTGGAGATAAGTAATCTACCTGATAATGAGCTCAAGCTAATGATCAGAAAGATGTTCAATAAACTGAGTGAATAGTTGTATTGGCTTTCTTTTCGTTTTCATTACCAATATATAAAAATCCTAAGCATAGCCAGAAAAATAGATAAAGTTGGTAACTGTGTAGAATAACATTTCAAGTCAACTCTCTAGAGATATACTAAGATTATCAAAATTCACAAATAATCCTGTATTTGTTAATGCTTATCCTAATGGACCAAGATATTTAGTCTGAAAATAAAATAGCTTATTTCAGCTTTTAGGACCATTTTTCACAGACAAAGGGTTTTGGACAATATTTTAAACTGTGAAACAGTATATGGATGGTCCTGTGAATACTTTTATTGCTAAGGAAATTTAGTTCATCCTAATGAATTTTCAACATGTTAAAACAAATTACATGGCATTTCAATCAATGTTAATCTACACTTCATTTTTTGTATGTAATATAGAAACAGTTAATGGTTATAAATTGGAGCCAATTATAACCTCAGTACACAGAACATAAGCAGACTTCTTTACTGAAATGCCAACTCAAAAACACTCTTCTAACTATATAAAATAAACCTGGTTTACTAATCTTTCTCTGACCTGAATTCAAATTTCTGAGGGGAAAACCTTTTTTTGAAAATAATCTTATTTTTGTGTTTAAAAATGTGTATTAAACCATAAATTATAAGTGTAAAAACAAATACAGATAAAATATAATTTCTTAAATATACAGTTTTTTTTTAAAAATGATTATGTAAAGTAATATTTACCAATTCTTTCATAAAGAGTTACATTAGATTTTCGTAGAATCTGTATAGATATAACTTACTAAATCAATAGCCATAAATCAATTAAAGTATTAAAATAAAACTTTCAACTTTACTTATTAAATTAGTCAATCATTCTTGAGCCACGTTTAGAGAACTCTTGAATATAGGTAGGTTTTTAATGTCTGCAAGGTAGAGTATGGGATTGCAATTCTAAAAATAATGGTCTGAAGAGTCTAAAGACAATTACTCTTCTAAAAAACAAAATACTTAAAACAACCTTTTAAAAGATTACCGAGAAATCTCTATAGGAATGCAGTCAACTTCACTCATTTTAAAACCCAGTCAATACTCCTGACATGAACAAGAATTTCTGAAGAAACTCTTTTGCACATTAGCAAACTTTCATCTTTACCTCTCTGTAACTTCCACTTCGCTCTCTCATTATATCTCAAATTTAGTTCTTAGCGATTCTTAAGGGCTCCCTAATAAAAAATGTTGAGAGGCAGATTCTAATCCCTTGATATATGAGATATAAGGATTTAAAAGTTGTTCCATATGTTAACTTAAAAATCTACTCAGTAATCTTTATTTTCTAAAGGGATAAGAAATAATTCATCAGTCTACAACAAAACTACTTGTAGTTAATCTAACAGAAAAATCCACCATTATATAAATTACTACCATATGTAAATTGTGATGAAAAATGATAAAATTCAAAAAAATTCTTCTAAGAACAATATTTTTCTTCTTTTGCACTCTGATTTGAGATTTGTATATCTCTCTGTTTTCCAGGTATGTTTGGAATTTTTTTTTCATATAGAACAGTGGTCTGGCATCACTTTTTTTCCAAAGGGTTTTTTAGTTTTTATTTGTGGTAATATGAGGTGTACATGAATTTATCATTTTGCATGTTAATGCAACTTCAAAAAGGAAATATAATACTTTTAATCATTATTTTGATGGTGGTTTAATTAATTTTTAAAGAAATCACAAAATCATTTTTTATTAGAAAGCATGTATAATATTGAAATACTTGTGTTTAGTTACTAGTTAGAAAACAACTGAAATTTCCACATCTCCAGTGTTTACAATAGTATCTAGCACTTACAGGCACTCAACAGAGTTTGTTGAAAAAATAAACAGGTAATGGGGAAAACTGATGGGTGACCCCACAAGTATTTATAAAGTTTAGAACACAAAAAACGTGCACATCCCTGCTTGGAGGGAGCTAAGTGTACCCCCTGAGTTCAAGAGACAGTAAGGGGAATCCTTAATCCTGCGCTTGGAGGCAAACATCCACAGATAAGCCACCTTGAAGTAATGGCCTCCCAGAAGAGATTTGAAGATACAAGACTTTTGGCCTACCCACAGTTGGGAACTTTCTTCAAAATTAAGAAAGTTAATGTGTCCCACAAATACAAAGATTACCACAAATGTAAGCTGCACAATTCTAGCACAATGAAAGACAGACACAGGGAGAAACAAACAAACAAACAAAAAATCTAAAAGGAATTTTAAAATCAATGTCTGATTGAATCTGGAAAATGGATAGGTCTTGTTTTCCTTCTAAGTTTCTCTAGTTTTTAAGTATTCCATGATGCTCTTGCCTGGAGAATCCCATGGACAGAGGAGCCTGGTGG